>NW_028274808.1:199586674-200264174 GCF_037043125.1 Eumetopias jubatus | reverse complement strand
GCCGTGCGTGCTCTGCCTGCAGACTTCTCCTCCTGCGGGGCACCTGAGCACACCGTGCAGGGTGGTGGTGGTTCGCCCCATCTTGCTCCTCCCCCTCCCCCCCAGGCTGTGGGGCCTGTGGGCTCCTGAGGGCCAGGCCCCTCTCGGGGCCTTCTGGGTCTGGGACGCTGCGGGGCATGGGGTAGGCGCTCACTCGGTGGCTGTGAGTGGAGAACCTCAGCGGACGGGACCGTCTTACTCTGATTTAAACCTTAGAGAGGAGTCGGGAGACTGCTGACATGTGCTTCTAGGTCCTGCTCGTCTGAACAGCGCGTCGGTAAAGGAATGACCATGTCATTTGGTGACAAGAGAGACTGATCCCGGCAGTGGGCGTACTGAGGAGACCCTCGTGCCCCCTGTCTGTGCTGTGAGGAAGCTGTCACTTCTTTCTGAGCTTGCTTCCCTTTCCTGCACAACGGGGAGGCCGGATTGGAGGATGTCTTTGTCAGCTTGGGCTGCCAGAACACTGCCCGCTGAGCGGCTGGAAGCATATCGAGGCCCAGGTGCCCGCAGGTCTGGTGTCTGGTGAGGGCACCTCCTGGTTCCGGGTGGCCGCTTTCTTGTGTCCTCCTGTCCTCACCTGATGGCGAGCAGGGGCGGAGGTGGGGAGGGCCTTCATCTCCTCCTCCCCATCCTCACGGCGCCACCCTCCTGATCTCATCTAGACCTGGTCGCTTCCAAAGGCTGTCCCCCAGATACCGGCACACTGGGGGGTAGCGTTTCAACGTCCCATGAATTTGGAGACACACACATTCAGCCCGGAGCAGCTGATCTCGAGGCAGGGCATTCCATGTGTTGCTACCTGTCAGAAGCACCTGGTGTAGGCGGGGGCAGGGACTTTGTCAAAGCAGGTGGCTCATACCTACTCACCCAGAGTCTCCTGGTGGAGGAAAGGGACCCGGGAGCTGGCACTTCAGCAGCCCGGATGGGAGAAAGCCAGTGGGAGCTGGAAACTGTGTCCTATTGGTTTCTTCTGAATTTCACTGCCTGCTCATTTTACTATTAACTGATGCAATTTAAGGAAAAATTCACCTGTAGGCTGAACTTATAACATGTGATTATAGGTATTAAGGTATGACTTATATGACTTAGAAACAATTTTTTTTTTTTTTTTTTGGTGCAAGCACATAGAAGACTGCTACTTGGTATTACATTGTACAGTGCAAGGACTCTGATGTTTGGATGAATTACAAAATAATTCTGCATGTAAAACTGGGAAATCCTTTCTTTCATAGAGGCGACACCTGTTGGCTGGCGGAGACAGCCAGGTGGTCTTCTGTCACTGGAGGAGCGCCACAGGGCCTCGCCGACCTCTGTCCTGGGAGGGTTCACAGTGATGGCCAGCAAGGGCCGGCGCAGCGGCAGCCCCGTTGTGCTGTTTCCTGCACCTGTGTGCCCCCTCCCCCCAGTAGGGCGATTCCCCTGGCATGAGTTTCTGTGGCTGCGGAGGCCATCACCACAAACCTAGAGGCTTAGAACAACCCAACTCTATTCCCTCTCAGCTCTGGGGGTGGCAAGGCCAAAGTCAGTCTCACCTGCTACAGTCACGGTGTTGCAGGGACATTCCTTCTGGAGGCCCCAGGGGATGGTCTGTTTCTTCACCGTTTCTGGCTTCTAGAGGGGCCCTGTTCGTGAGCTCTGTGGCCCTTCCTCTACCTTCGCAGCCTGCCGCTCTGATCTCTGCTTCTCTGTGACTCTGGCCCTTCTGCCAGTGGCCTGGGCCTCCTCGGATCATCCAGGATAACCTCCTGTGTCAGGAGCCTGCAGCTGACCATGGCCGCGAGGTCTCTGGCCGTGTGAGGCTACTTCCCAGCTCCCTGGTGGGGGAGGGGTGAGGCATATTTGGTGGGGGAATACCATTCAGCCTGGAAGAGCCCCAGTGAGGAGACCCACAAACACTATTCCTGGCCAACTTTAATATACACGTTTTTAATGATGAATATCAAGTAGTTAAATGTCCAGTCATAATACTTAAATGATTCATGTATCACCACATAAGTATTAAATAGTACGGTAGTTTAGAAATAAATTGTTCTTTCATCACCCTTGCAATAGGGATGATCTTATCAAACCCACACCCTGCGTACCATGTCCTCTGTGCCCCTGCGTCTGCCGGTGGGGTCAGCCCGGAGCACACCCTTCAGTCCCTCCAGTTCCTTCTCTCGGGTGTGGCTATGCAGTACTTGGAATTATGCTTCTGTGACCGCAAGCCTTTCCCAAAATGAAGAATTTCTCCTAACAGCTTAAAACAATTACTTAAAAAACATACACTCCTTAAAAAACATGATCTCTATAATATTTTGGGTCCATAACATGATTTACTGTATTGTTTTTTAAAGTGATCTTTGAAGAGCTTTGTGCAGCAGGAGCTCCACCGCGGGCCCGAGCTGCCCTCCGAGAGGCCCGCGCAGCACAGGTGTCCGGTCCTGGCCATCAGGAGCGTTCCCGGCTCCTCAGCTGTGCCTCCCCCATCCGGGCCAACGCTGTGGTCGGTGACGACACCCATTCCTCCTGGGGGTCTGCGGTTTGGGCCGAGCCAGGGAGAGGGGCCTGCGGGACCAGTCCCAGGGAGAGCCCTGCTCCGCGTCTCTAACGAGCTTCCCCAGCAGACAAGACCCCACACGTGTTGTCACGACGCGCTGCCGGGAACAGAGCGTGTCCCACCTGACTCCCCGGGAGAGGGTGCTGGAAGCTGGCCCCTGCTTCCTCTGGACTTCGTCCCCCCCATTCCCCCACCCCGTACCTTTTCCCTTCGCTGATTTTGCTCTGTATGGGTTCACTGGGATGAATCCCGGCCATGAGCACGACTATGTGCTGCGCCCCGTGCATCCTCCTAGTGAGTCATCGACCCCGGGGTGGTCTTGGGACCCTGACACAGGTTTGCTGACAACCAGTCCTTTTAATGATGAAGTCATCCCCTGGAACAATTAAGGATCATATTCCTTTGCTCTCTTTGGTGGTTTTATCTGTTCTATCCGATGGCCTCTGTAGTTGACTGAGGCGGTTTTAGACTCATGCGTTTTCCCAACATGGTACCTTGTTCAGAAGACATCAATCGAAGGAGGGCGGTGGAATATGAGAGGATATAAGCTGACTCTTCCCTGATGGAGAGCTGCTTGTGAAGGAGGCGTTTGTGACCAAATAGGCACCTTTCTACCCAAGCCCATAGCTAGCCCTGCTTCTGCTTCTGCCCCTCGGGTTCAAGTGCAGACTTTGATGTGCTGGGTCTGCTGGGGAGCCTGAGAGCCCGTGTCACGGCTGTTCCCGGACGCTGCTGGGCTGCTGGTCCTCGGACCACACTTTGAATGGTAAGGGTCTCGAGGGGTCTTCCCTATCCGCCTAGACAGGAAGAGGAAGGCTGGCGAAACGGTCCAGGTCCTGCGCCAGTCCTGGATTTCTCAAACCTAAGGGAGGCTTAGCCTCATGTCAGTGTTGGAAAGGGTGTCAATTCTGGGAAACACGGTCTAGTCTGGAGGGAGATTTCTTAGCCTGACTTAGGTGGACTGTATGTAGATACTGCTTCTTCACTGGGACATTTCCGTGGTAACCAGAGACTCTTTCTGTCATGGTTTTTGGGATGAGTTCTTTTCTTATGTTCAGGTACTATGCGTAAGCAATAGAAATATGGGATCTTTAGTAACAAGCTGTTTATTTTCTTCCTCAGGGCATTTCAAGAAGTACGGTAGCGTCCAGCCTTCCATGAACGATGGATCCCCTGGAGTAAAGAACGATGCCCGTGGTCTTGCGAGCTCATCGGGATGTATAGAGCAGGGGACGCAGTGGAGCGTCCGCTTCACGGGCCGGCGCCCCCTCGCATGAGGAGTGTGGAGGTGGCCAGAGGAAGAGCAGGGTACGGATTCACCCTTTCTGGCCAGGCGCCTTGTGTGCTCAGCTGTGTCATGAGAGGGAGCCCCGCAGATTTCGTGGGCCTCCGTGCTGGCGATCAGATACTCGCTGTCAACGAAATCAATGTGAAGAAAGCGTCCCACGAGGATGTTGTGAAATTGATTGGGAAGTGTTCTGGCGTCCTGCACATGGTGATCGGTGAAGGTGTGGGCCATGTGGAGTCCTGTTCCAGTGACGAAGAGGTTGGATTTTATGAAGGAAAGGGCTGGTTGAAGCCCAAGCTTGATTCCAAGGCCTCTGGTATCAGCAGGGCAGAGAGAGTGGTTGAAGAGGTGCGGTCCGGTGGGATTTTCAGTATGATTTTTGAAAATCCTAGTCTTCGTGCAAGCACTTCAGAACCCTTGAAATTGAAACAAAGATCCCTTTCAGAGTCAGCCGCTGCGCGATTTGACCTTGGACGTGAAAGTGTAAGTCATCCGAATCCCAGCCTGCTCTCTAAGGAGGAAATATCAAAAGTTATTCATGATGATTCCGTTTTCAGTATCGGACCCGAGAATCATGAAGATTTTGCATTAGATGCAAGTATTTTGAACGTTGCCATGGTCGTAGGCTACTTAGGTTCCATCGAACTTCCTTCCACAAGCTGCAACCTAGAGTCGGACAGCTTGCAGGCCATCCGTGGCTGCCTGCGGCGCTTGCGGGCCGAGCAGAAAATCCACTCCCTGGTGACCATGCGGGTCCTGCACGACCGCGTGCAGCTGTGCACCGACCAGGCCGCCATTCTGGCCGAGTACCCGGCCGAGAAGCTGGCCTTCAGTGCTGTGTGCCCGGATGACAGGAGGCTCTTTGGGCTTGTGACCATGCAGAGCAGTGATGATGGGAGCCTGGCGCACGAGGAGGAGGGTGCCTTGCGGACTTCCTGCCACGTGTTCATGGTGGACCCAGACTTGTTCAACCACAAAATCCATCAAGGCATCGCTCGGCGGTTTGGGTTTGAGTGCACGGCCGACCCCGACACCAACGGCTGTCTTGAGTTCCCGGTGTCCTCTCTCCCTGTGCTCCAGTTCATCTCCGTGCTCTACAGAGACATGGGCGAGCTGATCGAGGGGGTGCGGGCCCGGGCCTTTGTGGACGGAGATGCAGACGCCCACCAGAACACCAGCACCAGCAGCAACAGTGACAGTGGCATTGGGAATTTCCACCAGGAGGAGAGAAGCAGCCGAGTGCTTGTGGTTGACCTGGGTGCCAGCTCGAGCAGGCACGGCCCCAGCAACGGTGGCTGGGAGGGTGCGGGTGGGAGGGGCTCCCAGCCCTGGGCCGCCCCCTGGAACGGGGCCTTCTGCCATGACGCCGAGGGGGGGCCCCCGTTCGAGGCCGCTCCGCAGGCTGACAGGTGCCGGGACCTCAGTAAGCACTTGGGACCCGCTGCTCACGCGGAGGTTCCCGCAGCCTCCTTGCGGAGCTCGGTCCCTCCGTCCAAGAGGGGCGCTGCTGGCCATGGTGGGGGTTTTGGCCAGCGGTGGCTTCCGGTCCACGTCCTGCAGGAGTGGCAGTGCGGACATGCCAGCGATCAGGAGTCGTACACGGACTCCACCGATGGGTGGTCCAGTGTCAACTGTGGCACGCTGCCCCCTCCCATGAGCAAGATCCCCGCCGACCGCTACAGGGTGGGGGGCAGCCTGGTGCAGCCCCCGCTGAGCACCCAGAGGAGGGACTGGTCCAGGAAGGCTTTTGGGATGCAAAACATTTTCGGTCCCCATCGACAAGTTAGAAAGACTAAGGAAGACAAGAAGGTAAGCCTGTTAGGTGTGGTTCAGGAAAAATGAGCTTGATATTGTAGCTCAGTCGATCCCCGATGGGATGATGCATGTTAGTTGACAAGTGTCCAGGCCTGGCTTCCCCCTGCTGCGCTGGGGCCTCTGTCGGCCAGCACAGGATGTCTTTTGCTTATGTGCTGTAGGCTCTGCGCGCTGCCCACCCTCTTGGGTCCTGGGCAGGACGTCCGGGCGGGGCAGGTGATGGGGGAAGGGACGTCATTTCTCACCGCCGGGTCCAGGCCCTCCTCCCTCGTCCTGCCCTTTCACGCTGCGGGTGCCTGGGAGGGCCCTGTCCCCGGGCCCCTTCGGAGCCCGTTTCAGCACGCCCTTTTGAGGAAAGAAAATTCCTGAAGCACAGAGACGGTTGACTTGAGGACAGGGAGCTTCCCAGGGTATGGATCCTTCTCTGTTTCCTTCGTCTGGAAAATCCTGCTGAGGAAAAAATACCAGCCGACCTCAGCAGTGGGCTGGTGGCTCGCACTCCTTGCTTGCCGCAGGTGTGCATCAAACGGCGGGGGCCACGCTTGGCGCAGCACCCTGAACGTCCTACGTCCATCTGTGTCCCTTTGGGGCCTTTGCCTTCCCCCCAGGAGCTCAGTTTGGAGCACGAGGGTGGGTGTCAGTGTGCAGGGCCTGGCTCAGCAGGGGTGGTGGCCAGTGGCGCTGGGGGCACAGCTGAGCTGCCGTGTGAATGACCCGCTGAGAGGTGGAGTGGCGCCTGGCTCTGGTTGTTTCCACGGGGCTTTCCTCAGGGGACTTTCATGATTTTAAATACCTTTTCTGTGTATGTGTTCACGTTTTTGTTCTCCACAGCTGAGAGTCTCACAACACAATCGTCTGAAGGCTGCCGGCTGGCAAGGGCAGGGTCGGGGGCGCAGGAGAGCTGGGGGGCTGCCCGACGAATACTCTGTTCATGCCCGTACCCTTCCCAGCACAGTAGTTTTCACTGTGCACTGCATTAGAGGACACTTCATGATGGAGGGAGGACAGACCCCCTGGCTCTCCTTCCCCCAGTGGCCACGGTCACATTTTGATGGGTCTAAGGTAGATTTTTGTCTTTATAAACAGTTGTCATCCTGTGGGTTTTCAGCTCAGTTCCTAAACCACTGCCGCCATCATGACACCCCTTCTCTTGTCCCTCGCCTGAGCCGCACGTGGCCTGGGATCTTGGGCCGGCGGCCCCTGCCCCTCTCCTTCCCGTCCACCCGCACGGGGCCAGCTGTGGTGTGGGCAGCGCCTCGCACCTGAGCCTCCCCACCCCGTGCCCCTGTCAGCTGGGGCGGGCGGCGGAGGGAAGGCCCGGAACGTGGCTAGTGTTACCTGAGATGGGAAAATTCACCGTCCCTTTGAGCACATATCCAACAAACGTGTCTCCCCTGCTGGTGTGGAAGTGGATAATGGCACTGCTGGTAAGGACGGGCTCGTTTCTGGTCAGTGCCGAAGAACAGTCCACCGTCTGGAGGGACCGCAGTTTATTTATCCATCACCTGCTAAGGACGTATCAGTTACTTCTGAGTTTGGGGAGTTATGAATAAAGATGCTGTTAACACCTGTGCGCAGGTTTTTGTGTGGATGTGAGTTTTCAGCTCCTGCGGGTAAATGCCAAGCAGCTTCATCGCTGCCTCAGATGGTAAATGGTCAGTTTTGGAAGAAACTGACAAACCGTCTTCTGCGATCCCACCACCGCGGACGGGCGCTCCCGAGGCTCCGCATCCTCTCCAGCCCGTGCTGGTGTCGGGGTCCCGGGTTTGGCCGCGCTCACAGGTGTGCCTCGTTTGAATTTGCATTTCCCCGTGACTGTGAATTTGAGCACCTTTCATAGGCTTCCCTGTCATATGCTTGCAGTCTGTGGCTTGTCTTACTCTCTCTCTCTCTCTCTTTTTTTAAGATTTCATTTATTTATTTGCCAGAGAGAGAGAGACATTGAGAGAGGGAACAAGCAGTGGAGTGGGAGAGGGAGAAGCAGGCTCCCCGCTGAGCAGGGAGCCCGATGTGGGGCTCGATCCCAGGACCCTGGGATCATAACCTGAGCCGAAGGCAGACGCTTAACCAACTGAGCCACCCAGGTGCCCCTGGTCTTACTGTCCTGATGTGGTCTTACCCAGAGCAGAACGTTTTAGTTGCAATGAAGTCAAGCCGACAGGTTCTCTCTCTCATGGACCGAGCCTTCGGTGTTGTATCTGAAAAGGCCTCACCAAGCCCCGGGTCATCTAGCTTTTCCCCTGTGTCATATTCAAGTTTTCTAGTTTTTTATTTCACATTTAGGTGTATGATCCACTTGTTGATTTCTGTGAAGGGTGGACGGTGTATGGTTAGATTTATTTTTCGGCATAGGGCCGTCCCGTGGCTCCAGCACCATCTGTGTAAGACGCCCTCTCTGCTCCCTTGTGTTGCCTTTTTGCTCCTTTGTCAGAGATCAGTGACTGTTTGTGAGGATCTCAGGCTTGAACATAAGTGTAGTGAGAAGGAGGACCTGGCTGTTAGGACTTAGGCGGCAACAGAGCAGTGGAGTCGGGCTGTCTCTCGTGTTGGGAGATAGCAGAAAGGCGCTCAGTGTACTGCGGACACGGGTATGGAGTCTGTGAGCTCGTCGGGCTGGGCATCTTTATTTTCATTTTACTGACAAGGAAAGTCAGGTTTATATGCATTGGAAGACTTGCCCATGTTCGAGTGCAAGTAAGTGCTGAGACTCAGACCGCGCCGGGGCCTGTCTGGCCTCCTCCGTTAGACTAGTCTGTACGGCCCGTTGTTCCTTTGGTCATCTAAAAATAAGTAGCCGTGAATGGTTCTCACTGTAATCTCTTGAAAGTTATCAGTTACTCTTTACTTTGCTCCGTGGTTTCTCCTGTTTGTTAGCTCTGCCTAATCCCACAGCCTCCCTTGCCTCCGGAGGTTGTGAGCTGGTCTCCTGGTGTCCCTCCTGGAGGCTTGTCGGGATGAGGAGGGCAGGCCAGGAGGGATGAGGGCAGTGGTTGGAAACGGGGAGAGGAGGAGGAGGCAATGGGAAAGGCGAGGGGGTGCAGCGGAGGCCCCGGGTTATTCTGTTCTTTGCTGTAGCAGTGGCTTCCGTGCCTTGCTTTGCACGGAATCAGGCTGTGTCAGCGGGGCTTCAGCTCGGAGACAGAAAACACCAGGATCTGAGCAGGGGAGTGTGGAGAAGTGCTGCAGAGGCCAGAGGTGGCGAGCTGCTAGGAGGGAGAGCCCTCGGGGACCCTGGGGCAGGCCCCGCAGCAGGAGCGGGGCAGGGGCCAGTAGGGGAGAGGCGGGGCGCTCAGAGGCCGCTCCCCAAGGCCAGGCGGCCCGTGCCACAGGGTCTCGCCGTTCCCCTGGTGACAGTGCAGAAACCGGAGCCACTGCGGGACTGGACGGCCTCGTGGCTCCTCCTCCCTGGGGGCTGCCTGGGGAGGGACACGCTCCCCCCGCCCCAAGATGGCCTTTCCTGGTCTCTAGGCGCTTCCAACGGCCCCCACGCTCTGCTCCTGTCGAGTTAGCGGCTCGCGTGCTCTTGCACGCAGCCTCCTGGCCCCGGGTGCGCAGGAAGAAGCCCACTGCCAGGAGTGCCCTTCACAGCCCCGTCTCTTCACTGCCCGCCTCAGCCTGTGCTTTTGTCGCTGCCTCCTCCGTCCCCTCCTGCCCAGGCTCAGTCCAGACCCTGGCCTGGGGGAGCCCCGCTCGCATGGAAGCCTGGAGGCCAGCAAGCCATGGAGAAGGCTGCTCCCAGTCCTGCTAACAGCCGAGCGCCAGCCTGGGTGCACTGAATGTCCTAATCTGGGGGGGCCTGGGGGGGCCTGGGGGGGCCGGAGGAGTGGGGAGTTCCTCGGAGTCAGAGTCGGAGCCTAAGCGGAGCCTACGCGGGTGATTGCCTGCTTTGTTTGCTTTTCTTTTGCTGGTGTCTGTAGCCGTAGATACAGAAGGGAGCCTATGACTAATGTGAAAGAGAAAAACCCAAGACCTTGAAATGCTGTCTGTAGCATCAAAAATGATTCCATTACGTTTAATTTGAATCAAGAATATTTCATTCTGCTTCTTTGACAATGGATATTCTAAGAATAATATTAATTAAAATATCTGGTTAAGTAGCAAAATCCACATTCTTAAACTTGGCACATAATGGGTTTTGGAAAATTTTAAAATGAAAATATGTTCATTATGATACCATCTAAGGGATTTATTGTTGCTATTTTGAAACGAATTAATAAATATTTTTAAATTTCTCAGTTTAGTTTTTAATATGAACATATCAATACACGGAACCTACAGAGACAAAAGCTCTTTGGGGTCCTCAGTAGTTTGTAAGGGGGTCCAGGCATCCTGAGACCCCACTCTTTGAGGACGGGTGCCCCAGGGACACTTTACCAGTCTGCAGGACAGACTTTCAGGAGTGAGTCACGTCCAAACTGGCAGTGTTGGTGGGCACCTAATAAATACCATTTTGATTGAATGAATAAGATGAAAAAGTGCTGAAAAAAACAATACCGTAGACTAGTGCACGCATTTAAAGGCGGTGTGGGTTTCAGTGCAGGCACAGTGGACGGGACGAGTGGCCTAAGCCCCGGAGAGTACGGCTTCCCCAGCCGGCTGGCGTGGAGGCCACCCCTCACGAGGTCCGGGGTCCTCTGTTGCCCTCCTCCACCTGAGGCCTGCACTTGACCGTGAAGGACAAGATAGCGTCACGCCCACGGTCCAGCGGGCGGTGGAGTCCCGGCCCCAGCCGTGCTGCTGTGTCTGCTGTGCCAGGCAGGTCAGGCGGGTCACAGGGTGGCCCCCGCTGCAGGGAGGCTGCAGGGGTTGCCCGTTGGTCCCCCGGCTGTGCGCGTGCGCACAGTCCCATAGCGGAGGCAGCGGGGAGAGTGGGTAGGGCGGTCTCTGCCTCCCAGGGGTCGGGCACCCCCTGTATGGAAAGCTCCCTGAGGCACACAAAAATACCCATATTTAATATAATCCCATTTTTGTGTAAAGATTTCAACACCCCTCAAATAAACCTGTATGTTTTAAAGTGTACAGATGTTTATATGTAACTATATAGCACAAATGCAAAGGAAACACCCCCCAACTTGTAGTTACCGTGGCTGGGGGTGGGGGGGTAAGGGAGACCTGAGGACGGTCTGGGACATTTTAGTTTTATCTTGTTGTACTTCGAGTTTTTATTATGGGAACAGAAACATCTTTTACTTGCTAAAAATCCCTTCAGAGAAAAAAATATTATTTTTTTGAATTCTTTTAATAAGAACAAAGTGAGGCACGGCCCCAGAAGCCATCGGCCGGGTCTCTGTGGCACAGCCAGTGAGCGGCTCGTCACCCGCGGCGCCGGCAGAGTACTGCGTCCAACAAACAGCTCTGTGCGGTCTTCCAGTACAATGTCAGGAAGTTTTAAAATAGATCGTAAAAAAAAATCTGGACAAAACTAAAAAGACCAGGGCGAAGGCCCCGTGGTTTAAGTCCCTCTGCAAAGAGTGGCTTTGCTCATTACCGTGTGGAAACGATGCCGAGCAGCGTGGCGTCACTCTCTGCCCCGAATCGCAAGGAAGGGAGGCCAACGGCGACTCAGGGCCGGGGCGGGCAGGTGGGGGCCGGGGCTGGGCCGTCACCCGGGGGGGGGGCGGTGCGCGGGAAGCCTCCGCGGCTCTGGGGGCTCTGTGCCCTGTGGGAACGCAGGGCCGGGGCCCGGGAGCTGGGGGAGGCAGCGGAGCAGAGGGACAGAGCCACAGCGCCACGGCTTACTGTCCTGCTGGGGTTTTCCGTGGCTTCCGGGCGCGGCAGGAGTAGAGAGCTCGGCGGCCCCCGGGTTGCTGCCGGCGTCAGGAGCCGTGGCGGCCCGGACGAGAATGTGTTCTGTCCTGCTGCTGCTCTCTCGGCTTCGTGGGGACGGCCCTGGGACAGCCGCCGCGGCTGCCTTACTCGTCGGCCCGGGTCGTTGCCCTGATTTCCCCGCCGTAGTCTGCAGCTGCCGCTCATTCACCTTCACTGTGACTGCACCACCACATGCACGCACGCACGCACTCTCACACACCCATACACACACGCCACACCCACACTCGCACACTCATACAACACACGCTCTCACACACACACTCACACTCAACACACACCACACTCACACACACACACACTCGCTCATACACTCACACTCACCACACTCGCTTATATTCTTACTCACAACACACACCCATACACATACATACACACGATCACTCACACTCAACTCACACACTCACATTCTCACATACTCTCACATCCTCACACTCACACATACACTCACACGCACACATTCACTCATGCACTCACAATCACACAATCTCCTCTCACACTCACGCTCATACACACAACACACACACTCACAAACTCACACACATACACAACACACTCACACATACTCACATACTCCCTCACACTCACACTCTCAAACACACTCTTTCACACTCAAACACGCACACACTCTTACAGATACACACGCACACACTCTCACACGCTCAAACACACTCACACTCACCCTGACACACACACTCACACTGTCTCACACACATTGACTCACACACACTCTCACACATACACTCACAGACACACGCATATACTCACGCACACTCACACTATCACACACTATCATACACACACACTTTTCACACACTCACATGCATATACTCACACACACCTCACTCTCACAACTCACACTCACACACACATTCACACTCTCACCCTCAACACACACATACACTCACACCCACTCACACACTCACACCCCACACACTCTTACACACAAACGCACACACCTTTCACACTCACACATGCATATACTCACACACATACACTCACACACTCACTCTTACACACACAACTTTCACGCACTCACACTCAACACATACACACATACATTCACACACAACTCTCACACACTCACACACATACACTCACACACTCACTCACACACACTCTCTTTCACACACTTACCCCCCCCCCGAGCCGTTGAAAGAATGGCGGGTGCTGCTCTTGTGGGCACCCTGCACCCATCTCTGTCTCTGGCTGTACACGTGAAGGGATTTCTCTGGGTCTCTGCAGAGTAGAACGGCTGGTCCATAGCAGTGCTTGTCCATCTTTGCAGGTAATGGCCACATGTTGAGTTTTTAGCATTTGTATTTGTTTGTATTGATGAGTTACGCCAGGTCTCTGGAGCAGGGACAGATTGGATTACTGAACTATAAGAAGCACACTGTTCCCGGTGCTCAGTCCTTGACCCCGGGCCCTTGCAGTGACAGCCACGTCAGGTGTCACCCTATGCGCACCAGGGTTGCACTGGAGGTGAAGAGCCCCAAAAATAGGAATCAAGGAGCTTGTACACATGTTGTACCCTCCTCCTCCTGAGAGGGAGAGAAACCCTGGCTCTTTAAGCAAGGTTCCTTGGAGACAGAAGGGAGAACCCTGGGTTTTCCTTCCTACCCTTTGCAGTGTAGATAAATGTCTCTGGGAGCGGAGGCTTGACACGTTCTCCCAGACGAGTGCCAGCCTCACCTCTGAAATGTGAGGACTTACCCTGAGGAGGTATATCTCTCCTGAGTTTACCCTGCCTGTTCCCCCATAATTTAATCTCCCAAGTCCAAGACTGGGAGACTGTGGGTCCAGGTCCCATGCCTCAGTTTCCTGACAGCCCCTTGCCACTAGCATGAGCACCCAGACTGTCACTGCACATCCTCGCCAGCACTCACCCTCACTGGGCTTCTTACGTTTTTGCCAATCTAGTGGATGTAATGTGAGATCGCACCATGGCTTTGCTCCTGGAGATGTGGATTCCTTTTTGTTGAGGGACCTGCTCAAACCTATGCCCAACTTTCTCTTGGGTTGTCTCTTCTGCTTGATCTGTTGGAGTTCTAGATACTGGCTCTTCATCCTGTGCTGATTGCATTGCATGTATGCCTTCACAGTTCGTGGCTTGTATTGTTTACTTGCTTTGTGGGGTCTCGGTGGACAGAAGATCTTGACCTTCATGTCAACCATCTTGTCAGTTTTTTTCTTATGATGTAACGCATTCGTCACTAACCTGAGGTCAGGAAGACTCTCACTCTCTCTTTTTTCTTCTTTTTTTTTAAAGATTTTATTTATTTGAGAGAGAGAGGGAGTGCACAAGTGGGGTGAAGGTCAGAGGGAGAAGCAGACTCTCTGCTGAGCAGGGAGCCTGATGTGGGGCTCGATCCTGGGACTCCAGGATCATGACCTGAGCCGAAGGCAGATGCTTAACTGACTGAGCCACCCAGGTATGCTCTCTCTTTTTTTTTCTTAAAAAATCTTTGCAGTTGATCTTTATGAATGGAATAAGGTGGCTGGCAAGTTAATTTTTTTCTCTCTCGGGATGATTTTGGAGCTGCTGCTGTTGCTAGAGCACTGCATCTGTCCTGCCCTGTGGCTCAGCTGTGCCCCTTTGCATCGTTCACATGTGTGTGGGTCTGTTTCTCAGTGCTCTACTCCCCGGTGTCCACACCTCCAACAATTCTTTCCTTTAAAATTGTAGCTCTATAATGAGTCTTTATATCTGATATGCTGGATCTCCTTAACTTACCTTGGCTGTGCTGAGCCTTGCTCTTTTATATAGATTTTACAGTGAGTTTGTAAATTGCCCAAAAATGCTACTGACATTTTTGTTGCCATTGTATTTTCATCTGTAGACCAATTTGGGAGAACTGACATCTTTAGAATATTGAGTCTTCCTATCCATGAAAATGGTATTTCTCTCCATTTATTTAGGCTTTATTTTCTTTATAAAAATTTATAACTCCCATTATAAATATCTTTAATTAGGTTTATAGATTTATTTTTAGAGCCTCCCTTTTGCAGTCAGCTCCGGGACGCTGGCGTCTGTGTCCCCTTCCCCTGGTCAGCTGGGTCCCCATCAGGCTCTGCCCCCAGGGGTGCTGGGGAGTGGCCGGGGGGAGGACGAGTGTCCTGCCCCTCCCTGCCTGCTCCCCCCACGTTGCCATGGCTCCTCACCCCAGTGAGCGGGCAATTCTTTCACCTGCAACCCCTGAGCTCAGTTTTGGTCTGCCCCCTCCCCCGGGGGCAGTCTCCTGGCCCCTCAGACACCAGTGTGACCACACCCCCTCCAGGTCTGGGTCCTCCTCTGGCTGCTGAGTTTAAACCCCTCCCTCCTCTTCGGACCTTTGTCTAAGCCCCAGGGGTGCAGCCGCTTCCCCTTGGCTGTCTCCTGACCTCTTAGGGTCGCTGTTTGCCTTTCCAGGTCTCTGATGCCGGTTAACTGTTCTTCCCAGGGAGTTCTCCACATGAAAACCACTGGTGTGGTCTTGCTTTCTGACTAGACTCTGCCTCATGCACCAGGAGCAGTATGTCAGCTGGAAGTCTCACTCTTTAAATTCTCTATGTTCCCACATTTTAGAAAAACCTTCAGATGATTTGGTCTCTATTTTGAACCAAACAGTCTTCTTTGTTAGAGTCTATTTGTTCAGTAAGTGCTTACTGAGCACGTGCTATGTACTGGGCCCTGTGGGAGGGGTGGGGGCATAATGTGAGCAGGACAGGCACCCCCTGGCCCCACCGGGGCTGATGGTCTAGTGTTTAGATTCTTGGCATTAGGAGTTTCTGCTTCTAACTGTAACTAAAAAATGGCAGACAGGGGCTTGCCCCAGGCCCCCGCTGGGTGACCATGAGCAGGGGCCTCGCTGGCTTCCACGTTCTCCTATGGAGATTGAGGAGGTTGGACTGGCTGGTCTGGGTCACTGCTTGTGCTGAAATGAGCCACCTGATGCAGTGGCTCTGTGGGATGGTTCAGCATTGGTGCTGAGTAGCCAGGGCAGTTTGGCACCCTGGGCAATGGGGTTCTGCCCTCCCTCCATTTCCACCCTGGAGAGAACCGACACCTCTCAGCCTCTCTGAGGGGCCCCCCCCGCTCATGGTTTGAGGTGACAGGAGCCAGGTGGGTTGTTTCTCCCATGTCCTACGTGGGGGCCAGGCACACGGGAGGGCCCTCTGAGCCCTGGCTCCATCTCTGGCATGGCTGCCGGTGGTCAGGCCATCTTCTCCATGCCCAGAGCTGGGGCAAGATGGAGTCTGCTCCCGACGCTGGGCCACGGCCATGTGACCGTGACAGTGTGCTCCGTCTGTCTCCTTCACGTGTCCAAGCCCACGGTGTCTGCCTGTGGGACCAGGTGTTCGCCACCTGCATTCACTCCCGTTGGTGGCTGGGGGTTCCAGCACGTTCCAACGCCACGTAGCCAGCCCAGCCTGGGTGTCCTTGGCCTCCGGGGCTTTCCGGTGATACTGCGTTCTTATCACAAAGCCATGTGCTCGTTACCCACCCCCAGAATAAAAATACAGAATCGCAAATACATGATCTGTACAAAGGTTTATCTTGTGTGTGTTTGGAGCCTTCTTTGGTTTAGGAACAGACTAAGAGCATTTCCCATAGTGTGACTTCGGCTGCAGCAAAGGCATTTGGATGGCTGCCTGGCTTCCTGTGGCCGAGAGTGGCTGGCTCCCTGCCGCTGGGCCCTCAGTCCCTGGACGATTTGCTCTCTTTCTCCCAGCACTGTGCTGGGCCGTAGGTGTTCAGAAGACAGAGGGCCCTGCTGTCTGGAGGGAAAGAGCACAGCCTGGGAGGGGGGCCCCAGGACAGCCCCTCAGGCAGCGCAGTTAGAGGTGGCCTCTGAAAACAGGTGGCCTGGGGTGGAGGGCTGGCGGGCGGAGAGGCAGGCGCCCAGAAGGGTCTGGGCGGCAGGAACTGGTGCGGCAGCCCCTGCAGGGCGCTGAGCAGGGGCCACCAGGCAGGGGCGCGGGGAGCACACTGCACAGGTAACCCCCAGCACGGATCCTCTTTGCATCTTGTTGGGATATTAGGGTTCGGGGAGCACAGTGGGATGTTTTATTGGCGGTCCTGAGGGCCCCTGTGCTGCCGGTGGTGCGTGGGGGGCAGGGGCCCTGGGCTGACTCTGCCTTTTTCTTAAGCCTACCGAGTGTCCTGTTCCTGAGACAGTTCCTTCCTCCCTCTCCCCTCCCTCCCTTTCTCCTCCTTCCCCCTCCCTCCCCACCCCTCTCGCTGTTCGTGCTACTCCTCCTTGCTCGGTTCAGTCCTTTTTGCTCACAGCTGCACACAGGTTGCCCTTTACTCGGCTTGCACATGGTGTCAGCTGACTTTGCTAAAGTACTCCTGCCAGTGGCTTCTGCAGCATGGCCTTGCCCCGTCTGTCCCGCTGCGGCGTTCAGCCTCACCTCTGCTCCTGTCAGCCTGGCGTGTTCTCGCGGTCCGGGCCTGGAGTCTTCTGTGAGGCGCTGGGCTTGCGGTCTGCCGTGTAGCCTCCAGGGGCCTCTGGTCTCCTCCAGAGTGTAAAGTGTTCAAGGAGCCTGCAGCCACCCTGTGGCCATCTTCAGGTGGCCCCTCAGGAGGCCCGATGGATCGTGAGTTCCTGCCCCCGGGGTCCGGTGCGCGTGGTTGTGCTCGGGAAGCGCTTGCCGAGAGCCCCGTGGCAGCACAGAGCAGAGGAAGTAAAGGCAGTTGCTCTTGGCTCCTACATTACTTATTCATAAAACTTGAGGGATTAAAAATAATGTGCTCGTTGCTCTGGTTCAGGCCGAGTGGCTGGGGGGGGGGGGCAGAGGTGAGAGGTCGGGCTCTGGGTGTGAGTACCAGGGAGGGAGGGGAGCAGCCAGGGGTGTGAGGAAGCCAGGGGGAGGCTGGGGAGGGGAAGGAGGAAGAAGCTGCTCACCCCTCCCTTGGAGGCCCCTGTGGCCTGAGGTCCCAGACAAGGGGGAGCGACTGAAGGGAAGGCGGTCACATTGCTGAGGGCACCTCGAGTCTGCATCAGGAAATGTCAGGGGACAGCAGTCCTGGGGGTGTGTTCTGCCCCCAGGCAGCCTAGTGGCCTGGGAGCGGGTACAGCCCGGGGGACAGAGAGGGACGGTGGGATCAAGGGTGTGTGTGGGGGTTGCGGGGTGCTGAGACCCAGCCCAGAAAGCTCTCCTAGGCAGGGCCGCAAGGGTGGCCCTTTCTATAGGACGCCCTGGGGTCTCAGGCAGGGGGAGAGCTGACGGGATTGGAGAGCCTCACAGTCCGTAGAAAACACGTGAACGTCCTTTATGCCTGAAATCGGTCACTCAGGATTTCAAGTACCCAGGAAATCAGAGATTTTCAGCTGTGATGCTTTTTATATTTAAAATGTGATGCCTTATTTGTTGGACCCAAATCACATTTGGGGAAGTGTCCAGCATAATGACAGGAAATTAATTCTGGTCGTTTCCCGGAGAAAAGAACAAGATGTTTTAATGGCCAGTTATTTCATGCACCTGAATTGGTTTGGTCTTCAGACACCAGCTGAATGTCTAAGGATTCTTTAATTCCCGAAAACGCCTATAAAATTATGCAAAAACATAATCTTTACATTAATAGTTACTTCTCTCCCCACACACTTTATCTTTTCCCAAATATTCACACGTTTTTTCATTTCCTCTTGGTAACAGCCTTTGGAGGCTGGCTGGTGGGGCCCCAGCGTGTGGTTATGGGGTGGTTATGGGGTGTGAGCTGGGGTTGTCCTCGGGGTGTAGAGCTTCAGTGGCAGGGCAAATATGTGGAGGTCCTGGGGTGACTTTTGTTTTCAACTTTGGATTTTTATCCAAATGCAGACACATGCAGAGCGTGACACCGACCCCGGGCGATGTTCCAGTCTTGCTCGCCTCTGTTCCCTAGCGCCTTTTCCTCCTCAGGGTAGTGCACCTGGCAGAACTCAGCACCTCTTCCCAAGAAGGTAACGTGATGTGTTTTTCCTTTGTGCCTAGGGCTCAAAATTGGCGCGGGGAATCGGACTCACTCAGACTTCTCAACGCACCTCTGCCCGGAGATCGTTTGGAAGATCCAAGAGATTTAGTATCACTCGCTCCCTTGATGACCTTGAGGTATTTGGTTTCAGTTTTTCTCTTTCCTTCGTCAGGTTTCTTACGTTGAAATGAACATCAGTCGTGCAGATTCACCTGAACCTTTCTGAATCCCATCCCGATCCTACTGCCCCCCCCCCCTTGGGACCCATGATCTGCAGGTGGGGCGGCTTCGGCTGCCCAGCCAGGCCTTTCCCGCCCCCGCGCGCACCTGCAGAGCGCACGCCGGCTTTCGCGCTGACTTCCGTGTGGCCAGCATGGCTATAAACACTTTACGCGTGTGAGCTGGGCTCGCCCCTCACAGGAATTCTGAGGGAGCTCCTCTCCTGGCCCCTTCTTCAAAGATCGGGTATGGATTCACAGATAGAGTCTTTGCTTTTATCCACCGTCCTTACAAAAGCGAACAGACTTGACTTTGAGAGCTGCTGTAGGTCCGCAGAGGTGCAGCAGAAGGCACAGAGCCCCCTGCGCTCTCGGCTCGCACTGCTGTGGCCACAGGACACTGACGAGCCAATGTGGACACGTTCTTGTGAGGCTCACGGTGTGCGTGAGCGGTCGCTCTCTGTGCCGTGCGCTCGCAGGCTGTGGACAGATGTGTAATGTCACACGCGGGCTTTCACCGCCCCGACAACCCTGTGCTCTGCCTGGTCACCCTCCCTTCTCCCCCTGAGCCCTTGGCAACCCCTGATCCTCCCGTGGATCATCATGTGTTCTAGTACTTTACACAGAGTCTCACTCTGCCCCCTTTCACACGCTGCCTGGCGCCTTCCAGACTGACCCTCGTGGCCTTAGTCCAGTGTGTTACTTGTTACGTGGCATCCCGCTGCGGACGTGCCGGCAGTCCGCTCGTTCTGCTGTCGACGGACACCCGGTGGGAAGCGGGAAGCCCTCTCCGCTGTGCGGGGCCTGGGTGCACGCTCTCGCACGGGCCCCTTGAGCACCTGTGGGGGCGAGGGGGCCAGCCACGGACTGCTGGGTGACAGGTGGCCAGACGCCGCTCGCAGGGGCCACTCCCACGCAGCTCTGGTCACCCTTCCTCTCCGGCACCGAGCGCCGTCAGACTGGAATTTCTCCATTTCAGTGGAAGAGCATCTTGGTTTACTTTGCATTTCACTGATGACGAGTGAGGCCGAGTGGCCCATTGCGGGCTCTCTGGCCAGTCAGGTTCTCGCCGTTCTGAATTAGCAGACTATTCATATTCTTTTCCTATTTTAAAAAAAAAGATTTTGTAGTAGTTCTTTATATATTATTCTGGATATGGGTCCTTTGTCAAATAAATGTTTTGAAAAAATCTTTGTGGCTTATTTCCGCCTTTGTTCAGGGTTTCATTAGTTTTACACATATATTTAATTGCAGTGAACTGTTGTAGCGTGAAATTCCCTGCTGTTAAGTGTCCAGCTCAGTGGCATCACGCACATTCACAGTGTTGCGCGGCCGTCCCCACCCTCCGTCCCCAGCACTCTCCTCTCACAACACGGAAACTGTCCCCGTGAGACACGGACTCCTTGTCCCCCGCCCCTAGTCCTTGGTGCCCACTGCCACACTTTCTGTCTCTGTGGTTTTGCTGACCCTGGGCCCCTTCTGTAAAGACAGTCATACAGGATTTGTGCTTTTGTGTCTGGCTTATCTCACTGGGCACAGTGTCCTCCAGGTTCTTCCACTGTGTAGCTGGTGTCAGAACGTCCTTCTGTTGTCTCCATTTTGTCCGCTGTATGGGTAATCCACACTGTGTCCATCTGTCCGTCCAACAGTGGACGCTTAGGTTGCTCCCACCTTTTGGCTGCCATGGAGAATCCTGCTGTGAACACGGTTGTGCAAATATCTGTTTGGTTCTATTTTAAAAACTAACTCTAAATAAGATCATTTCTTATAGCCTGAATAATGATAAACTGAAACAAACAAATAACTTTAGTTGTTTCTTGCTTAGAATAGTAGGTTAATTTGTGTTTTCATGTGAAATTGGAATCATTGACTGTTAGAACCAGAAGGGGCCTTTGAAACCACCTCATCTTTAAGGCTGGATGTGGGGAGGTTGTCAGAGTCGAAGGGCAGGTCCTGGGGCAGGAGGGGGGGTGCAGGCCCGGAAGCTGGAACTGGGCTGGTGGTGGGACCCCTCGCCCATGGTCTCGTGGTAACTGGGGGGCAGTTCAGGCCAGCATGCCGTGTTTGGTCAGCAGTGGTCAGCACCCACGCTCTCGTGGAAGAAGCAGAGGTATGCGTGCCACACTCGTGCCCGTGCTCAGGCAAGGCCGGGCCTGCCAGCTGGGGGCCCTCAGAGTGGTGCTGCTCCCGCCAGAAGGGGGGGTCTCGACTAAGCCCACGTGCTCAGGTTAGGTGGCTTGCCAGGTGTTATGTCTGCATGTTTCTGGAAGGGGTGTGGAAAGGGTCTGAGCCGCCACAAGGTGACGAGGTAGCACCAGCCAGGCTCGCGGTGGCAGCCTGTGGTCAGACCTCCACGTCTCTGACGTGGGCCCCGGCCCGCTCAGGCCGCTGTGGTTGTTGCTCACTTCTCCTCACCCACGAGGAAGTGCCGGGGCTTCCCACACCACGCCACCCACCGTGCACCGTGGTCTGTGCTCTTGATTGAGGGCAGGCTGGCAGCTCATATCTTTTCTCTCTGACCTTCAGATCAGCTCCTCAAGGAGCTTGTCATGATCTCTGTTGTAGACATGGGGAAACTGAGGTGCAGGTTCAACAGTATTTTCCAGGCCATGCCAGGCTGCAAAGCTGTGGTCTTTCTGCCACATCTGAGACCTCTCACTTTTGTTAAAGTGGTACGATAGAGACATAAGATTGAATCTTTGCTATTTTTTTTTTCTGTCTGAGGATTTCAAAATCTAGAAGCTGCACGTAACTTTTGTGAACCCTCGCCACTGGTAAGCCTCTTTCTACGGGCAGCTCGTTTAACACATTGTCTGTCTGTCCTTCCCCTTGTTACTCTTTAGCAGGTGTCCTAGGCATCTCTGAGACTGTCCCAGACTCTGGGTCTTCACTGCCTTGTATGGTCCCCTCCCCAGAGGAACTGGCTTTCACGTCAGCCTTCGATTGGTGCTTAATCATCCTGGGCCTTTTAGGAACACCCTGTGCACGTTGCACCCTGCCAGGGGCCTCTGCATCCCCTCGACCACCACCAGGCCGGCTCCTCGTCACGAGTCCGGTCTCGAGTCCACTTCCCAGGGCCCATCGGCGCACCAGCATCTTGGTTGTGTCCCCTGGAGGTAGAGTCAGATGGAGAGCTATTTAAGCCTGGGGACAATGAGGAGGACCCAGGAGGACCACAGAAAATGGTAAATGTGTGGGTCAATCCAGATGAATGGTGACTGTATAAAACAAGAATAACCATGTTTTGTTTGGTTTAAAAAAATATGTAAATTTACCTGACAGCACAGCAGTAGTCTGAGTGCTGGGAGAGGGGACTTGGGGCGCAAGGGTCGGGCGCTTACCTCAGTGTAATCAAGTTAATCCTTGATTCTTATAACATGAAGATGCATGCTGTAATCGCCAGGGTAACCTGAGACAATAAAATACTGAGTGATTTTAGGTTGCAAGAGGGGAAAATGGAGTTATAAAAAACAGTCAACTCAGAAGAAGGTCAGACAGTTGAGAGGTGGAGAGAGCAGGAGGCTGCTGACAAGAGGCAGCGGTCACTAGAGCGCTGGGGGACGTCCAGATATGTCAGGAAGTACATCGATTGTATTTATTTATTTATTTTAAGATTTTTATTTATTTGACAGAGGGAGACACAGCGAGAGAGGGAACACAAGCAGGGGGAGTGGGAGAGGGAGAAGCAGGCTTCCCGCTGAGCAGGGAGCCCGATGTGGGACTTGATCCCAGGACCCTGGGACCATGACTTGAGCCGAAGGCAGATGCTTAACAACTGAGCCACCCAGGCATCCCAGTACATTGATTTTAAATGAACTCAATATTCCAATTAAAAAGAGAAGATGGTCAGCCTGCATGAAAAATCTGATTACACTCTTACTAGAGACACGTGTAAAACTTGAGGACACAGAAAAGACTCACCGCGCAACGCTAATCAGAACAGTGTGGCGGGGCACCTGGGGGCGCAGTCGGTGAGGCGTCGGCCTTCCACTCAGGTCAGGATCCTGGGGTCCCGGGATCCAGCCGCACATTGGGCTCCCTGCTCTGCGGGGAGTCTGCTTCTCCCTCTCCCTCTGCCCCTCCCCCTCCCTCAAACAAACAAATAAAATCTTTAAAAAAAGAAGAAGAATGGTGGTATAGCTGTGTTGATGTCAGAGTTGGCTTTCAGGCAAGAAGCCTTCCTAAAGGTAAAGAGGGAGCCTTCACAGCGATAAGAGGCAGTAAGAAGTTACATTCTGAATTTGGTATGCATTTAGGAGCATGGTCTCAATCTGTCTAGAGCAAAAATGGATAGAAGCAGAAAAAGAAGTGAACTAACGGATGTGGCAGGAGATGTTTAACACTCCCTGCTTCGTGACTAGCGATTGAGCAGGAAAAGGTCCACGAGGGAGAGGTTCCAAACAGCACGACTCCCAGCTCGGCCTCTGGGCCACACGCGCGGCCCTGCCTCCGATGAGCGCATTCTCTCCACTCGCTTGTGGGGCGTGTATGAACGTTGACCACATGCTGGACCATAAAGCAAATCTCAGCAGCTGCAGAGCACTCCTGACAGAGTCTGTCTCCTGCCCCAGCCAGGTGGACAGCAATCCAGGGGCCCGGAGGCGGGCCTGCACACCTGTGGGTACGTGATCCACCAAGCGCTCCACACTTGAAAGGAGAATCCCTGTGGAGGTCAGAGCAGATTGGGGTGACGCTGAAACGCGCGCATCTGACCCGTGGCACCCAGCCGCCCCTGTGCCAAGGGGGCGCTCACAGTGCCACGATATAGGCATGAGAGAGGACTAAACGTGGAAGGTTGTCTGGAGCCTAGACAGAGAGCGGTGAGACCGATCTGGAGGCAGTACAGGCTGGGCAGTGACGGAGGCAGAAGCAGAAATTAATGAAACAAAATTAACGGACTGAACCAGCAAGAGAATCCCTGAAGTTGGGCTTACTTCCCAACTCTTTGTATGAGGCCTCCAAAACCTTGGCCCCGAAAGCTGTGAGGACCTGAGAGGAGAGGGGCGGGCTAGGGCTGCCCAGTGGGGAGCACAGGTGCAAGGACGTCACGCCCTTGACAGACGCACAGCCCAGCAGGTCACATTCATTCCAGGGACGTGATTTTTTTCATACCTGAAAGTCAGGTATTTCCTTTTAACAGAGGAAAGAAGAAAAAATCGTCTGTCATCTCAACAGAAGCAGGAAAAGCATTTGGGAAAAGCCAGTATCCATTCATGGTGAAAACAAAAACAAAGCAAAACGAAACAAAATGGAAATTAAAGGGAACTTTCTTAATCTGACAAGGATATAAAAACCCCGGGAGCACGCAGCACACGTAAGCTTTTCCTGTGAGGTCGGGAGCAAGAGGGAAGATGTACATTGTTATCGTTTTGTTCAAATGTTTGTCTCCAGTCTGGGCACACTAAGAAAGTAAAAACAACAGAAATTTTAAAACCGCAAAAGAAAGATGAAAATGTTCTTATTCTTACATGATGTGATTAAGACGTCAAAAATCTAAAAGAATTTATAGAGTCATTATTACAATTAATGAATGCTTGGCAAGGTTGCTGGATATTCCATCAATATACAACCATCAGCTGTGGGTACAGTTAGAAAATACCACATAGATTCAACGCATTTTTAATCAAAATCCCAACAGGTGTTATGTTGAACTTAAGAAGATGATTCTAAAGTTGGCATAGAAATGCAAAGGGTAGCCAGGATATTCTTATTTATTTATTTATTTATTTATTTATTTATTATGTTATGTTAATCACCATACATTACATCATTCATTCTTGATGTAGTGTTCCATGATTCATTGTTTGTGCGTAACACCCAGTGCTCCGCGCAGAACGTGCCCTCTTTAATACCCATCACCAGGCTAACCCATCCCCCCACCCCCCTCCCCTCTAGAACCCTCAGTTTGTTTCTCAGAGTCCATCGTCTCTCATGGTTCGTCTCCCCCTCCGATTTACTCCCCTTCATTCTTCCCCTCCTGCTATCTTCTTCTTTTTTTTCTTTTTTGTTTTCTTTTTTTTCTTTCTTTCTTTTTTTTCTCTTTTTTTTTTCTTTCTTTCTTTTCTCTTTTCTTATTTGTTTCAGAGTACAGATCTGTGATTCAACAGTCTTGCACAATTCACAGTGCTCACCATATCACATACCCTCCCCAATGTCCATCACTCAGCCACCCCATCCCTCCCACCCCCCACCACTCCAGCAACCCTCAGTGTGTTTCCTGAGATTAAGAATTCCTCATATCAGTGAGGTCATAGGATACATGTCTTTCTCTGATTGACTTATTTCACTCAGCATAACACCCTCCAGTTCTATCCACGTCCTTGCAAATGGCAAGATCTCATTCCTTTTTTTTTTAAAGATTATTTATTTATTTATTTATTTGAGAGAGAAAATGAGATAGAGAGAGAGAGAGAGAGCATGAGAGGGGGGAGGGTCAGAGGGAGAAGCAGACTCCCCGCTGAGCAGGGAGCCCGATGCGGGACTCAATCCCGGGACTCCAGGACCATGACCTGAGCCGAAGGCAGTCGCTTGACCAACTGAGCCACCCAGGCGCCCCAAGATCTCATTCCTTTTGATGGCTACATAATTCTCCACTTTGTGCATATGTACCACCTCTTCTTTATCCATTCATCTGTCGATGGACATCTTGGCTCTTTGCACAGTTTTAGCCACAGGATATTCTTGAAGAAGAACAGGTGGGCGGACTTCTGCTATTCGCTACCAAAACTTATGACAGAGTGAGAGTAATTCAAGACTCTGTAAGTGTTGGTACACGGATGGACAGACAGACAGTGGACTAGAAGAGCATGCGCAGAAATAGACCCAGTGCCTGCATATGTGGGCTGTGTGCGGAGCAGGGCTGAGTGTGGTCTTTTCAGTGGGGCTGGAATAGGAGACATCCACGTGGGAAAAAGACGGTCAGTCAGTCCTCCCCGTGCCGTACAGACACAGCTAAACCCAGCCATGCTGCAGATGTGACGTGCAGGGAGCACAGGACAGTCACCAGAGGGTCACGCAGCCACACAGCCTCGGGCTGTGGGGGCAGAGAAGACTTTAAACCCAACACAAAGAGCATGAACCATAAAGGCAAAGGCTGATGCCCCGACTTGGTGAATGTCAGGACCCTTCATTCGTGCGAATGCATGTGCTAGAACACGCGGGTGGGGTGGTGGTGGTGGCCCCCAGGGCCCTTCCACCTAAGGACGCCTGCCAGAGAAGAGTGGCCAAGAGACTCAGGTGGGCATTTTATGAAAGATGACACCCCGAGGGCACATCCAGCCACGCTGGCCGTCAGGGACGTGCCGTGACTGCTGTGGTGAGGTCGGCAAGCCGGGCCGGCTGGAGTGAGGACCACAGTGTCGCGTGTCGGTGTGGCTGGGTGTGTGGGGGCACATGCACCCTGCCATCTGGAGCTCCACGCCATCCGAAGTAGACGTCACAGGCGCGGAGGGACATGCGCGAGGGTCCGACACAGCACCGGTGCTGGGGTGGAGGCCGCCTGCCTGTCCGCCCGCCGTGGGAAGGACAGGTAAGCTGTGATTTCCTCATGCGGCGGGATGCTCCATGGCCGCTTCGGGAGCGCAGGTCAATGTCCCAGAAAGAAGGCAGACACCAAAGATTCCATTTCCGTACATCAGAAAATAGGCCACACTGAGCCACGGCGTGTGGTTGTACGTTCAGCGTAGAACCGTGGAGAGAGGCTGGAACGTGGCTTTTCATTATGGCCTGGGAGGAGCTACATGGGCTGCACTTCGTGATGAATCTCTGAACCGCACATTCCCACTATGTGCTTCTTTCCGAATTTGTGTTCCACCTTCCAGAAAACATGCTCAGCCTGAGCCTCGCAGCCCTGCTGACTGCTGGGGTGGGCAGTAGTCACCGGCTGGGGTTTTGCAGGTGAGCCCGAGAGAGGAGGAAGATGGGACAGAGGAGCTGGGGCCTGCCCTCAGCAGGAGATGAGCTGCTGACAGATGGCAGGAACAGGGGAAGGGCCTTGTGGGGTGGGGTCAGAGAATGAAACAGTTGCTAGAGAAATGTCAGAAGTGAGTTCTTGTGTGTGTTTTAATTATTTATTTTTGAAGATTTTATTTATTTGACAGAGCACAAGCAGAGGGAGAGGGAGAAGCAGGCTCCCCACCGAGCAGGAAGCCCGATGTGGGGCTCGCTCTCAGGACCCTGGGATCATGACCTGAGCCAAAGGCAGATGCTTAACTGACTGAGCCACCCAGGCGCCCTCTTGTGTGTTTTAAAAAGGTGTCCGTTTTGGTCATGACCATGACAGATGGTCACCCAGGAGGCAGTGACCCGAGAGGCTGGTCAGGAAGAACACGGCCAGCCCTGTAGGCCTCGCGTGGACTGCGCGGCGTCTCTGCGCCCTAGGTGTTTAGTCAGGCACAGATCGGGGCATGAACTGACGGTCTTGATGTTTGTGAGTGGGTGCCAAGGTGCAGAGGGCCCAGGAGAGGGGCCCCAGGGGCAGGGGCACTGAGCTGAACATGCACAGCCTTAAAAGGGAGCCATGTCCCCGAGACCAGCACGGGAGGCCCGAGTCTCTAGAGGTCCTCCATCGAGCGTCGCTGTGGTGGGCTGTTGGCCATGGGGAGTAGGAAGCAGTGTGCTGTTTGTGCATGCAGCTGGGCTGATCCTCGGTGGTCCTGCCGCAGAGCGCAGGACAGGTGCAGCGGGGAGCGGCGAGTGCGGGTCAGTGGGGGCTTCTCTCCTTAGCTGTTTGGACCAGCGCGCCAGGAAGTCCTCCGTGGTGCAGAATGTGAGAGACTGCTTGGGTGACAAGTGTGAGTGTGTGGGGTCAGCAATGTTGGGAACATGCTTGTGCAGCGCAGCAGGGATGGCTGTCACGGGTGGGGATTGGAGATGGCCCGTGAGCCCCCAGGGCACGGGGGAAGGGAGAAGGGTGGCCCTGGGACCTTCCGTGCCTCTGATTTGGTGCAGGCGTGGCAGGGAGGCTCTTGGATTGAGCTGAGGGGTGCCTGGCGCTTTGGCCAGGGCCCAGGGAGGGGGTCGAGGGTCACTAGGGTGAAGAAAGGTCCCTGGACCTGGGGACACCAGTGGGAGGCCTCTGGTACTGGGGACATCCTGGAAGGAGGCGTGGCACATTTGTGGCGGGGGGATGGCAGGGGGGCACTGGAATAGGTTTGTGACCAGAGATGGGCCTCTCTGAGGAGGGAGTGTACACATTGAGCCATCGATGTGAGGGGTCGGCACGTGAAGGTCTTGGGAACAGAAGGCAGGGAGGGCCCGGCCGAGACCTGGGGTCTTATTCTAAGTGTAAGGGAGGTTTTTGGGGAAACTTAGAACAGGGAGCTGAGGGAGACAGTGACGTTTCTGTGTTGAATGTGGAGAACTCAGGTGTGTTCATGAGCCAGGTCAGTGGGGCTGTGTGTGTAAGGGTCTCTGGCAGACACAGGGGCAGAGCAGGAGGTCCTGCCTGTGTGTGGAGGTCTAGAGGTCTAGAGCACTGTGCTGGGACCAGGTTGGCTGGGGAGACGGCCCAGGTGTGGTTAGCAAGGACTGGCAGTTCAGGGCCTGGACAGCAGAGGGCGCCGAGGTCATACATTTCCTTCCAACCTGCCCAGACTTGGGGGGGGGGTGTGCCTGCACCTGAGGTGAGGCTGCTCCCCATGTTCATCTCCCTCTGCCATGCCAGAACCTTTAGTAGAGTGTGTGTGTTCCAGAAGACCTGGGAAGTCCTGATGGGTCCAGGGCATTAAGGGGAAGGTGCTCCTCCCCCTCCCAAGACGGGCGTGGGGCTGGGGGCAAGAACCCATGAGAGGTCCCTGGGGAGGCGGGAGGCTGCCGCCAGGAGGGCTCCTGCCAGCATACAGCAGGGGCTCTCAGCAGGGTGTTCTAGGTGGCCACAGAGGGCTCTCTGCCTGCCCGGCTTGCCTGTGTTCCCTCTGGAATGTCCTCTGTCCCCCCTCATCGGTGGGCTGGGGCCGGACCCTCCCCTGAGCTTCTCTGACCCTGTCCCCACACGGCCTCTGCTGCCATTCCCAAGTGCTTACACCGGATTCCCAGCTCAGGACAGCGCCCTGGGCAGGCGCAGGGAACAAGGGGCCCCTGGGGTCTCTCCAGCCTGGTGATGCGTCAGTGGGTGCTTGGGACCTACTTCCTGTTGTCTGGGTTCCGGGGCCGGAGCTCCCCATTGAAGGCCCCTGGCTCTTCTGCTAGGCGGCTCCCGTGGTCAGGCAGGCCTGGGGTCGGGGGCCGAGGACCCCCCGCGCCCCCTCTGAGCTGGCACTCTCCCTGCTGCCCCTCTGCGCAGCTCACTGCCACTCCCACCAGACTTTTCTTGTACCCAAACCTGCAGCTGGTTTTATTAGGGGCTCATCTTCGTGGGCCCACGTCTGAACTCAGTCTCCAACTGGCCCTGAACCAACATACCCATCAGAATAGGGAGGATGTGATGGTGAGTGTGTCCGGTGTCCTGGACACTTGCCCTCAGCAGCTGCTGGGACTCTGGGACACTTGGACAGCCTGGGAATCTCTCCTTCCCCCGCAGGTGAGCCAGGCTCTGGGGGCCGAGGGCGCTATCCAGCATAGGGGGTCTGTCGCCAGATTCTTGCCCCCATCCCTTCCCTTTCCTCGCCCTGCAGACACCAGAGAAGGGCAGGCGGACAGCCAGAGGGGAGACACAGAAAGCCCCCAGGGGACGCAGGGTTGCAGAGAGACCATGGTGCGTGGAGCTGCGTGGGGGCAGGCCGCTGTTCGGGCCACACGTGGCAGACCACACAGACAAGATGAAATTGCACTTCCTCTGCTGGGATGTGGGCATTTCTGTCTGAAGTGATTAAAATAAAAAGAAGCTTGGCCCCTGAGTGGTGGTGTAGACGGCTCAGTGCCCAGGTGCTGGGTTTTGTCGAGGTCCTGGCCAGAGGTCCCCCAGGGTGCCCTGTGGGCATGGCCTTCCTATTCTGCAGTCCGGTTCCATTCTCGGTCCCTGGTGGTCCTCCGGGGTCTGGCAGGCCTTCGGGACTAGAGGCCCGCTGTCCTCTCCCCAAACCTACAAATCAGTGCAGGCCCCTTGGAAATCAGTAGGGCAAATAACCAGGGTCACAGAGTCCCGGGCTTGACTGACCACCCACGAAAACCTGCCGGAGTGTGTCCTCAGAAGGTGCTCGTGTGTGCATGCATGGGTGTGTGCCTGTTGGAGGGTGAAGTTGGGCGGGAGGGGTGGTGGTGAGTGGCTTGGGGAAGGGAGGGTGGCGTGTGTCCTGTTTGCCCGCTGGGCCTGGCCAGAGCCTGTCTCAGCCTTGCCAGTCTGCAGTGGGTAACCACACAGCGCCCTGCCCGCCGCTTCCCTCTCTTTCGGCCGCCGGGGGAAGGAGGTGGGCTTGCGGGTTTTGTCTGCCAGACTTGATTTATTCCCAGAAGAGGTGGCTTGTTGGTGTGCCCGGGGGATCTGTTTGTTAGTGGCAGCCCCCACTTCCTTCATACTGCCGACTGCCCTGTTTGGGAAAGACAGTCCTGGAGAGCAGGCGGAGTGGGTGGGCCATGGAACTTAAAGATGAGGCCCCAGCGAGGGCAGGGGCTCTAGGCCCCTCCAGGCCTGGCGGGTCAACCATGGGAGCCCTGGACGCCCAGGAGGGTTGGAAGGAGCTCTCTGGGCTGAGGCTTGTTACATCACCCCCACCAGGCGCAGGGTGCATGGGGCAGGGGGAGAGGTGGGGCTGCCTGGCGCATCCCTGCCCATCTCCTGGGGACCCATGCTGTAGGCTGCTGCTCCCATCCCCCCTCTCTCACCGGGTCCTGGCCTTCCGTGCAGCCTTCCCTCGTCCCCCAGCCTGTCCCCCAGCCCTGGGCTGTGCTCTCCCCCTCCCAGCCCCTCCCTCGCCCGCCCCCTCAGGCCAGGCGCTTCCTGTGCTCAGTTGGTGTGGATGGTCATGGAGGCTTCTGCCCCTTCTTCACTCTTGCCTTGATGTCAGTTCATACTTTCGTTGTGTGTGGACCTTTTGAGAAAAGCAGTCTGAGGCGACTTGAGCTGATGCCCATGGTTCGTCTGTAAGATTTTCACCTTTCAGGCAGGCACTGTATATTTCTGCATTAAACACCGTTCTGTGCTCAGTGTCCCAGACTCCCTTCACTGAATGCTCGCGTTGGGAATGCTCATGTTTCTCCCACGGAAAAGCAAAAGTCAGGACAGGCTCAGCATGGTCAGGGTGGTCAGCTGAGGGCCCGACCCCAAACCTGAGGGCCATCCTGCCAGCCTCTTGACCCTGTTGGCATTGAGTTTGCAGCCCTGGATAGGATGCTTCCCGAGGTCTGTGGCTGCCTAACCCTCCGTGGGGGCGTGGGGGTGCTGAGCGCTGGAGCCCGTGCAGAGGGGACCCAGACATGCATAATGTGGCGCAAAGAAGCCCTTTGGGGTGAGCGGTTTGCCCTTGGGTCTCCAGAAAGTCAGCAGGTCTGTTTGCAGTGATACCTAGGTTCTAGACTCAGTTTCCTGTTTCTTCTTCCTCTGTCCAGCAGGATCTGCCGTGGTTCCCTCGCTCTCAGCCTGTATCGGGCGTCAGAAGGCAGATGAGGCGGATCATGGGACAGAGATAGATGCGTGAGACGGGTTTTAGGAATACGGCCGAATCCGCAGGTTGGCATCACATAAACTCGTGCATATGGAGGCTTATAATAGAATCGTCAGCAACTGTAATTAAGGCTGTGAACTGCGCCACACTGCTAAAAAAACAAATTCTCTGCAGCTGTTGTACTGACTGAGAATTACCCCTATCAGCTGAAGTTTTATTCTTCTGATCTGGTAGAGGAAATACTTGAAAAATGATCTCACAGCGTGACTTATGTAAACGGCTTTTTTTTTTTTTTTCCACATGAGACAATTGAGATAGAGTCTGAATCCCTGGCAAACCACAGCTTCCTGCAGTGTCCTGTTGCCATGGGTTACGGAGGGAGCGGAATGGAACTTCATCTGAAATGTCTTTAAACTTCCCTGACATGCATGGGCATGCTGCCGCGTCAAATGGTATAGTGTAGATCCGCACGCCTGGTGTGGGTCGGAAGTGTTCTTGTCCTAAGATGAATTTGGGAAAAGGGCTGTCAAAGGAAACGCACATGTTAAATGATCAGCAGGTAAGTTATTCTAGCTGTTTCTTGTCATTTAACAGATCTTCTGTAAGACAACTTGGCATCTCCGTGACTGTTTTGTTTTTAAACTGTTCAGTGAATGGTAGATTTTAGGTGTGAACTTTGGAAACTGTGCTTGTCTGCATCACGGAGCTCAAGCACACGCCCGAGGCTCTGGGACCCCAGGTGCCCGGAGCGAGGCTGGGCCGGGCAGGTCGGCTGCAGCGAGGCCAGCCCAGCCTCCCCGGCTCCCAGCTGCTTGCCTTGTAAGTCGGCCGTACAGAGAGCATCCCGTGCTTTTCTCGTCCCTACCGGACTAATGCTAACAGATTTTAAGACGAGTGAGCTCATTGTGTTGAAGTGTTAAATTTCAACTGGGTTATTAAAATCTATCATAGTCTTTAAATCAGCATTTTGTATCTAATATTGTAAAACGTAGTGAGGTGACTCTGCCTCATACAGGTACATAGGGAACTCCTGGCATAGGGATTATTATCTGAGCTTTTATATATAAAGTTGAACTTACTATGAAACTTTAAAAAAAAAAAGGTTTGAGACTTAAAAAAGAATGTTTCTTTTCCTCTTGTGGTTATGCTGTGTTGACTTAAAGGTAAAAAGAAATTACTTACAGAAGATTGTCACTAATTACAGGGTACTGATTTTAAATTCATTCTTTTCTGAGAGTTGTTTCATCCTGATATTTTCCAAATGCCCAGGGACCTCTGGGGAGCTGCAGGGGAGTCAGTTCGAAGTGACGGGTTTGGACGTGAGGTGAAGGGGAAGGAGCTGTGTCCTTCCCTTTACATGGAAAATAGGAATAGGTCAGTTGGAGAGGTCACGGATTATACTGATGCAGTGAGTGCAGATTTTAATATATTTTAAAAATACTCGGGATGTGGTTTGCAAAACCCAGGCACTACTAACACTCACTCGAGAGGGTGGAGAGGTGCCTTTGATGTTTACGGGCGTGCCCGCTGCAGGGCCGCCTCGGGCCGCCTCGTGTTCTGGTAGACCGCCCTCCTCGTCCTGGATGGAAAAGTGAATTTTGAATATATTGTGTCCTTTGTGGGCCTATTAGCCAGTTAGTTATTTGTACATATGTATAGGCTGCATTTTCAGTTCAATGGTATATAAAGGCAAGTTTTAGAAAATGTTGGTTTTTATTCTGAGTAAAAAAAAAAGGTCACTAAAAATCTGCCTTTGTGCTTGCCTGCATAAATGATTTGGATCCCTTCCAAAATTTTTGCAAATGCTCAAACTGGCAAGTAAGTTGCTGGCACAGGTGTGTGCAAACTGGGTGGTATGCTTGTGTTAAGCAGCGTACCCGAGCAGCCCCCTCCCCTCTGGGGTCGAGGAGGTGCCGGAAGGTCATGGGATGAGTGCTAGGTACTGCGTGCAGCTCTGCCGGGCTCCAGGGGGGCCCAATGGAAAGTGGGCAGAAAGCGGGTCCTTGTGGGGGGCTAACGCCACAGGCCCATGGGGCAAGGGGAGTGAGATTGGGGGGCCCTTGTGGGAAGGCTGGCTCCATGCCTCACCGGCTCTGCTTCTCCCTCGGAGCCTCCGCTTGCTGGTGCGGAAGTGGGGGTGCCCCGGGGGGCCAGGCCGCCATCCAGTGTGTGTGTGTGCTCAGTGGACGCCGTGTGGCGGGAAAGGCTGTGTTTCTTGCAGGCAGAGAGCCCTTCCACCTCCTTGGGAGCGCTTTCCCACAGTCGTTTGAGGAGCACAAAGGAGAGCCGGTGGTTGCCGACCCAGGAAAAGCGAGAGGCTCTCGCTGGCCAAATGAACAGATTGCAGTTTGTCCATCTTGTAAGGAGTGAAATTGAGCGGAAGTAGACTTGGAACGTGCACATATGCCCCTTTGTCCGAACAAAGCCATCCGTCGTCCTCCAAGCACGTCAGGACGGGTGTCAGCCGCAGAGGCTGCCGAGGCTGCGTGGGAGACATGACCCCACAGCCTGAAAGGAATAGGAGCGTCACGAGAAGAAAGCTGCAGCAGGCATCCCGGGTGGACCCCTCACCCCACTGCCCCTGCGGCTCTTGGGGGGCCGGGCCTCCCGTCCAGGGCTGCGCACGGAGCTTAGGCACTCCTGGGCTCTGTCCCTCCTTCCTGGTCCTGAACTACAGACCCCACTGGGCCGCACGTTTGGCAGAGGTTTGCCGGGCAGGGACTTGGGAGCGCATCTCATGTCACCGGTGCCTTTTGAGGTCTGTCTGCCCTGGCGGCTGCCTTCGGGCTGCTAGTGTGTGAGGGAAAGAACTTTCCAGAGACCAAGGGGCTTTCACCTCTTCGTGCACTGGGGCTCTGGGTAGGATTTTGAAAATAAGAAGGGCTGCACTAGAAGGACACGGTGGTGTTCTGGGTGCCGCGGGATGAGTGGTGGAGGTGGTCGTGCTCGGGGCACCATGTCGGGACGTGTGGAGGGTGAGTGGGTCCTGCAGAGAGCCCCACAGAGGCTGGAGGAAGACAGGGGGGTGGCGGGGAGGAGGGCCAGCTGGGCTTGCCCCTGGGGAGGCCCAGGCTCGGTGGGGAAGAAGGCAGGGCCGGCCATGCGAGCAGGGCCCGCTGTGGCGCCACCGATGGGCTGGGCCGGCTCCAGTCACCACGGGGGTCGGGGCGGGTGGCAGGGGCGGAGAGCTGAGAGCAGGCTTAGGTCCCCAGGGGAGGCCGTGTGGGCTGCCCGGCTACCAGGCTGGCCGTGGGGTGGGAGCGAGCATGGCAGGCCGCCCTTCTGTGGGCCGCCGCCCGCCCGGCTGGCTCCGAGCCTCTGGGATGAGTGGGGTGGGCTGTACAGAATTCTTTTGCATTTGGCTGAGTTTCTCCTTTTTTAGCTCAGACGAACGGACTTCTCTTCATTGCCCGTCTCTCCTATCGGCCTGCCCCACTCACGGGGCTACCACGGTGCCAAGCAGAGCTGGGGTGGAGGGCCACAGGCCTTTGTCCAGTGGGCTGGCCCTGCGTGACTGGCGGTCAGTCAGTCGGTGCGTACTTTGCCCCAGATCACTTTCGACCCTAAAGCCCGTGGGGGAGGGGCCTTGGGTCTGTGATCCGTGTTCATCCCACTTAATGCACTGGTTACACACATTCTTCTCTCGCTGTTGGAGGCTTTGCTCCTGGCTGTCTATATAAGAAGACTCCCCGGTCTGTTTGCGGTGGACTCCAGTTTCTGTCTGCACGTCTTCCCCTTTCCTTCAGGAAGAAGTGGGCCACCTTGCAGCAGCAGCTCTCCCTCCATGGTATTTGCTGAAGATGGTCCTGCCGTCTGCACCCCCAGTCCTGGGGTGCGGCCGGCACGCAGGCTTCTTTCCCCCTGATCCCGCTAGGGGTGCCCGGCACACTGCCCCTTCTCACCATCTGTCCCAGAACGACTTGTCTGTCGGTGCTTGACATCCTCCCACGAAAGAAAGGCCAGATTTCCTAAAACAGCAGGATGTCTGGGTGTCCCAGCACTTGACCAGCTTTCCTGGGGGCCCCGTTCCCTCAGGATCCCTCCCTGGCTTCTCTTCTCCAGGTGCCTCCAAGCTATCACTTAGAGGCTGCCCTCTCCAGCCTGCCTCTGCAGCGGGGATCCCACGCTCCACACCCAGCAGCAGGTCCATGTCTGCTCCCAGCTCCCTCTGGACGTGCAGGAGGCGGGTGGGGGACAGTGCCAAGTTGGACTTGGGCTTCTCCCTCGGTCTCCACTGCCCCTCACTCAGGCCATCCCTCGAGCCTTCTGTGTCGGCAGGCCCCGTAGACTCAGCCCCCAAATCTGTCCTTACGTTCTTCCTTCCTTGCCCCCACCTTGCTCTCTTGCCTGCACCCTGGGTGTGCTGCTCACTGCCCTGCATCAGCCCTTCTCCAGCGACACCCCATGGGGACACCTTTGTGTGCCCTTCTCTGTGCCATGCTCTCCCGTGGCACCTGACTTGCGCAGGCAGCAGGGATCTGACATTTTTGGATTCATCTTCAGCGCCCAGCAGAAGCACCTGGGGGCAGGGCTGCCCGGTCTGGTGTGCGGCTTTGTTGCATGCATCCCTCGCACGTGCAGAGGCGTTGATGAGTGGAAGCAATCTCAGCTGGAACTCTCCCGGCCCTGCCTGACCCACAGGGCAACTGCTGGAGCCCAGGGGCTGCTGGGAGCTGATGGAGCCAGCCTGGGGAGGACGGGGGTCTCCAGCTTGAGGCTCAACTCTGCTGGGTGGAGGTTTTAAAACCACTGACACATCTCAGCCTTTATGAGAAAATGTGTCCCTGGGGTTGGGCTTCAACTTCACACGAGAGTGGGGCTTGGATTCCGGCCTCCTGCGTGTCCCTGCGTGTCCTATTCCTGCAGGAGCGCCTCCATGACAGTGTCTGAGAGCTAGACGTGGTGCCGCCTCCTGCACAGAGCATCCCAGGAAGGCCGTGCTTACCTTCACTTCACTGGCGGCCCCTGCTGTCTTGTCGGGATGCGAGGTCGTGGGCATCATCCCAGACCTTCGGCCACTTCCCACCCTGTGTCTTTCTTGAATTGGGCCAGCCGGTGAGGAAATGGGATTTGCAGTGTTTATGTCAAGGTCAGAGGATTTCTGGGTGAGGTCAGATGTTCACACTGAGTACCTAGCATTAGTGAGGAGCCTGTGTGCCGCTCATCAGGGTGTTTGCAAAATGCATCATCTCAGGCTTCACCAAGGGTGTGACACGAACATTCAATCTTAAATTCTTGGGGAGATGCTGTCATTGTGGGTTTGGCCTGCTTGGCTCTCTTCTGATTTTATCGAAGAAGGAAGAGGTCTTTGGGATGCAGGTGCATACACGCACACGCACTTTAAGCGAAACTCAGGTTCCATTCTGAGCTCTGGGGCTCTGCCCATATCTGACACTTGGTTGCCCTGTCCCCTCCCCGCTGCACACACTGTGGTGTGCTGCACCATGATGGGTCCACCCTCGCCCACGTTGTGCAGCGCTGAAAACGCCCAGAATGCCCTCACCGCACGCCATTCACCCCATGTCATCCCTGTCTCCCGGATCACAGAAATTCTTCATTGTGAACATCACAGTTTGAGCCTTAGAAATATGGGCCTCTTCCCTGCGTCATGGGAGCCCTATATCCAGGTGTCTCTGGTTGGAGCTGCTGGAAAGCATAATGTGGGGTGTGCGTGTGCTCGTGACTCATATGCGTGAACATGGAGAGAGCCGGGGCTGGGATAGAACACTGTGGCATCCCAGTGTGGGGACGGGTGCCGAACACAGCCCTCTCACCAGGCCTCTGGGAGGTCGCTCCTGTGTCCCGCCACCGAGGGACCTGGGAGCTGACCGGCAAGGGCAGACATCAAGGCTGTGGTTGCCTCAGGGGCCTGGTAAGGAAGGCTTCCCTGAGAAGGAGTAGCTGAGGCCACAGCCAGGTAGGTGGGCTGCAGGTGAGGCCACAGGTAGGAGCGGGGCGGGGGGGAGGGGGGAGGGGTGAGGGGTGCGAGAAGGGGTGCACTGAGGGTACAGGAGGGGCTGGGTCCTTCCTGCAGCAGCTCTCAGAGTCCTGGGACTACATTCCACAGGGAGAGATGCGGGTCACATCAGGACCTCACACACATGATGCGCGTGTTCACGTGCACACACGTGTGACTCTGAAGCTGGGCCTGAGCACAGCATGGATCCCGGGAAGTACTTGGTATTTTCCTTTTCACGTTTTTCTATCCGTCTTACTTGGTGGTTGACAGAGGCGGCTCATGGCCCCTGAACTGATTTGACAACTCCTTAGGGGATTGTGGTTGGGTGTGAAGACCCCTGGGCCCACGGAGCCCAAGTCAGCGCATAGCCGCCCCTGCAGGCCCCACGTGGGCCTGCTTGCTTCCACACTCGGTCCTGTGAGCAGTCACTTAAAACTTAAATGATCAAGTTTTCATTATCTTTAAAAAATTTTTTTTAAGATTTTATTTATTCATTTGAGACAGAGCGTGCACGGTGTGCACGAGCCCGGGAAGGGGCGGAGGGAGAAGGAGAAGCGCGCTCTCCGCTGAGCCCTGAGCACTGACCCCAGGACCCCAGGATCATGACCTGAGCGAAAGGCAGACGCTTAACCGACTGAGCCACCCAGGCGCCCCAGTGATGAAGTTTTTAAAAAGTCAAATAAATATATATTAGATACAAATAGGAAGTGTTAAATTCTTAAGGCTTTTCATCATTTCGGTTATTTATATTCTCTTTGTATTCAGAACATTTGATGCATTTGGGCAACTGACAGCCTTTGGTCTCTTATTTAGGACTCAGATAGGACTGATTAATACTTTTTATGTCCAAGGTAGGAAATTTTGTCAGTGGCTCAAAATTGAAAATTGGTATTATTATATATTACTATATATCAAAGTAATTTGGTGACAATATAGTTTAATACTTGCTCTTGTCTAATGTTACAGACAGGATCAGCCTTGATAAAGGCTAGATTTGTCATGTACTTCCCTTCATATTAATGATCTGAAACTTTAACACCATTGATTTAAAATAAAATATCCATGGAACCTGTGTCATCCAAATTTCCTGCTGGGAATCAGTCCGATTTCCACTGAACTATCAGGTTTAAGAGGCTGACCCAAGGAATTGAGGTGGTTTGAACTTAAATTGCGTATCTAAATACTTTGTAAGTTTCTTTCAAACAAATACATTATGTCAGTGTAAATTCCAGTCCTGTAGGCATATGTTCTAGAATACTCTCGAGCTGTTTCGTTACGGTGAGCACAGACAGATGCTCACTTACTGGGATCTTTGTCACTAGCAGCTTGTTTTTACGGTTCTGCTGCTTTTGTAAGTGTAACACGTAGATATGGGAATGCAGGAAGAGCCCACGAGTACAGACTAATGAAAATGAGTTTTTGATCCGGATTATACTGGATATCAGAGTAAATGTTAGGGGTGTTAAGCTGGAACTCATAAAAGCGTTTGTCGTGGTCCAGTGGTCTTAGTGTGCTGAGACCTTGGGATTGCCTGACTTTAAGTCACCCTGAGCGTCAGGCTTCCCCGCTGTGGGGGATGCTCCATGGGAAGTATCTGGGGGGGTTTCTGAAGCTTTGCCATTTTGGACTGCTTCCCCCCGTCAGCCGGGCTCTGCTAAGAAAAATTGCAAACCAGGCTTTAAAAGGGTAACTTGGGTCAGCATAGACATGTTATTGATCCTGGGGCAAACAGGAATGATTTGGGGGTTCCCTGTCTTTTCCAGCTCCCCGTTGTTGGCAGGTTGTCTGCCTGTGCCTCCTCACCCCCTTTGCCGAGCACCGAGCACGGCCACCAGTAAAGCACGCCAGGCCGGAGCTCCCCGCAGGGGTGCCTCCCGGCTCCTCCCTGCCACCACCTCTTGCCGTGGGAGACCGCTTCACCTCTTTAGGCCTTACCTCCTCTTGGAGCGAAGGCCCCTGATCCGTGCTTCTCAGCCTGCTCCCATGTCCATCTCAGGGGCCGGGGAGTTGGGGTGCTGAGCAGGGATCGGCTGATGTCATGGCCCGGCTCTGCCACTGCGTGCTTGTAAAATAGAATAAATATTGGACAGTAAACAGAAGAATCAGGTTAATGGTAATTATACACTATTTATTTGCAAATTAAATAATCTAGTCAGGAAAAGTCATCACCTGTTTCTCCAAAAATATGTGAACTTGGAAGAGGAGAGTGGTTTTATGTCTGGATAATATATTTTTTTAAAGATTTCATTTATTTATTTGAGAGTGGGGAGGGCAGAGGCAGAGGGAGAGGCAGACTCCCTGCTGAGTGGGGAGCCCGACATGGGACTCAATCCCAGAACCCTGAGATCACACCTGAGCCGAAGGCAGATGCTTAACCGACTGAGCCCCCCAGGCGCCCCTGTGTCCGGATAATATTGAAGCATGTCTCCATAGAGCTCTGCCTGGGGTATGAGCGTCACCAGGGCAACATGTCCAGACCGGAGAGTGGAGGCCGTGAGTGAGGCTGCGGAGCTGACCTCCCTGTGACCCTGCCTCACCCTGCGATGTGCTAGGAGCAATCCCATCGTGAGCTTGAGAAGATGTGGGGTGGTGGGGGGACATCTGTGACCTCTGAGCCCTTACTGGCCCCTCCAGGATGAGCCCACTAGCCCACAGCTTTCCAGATGCCTAGAACTTTCCTTAGCATTTTATTTATTTTTTTATTTGTTTTTTTAAGATTTTATTTATTTGACGGAGAGACACAGCGAGAGAGGGAACACAAGCAGGGGGAGTGGGAGAGGGAGAAGCAGGCTTCCCGCTGAGCAGGGAGCCCGATGTGGGGCTCGATCCCCAGACCCTGGGACCATGACCTGAGCCGAAGGCAGACGCTTAACGACTGAGCCACCCAGGCGCCCTTTCGTTAGCATTTTAAAGATTGACTGATTGATTTTGGGGGGGCGGGGCAGAGGCAGAGGATGAGAGAGGATCTTAAGCAGACTCCCTGCTGAGCGCAGAGCCTGATGCAGAGCTCCATCTCATGACCCTGAGATCACGACCTGAGCCGAAACCAAGGGTCGGGCATTTAACTGAGTGCACCACCCAGGTGCCCCGAACTTTCCTTAGCATTTTAAGCTTGGGAGGTGCTCTTTGGACACAGCTTCCCGAACTGGGGAAAGGGAAGGAAATGCACATTTGAGGCTGTGGCTCAGAGCTCTTGAGTGCCTCCTGGAACACGGTGAACAACCGAGGCACCCAGAATGCTGGGGCACCTCTCCTGGAGGACGTGCGTGAGGGGTCCCAGGGGTGGCCTGCGGGTGGTGAGCTCTGGCACCAGCAGGAGAGCTGTCCTTTCTGAAAGAGTTCGCTGGCCCGCGTCCAGGCCTCCTGCCTCTCCTTCCCCTGCTCGGTCCCGGCCCTTCTGGTCTCCGAGCGGCCGCAAGGGTGACCGTTTGCAGGGCTGTCTTCCAGTTCCCAGACTCTCTCTTCAGCAGCTTCCCCTCTGCTCGCCTCTCTCCCCGGTGCCTAATCTCAGCGTTGTGCACGGCCAGACGCCTCGTGGAGGGTTGTGTTTCACGGAGGCCCCCTCACCTCCTCTCGTCTGTGTTACGGCGTCTGCCGATGATTCCAGGGCTCCGGGGCATTCTGTATCTGAACTTTCCAGTGCCTGAGGATCTCTTGTCGTTTCTCCTGGTGGGCTTTTACCTCGAGTTCGGGGGGATTTTTGAATTGTGAGCTCAAATTTGGGTGGGCTCACTTCTTGGAACTCCTGCGGGCCTCAGTCGGACTGCTTTCCTCCTGGAAGGATCAGGGAGCTGGGCATCTCGGCCCAGGAGTCCCGGGGTGTGTGGGCTGTGCCCTGTGCCCGGCGCCCAGCCCAGCCTCTGGGTCCCGCCTAGTGGCTCCTTTGCTGGGTTTGGAGCAGCAGTATATTAAAAGCATGTTTGTTTCTGTACCGTCTTCACAATTTTTCTATAAATCTAAAACTCTTCTAAAAACTAAAGGATACTTTTTTAAAAAACATGTTTGTTGCGCTTTACCTGGATCCGTTTGCGCTGCACTGAAGGCCCCATGGGCTGGAGTCTGGCAGCGCCCTGCCCGCCTTGTGCACACGGAGCTCCCCCCGCTGCCACTCCATGGCACCCCACTCTCACCCCACCTGCTTCCATCTCTTTTGGCTTCAGGGACACGCCTCTGTCCTGGGTCGTGGGTTTTGGTTCATTTTGGGGGTGGGCGTAGAGAGTTTTAGTGCCTTTGTCCCATCTGCTGAAGTCTGCGAATGTGGTTTCCACCGTGATTATAACATGAAGTTGACCGTGGCCTTCCTATTTATAGAAGTTTGCATTTTATGATTAATTTCTCAGACATGATTATTGACAGTATATCTGATTTTGTATGTGGTCTTGCGGATTTCTTTCTCATAATCTCCAGGGAATAACGTGCCTTCATACTACTGAATTTATAACAGGATTGTAGGTGATTCACTGTGAGGACGGGAAGGACCGCTTTGCACACTGCTCATGTCAGCCTGGGAGGGGGCCTGCCCCACGCTGCTGTAGTGAAGGGCAGACCCCTGGTCGCTGAGGGCTGATGGCCTAGGGCTGGCTTGCCGCGGCACATACTCGCCTGCCCATCTGGCCCGATGGTAGTATAAAAACCAGACATGCCACCAGTGTGTGTGTTTACTGTTGGGAACGTCTTGATAAGGTGCCAGGGTACAGTTTTAGAGTATTTGTGGCCCCAGCACTCAGGATGGTTGGAAACCGTGAGCAGCCCCGTTTCCAAAACCGTCAGGAAGTGGCTTCCCCAGGCTGTTGGAGGACAGGCCCTCTTTCTGGGCCCGAAAGTCCTCCCTTAGCCGGGCCCTCTAGCCTTGCGGGTCTAAGTCCCACGAGGTGAGGGGCTCCTAGTGGGAGAGGGTCCCCCATCTTCCATGCAGGCTGGGAGGTGAGGTTAAGAGGGGCCTGGTGCCAGGAATGGGCTGTCAACTGGGCCTTTGGGAAGACCTTCCTCATGTTGTGCACTGTGGTCTCACCTGCTTCCGCAGAGAGGCCACGGGGTCTTTCTCCATGCCAGAGCGCCAGGGAGGGATTCTGTAGCCAGGCCTGAGCCCCGGGGGCTTTGGTCACCACCGAGAACACGTAGCTGCGAGGATTGATCCTGCACGTGGTGACGGCTGGGGGGGTGGCTGGGGGAGGCCCCAGGGCCAGTGTCTCAGCACCTGTACCCTTGGGGCCTGGCCCTTACACCGTCCTGGGGAGCCGCGGCCTCTGCTGGGGCCAGGACATCCAGCAGGATTGCAGGGTGTTCCCCGCAGGCTCTCGAGTCCTTCCCTCGTTGGCTCCTTCCGGCTTCCCGTGTCTGTGCACCCAGATGCTCTCCTTCCTCAGCCGCTCCTCCCCTTTCCCCATTTCCCTACTGGCCTCGGCCTGTGCAGCGTCTTCTAGTCGTCTTCCTCAGACGGGCCTTTTGTCATTCCGACCGTCCGTCCTGCCAGGCCCTCCCTCACGGCCTCCTGCTGCCTACTGGCCTGTTCTCCTCTTGCACAACGTGTTCCTTCTTGCCCTGGTGCCTCTGAGCCAACCGCCCTCCTCTGCTCCACTCCCACCCAGTCCAGGCTCCCTCCTGGCGGGCGGGCTGCAGGCTGACCCCTGCGGGGCTGTCACCGGCACCTGTCTCCCGGCACCCCGCGGATGGTCTTGGGTCCCCACGCAGGCGGAGGTGATCGAGCAGCCTGGCGTGGGGCGGCCCTGGGTGCGGTGTGCAGGGGGCCTGCCTCCCCGGTGCCCTGTGTGCTCCACACGCCGCCCGCACTGACGTGGGCTTCTGAACCAGCTTTCTCTGAGGTGTTCCTAATGCTGTCGAACATGCCGGGATCTGTTCTCTTCCCATGAGAGTGGTGATGACTTGCGCAGAGCCCTGTGTCCCCGGCCCGCCCGCCTTGGGCGGGGTTCACTCAGGAAGTGGGAGCGCGGCGCTCGGCTCACTGGGGTGCCCGCGTGTCCTGGGTCGCCCGCGCCCGGAGCCGGGAGCCCCGCGCTCACACGACGGACCTGCTGCTTCCCGACTTGTCATGAGGCTTCATTAACTCATGTCTCTCTCTCTTTTCTTTCAGTCTGCAACTGTATCTGATGGGGGTAAGTCACAATTTCTGATGTCTATTTTTATTATTTTTAATTAAGTGTTCAAATTGTGAAAGTGTATTTGCCATTGATTCACCCAGAAGAGATGTTTGCCTTGCCTCTCCCCGGCCCCTGGGGGAGGGTTTGAGTTGGGGCTGAGGTGGAGGAGCTTGCCGTGGCTCCCAGGTGGCCGGGACGCGAGTTCTGGAAGCCGTTCATTGCAGAGACATGTGACGAGCCTGGCCCCGAGCTGGTGGCGCCCTCCCACACCTGTGCTGACGAGTCCAAGCACGCCGGCTTGCTAACCAGCAAGCCAAGATTTCAGAGCTCTGGCCGAATTTGAGCAATTCTGGAAATTCGGGTGAGACTCAGGTGCTCTGTGTCCCTTTCCTAGGAAGAGCCCAGTGGGTGAGTTGAGGCCCCGGGGTGGAGAGGAAGCCTTCTCCCTGCCTCTAAATAGTGTCGTACGTGGGGACTCCTTTCCTGTGAGTGATCCAACACGGGGAGGCCACAGATGTCCTCTTTGACCGGAAAACGCTCTGATGGAACCTCAGTCTTTTAGCTCAGTGCTGGTTCCAAAGTTCCTACGGTACTCATGAAGGTCCTTATGCTCGCAAGTTCCCTTTTGTTTTCCACGTGTTCTAATTAATCTATTCTTCCGTTTTTTGAGAGTTGAATTTTCTAGTGTATCAAAAGGTATGAGCCCCGTGTTCTCATGATCTGCTGGCTGTGGGTCGGAGGGCAGGTGGCGGCGGCCAGAGCGGGACAAGTGTGGGGTTCGAGGGTGCCTGGGGGCTACAAGGGAAAGAGAAACTCAGCATGGGTTTCTCGACGCTTTCTGTTGTCCCACAACGGCTGGCTTTGGTGGTGGTCCCTGGACGGCGGCTGGCGCGGTGGGCAGCTGGGCCCCGAGCCTGCGGTCCCGCTCCCTGCCGCTCGCGGGGTGCCTGCCGAGCACCTCTTGAATTACAGACGTGCTGATCCCTGAGGCTGGGGCCATGGATCCTGAAGGTTGTTTGGGGATTTACTTATTTTAATAAAAGGAATTACGTTCCCTGTTTTACGTACAGTGATAATCATGCCATTTAATCGGTCCTTAAAAAAAAAAAGAAATAGGCCCGGTAACCAAATCCAGGACAAAAGTGAGTGGTTTCTATAACATTCTGTTCATGCTTACCCTTTCTTTCCTGGTAGAAGACATTCATTTCTGTAGGAGATTTATAAATGTGAGAAGTTCAGTTTCCTCATAAATATTAAGCCTAATCGTCGTGACAGTTTTGTTTTGTCAGCAGCGGGTGCAGGAGCCCCGGAGGTTGGGAATCTCGTCCACTTAGAGTGTGTACAAAGCCAAGCCCCGCAAGTGTGGGGAGCCCCCAGCTCAAGGTCCTGTGTGTCCTTCCTGAGGAAGCGGTGTCCTGCTAGTGGCAGGCAGGGCCCCCTCCCCTGCAGGGTCTTCCACCCCTGCAGACCTGGGTGCCTCCGGGCACCTTCCGGGCCCTTCTCCGTTTTGGGGCCTCCATGCCATAGGCGGGAAGGGAGGGGCTCACTATTTCGTGAGCGTGTCCTGGATCTCAGGAACTGCTCCAGACAGCTTATGTGTGTTTTATTTTGCTTTTAAAATTATTTTATTATTTTCCCACCTTCGATTTCTCTTCTGATTTGTAAGAAGAAAAAGTTCCTCATTGAATTTGTACACGAGTTCTAGGAGGTATACATTATATTCTGCCATCTTTACCGATGAACACGCTGAGCCAGAAAGAGGCTACACTGATCAGAGTCACACACCGAGTTAGTGGCTGGGATTCAGGGATTCAGACCCTGAGGCTGGCCCGAGCACAGAGCCTGCAGAGGGAACCCGGCTGCTGAGGTTCATGGCGCCTGTCTTCCCACCCCAGGTCCAGCCCCGGCCCCCCGTCCCTGGCCCTGCTTCCCGGGGACACCTCCCCAGCGGCGGACGGGAGCCTGTTGAGTGGACCCAGGTGGAGGCTCAGGGTGGGTTTCCACACGGGGATGTGTGAGATGCCGTGCCGGCCGGGAGAGTCAGGCTCCCTGAGGGGCCTGGGAGCTCCAGCAGCACACCTGCTCCGGGAGGAGAGCAGGGCCCAGGGAGCCGATTCACAGGTTGGGGTGGTCTCCGTGTGGACGTCCCGCGTGGCTTTGGTGAGGAGTCGTCACCCACTCAGTGGGGTTACACTGTCAGTAACTGTCGTCTTCCGTTTCACATAGTGTCCTTTATCTCGAAGCCTCTCACCATCTAGTTGTGTGGCTTCGTTTTAAGGAAGTGGACAATGCTGTGTTTGTGATCCTTGTCAACTTGAAGAGATTTTCCACTTTCTCACAAGGAGAGGGGCTCATCGACTGCTCCCCGTAGCCAGAGACCCCCTGTGCAGGCAGGGTTAGAGGTCGGCCTCTGTGGAGGGCAAGCCAGGACCCGGGGCTGGGGGTGAAGTCCAGGGGCAGATTTCTGCCTTCAGGAAAGGAAGGACATTCTAGCATTACAGAGAGGCTTAAAAATGGAGCCGTCGCCCTGTGGGAAGTTATTCAAAACTTGCTCACAGAGGATGCCCACAGCCGAAAACCAGAAGTGCAGAGGTGGGGCCACAGGCCTCTGGCGTGGCGGCAAGAGGGGCCAGCCGGCTCTCTCAGTCTGGGCTTCGGAACAGTGCGGCTTCCTTGTAATAAAAGCTTATTCTCATTTTTTATTTCTCTCCTATTTTTTTACCCCGTACTGAGCAGCTTTGTCAGGATTCCCCTCCCACCCAACTCCTACGTCCCCAAAAGGTTAGGCTGGTTTCTGCCATTCCTAGATGTGCCTTTTGAAGCTGAGAAGTGAGGAGTGAGGGGGAGCGTTCGCGTAAGCATCCCCACCCCAGGCACACGCGCGGGCATGGCCACGGGCACAGTCCCCGCAGGGGCCATGCGACACCTCTGCCCCAGCTGCTTCATGAACGTCACCTCACCCGTCTGGCTCTCAGCTTTCCCCGCACTGCTCCCAGAGCCTCTCTGTCCCCTTGGGGGCCTGTCCACGCCACGACGCCTCCCCTCGCTCCCTTCCCCGAGATTGCTGGCCCTCTGTGGCTTGCTCCCCCACTGACACCCATCTGGGCCTGCTGCTTGCCTGCTCCGAGCTGCCGGGGCTGGAGGTGGCGCTTTCCCTCACCTCGCTGGGCACTGCCCCCTGCCCTGGTCTCGCAGGCCACTCAGGCCACGTCCCCGTCCTACGGCAGCTCCTCAGAGGGGCCTGTGCCCACCGCCAGCCTTACTCTGAGCCTCAGCCCGGCTTCGTTTCTGCCCAGCGCGGCCGACGAGGGCCGCCGTCCTGATTATTCATCTGTGTGGCTGAGTTGTCTGCCCGCCCACCCACTAGCAGGTGGCCTCCCTGCGGTGGCTTCGGCACGCCGCATGACAGGCGGTACACAGGGTGTCTGCTGGACGAATGACTGAATCAAGGCGTTCACAGGGTGCGCAGGTGCCCGCCCAAGCCTTGGTTGGGATAGTGGCTTCCTAAGTTTTTATTTCTTAGCGGAACCCTCTCCAAACACAAGCAGACAAGCTCAGCAGAACCGCATTTGGTAGAGCACAGAAGCAGAGGGTCTGGTTGAGTCGTGCGGCTGTGACCTTGGCCCGAGTGCCGGAGTGTGGGTGCGCCTTCTTCCCAGGCAGTGGGCCCACATGGGGCAGGTGTGGCCAGTCTCTTGTCTTCCTCCAGGAGCTGCCATCCATCGCCTCTTACTAACAAACACACATATTTTTGAGGTCAGTTGTAAACTCTGTGCCCTAAGCTAATAGCCGTCATTTCTATTAGTTTTATTGTTTTAACCTTTAACCTCCTGTTCGAAACAGAAACCTTTTTTGAAATCAGAAATAATACCTGATAAAAGACATGGAATCTTTAATTCTTTGTTTTCTGAATGCAGATGGCCTTCGATTTTAAGCCTACTCTCTACCCTGTTTTCTGTCTGCCCTTTCCAGGGGTGTGCACAGTACGGCGAGCCATAGGGCAGTGGGGAGATGGCCGGCGTGTCCCCGGGCTGGCGGGTGAGGGGTGACAGGGCGGCTGAGGAGACCTGCGTGGCCAGGGCTGTGGGGCCGCGCCGGGCGTCATCGACCCAGCACGCAGGCCTTGGCTTTGCAAACTCCGGGGCAGTGCCTGTCCTGCCTCGGTTCTCAGCACTCAGTAGCAGGGAGATGGGGAGATGTCCCCTGCTCATTAGTTCCTGTGTAGCTGGGAGCTAAGAGGCTGTGCTAGCAGGTTGGGATCGTTTAGTAACTGTAGTCAGAGTAGAGGGCAACTCCTGTGTCATTTTAGCCAGCCACTAAGATGATACATGTCATGGACCTTGGGCCTTGGGACAGGTGCCGTCCGGAAGGAAGGCTGCTAGTTCAGGCTGAGCATCCTTGGCCACACTTGGTACCTGGCCCTGTGCACTCTGGTCCATCCCTGCTCCTAGTACCCTTATTCTGCACACAGGCTTCTTGTGTTTCTTTTTACAATTATTTTAATTTTTCCCAGGTTTATTGAGGCATAGTTGACAAATAAAAATTGTATGCGTTTAAGGTATGTGACGTGATGATTTGACATACATGTACGTTGTGAAATGGTTGCCACAATCAAGATAATTAACACGCCATCACCTTGCATGGTTACGTGTGTGGGGGGGGCGGTGAGGACCTTAACATTGACTCTCTTAGCAAATCACAAGTGTACAAGTTTGTGAAGTGTCACCATTTGTACCTGAGGTCCTCAGAACTTAACTCATCTTATAACTGAAACTTGCGGTAAAGCTTGTAAAGCTTGGCCAGCACCTCCGGTGACCCCCTTGCCCCGCCCCTGCTAACCACCATTCTACCTTTTGCCTCTGTGGACTTGACTACAGTTGACCCTGGAACGACACCGGTTTGAACTGCACACTTAGACACAGACTTTTTTTTTTCCTGATAAACACAGGACTGTCCTGTAAGTGTATTTTCCTAATGATTTTCTTTTCTCTGGCCTACTTTATTCTAAGAATACAGCATATGATACAAATGACACACAGAATATGTGTGGATCGACTGTGTGTGTCATCCACAAGGCTCCCAGTCAACAGGAGACTATTAGTAGTTAAGTTTTCAAGGAGTCAGAAGCTATACGTGGATTTTCAGATTTTTGACTATGCAGGGATTGGGGTTAGGGTTAGGGCACCCCAACCCCCGTGACGTTCAAGCATCAGCTATATTTTAAATCCCACATACGAGGGAGAACGCACAGTATTTGACTGTCTGGGTCTGGCTTATTTCACGTAGCATAACATCCTCCGGGTTCATCCATGGTGTCTGGAAGGCAGAATTCCTTCTTGAAGACCGAAGAATCTCCACCATATGGATATGTCACAATTTCTTTGTCCCTTCACCTGTCGACTGACGCTTTTTCCCATGTCTTGACTGTTGCGCACGTGAGGGTGCAGGTCTCTCTGACGCCCTGACTTCAGTCCCTTCGGACACATGCCAGGGGTAGGACTGCTGGGTCGTAGGATAAGTTCTGTTTTTATTTTTGAGGACCCTCCATACTGTTTCCACGGCGGCTGCACCAACTTACCTTCCCACCAGCAGTGCACGAGGGTCCCCTCTCTCCACGTCCTCACCAACACCCGTTGTTTGTCTCTGTGATGAGAGCCATCCTAACGGAGGTGAGGGGATCCCTCACTGGGGTTTTGACTTGCATCTCCCTGATGATGAGGGGTGTTGAGGATCTTTCCACGTGCCTGCTGGCCAGCTGCATGTCTTCTTTGGAAAACTGTCTACGCAGGTCCTTTTTTATCTGGTTACTCGGGTTTTTTGTTACTGAATTGTATGAGTTTCTTGTATATTTTGGATATGACTCCTCTACCAGATAGGGTTTGCAAACCTTCTGCAGAGGGGCTTCTGATGCCATGGCCAGCACTGAGCAGGTCAGACCTTCAGCCTTGGCATTCTCTGAGTGCGGCATAGGGCCTGGAAGAGCGCAGGGAGGAGGCCCCGTGGGAGCCACGGGAGCCCCGTGGGAGCACGGTGAGGGCCGAGGAGGAGAGTTGTTCTGCTGTATGCTGGCGCTGTGCTTGCCACGGTCGGTACATGCTGCCCCGCCCCCATCTTGATGCCACGCTGCTAGGCAGGGCCAAATGTCCACCAGCAGAGTGGTGACTAACTCTGGCATCCTCACACACCGGAGCCCTCTAGAGCCCTGAGATCACTCCTCCTGCCATGGCACACGTCTACACAGAGGACCCCAGGAACGGACGGTGGTCCGTTCATGCCGGAGGCTGGGAGAGCAAGAGCTATGAGGCTCCAAGAGGTAAGGCTGTGTGGTGGGTGGCAGCCGCGGGGTGACGTGGAGCTGATGGGCTCAGCTCCGATGCTGCATCTCCCCTCCCAGCCACTGATGCCGAATCCCCACTTTATTTTTACATATTCTATATTTGAGGAAAATGACCTTTTTGGGTAAAATGATACATATGTATCATAAATAACTTAAGTAATAAGAAAAAGTAAAACAGAAAACGGCTTTAAAAAAGTCACCCCAGGGGGCGCCTGGGTGGCTCAGTCAGTTGGGCAGTTGACTCTTGATTTCACTTCAGGTCGTGAGCTCATGGGTCGTGGAATCCAGTCCTGTGTCGGGCTCCCTGGTCAGTGGGGAGTCTGCTTGAGAGTCTTTCCCTCTGCCCCCCACCCCTGCTTGTGTTTTCTCTCTCTCTCAAATAAATAATATTAAAAAAAAAAAAAAAGCAACCCAAATCCAACCACCCTGAACTAGGTGAACGTCACTGCAGGTGTTTCTACGGAGAACAGCTGAGGCTGGGGCACAGCAGGCCAGAGCCACGCTGCCCGGCGTGCCAGGTCGTCCGTGCAGATTAGGGTCCTCTGCGGTGTGGTGCCGGGCAGAGAGGACCAGGCCGGGGGCCCTCAGGCTGCTCGGTGGCTCAGATGCCCAAGGGAGGCCCGGCCAGCAGCCCCCACACGCTCCTCCTGTGTTCCCACCCCTCCTGGGTTTGCGGCCACAGAGTACAGTCACCCGTGGAATGTGCAGCCCGTGGCTGCGAGCTTCCACTCTGCAGGGAGTGGGGGAGAGAAGGCTCACCGTCAGCCCTTCCAAGGGCTTCTCTGTCTCTGCTTTTTCACTTGGACTCACTAGCGGCTTTCTGACCACCCACAGGTGCTCTGTTCCTCACGTTTCTGCTTCTTCTGTTCTCATCATACTCCATACAGCTTGGTTGCAAAAGTCTTTATTTCTAAGTCATTAATTTGATTTTCAGACCTATCTTGTCTCTTTTTTCCTCTTTATTGGGTCTATAATAGTATTGATCTTGAGGAATTTGTTTTTCTCAGCTGTGTACTCTCCCCGTTCCCTCCTAGAACATGAAGAATTTTAACGGTCTTTGTGCTCTGTTTCCTTTCAGACCAGAGTTTGTGTTTGTCTTTTGCATGTTCTATACCTTCTCTCATCCACGCATCCGTCCATCAACCCATCCAACCATCCACTCATCCACGCATCCGTCCATCCTTCCTTCTACCCGCCCATCTACCACCCGTCCGTTTACCCATCAGTCCGTCCGTCTTCCCGTCTGTGTAGGTCAGCAGTCGCCGTGACCCTGATCACTTTCTGGTACTGACATTCTCCAGCCTAGGGAGACCCCAGCGCTGAGCCCCTGTGTCCTCCCTGCCTGGGCCGAGATCCTCGGAGCCAGCTGGGGATGTACCCACAAAGGTTTAGCCCCACTCTCCCCAGCTTCCCCATTAGCCTGCCTTACTGAGAGTGTCGGGGTTCTGCTGAGTCACCTCCTTCCCTAGGACAACTCCTGGGGACTCGCGGGTTGGTTAGGCAGAGAACCTGCAGAAACTTTTTTTTTTTTTAATCTTTCTTTGGCTTTTCTCCTCCTCCTTTTTTTTCTTTCTCCTGTTTGGAGCTTATGGCATGAGACGGCCTCCTCCTATGGTTGCTTTTTTGAAGTTTGCCGCCCCCCTCCCGCCTGCAGTGGTGTGGGGAAGGGGCCTGGGAGCCTACTTCACATGCCCGTACTTACTTGGGATGCTGCCATGTGCAGGCTTGTTTTGTTTCTAAATACAACTTTTAGTAGGAAATGAAAGTGGAGAAAGTAGGTTGCTATAGATGAGAGCCTTACAAATCCCCCTTTTCGCCAGCTCCTCTGGGCACCGGGTGGTGAGGGGCTGGGTCTGGCCGTTCTGTCTCCGGGGTTCAGCAAGGGTTCTGCCCCCCAGAAGTTTGAACACACCTGACGGGCTGAGCACAGCTCCCTGGGCAGCCAGGCCATGTCTTTCCAGGCTCTGTCCCCTCCTTAACTCTGGACACGCAGTGAACGATGGTGGGCACAGCCTGGATCAGATCCACGGGAGGATCCCCATTTCTCACCTCCAAGCTGGGGGTCTTTGCCTCCTCCCACCAGAAGCCAACCTCCAGCTCTCCATGTGGGTCTGCCTCGAGGCTCTGAGCTCCACTCACTTCACATAGTGAACTTTGATTTCTAGAAGTGACTCTTACTGTTTTAGGTGTTTGGGATTTGGAGAGTCTCTCCCTTAACATCATCCTGCACGAGAATAAATGCAACTCACAGATAAACTCCCTGTTGCTTCTGATCGTTCACTTGATTTCTGCCAAGATGCCTTCCAATGTGCTTCTTTCTTTCCAGTTCTATATGATATTTGGAGAGAGTTTTTATTACTAATTCTTTCTTTTTTTAAAATTTTATTTATTTGAGAGAGAGAGCGAGAACACGAGTGGGGGGAGGGGCAGAGAGAGAGGGAGAAGCGGGCTCCGCACTAAGCAGGGACCCTGACGTGGGGCTCGATCGCAGGACCCCAAGATCATGACCTGAGCCGAAGGCAGACGCTTAACTGACTGAGCCACACGGGTGCCCTATTAGTAATTATTTCTATTGTGAATTTCTTTTTTTGAGCAAACAGAATTTTAAAGTAATAAAGCCAGTGAGCGTATACCTACCTCCCAGAAGTAACACATGTTAACATTTGAGCATATTTGCTTTAGACCCTTTTTCTAAAGCATTAAAATCACAGTGGAGGTCCCCTCTGTACCCTTCCTGTGGCCATTCCTCCTCCTCCTCCGAGAGGCCCTATCTGGAAGCAGGTGTATATCCTTCCTACTCCAAGGGAATCGATTACTTTGATTCTTGGTGTGTGGGGTGGGGGGGAGCCCCTCTTACAAAACTGTAGTGTACAAAGAGTGGAGTGTACAGGCTGTTTTCATAAGCCGTGTGTCCATCTGGGAAGTGGTTATAGCTCCCAGGCTGCTCAAGTTCTGCCTCTTGCTCTGGGAGCTGGTTCCAAGGGTGCATTCCCATGTGAAAATCCAGCTATGCACTTGTGACTTGTGCATTTTTCAGTCTGTGTTATACTTTCATAAGGAGTCTACTGAAATCATATTGTTTTATATGTTGGAGGTTTTTTACCAAAGGACTTTCAAAATGGTCTAAAAAATTTTAATAGATTCACTCTCAGAATATTCATAAAGTTGCTGAGAGAAAGCATTTTATAGATTGGGTCTAAAATTTGATTGGCCAGAATAATTTAGAGGAAAGGTTTAAAAGTAGACCCTGAGGTCGGGGAGGACTCAGGGCTTTTCCCAAGGGCTCTCTCTGAATAGTTTTTGTGCAGAGAGGGAAAAACTCCCGTCCCCAAGTTAGATAAACTGCAAGAAGGTAAAGGGTATGCATCTGGGCATACCACCTAGAAGGCTTTTAAGATTTTCTCTTTATTGCTCATTCTCAGCAGTTTAACCATGATAACTCTTGATTTGGTTTTGTTGTGTACATGCTTCTTGAGAATCAGGCATTTCCTACTTTAATTACAAGAAGGTTAGGCCGCTCGAGCTTTTCCGACTGCCCTGGAGACGTGTTCATTTTTAGTCCTTCTTTATCTCTCCTGCGCGTCACAGTTCGTAGATTCCTTAGCTCCGTCCTTAAGTCCACTGATCTCTTCTTCCACAGTGTCTAATATGCGTTCATGCTGTCCTGTGACCTACTCGCCTCCGAGGCCGTGTCTCTGTCGCAGCAGTGCCTCTGTGGCTCCTCCAGCCCTTCTCCTCTTTCCTCACTGCGTCCCTGCCTTCCGTACACCCGCGAGCGTGTTCGCAGCATCTCTGTGTGTCTTCAGGTCCTCGGCTGCTAATGCACCATCACTGTCATTTGCGAGTCTGTCCTGTTGACTGGTTATGGGTCACATTTTTCTGCATCTTCACACATCTAGGATTTTCAGCTGGTGCTGGATTTTGTGGTCTTCCTTTGAAGAGTACAGAAGTTTGTTTAATAGGCAGTAAAGCTACTTGTGGGTTGGCTCGATCTCTTTGAGGCTTGTTTTTAGGCTTTTTTAGGGCAAGTCTAAGGTAGCTTTTCCCGTAGGCTGCCTTAGCCACGCTACTTAAGCCTAACACATGTGTGGTCTCCATCGAGGGACAGATGTCCAACAAGAACTGCTTGGGACTCTGAGATCCCCCAACCCTGCGTGAGCTCGCCGGCTGCTCTTTGCCCAGCTTCGTGGGGTTTCACCCCGTGCCCGCATGAGCCAGAACTCAGCAACAGGCCCCAGGGTCTCCTGTGAGCTCCCTGCAGCTCTTTCTCCACTTGCTCGTGCAGCCCCTGCTGATTCCAGCCACCCTGGGCTTCCCTGATCTAGTCTCTGTCTGTCTAGCACAGTGATAGGGCTGTCGTCTATGCGGCTCCCCCTTCCCCACGCTGCACTCTGTGGGTGCCTGTGGCGGGGTGCTGGGCAGTCTCAGGACTCACCTCACTGATTTCTTTTCCATCAGGAATCAGGGTCTTACAGTGACTGTGGTCCAGTTTTTGAGAGCTGTTGTTGGTCTGTTTTGCCTAGTTTTCTATAATATGTGGCAACCGGTCCCCGTTACCCCATCGGTGCCACACATAGAATTCTTGTGATATAATTTTTTTCACTGTAATTGTGGGATATGGTCTCTCAAATTCTAAACAAAACTCAGACCATGACACTTTCCTGCACAAAGAACTTCTGTGATTTCCCATTACCTAGAGAATAAAAGCTGCCCTCACAACCCAGAAAGAGTGGGTTCTCAATCCCCCCCGGGCCTGTCCCTGGTGTATCCAGCCCTGGCTCAGATTGGGGCACTTGGAACAGCCAGTGAATGAGCAAACACCGAATTCTGGAACCCAGTAAGCCTGGGTTACCTTCACATTCCTGTAATATTCTGATGGGATTTGTTGTGGCGCCAGAATGAACCAGTGAAATGAATGAGGGATCTTGCCCTGACTCTCCCAGACAGGTCTCCCGTGGCCGCTGTGACTAGGCTCTGCCTCCCACTTGGGGGGGCGGGCATCCTGTGTCTCCAGCACCGCCCACTCCTCTCTATGAACTAGTTCAGGGGATCCTAGAGGGCCCCAGGGAGTGCCCTTCCTCTGATTGGAAGCAATCTGGCGGGGGAGCTTACCTCGTCAGGAGGGATTCCTGGCTCTCTAGCTCCATACGGAGAAACACCAGGGGCTCGAGTGCATTTCCTCGAGGTAGGAGGGGCTCTCCTGGGTGCTTCCCATGCTTGAACCCATGCAGTCCTCCCTGTGAGCAGGCGGCTCCCAGTCTGCAGGTCGACAGCCTCGCAGGTCAGAGGGGCAGGGCATCTGACCCTCGCGGTCTGACAGCAGCGCACGCACTTGCCCACTAACTACATGTGGACAGGAGGCCCGTCACGGGTTGTCCTGTAGCTTCAGCTCAGGTGTACCCGTGCTCAGCGCATTGCTACCACCAGAAGCGGATTTGTGTGAGCCTCACTTGTCCCAGTTCTTGGGTACTGAAAAGCTCTCATGCATGTTTGAAGGGTCGCTAAGTCTGACAGCCTTGACATACGTCCTCTTTCCTCAGGTTTATAAAGACAACCCTTGGAGTTAGTCCCCGTTATTGCACTCCAGCTCACTGACACAGCAGTGACTGACCTGTGGAGAAATGGCTAGAATCTGGGAGGAAGGGGTCGGCCCCAGGTTGGGTTTGGCCAGGCTCCCTGCGTCTATCCTGCTGGCGGCTGGAAGGAGGTGAGGAACCAGAGCCCCAGCCCCACGCGCAGTGCGCCCTCGGCCCTCTCTGCCCGCTTTCCTCACACGTGGCCTCTCCATTCTCAGGCCCGGGCTCTTTGCAGGCACACCACTGTTCCCTCCAGCAGATTGTGCATGCCAGTCACTGTCCCCGCTGCTGGCGAAATGCAAGAGCGCAGATGCATAGTTACCTGCCCCCCCTCAGCTGACACATCCACTTGGAACACACATGGGACAGTCCTCACTTATGACAGCTCCCCCTTTTTGTTCCTAACGACAAGGCCCAAAACTCAATCCTGGCTGATTTGAATATAGAAACGGTAGGTAACAACTCTAGAAAGGGATGTCGATAACAGTCTAATAGAATAATTGATTTCATTCTACAAAGTTATGTTTTACATTCCGTGATACTAATTTGGAAAGGCTGTTCTTTCTTCTGTTCTCACGTTTCAGGGTATTTCATTCAGACACCTCAGATGTGTTTTTGTTACAACTGTTCTTCGAGCCATGAAGACTTGTTCTTGGGGAATAAGCCATACACTGCAAGTAGACACACACCAGCGACAAGTGGCCTGAGGACTTTCCACAACGTGAACACGCTGTGTTACCAGCCCCCAGAAGCCCCTTGTACCCCTTTCCAGTCCCTGACCCCAAAGCAGACCACTAGCCTGACTGCTGACACCTTCGCTCAGTTTGTCTATTTTTGAACTTGAACACAATGCGCTCATGCCACACACCCTCCTCGGCGTCCAGCTGCTGTCCTCTCATTGAGGCTTATGAGTTTTATACATGTTGTGCGTATCAATAACCGTTCATTTCCATGGCCGTGGCCATGAGTCCACGGGACTGCTGCTGACACTTGAGTGGGTTTTGACTGCTGGCCGTCGCTGGTGGCGTGCTGTCATATGCCCGTGCGGGACCCACGGTGGGCATCCACGAGCCCTGCTGCTGGGACAGGCAGCTCCGTGCTGGCGTAAATACAGCGTTCCAGAACGGTTCCACTGTGTGTGCACCAACCAGCACGTATGGGGTCACATCCTCTCCGCACTTCACACTGTCCCTTTGCTTTTTAGCCATCCAGTAGGGAATGTGGGGCATTGGGGCGTGGTTTGCGATTGCAGTTCCCTGATGACCAGGGGACTGAGCACCTTTTGCGTTTTTGGTCCCTTGGATATCCTCTTTGTGAAGTGCCTGTGCAAGACTTTTGCTCATTTTTCTATCAGATCGTCTCTCTTTTCTAGTTGATTTGTAGAAAATTTAAAAAGTATATCCTAGAAATCAGCTTGTCTTGACTTTGTGTGTACAGGTAAGCCCCTCTGTGGCTCACCTGTTCACTCCGCTAGTGGTATCTTCTACGGTCCCATGACCGTGAAGGTAAAGCCATTGTTTTAGTGTTTCCCTATGAAATCTCAGATCATCTGGAAGCAGTTTCTTGGGCACAGTGTGAGTCAGGGGACAAGACTCGTCTGTCCCGCCTGAGGTTCAGCTGGCCTGGACCCAGGTGTCGCAAACGCCGATCCTCTCCTCACTGAATTGAAGCAGCACTTTTATCAGGTAATCATATATTTGCAGGTCTGTTTCTGGCCTCTGTCTTTTGTTCCATTGGCCTCTTTGTCTGTCATTGGGTCGACACTTCATGCTGTAATTACTCTCACTCTTGGTGCGCTATGAGATCTGTGGTGTAGTCTCAGCTTTGTGTGCCTTCAGGACCGCTCCTGCTCTTCCAGGCCCCGTGCATTTGCTCGTGCATCTCAGAGCCAGTGTTGTGTCCCTGACCGTCCTCCAGTCATCTCTGCTTCTGTCTCAGCTGGTCGAGATATAGCACTTCAGAGTGATGCTTTCTCTGGAAATGTTATTATAAAGCCACAAACAGCCATTGACATTAAGACTGTTGGGTGTAAAAATCTGTTTTGTGATCTTGGTTATGTAGCTGCTTACTGCCTTGCTCTATAAAAATCTTGAGGTCATTCCCCAGGAATAAATACTAAATCTGGCTTGGTTTATTTGTCTTTTAACTAACTGTTTCTTTTAGGTGACTGATCTCCATAAATATCTAAAACCAGGATTAATTGAGATGATTTCAGGCTAATGTGTCACCCTCAAATAGATTCCATTGTCCAAAATAAGGTGAGGGAGAAGCCTGCAACATATGAGACTTTTTGAGGATTTGTGTATAAGGTGACCCATCACATGAGAGAGAAGCCAGTGCAAAGACCATGCCTGCCTGTGGGTAGCTGGTGGGCCGTGGTCAGGCGTGATGTTGTTTGGAGTGGCAAAGGTGTGGGGCCTGACCCAGCCAGGGGTCGGCATGGCCGAGCAAAGCTGAGCCTGAAACATGAATTGAGCTTAGCCCTAGTATGGGTTTGGAGAGACAGGGGGAGTCAGGAGAAGACAAGAAGGGGCAGCTAGGGGCAGCGGGGAACCTGAGAGAGAACGCCTGTGTGCACGGGGGACGCGTGGGGTGAGGAGACAGGGTCCCCAAGCCGACCTCTGGGTTTTCGCTTTGGCACCTAGGGGATGATCGTGGTATTTGCAGGGGTGGGAAGGAGTAGGGTGGGGAGAAACAGACAGGGAGGCAATAACAAGAGTTCTGCTTTGGACCTGGGGTTTTCGAGATGCTCGCTCAATGTCCACGGGGAGGTGTTGTGTAGACAGTTAGATAAACAGATATAGAATGCAGAAATTTCAGGAGTCATCAGTGTATCAGTGGAATTGAATGCCTGGGTAAGCTTGAAGAATTAGAGATGGTGCAGAAAAGGCAAGTCTCAAACCTTCAGGATGAGTGGGGGCTGGAGTGTGAGAGGCAGCGGGGCGCACAGTGAGGCCACATCCCACCTCTGCCCCTGGCGGTGTGTGCCTCAGCGCTCCCATCTGCACAGTGGGGTCCTGGGACCGAGCTCACAGAGTTAATGCACGTGGCGCCCTGCGAGCAGCACCTGGCACGTCATCACGAGCTGCGGCAACCCAGCTACTGCTCTTAGTGTCGCTGTTGTTGCTCTGATTGCATTTGGTCTAACTGACCGCTGGAAGCAGGTACAGCTGCCCAGAGGGACTGGGCAGAGAAGGAGCCCAGGACAGGTCCTGAAGAAGATTTCAAGATCGATGGGAAGAGAAAAACATCAAACGGCACAAACTCTCTACTTAGATTGTTGCGAGTCCAATTTTAAAACAAACAGCCCTGGCAGATTGAAATACTTAAATGAAAGAGGATATAACAGGCAGATACTAAGAAAGAAAAACTGGTATGCGAATATACGAATCTTGGACAGAATAACACATAGTGAAAAAAAATGTAAGAAGAGAAGCTCTGTGCACCAAAAATAGAGCATCTCATTTACAAAGCAAACTTAGATGGGACCACAATATACGTGGACACGTACTCCTGGGGAGAGACTGTGATATACCTTTTTCAGAAACTAGGAGATCGAGCTGGTAAATAAATGGAAACATAAAATCTAACAAGTGTATATAGAACTTTATACCCAATAGAGAATATACTTTTTTCCAGAGGTGTTGACTATAGTTGACTATTACCTATGCCACAGATGGATTTGTTACAGATTTTAAAAATATTTATGGCATACAGAGCACATTTACTCACAGCAGTGTAATTAAATAGATGTCAATCACAAAAAAGACAACAAAAAATAATTCACACATTGGAAAGTTCAAAGCTATACTTCTAAATAATCTGTGGGTCAGGGAGAAAATTAAACTGGAAATTACAATACAATTTAGAACTGCTTCCCAATTATAGTGCTACATATTAACACCATGGGATGTAGCCAAAGTGGTTTCCGGAGAAAATTTTATAGCATTAAATGTATATATTATAAAAGTGAACAGTTAGAAAATACAGGAGCTAAGCTTTCAACATAAGAAGGTAGGAAAACAGAACAGAAAAATAAGTGCAAATTAAGATTAAGGAAATAATAAACCAGAAACTAATGAACCATTTATTCATTTAGCAATTATATTTTGAGCTCCTACTTTCTCCAGCTTTCTTCTAAAATCTGTTTTGGGCACTGGAGATACATTTGCGAACAAAACAGGGTCCCTGACTCCATGGGACTTACATTTGGTAGTGGAATATCACAGGCATATAGACGGATTATGCTGTGTTAATAGAGTAAAACCATATGATTATCGTAATAGAGGCTAAAGGAGTACCTGATAGAATTGCCCGCTCTGATTTTTAAAAGTTATACTTGATGGTTAAACATTAGAAGCATTCTCATTAGAGCCAGGAATAAGGCAAGGATGTTCCCTGTCTTAGCAACTATGTAACATTGTATCGGGAATTCTGGCCAACAGTATAAGGCAAGAAAAAGAAATACGTTCAAAAAGCTTGGAGAGGAGGAAACCAAATTATCATTATTCTTGAATGTTATTGGCATCGAAATAGAAAACCCAAAGCATATCAATCGGATGGCCAGGACTTTCAGAACTAATAGAATTCAGAAAGATAAAAATTAGTAGCTTTCCTAAACAATACACGTTGTTTCTATGGGAACATATTATATGTTGGTAAAAGCATTAAAACATATCTGGAAAGATCAACACCAAATTAATAAGATGGGTTTTCTCTGGAGATGGAAGATAGGGCAGGGATTTTAGGTAATGATAATAGAAATTTTAGATTTATGTTTAAATTTTTTTAAGGAGAAAATATTTCATGAATTATACATTAAAACCGCAAGATACATATAATTTCAAGTTATGTACCTTTTTACCTGTACCTCATCATTGGCTCGTGTATTTGGGATACATGACCCACTTACTCAACCGATGTTACTGAATGCCTCCTATGAGCCTGGCAGTATTTGTCACAGTACTGAGTAAGGAGGGGACTCACGGTATCCCCGTGAAGTCGGTACATGACTTTTACCACAGTTTTACAGAAGGGTGAGTCCCTTGCCCAGCTGGGAAGACTGGGGCTCTCATTCAACCAGGCAGCGTGACTCCAGAACCCACGCTGTGAGCCACCACACTTGTGCCAGGGGGAGCTGGGCTAGAGACTCCTACTCCTAGGACAGAGCTTTGACCTCCAACAAATATCTATCAAATGAGAACCAGAGGTGGCCCATTTACCTCCCATTCATCTTAAATGTCCCCACCCAGTTTTAGGAAGAAAACATGGAGAATGGGCTCCCCGGATAGCAGAGCTCCGATCATCTGCTTATTCCACAGAAGAGTCAGGCTTGACAGATCCCCGCGGCCAGCCTGCGAGGTGGGCACCCCAGGCTTTAGTACCACCCGCTGGAGAAACAGTCTGCTGGCTGCAGTCCCGGGAGCCTTGCAGCCCCCTGCCGGTGGAGGAAGAGCAGGTGAACACCAGCTTTCTCTGGGCCGGCGGGGCTGAAGGCTCCCAGGGAACAGGGGACCGGCATGGGGACCAGATTTTTGGAACTTAGTTTTGGACAAATGACTTTTTAAACATGATTGTTTTCTTTGGAAGCCATAGAAGAGGCACAGATATTCCATTGTGTTTAGTTTTCTGTCTACCCTACCATCTTCATTAAAACTCTGTGACTCCATAGCTGCCCCCAGAAAGGCACAGATTATGGCTGCACTGTGTATACCTGCCATGTAAAGTCGGTCTTTTCCTTTGTCTCACCTTCTGCTCATAGGAGTGGTCCCTGAGCGCTGTCTCTGGGAAGGACGTTGCCTGCCGCAAACATCCTTTAGGGTTGTGTGTGCTCGATCCTTTTCATTTCTTGAGGGCCAGCACCGCATGCCCCGGGTCTGTTGGGGAAAGTGCCCCTGCCCTGTCTTCCCCTGCCCCGTGTCAGTGTAGGCCCAGGGCCCGTCGCTGTGCCTTTAGTATTCTGTGTGGGTGGCCCTACCTCGGCTGTGGGGAGGGGTTAGCAGCATTTTGAGTCTTCCTGGTGGAGCTCAAATTTGGGGTCCTTGGGCTTCTGCATCGGGCCGTGTCCTGTGGACAGGGCGGGCTGCAACTGGGAGAATTACACTTCCTATGTGGCCCTTGGCGCAAGGATAAAAGGACATCGCTTTCATAAAGTATATGTGTTTTACTCAGTGGAATGAAATAAATTAATTTCACGAAGAATTAACTAGTAAGTGAATAAGGCACATTTTTAAGGTCTAAACCAGTGTAATAAATGAATTTGATGATGGCTCATCTTTGAAAAATGTCCCATGTGCCCTTTTGGGGAGTCCCGGAGGCTCCCTGTGGTCGGATGCCACCTTCAGTCACTTGTGGTCGTTAGTGGATGGCTCTGAGACCAGAATCCTGAAAATTCAGTGTGACAAGCGACAAGATGCACCCGTCTCCGCTTGTCGCCTCACACTTCCCACACTGACCCTTTTCGGTTACTGTTCTGCCCACTCCCGTGGCCTCGTGAGCTCCTGCAGCATTTTACCCCATCTGTTTGGCATTTCCTTCTCCAGAAGGACTTGTGTCATTTCAGACGTGGAGAGTGTGTCTTGCTCTGCTTTTCCAGAACAGTGAGAAATCAGACTTCTAGTACTGACTGAGGAAAGGCTCAGAATGTAGAGTTCCCCTGTCTGGGCCCATGTGTCTCGGCGCCCCCGAGCTTCCATGCGAATTGCGGGGTGTCTAACCTCACTGAGTCCTATACCTAAGACTGTGCATTTGACTCTGTGTATATTTTATCTAAAAAAGAATTACAAAGAAAGATTGACCGCAGTTAGTAGGTTTATTTTTTGCAGTGCTATGGGTTAGCTGTTCTTAAATGATCTTGTAGAGAGTTCAGGTGTATTCTGGGCTTGAGCAAATGAGCAGATACAACCCAGGGCAATGGGAGCCCAGTTCCCCACGGTTGGGGAGGGAGTTATAGGAAAGGAGAATGTGCTCGGGGTTGGGTTGGAGTTGGAGGTGTCAGTGTGAACTCATGGTTCTAGTAGATGTACAGATAAATGTGGAGATGCTCGTGTGGCTGTGTGCACGCATGTGAATCTATTTCCTAGCTCTGTCCGCTGGAAAGTTCTGGAAGCAGTGAGACCGGCCAGTGGCAGCAAGCACCCCTCATGTGCAGATCTTGGTGCCCAAATACCACGCTTCAGTAAAAGGAACCAGCTGTCCCTGACACCACACCTTACTTGCTGGTCTGGAGCAATGAAAGGGCACTTGAAAATCAGGAGACACCCAGTGCGCGTGCAGGCTCACCGGAAGGACACAGGGGCCAGCGCCACGGGAGGCAGAGCATACAAGAAAGGGAGAAGAAAAAACCCAGACATTTATGGATTATAAGCCACTGAATAAAATAAAACCCCACCGAGTGCCTGCTCATCTAGATAAATGGATTTGTAAAAAATGGGGAAGAAAGGAAAGCTCTTCCTTACAGTGGACTTCTGACCGGAAGTGGAGGAGGGTGGTGGCCACGTGCCGGATGGGGGACCAGAGTCACCCGTTGCCCCTCCCAGGAGACAGCAGCCCTGTGGTGGAGGAAGAAGATGCCCCACCCAAACATCACCAGGGTTGCAATAAACTGACATCCTGTGCTTCCTAATGAGAGGTGTCTAGAAGGACATACGTCACTGCCTGAGGATTCCTGCCAAATCACGAGGAAACATCAGACAGCCCACACTGAGGGGCAGTCTGCAAAGTAATGGCCAGGGTGGAGGTCTGGAAACACAAAGGCTGGGAGTTTTCAGAGAGACATGACAGCTATGTGAGCTGAATTTGATCCTGGGCTGAGCTGCGGAAATAGCTAGAAAGGACATTGTTGATGACATTGGAATACGGACTGTGGTACTTTTCCCAAGTTTGGTCATTGTGCTGCGTTTGTGGAGGAGAGTGTCCTCGTTCTTCGGAAATGCACACTGAAGGACTTAGGGGCAAAGAGGGCCATCGTGTGCAGCTAAATCTCCAACAGCTTGGAACGTGCGTGTGCGCGTCTGCGTGCGCGTGTGCGTGCGCGTGTGTGCGTGTGCATGCGTGTGTGTGTCTAGAGAAGGATGGGAGGGAGGGGGAGAGACAGGATGATCTAGCAAATAGGGCAGAGTGTAGGTAGCTGTCTGGTGAATCTGGGTAGAGGGTGTGTGGGAGTTCCTTTTACTATTCTTGTCACCTTTCTGCAAGTTTGAGAGTATATGCAAATAAAAAGTTGCCCCCAGAAGACGGCACTTAGAGCCTTCAGAAAGGGGCGGTTTTAGTGCAGGTGAGGGTTTGCATGCACCTGCTGGTTCAGCCCCCTGTGCCTCCCCATCTAACTCAGCTGCCCTGAGGGCTCCGCCTTCCGGAGCCGCACCAGCCGTGGCTCCAGTGACATGGGCCTCTTCCCCTGCTCTGGCCTTGTGCACGGGGCGGGGTGGGGGGGCCTGGAGACCCTGTGGCCAGGAAGAAGCAGAGCCCGCTCCTACACACTGCTGCCGCCCCGCGAGTGGTTGTGGGGTGTCTTCGTGTGCTTCAGAAATGTGAGGCCAGAAAGGACGTTGATGGGGAAGCAGGACCAGCAGGGGCCACGCTTCATCTCTCCGTCCTCCTGGAATTGTCAGGAGCCACCGAACACCTGTGCAGGAGAACCGCAGGAGAACCGGGTCCCCGTGGGGGCTGCAGACCTCAGCCAGAGCCGGTCCCGCCCCCTGCAGGTTTTGAAAAGAAAGCTTCCATGCTTCTGCTAAAAATGCGCTGCTTTATGACCCAACTCAATACTTGTTCCTGACACCCTGCAGTTTTGGGTGAACTCTCCGTTCTCATTTTGAAAAGACAGGCCTTTGTGTTTATGGGATTTAGAAAAGTTTTCAGCTACATCAGGAAATCCAAGTTTAAAAGCCTCAGAATTGTCGTAAAAAGCTACGGGGATTTATTTTTTTCCTTTCCCACTGGCAGTTTCACAGAAAGCGCACTGCCTTGGGCTGGCAGCCTGTGGCGAAGCTCTGAAGGAGGCTTCCCCTTGGGCGCTCGTGCCTCCAGCGCGCAGCTTCTCTAGCTGAGCTCTGCCCGACTAAATAATTCAAGTTCCGTGAGCAGCAGTGGCTAAAGGTCTCACCGTGAATTATGCATGAAGCCCCTGTGATGCTCTGTGTTGAATAGACTATTGGTTTCCTCTGCGTGAGCCCGAAGGGGGAGCGTCGCCTCTATCGGCCTGGCCTGTGGACCCAGGTCGCCGGGGAGTGTGCTAACTGGCCTCCTTGGGGAGCGTGAGCTGGGAACAATGTCTCTGTGTGTGGCCCAAGCCTTTGCCTGGGGCCCTGGGGGCTGTGCCGGCTGACCCTGGTATGGATTCAGAGGGGTGGTTTGCGGTGAATGGTTGGAAGTATTTGGTTAAGTGGCATCACAGTGGCTCTTATCAGCTTTACCCAGGTAAAGTCCCTCGTGGTCTGTGCGCCTTGTCGTGCTTGTCGGGGGCTGGCTGACCTGAGCAGGCTGCAGGTATGTTTGCTCAGGGGGCTCAGGCGGCTGGGGGCAAGTAGCCCAGGATCCTGACCTCGAGTTGTGATTTCCATGTTTAAGGGGTTTGAGATGATGGTTTGGACGGGATGTTCCAGTGAGGTAATGGGCTAAAGCTTTGTGGTGCGGAATTAGCTATAAAATTGTAATCCCAGGCATTGTCGACATCATTTCTAACACGTAATGTGCATGTTTATCCAGCCAGTATAAAGGTGGTGGCTTTTCTAGTTTTCAAGCAAATCCAAAACGGACTTTAAAAACTTTCTCGCCGGGAAAGCGTTTCTTTGACTCAAGCTGGCCAATTGAAAGAGAAAAGAAGCAAAAGAAACCAAGTGCAGGGGCTGTTCTCTAGCATGATGCTCTCGCTCGGGACGGTGGGCATCCTCGGCAGAACTGCTGTTTTCTCCTTGCTCAGAGCAGGCAAGAGGCCCAGGCAGTGGGGTGGATGCACTGGCCCTTCTCGTTTCCTTCTCCCGTCTGGCCCTGGCCCTCAGGATCAGTTCTTTCTCAAATGTGCACTATTGTCTCTGCTGGAGAACAATTCCAGAGCGAGTCTGAAGGTGGAATTAGGAAATTCAGACTTCGACGGTGGGTATCAAGAGCGAGGTGCCGGCCCCTGAGTGGTACGGACACGTGGCAGGTGCTGGGATTTGAAGCCCACTTGAGCAGCACCCGCTCCCCGCCCCCCGCCCCCCGCCCAGGGCCCTGGCACCCACCACGTGCCTTCGGTCAAAGTTGCTAGGAGACCTTCTGGTTAGGAGAGCTCGGGATTGACGTGCTTTGTGCAGCCAGCAATTGTCTGTGATTTCCCCACTTTGAAGACTGTGCATGTTCCTTGAAATCCGGCTGTCGGGAGGGAAATGGCCGAGTCCGCGGCCTCAGACAGTGTGTGGCCTGCCCCGCGGGGGTCGGGGAGCAGCTCCTTCAGGGCCCTTGTCTCCCATGTTCCCCCTCTGAGCTCCACTGGCGCTGGACTTGAGGCCCAGCGGGCGTTCTGATGGTTTCAATGAGAAACAAAACAGAAGGGAACAAAAGGAGACCGTGGGAAGGAGCCTCAGCTTTTCCTCCCGCGGTGCAGGGAGCCTGGCGGCAAGATGACTCTCCCCGACTCTGCGGGGCCCGGGAGAGCCAGCCCCTGGGGCCCGTGAGCCTTCAGGATGAGTGGGTTTGCGGCCACGGGGACTCTCCCCTTCATCTCCTGCGCCTGTGTCTGCGCGGGTCGGCGTGCGTCTCGGCCTGCCTCCCGCCGGACTGTCAACACTGGGGACCCCAAGGTCTGGGGGCGGCACGGCGTGCAGGGTGGGGGGGCATCAGGAATGTCCTAACTCAATTTTAAAGTGCCTTTCTCCTGGACTTTTAAAGTGTCAGTTGTTGATCTGTGAGTCTTAAAAAAAAATTAGTATTTGCCACGTTTCATAAAAATGAGCTCAGTCAACAGATGGGTCACTTTTCACCTCCAAGTTCTGTTGTGCCGCGTCCTCCCTCATCCACTCACACGCTCGCACCGCGGCCCACAGCACCTGCCCAGGGTGGGGTGCCAGGTGCCCCTCCTCGCCGCTGCCCCGTGTGCCCTGGGAGTGAGGGTGGTAGGTGTTCCAAATCACTCTGCCGGCTGCTCATTTGGAATCCAGACGCCAGGACACCAGAAAGCGCCACCACCCTTGATGGGGTCCAGCTGCTGCGTCTGCAGTTTGCAGCCGGTCTTCCTGTGTGCCCGCCTGCCCTCACAGCCCCAACCGCCTGCACCCTCCTGTGGGCAGAGCTCGGGCTGCCCTGTCACTCAGCCAGGCCGATGGACCCGTGAAGGAGTGTCTTCTTGACCTTCCCTTACTCTTCCCTGCCCCCAGGGTCCAGTCTGTGCTCCTTGGCCCACCATTTCCCCCTAAGCCCAGACACACTGGCTCTGAGCCATGCCTCTTCTGCCCCAGGGCCTTTGCACATCTGGCCCCTCATCTTTCCCAGTTCCTCTGAGGCCAGTTACCTTCTGTTCAGTTCTCAGTTCAGCCTTTATTGTCTCAAGGAAAAAAGGGCTGGAGGAAGAATGCTTTGGGGCTCATACTTAACAGTGTGTTTTGAAAATTATCTCAAGCCCCCACTCAGTGAGCGGCCACACCGTTCTTCCGGTTGTCTTTGGTTTCCGGATCTTCTTCTTAGTGATGTATAGCTGCTCCTAAATACAAAGAAAGTGAGTCCTCCGTCTGTGTGATGGATTGTATTTCCCCATGCTTTGTCTTTTTTGCTTATGGTGTTTTTAAACTTTTATTTCATTTTTTATTTTTCACCGAGGTACAGTTGACAGGTGACGTTATGTGGGCCGCAGGTGTACGACACGGTGGCTCGGTGTCGCGTATTCACCACACACACACACACACACACACACGTGCACGTGCGGTTTTCTTCTTGGGAACTTTCCCGACCTGCTCTCTTCCCCGGCTCGCCCTGCCACACTGTGCTGTGCTCACCACGTCCCAGGGCTTGTTTGTCTTGTGACCGGAAGCACGTACCTTTGACCCCCGCACCCCTCCCCGCCTGCCCCGCCAGCCCTGCCCTCCCAGTTCGGTGTCGTCTGTTTATCTGTCTCGTCCCTCACGGCTCTGGGCTTGCGTCTTCCCTTCCAGAGTTTCTCTAATCTGATGCTCTTACATTGAAACCCTCAGTCCGGGTGAGATTTATTTCAGCGTGCCCCAGGGGACCCGACTTGATCATCTCTCAGGTGGTTTTCCAGTTGTCCCCACACCAAGTGGCCTTCTGTCCCAGCCACGTGTCCATGCTGCCCCCCTGCCCAGTGGGGACATGGCTGTGGTGTGGCGCCAGGTGGGGTTGGCCCTGCCTCCTGGCTCTGGTTTGGTTTGTTTTCCCAGCATTTCACGTTTAGTTTTCCACGTGAACTTTTACACCCCGCTCATCTGGTTCTAATAAAACATCTATTGGGAAATCTGTTGGGATTACATGTTCATTTAGGGAGAATTAACATCTGTGGGGCTCTGCCCCTCATTGCCACGGTTACTGGACACAAATCAGAGAGAGCGAGGGTGTGTGTGAGTGTGAAGCGGATCGCTCTTGCTCGGCGGCTTCTGCACGTGGGGATCGTGTAGCAAGGAGATTCTAGGTGGTCCGTCCACGTGATGGTGGAGTTGCTGGGTTCTCAGAGGGCCGTGCTCACGCCCCTCACGCCCCTCGCGGCTGGTCGTGCTGTGCTCAGTGTTTAGCAGCGGGGGGGTCTGTGCCATGTGGTGAGCTTGGCGTCTTGCCAACGAGCTCTGGGCTGGGGCCTTCCCCTGCAGTCCTCGGTGAGTAGTGGTGGCAGATTCTACCACAAGGCTTTCATCTCAGAAGTGACATGTACCGCATGGTGGATTCTACTGAGATACAAAGAAAATTAAAATTGTCCTTCTCTCATCTTGTTTCATCTTCTGAATCTTATTTAAACTTTCTTCTATAGCAGTATAATATTAGATTACTTTTTGACTTTCTATTTTTCTTTTCTTTTCCAATCTAAATGCTTTTTCAGCTTTGAATGATTCCTGCCCAAGTAGCTTCTAGTTACCACATGGGTTCCCTTTGACCAAAACCTGGGTTCTGCTTTCTTGGCCCTCTGTTCTCTGGGTTAGCAGGGCTGTGCCGTGGCCTGGTTGGGGGCATGGTGGCCACAGGCCAGGCCTCTGTCCACTGCTCTCTCTGCACAACCATGGGTGGGCGTCAGCCTAAAGGGTAGCAGGGCCTCACGCTGCCTCGCTGGTCCTCATTTCTGCCACTGCTGGCCCCTCCTCACTAAGAAGATGCATTTCCAGTTGGCCTAGAGCTCAAGCTGACCAACTAGTCCCCTGGGCTCCTTCCCACCACCAGCCCTGATGGCCGCCTGTGTGCGGCGGCGGACAGGAGCCCAGGAGGTAGCAAACGAGCCCTGTTTCATTAGTTAGCTTTGCTCCTCCAAGCCTCACACCCACATGGGTTAGGGATTTTTCTGTCCTGTGTCCTCTGTGGCCGGTGGGCCGTGGCTCAGTCCTCAGTCTCCTTGGTGTTAGGGCCCGCAGAGGGAACAGCCCTGTGGGACGCGCTGTTCGTATAGAACGAGACGCGTCCACGGCAGAATGTTTGTCCGGTCCTGCTCCCGGCCGGCCTGGGTCCTTCCCTTGGGTTTCACCGACCAGGCCTGCCCATGTGGGGACCAGGAGCCCTAGCATGCTGCTCACACGAAGTGGGAGACGGTGACACGGGGCTCCCCGAGCACCTCCCCTTCCCTTTGTGAAGGGAGTGGATTATTTGGGAGCTCGCCTAAAAGACAAAGAAACTCATGCTATTTGGGGCTATTTTGTAGATGCTTGGGAGCCAGCCTTCTGTGGCATGTGTCATGTTTTCTGCTCTGGGGTGGCCTCTAATGAGTTGTCACAACACGTGTGGTTAAATAGGACATTTGGACGTTATGCCACAACAGGGCACACGTGTGACTGCGTGCTTTCACATGGCAGACGTTCCCTCCAGACGCAGAGCGCCGCCCCAGGTCCTGGACACCCCGTCTGTGCCCCTTTCCCTCTGCTCACCCCACGGGGACCCGGTGCCTCCCGAGCCTCACGCGTGGGATCACCTGGGAGCCCCGTTGTGTGCGCAGCGTGCGCTCAGCCACGGACTTGGGGCGTGTGGTTGCGGTCGCTGCTCTCCCTGCTCCGTGTGCGTGCGTGTGTGGCTGTGTGAGGACTGGGGTTGGTTGTGTTCCACGCCACGTTCCCTGTCCCTAGAACAGCGCCGGGCGTGTTGCAGGCGCTCGGTGCGGACCGTTGGCTGAGTGCATGTTTTAGGGAAGGCACGTCGGGGAGAGCCCCCGCCACCCCCCAAGAAGGCTGGCCAGGCCCTGCTGGGCAGGTGAGGAGGACACCCGTGCAGGTGAGGTGTGTGCTGGTCCCGCAGAGCTGACTGGCGCTGACCTGAAGGACTGCGTGAGCCACCACAGTCTGAGCAGCAATGCCAGCCTCCCGAGCGTGCAGAGCTGCCGGCGCCTGCGAGAGAGGAGAGCCGCCAGCTGGGCCGTGTCGTTTGAGCGCCTCCTGCAGGACCCTCTCGGGGTTCGGTACTTCTCTGTGAGTAAGGGGGCGTGGCGGGGCCGGGGGTGGGGGCGTGTGCACCCTCTGCGGGGGCTCCTCAAGCAGGACCCCGGGGCTCCGACCCCGAGGACGGAGGTGGCGCTGTCACCGTGGCGCCCTCCCGAGGGGGTCCCCCCTGCCCACCTGCTTGGCACACTCGAGGCCAAGGGGCTTGGGGGGCGTCTGCCTGGCCTGGCCTTGGCTCTGCGTCAGGGGTCTCCCCGCAGCAAGGGGCACGGGAGCTTCTGGTAAACGCTGGGAGGCCGGCTACATGTGGCGCGTCCGGCTAGGGGGAAGGGGCGCCATGCCCTTGGGAGCCCACAGCGGTCCTTAAAGTGCATGCGGCTTTGCAGTCTGTCGTGTGTGGCCCCAGGTGAGTTAGGGAGACGGGCTTATAAGCCCCTGGCATCCACGAGGGTGAACACAGGGAAGAAGTGGGAATGCAGCAGCAGCCTGGTCATGTGTAAGCATTCATTGATGGTGTTTTTGTTAGGATTTCCTAAGGAAGGAATTCAGTGAAGAGAACATTTTATTCTGGCAGGCCTGTGAATACTTTAACCATGTACCTGCACACGATAAAAAAGAGGTAAGTGTGTTCATGCCTGGAACGTGGGATGGTCTCACTACGGGCTAGCGTCTAGTGCAGCTTGAGGTCGACATAAAAATGTCCTCATATGATTTCTAAACGCTTCTTTTTCAGGATAAGTTTCTGAATATATGTGGTATTTAATGTTGCCTGAACATGGTGTGTATAAACGCCCTTGGCGTTTATCAGCACATGTGCTGCCACTCAGTGTGTTGAGAGGGGGACTGAGATCCCCAGACAGAAGAGCCCCTCACAATGTCCATTTGTACGGCCTCACTGCACGCGCCACACGCGCCGGCCGCTAAGACCCCCGCTGCCGGTCCCGGTCCATGCTGCAGCTCACTCGAGGCCATCTGTGGTCCTCCAGCCGCCACACATGAGGCCTATTATCTGCTTGCCACGCTCGGTGCTGCACGGACTGAGCTCCCCCTTTGCTGGGGCTGAGTGCGTGAGGCGCTGAACACGGGACGGCGCCCCCTGGACGCAGCACCTGAGTCTCGAACAGTTTCATAGCCCACTGAGAAAATCCAGGGAGGAGCCTATTTGGTGAAAACTTTTGTACTGGCTTGGACTTTTATTTATTCAATCAAGAAATATTTATTGGGCCCTAAGAAAACGCATCTCCAGTGCCTGGCCCCGTGTCTGGCTTTGGAATACGGAGTGACACCAGCAGCACCCGTGCACGGGGGGGGGGGGGCTGTGCCCCGCTCACACACGTGTCCTTCAGCTTTCCTACAGGGCCCGCGAGATCTTCAGCAAGTTCCTGTGCAGCAAAGCCACCACTCCCGTCAACATCGACAGCCAGGCCCAGCTGGCTGATGACATTCTCAGTGCTCCGCACCCCGACATGTTCAAGGAGCAGCAGCTCCAGGTGACTGTGCCTCAGTTTCCCACAGGGACTCCTCGCCAGGGTTCTCTCCTTGTGGGAGAGCGTGCTCGCGAGCCAGCCACCAGACAGAGAGGAGGGGTGCCGACGGGTGTGGTGTGGCCAGAAGGAGCCCCGTGTCACCCACCCGGCTCTCGGGGAGCAGGCTGCAGTGTCCTCTCCTTTGTGTGATGTCACAGATGCGTGGATGTCACATGCACGTAGGTGCGGAGTTGTTCAATTCTAGGACGTCACTGTGATTAAAAGGGTATGTGGGACCTAATATGTTTTAGAGCCCAGGTCCCACTGGCCCCCTCGGAGATGACTTCTGTTGCTAAATCACACGAATAATGTGAGGAAATGGAGGGAAGTATTTCCAAGGCGGTTCTCGCTTCCTTCAAATCTCTGGTTACTCTGGGTCTCGTTCTTACTTAACAAAATAGAGCTTCTCCGGGACTGCACGTTCCTAGCTGCTTCCGGAGCTAAACCGTGTGGCATGTGCTCTGTAGATCTTCAACCTGATGAAGTTCGACAGCTACACCCGCTTTCTCAAGTCCCAGCTGTACCAGGAGTGCATCCTGGCCGAGGTGGAAGGCCGCTCGCTCCCCGATGCGCTGCAGGCCCCCAGCAGCCCAGCCTCCAAGCACAGCGTCAGCTCGGAGCACTCCAGTGTGTCCACGCCAAAAAAGGTACCTGCGCTCCGGCCGCATCGTCTCAGGGAGGGGAGCCGCCCCGTGAGGAGGGAGAGCAGAGGCTGCTGGGGTGCAGCGCTCCCCCCCCAGGACAACACAGCCTCCCCGGGACGCCCTGGGCCTGTGGCCGGGGGTGGGGGTTCCGCCGCCCTCGCGCTTTGGGTAGCGTTGAAATCATGTTATGTTAACGTCTCCATTGGACGGCAGCTGAGCGGGAAATCGAAATCAGGAAGGTCCCTGAATGAGGAGCTGGGGGATGAGGAGAGCGAGAAGAAGAGGAAAGGAGCCTTCTTCTCTTGGTCAAGGACCAGGAGCACCGGGCGGTCCCAGAGGAAGAAGGAGCACGGTGACCCCACAAACGGTTCGTGGGGTGCAGATGGGTGGCCGGGAGGTGGCCCGTTTGGGCGCAGGCGGGGTGGTGGGGCCGGGCCGGGAGGGCGCATCTCGGGTGCGGGCAGCGCGGTGCTGTGTCCCGGGCGTGGCCCTTTGGGGCGGGCCAGCCAGAGTGCGCCAGGGCAGCTTGAGTGCCTTTTGAGAAGGGGGGTGAGGGTGCATGCCAACCACTCCCCTCCAGGTCAGGGCGCCCTGCGGGGGTGGGCCTCGCGTCCCGCCCTCTCCTGGCCTCTTGTAGGAAACTGGGAGGAGAGGGGCGCCTGGGGGGCTCAGTCGTTGAGCGTCTGCCTTCGGCTTGGGTCGTGATCTCAGGGTCCTGGGATCGGGCCCCACATCGGGCTCCCTGCTCCGCGGGAAGCCTGCTTCTCCCTATCCCACTCCCCCTGCTTGTGCTCCCTCTCTCGCTGTGTGTCTCTCTCTGTCAAGTAAATAAATAAAATCTTAAAAAAAAAAAAAAAAAAGAAAAGAAACTGGGAGGAGAAGAAAAATCCAAGTGTCCTACCTGTGTACCCGGACTGCCTCTCGGTTTCCCCGGTACGCTTTCTTCCAGGTGTGCGTAGGGCTACACAAGCCTTTGTAATTTCTTATTATTGTAAATCTGAAAGGTCACCTGTTCTAGATATTTTCTTCCTTGGTTTCTTTCTTGTGCGTAGCTCAGAAGATGGTGTGGGAGGGACAGGCTCATCCTGGGAGGTGGGTCCTAGGGAATGAGAGCACTTTCTGGATAAGGCAGAGAGAAACAGCTGCTGACACCAGGCATGAAAAAGCATGAGGTGGAAAGGCCTCGGAAGGATTTTCTCCTTGAGGGATTCTCAAGAAAGGGATTGTTTTCCAGGAAATAACCCACAGACTCCAGGCCTGTGGTCCCCAAGTTTGGGGCTTTATGGAGAGGGCACAGACAGGGAGCACCTGCGGGTGAGAGGCAGTGGCCACTCCTGGGACAGGGCTGATGCTGTGTGAGGCGGTCTGCATAGCATTCACCTTATCCCCTCCTCAGAGCAGCCCGCCAACTCTGTCTTCTTGTACCCGTTTTACAGATGGCCGTGCTCCTGGGTCGTGATGTGGGTGGTTAATGCAAGTGTTCTTTCTAAAGGCCGGGCAGACAGGCTTGCAGAATTCAACCAGTGAGAGACCGCTGTGGGGGTGGGACGAGTTGTTAGATGGGGGCAGGGACCCCTGAGCACCTGGGAGACAGGACAGTGGGCCAGTGGCTCAGAAGGTCAGTGGGACCCGGGGCTGCTGTCTCCTTACTCCCGGGCCTGCAGCTGCCGGCTGTGGCTCAGCGGCATGACTGGGGAGCAGGTCCCGTGTTCTCAAAGGACCTCTCTGGGTCAGTTTTCATGCTCTTTAGCCAAAGATAGCAGTGAGTTCAGGTGGCGGTGGTGAAGGGCATGGTTGTCGGCTCACCTGAGGACTTTGTAGGAAGATGCGAGTTGAGCCGTGGGCAGAGGTGCGGTAACCAGCTGGGATGTTTTCATCTGGGCCCAGAAGCCGGTCCAGAGTCCGGCTATGGCCAAGGGCAGAGCAGAGCGCGCCATCTAGCTATGCCCAGGGGGTGCGCCTGACTGTCCGCTAGGGGAGGCCGTGCCTAGGAAAGGCTTCTCCACGTCCTTTGTCTGCTCAGCCTGAAGGGTGGGTTTGGGAGACGCGACAGTAAGTGGGGAAAAGTAGAGCTGGTGCTGTTTGGTTTTCTGAGTCACTGTGTTTCCCCATCAAGAGCCCCTGCACGCCAATGGAGGCCTGGGCCGCCGTGAGTCACAGGGCTCCGTGTCCTCCACGGGGAGCTTGGACCTGGTAAGTCACCACCTCCCCATCCCCATCAGTCATGCAGAGCCCACGCTCACAAAGCCCCACAAATGCGTGCGTTGGATGCAGGGAGCGGGGCTTGGGCCGGGGCCCTTGCCAGCCTAGCGCTCCTGGCCGCGTGGGCACCCGTTTGGCAGATGGGGGAGGACTGCTCCTTGAGTACTAAAGATATTTCTGGATTTACTCTGGATGTCTTTTTGCTCTCATTCATTTGCCATGTTTTGAACTCCCACTAAGAGCAAACAGAAGGCTCTGAAGCCAGGTGCTCTGCGTTTGTCTCACAGTTGGAATATCCTACTAACGCAAACCTTCCTGTGTTTTGTGCTTCTGCCAGTGGGGGCCTGGCTGCGGCGGGGGGCTCCACCTCCCCTCACACCCTACCCGCGTGGCCCCAGTCTCCAGTTAGGGGCCTGCTGGCTGTTGTCTGTGGTCTGATACCAGGTTTGGAAACCCTAATTGTTGCCAACATCCTAGTCACTTGTCATTGTCAAGCGACAATGTAGCATATTATTCCTTCTTCAGTTACACTGTGTATCAGTTAAAGCTGGAGGGGTTTAACCACGCGTCAGTTCGGCGTGGCTGCCCGCCAAACCACCCCAAAACTCTGGCTTAAAACAAAGACCCTTTATTCCTGCATCTGCATCCGTGGGAAGGGAATAGTTGGGCCTGTTTTATCCTCAGCCTACCACCTACAAACTATGTTTTCCGGAATGCAGTTGGGGTGGCAGAGACTTCCAGACTGTCAGGAGGAGATAGTGGTGGGGTAGGTCACACATGGGAAGGACGTGTGCGGGGGGGCCGTCTGCAGCCAGGGGATGCTGTTGTAACTCAGAGACCACAGGAGACATCGTGGAGAGACCCAGAGGTCTGCTGCACACACGGGGCCCCGGATGGCCTCTTGGTCCACCCCCTGCCCATCAGGAGCCCCCACATCTGAGTGTGGGTCCTGGTGCTGGGACAGAGCACTAAATAGCAATTTCCTGCGCTCCTGGCTTAGTCGATGAATAATGCAGACGCTTCTCCCTGCCCACCTTCCCCCCGCCTCTCCCTGCCCACCTTCCCCCACCCTGCGGGTGCGTCTCACTGCTGAGCACTTGGTGAACCTGGGCCGTGTCCTCACCCAGGCAGAGGTGTTGAGCCTCCTCTGGGTGGAAAGGGCACCCGAGGCCTCAGCCTAGCGCTGGCGCTGGCAGAGCGGGCCCTCTGCCAGCAGCTAAAGCAGGATCGCGGCCCCTGACCTCCCCACACTTACCATGCTGAGCACTGAGTAATGTAGGGATGGTCAATAACAAACCAATCCCACCCCTCACTGTTTTCTCCTGACCTGATGGCTGGTGTCTACGTGGGGCGGGGGGGGGGGGTTCCTTATCCCCTCGGGTGCATGTTCCTGCCTCTGAGCCCTTGTCTGAGCTGCCCTAGCCCCTCCCTCAGGCCAGTGTGCTGCCCACAGTCTGTGCCTGTCAGAGAGGCCTCCAGTCCTGGGAGCTCTGGCAGGAGGGGCTGCAAAGGCCAGGAGAAGCAGCAGAGGGGCCTCCCCGCCTGGGTTGGGCCCCAGGCCCTCTGTGGGCGATCCAGCCTGCCTGGTGGGTCCCCAGTGCCGCAGACTGAGAGGCAGGAGGAGTGGGTTCCACAGAATGACTCCATCTGCTTCCAGCTCAGGGAGGCCAAGACGAGAGCCCTGAAAACAACACGGCAGGGCCCATCCTATTCTGAGCACGAAAGCTCCTTAAATATGGCCCTTGGAAATGGTTCCACAAGAGATTGGAAGATAAGGCTGGAGGTGCAGACAGACTTTCTCTCTTCTCTCCTGGGTTACTGTAGAAGCCCCAACAACTTTGTCGGCTTCTCGTGCCCAGCCCCCGTGTAGATCTGTCGCGGAGTTTCTGCGAGTACGGAGCTGCGTGTGGCTCAGGGAGATGCACCGTACAGCCTCCCGAGGCCCACGCGAGCCCGCCAGAGCCCTTCCCCCAGCACCCTGCGCACCTGCCTGTAACACTTGTCTCCCGGCTCCCCAGCCGGAGGCCTGCAGGACCTCGGTGCCAGAGCGGGACAAGGCTGCCAAGCCCTGCTGCATCCAGCTCCCTGATGGGACGTCTTGCGTGGTGGTTGTCAAGCCAGGGCTGTCCATCAAAGAGGTCCTGGCTGGACTCTGCGAACGACATGGCATCAACGGGGCTGCCGTCGACCTTTTCCTGGTGGGCGGGGACAAGGTATGGGGCTGCGTGGACCCTTGGGGCCCTGCCCATGGGCAGGGGTGGGGGGAAGGGCGGGTCTGTTGGTCTGGTCGGCTAAACCTGCCCAGTCGCCGTAGGCTGGGGCTGGTTGAGGCCCTCAGGCTGATGGCTCTGCCACTGGAGCCTGGCCCCCCTGCCAGGAGCCCTCAGCATGCAAATGTTTGCTTCTCTGCAGCTCAGCCTCCTCTGGGCAGCTGGTTTTGAAGCCGCAATTTGCTCCACCCAGCTGTGCATCCCAGGGCGGTCGGGGGGCGTGTCAGGGGCACGGGCTCACCCCCACTCTGACGTTGGTCTCTGTTCTCTCCTGCATTGCAAAGCCTCTGGTGCTGCATCAAGACAGTAGCATCTTGGAGTCTCGGGACCTGCGGCTAGAGAAGCGTACTTTGTTTCGGTACGAAAAACGCCCCTGTGGTTTCCTGAGGTCTCCGGGCCACGTGGCTGTCTCTGGCGGTGTCCCTGCGAGCCCTGCATGCTGGGCTGGGAAAGGAAGGCTGGCGCCCCCTTCATGAGCAGGGTGGGGGGTGGCAGCGGCTGCACGCAGCCCCCAGGGACCCACGGAGCCAAGGGGTCACTCTCCGTCCTGTGTCGCAGCTGCCATAGGGCTGCACCCAGGGGTGCGCAGGCGGGACAGCAGAGTGCTGGCCATCGGCTGGGGTGGGGGGCACTCTTTGCCGGCTGTGACAGCCCACTGGAAACCTTCGAGAAGCTCCCCCCGTCCCCCCATGGCTTCCCTCTCATGCTGAAAGTGCTCCACAGCCGTAACCTGGCGCTGACCTGGTGACCCCATGGTGCCGCCGCATTGTGGTGCCCTCAAGGAGGAATAGCTAAGTATGTATCCGCAGCAACTCTGTTCACGTGTCTCCTCCTCCAACCAGGCTGGATCTGGTTCCAATTAACCGGTCCGTGGGACTCAAGGCCAAGCCCACCAAGCCCGTCACAGAAGTGCTGCGGCCCGTGGTGGCCAAATATGGCCTGCACCTGAATGAGCTGGTGGCCAGGCTGGTGAGTGACGTGGGGGCCCCACGGCTGTGCTCCCTGTGCGGACAGTCCAGCTCACGGGCTGCTGGCCCCTGAGGCTCCGTGGATGGGGGCGTGTAGAAGCAGAGGCCACGAAGCCCTGGTGGGCGGGCGTCCCCGTGAGTGGAAATCCTCGTTGTTTATTGACACCTGATCATTCCCAGCGGGCTCTGGGTGATCGTGGAGATGTGGCTTTGGTCCAGGGAAACCAAAAGGGGAAACACACCACTAAAAACCCCTGGAATACTGCTGCCATTTGCAGACGTGCTTGGCTGGCTGCATGCCAAGGGTACTGATATGTCCTGCATGTGAGCGGCTGCTAGACTTCTGCTGGCGGCCTCTGGGGAAGGGGGGGGGGGCGCTCTCCCTGACACCTCCCAAGTCCCGTCTGCACCGCTAGATTCGAAACTCTGTCATTTCCAAGCAGGATCCCTGGGGTAGGTGAGTGAGTGAGAGCGGACCACACTTTGGGGCAAAGACACCAGCTTGAGCCGGAGCGGAGTCCCCTGTCCCTGTGAGCAGAGGGTGTTTGTGGGAGATGTCCTGGGGCAGGGAGCCCGCGTACCTGAGACCTGGTCTCTGCTGAAAGCACCATGTGTTCCAAGCACACTATCCCCCTTTGCTGTGAAATCTGGTGATCAATGACACAGTGTTCGCTTTGTGTTCCTTCTTCAGAAAAATAAACTTTATCAGAGCTATGATTTCAAGTACTTTTAGGATTTTTTTTTTTTTTTTGAGAGAATACATGTGAGTGGGGAGGGAGGGGTGAGGGAGAGGGAGAGAGAGATTCTCCAGCAGACTCCCTGTTGAGCAGGGAGCCCCATGCAGGGCCCGATCCCATGACTTGAGATCGCAACCTGAGCCGAAATTAAGAGTCGGACGCTTCGATTAAGCCGCACAGGTGCCCAAAAAGTATTTTTAGGATTTTAATTTTTCTCTGACTTGGGCCCCCATTGTTAAGGAGCCTTGAAATGAGTGAGGGGACCATGTTAAGTTGTTGACAGACATCCTGAGGGTAGCCTGAAGCCCCTTCCCCGGCTGCTGGTCGGAGAGGGACGTGGCCTGGGCGCCCTGCTGCTTACTCTGTTGAGATTCTGAGCTAGCACTTCACCCCTCTGGGCCTCAGTCTCCCTATCTGTAAACTGGGGTCAGTCTTGGGAGCATGCCCCTGGGCTTGGTCCTGGGTGAGCTGTGTTCGGGCTGCTGAGACCCTGACTGGGAAGAGCAGGTCCACTGCCGTGGGGCTCTAGCCACGGAGAATTCTTGTGGAGTGGGTTGTGACAGATGCGGCCTCTTCAGTGAATGGCGCCCACCTAGGGCAGGAAGGTGGAGAGCAGGGCAGCCCTGTGAGCTGGCGCTCCGTTTCCTCATGGCCGGTGCCAGGAGCTGGCCGTCGCTCTCCGACGTGGCATCTGGTCACTTTTATGGTTCTCCCGACTGATGGAACTCGGGGAGCCGACCTACGAGTTCAGGGTCCTTTGTCTGGTCGGCGGGGGAGGCGTTCTGCGTTCACCCCTCACCCTCCAGCCGCGTCTGAGGGGCGGGGGGCGGGTTTTTGCACGCGCCTCACCCAGGATAGGAGCAGTGCACAGACTCATGCCAACTTGATGCGATATTTAAAGCATCGGCTCTGTGGACTGAGATGTCTGCAGCATTCACAAACATTCCTTCCCCTGGGTCTCAGATCCCCGCGGGCCGGCCAGGGCTCAGAAGCCATGTTCTCTGTGGCAGGAGTGTGTGGCCAGCCCTGGCGTCGTCCCATGCATGTTGGCTGGGCACCTGTGGGGTGCCCTCTGAGGCAGCCCTTCAAGGGGCTAGGACCTGGGGTCACCTGGTGTGTGACTCCATCATACCTGGAATGGGCTTCCTGTCAGCAGCTGGACCACACACAGCCGTGCCGGACAGTTCCGACCTGGGTGAGTGACTTGATGCACCATCTCTGCCTCTAGAGTGGAGAGAAGGAGCCCCTGGACCTTGGCGCCCCCATATCAAGTCTGGATGGGCAGCGGGTCATCTTGGAGGAGAAAGAGCCCTCCAGAGGGAAAGGTAAGCCAGGCCCCGAGGCTTCCCCTGGTCCCCCTGACCTGCTGGTGTCCCCTTGACCTGCTGGTGTCCCCTTCTCTCTGCCTCCTGAAAGCCCCCAGCCCTGCTACCCCAGTGGTCTCATTTAGGGTCTTACAGGGCCAGGCAACCCCCCTGCATGACAGAACTCAGCCCTAGCTGGGCATCTGAGAGGTCCAGCCCGGTCCAGGCCTGTCTGTGGGCCAGAGGCAGTGGGACCAGGAGCATGAGGGCCTCGCTCGGGGATCTGCCTGCCTGCTGACAAGTGGGGGGGGTGTCCTCTCAGCTGTAAGAAGGGGCGACAGGCCTCCTCGACACCCCCTCCCCATAGGATTGCGCCGAGGTTCCAGCGCTCCCTGTGTCCAGGGCTTTGGCCAGAGAGTGCTCCCTCCTGGGAGGCCTCACGGTGGTCTGCACAAGGGACATAGGCCCAGCAGTAGATAGGCCGTGGACTGGTGCCGTCAGCGACCCCACTTGTTGCTTGTGTGCGGGGAACCGGGAGGTTTACACAGCCCTTTCCCTCATGCTGCCTCTGCCGTGACAGGCCTGCCCTGGGGACACTGGGGTACCCACAGCCGGTGCCCGACCTCGGGGCCAGCAGCCAGTCCCCCACACTTCACTCCCGATGCTCCTCCTCAGAACACCCAGCCCCCTTCTAGGCGGAGGGCAGTAGGAAGCGTGTCTCCTGGAGAGGGCTTTCTGGAACCTCCTACCCAGTACCCAAGCAAGGAGATAACTCTGCAAGGAGCTCCTCGGTGCCGCTTTGGACGGCTTCTTCCCTTTCCTGGGCTTCCACCCAGCGAGGCTGACTCTGCTCCACAGTGTAGCTGGGCTCACTTATCTCTGCCCCCTTGGAGGCCCTCCATGCTCCAGTTCCTGCTCCTCTCCCGCCTTGTTGCCGAGGAGACATCCTCCCGGGCCCACCCTCGGTTCCAGAGAACGCTGTGCTCTCAGTCTGGGGCCTGGTACCTGGCCACAGTGAAGTGAGTGGCCTGAGCAGGGTGTGGGCCTCCCTCAGGGTCTGGGAAGGTCAGACCTTCTGGCCTGTTTGTGCCCAGGGGAGTGTGACGAGGGTGCTGCCGGCAGGAGCCACTGCAGGCTTGTAAAGCTGGGGACAGGCAGGAGCACGGTTAGTCCTCTAGTTGATTCCGGGCCAGAGGAGTGGTCTTTGTCCCTCTGGTGCTGGCAGAAGCCAGCCTGCCATCGCGACGTGGGGCAACAGCCGTATTTGAAAACATGTCATAAGTGTGAGACTCTTCGGCTTTCTAAAGAATATTTGTACAAGACAGGACCTGAAATGAGCTTTTCATCCGCCACACCTCCACAAGTCCCCGCACCTGCAGGGAGGACCCGCCGTGCCTCCTGCACACGTCTTCACATGATGAGCATTTCCTGCCCCCGAAATGGCGGGTGGGAGAGGGTGGTCTTTGTCCCTTCGTCCTGCACCAGGGGTTTGGCCCATATGTGCGTCTTTAATACAGGATGTCTCGTACCTTGGGCTTCTCTACAGCTTTCTCTCAAAAACAATAGAAATATGATTATATTTGAATGTTCAGGTGGATTTGCAATTCACTGTAATTATAAACCGTGTTTCATTATGTTTAGTATCCACAGAGAAACAGAAAAGTGCACCAGCCAAACAGAATGTAGCTGTAAATTCCAGTTCCAGAAATCACTCGGCTACGGTAATTGCTCTCTGCCCTTGTCCGCACGGGCCCTTCGCTGCTGGCTGGCACAGCTCGGGCCGGGCCCCTCCCGCTCCTCCGTGCGCCTCCTCTTGTGCCCAGGGGCTGTGCGCTCGGGGCCGGCCCCGCACCCTGCTCCCCGTCTGCTGCCTGGCTCCCCCTGACCGTGGGCTGGCTCTTCCCCTGCGTTGGGGGGGGTGGTGCCTCACGCTCATGCTCTTGTTCTTGTGACCTTTATCGCTGTGATTGGTTTTTCCGCAAGGCATGTAAAGTCTGTATTTCGGGGGGTGCTTTTTGTCTCTTAACTGCTGGATTGTGTGTTGTCATGTGTCTGATGTGTAAGCGGAACTTTGACTTTCCTTCTAATGCAGGGAGAGGAGAGAACGCTAGGCAAGTCTAATTCTATTAAAATAAAAGGAGAAAATGGAAAAAATGCTAGGGATCCCCGGCTTTCAAAGAGAGAAGAATCTATTGCAAAGATTGGGAAAAAAAAATATCAGAAAATTAATTTGGACGAAGCAGAGGGTATGTGTGCTTTTTACAACTTCCACGTTTTCTAGTGAATGCGATGTTAGTCTTCCAGGGCCGTCATTAGGACTCCTCTGAGCCATTGACATCAGAAGGACGCCATCCCTGTCACACTGAGCTGAGCATGTCCCTCGCCCCGGGTCAGTCTGGGGCTGCTGTGCCGCTCTTCCCAGTTGTCAGACTGAGCATCGGGCCTCTTAGAGGCCACGGAGTGCCCTTGAGGGGCGCAGCAAGTGGTCCCCAAGGGTCTGCCTGTGCCCTCCCCTCCCCAGCTCCTACAAGGGCTCAGTTAGTGTCAGGGGGTCCGTGTCAGGGTCACCAGTGGGGGGGGGGGTGAGGAGGCAGCAGCCGGGAGGGCCCTGGACTTGCTGACCTTGCCGGCCAGAGGTCCCGAGGCAGGTCTGTGCCTTAGCCTGCTGGCCGGATGCCCTGCCCTCCCTGGGCCTGCAGGGGAGAGGGAGGGTGGCCTCAGAGACCCAAGGAGAGGTGATCTCTTATGGAAACTTCTTTTTCTTCTGAAAGCTTCTAACGGCAGAATCAAAACTAACAGCTGTTACTGGGACCTGAATTGTGATCCAGGCAATGCTGGCTAGGCCGCGGGACCCACAGCTAGCTCCCCGTGAAGGCCAACCCGAGCCCGTTCACCCCCCTCCTTTGGCCATTGCTGGCCACCGAGGAGGCAGAAGTAAGACACAAGCCTGCTCCCGGCCGAGAGCCACTAAGATTTGAGATTTTAAAGTCCTTGTCATTCTTCAAAGTGTGTCATTTAAATGCTAGAGAAAGGTCAGCTTAGATTCCTTCTACTTTGAACAGTGAACTCCAGTTATAGCTGGTGGTCAGCCCAGGTAAGGAGGCAGGAGCTCTGGGGGAGCCAGCGAGGAGGCTGGAGGCAGAGGTGGGGGAGAGAGTGGGGACCCCACCAGGACCACGCTCTTGTCAGGAGGTGGTGACCCCTTTTGGGGGGGCTGTGGGCTCACTTGTGCCTCAGGTGGCCTCCCCTCAGCATCACAAGGGAACCAGGACGTAGGTACAGGGCTTCCAAGGGTACTCAGGAACCCTGGGCTGGAGTATGGGTGATGAACGTGCCTTTCGAAGCGTCCTCACACAGCCGTGTCCAGTCAGGGGTTTTGGTCTATTCAAGTCTAGACTTGAGACAACTGAATTCTCAAGGTAGGGCCTTCCCTGCAGCTCCGGGGGCAGAGAGGGTGCCGGATGGAGGCACCCGGGTGGCCCGAGCCTCTAGTTTCCAGGGCAGTGGGACAGCCCACGACACGAGCTTTCTAGATGGTGAACTTTTTGCAGTGCAGGCCTGGGTGTGGGACTCTCTAAAGCTTGGCCCATGTGGGTTTTTTCCACTAGAGTTTTTTGAGCTCATTTCCAAAGCTCAGAGCAACAGAGCAGACGACCAGCGCGGGTTGCTGAGGAAGGAGGACCTGGTGCTGCCTGAGTTCCTGCGCTTACCGCCCAGCCCCGTGGAGCTGGCCCTGCCCTCGCCCACTGCCGCCAAGAGCTTTGGCAAGAGAAGCTTGACCAGCAACGGCAAGGAGAAGCCTCCCCGGCCCCCAGAGTCCTGGGGGCCCACCCGACACTGCCGCGAGAGCCCCGCGACCAGCCCCAGCTCGGCCGACAGCCTGCCGTTCAGTGCCCCCCAGACCCCCTCGCCCAACTCCCAGGAAGCCGAGGCTGGGGGCGTCCAGACCATGGAGGGCGAGCACGTGGCCGACCTGACGCTCACGGGGGAGGGGGACATCAGCAGCCCCAACAGCACTTTACTGCCACCCACCCCCACCCTGCAGGACTCGGCCGGACCTCCGAGACCAGGTACCTCCAGGTTTGACCCCCCTGCACACCTTTGACTCTCTGCTCCTCCACTGTCTGCCTGGTGTTATCCACTCCGTTTCCAATAAAAACAGAAACAGCTGTGGTAAGTCCCCCTCTACCTAGAATCCTCGCTCTAATGAGGTTCCAACGTGACCTTTGTTGTCCTGCTCACTGTGGGCCACCTCTGCCTTTTCTGAAAGGAGCGCCTCTGCGTGTGGCCAGCACGGATCATGGCGGGGCCCGGGGTGAGAGTGCCAGGGCCGGGGGGTGCTCTGGGAGGGAGGTGCGTGTGAGCGGTGACCGCACTGCCCCCCAGCCTCTCCCTCGCTCCCGCGGCCAGGACCGCCTCCCAGCAAGGCCCGGGAGTTTCCGAAAATGTATGTGCTACTCCTAAAATGTGGATAGCTAGCATTTTTCGTGTTGCGGTCTTAAAACTGGAAAAAAAAAAAAAAAAGAAAGAAGCATTTGTCTTGAGCAACCGGGAAAGCCCCGTGTGGTTTGGGAGAGGGAGCGTGCTCTCTGACCCCGGTGCTCCGTAGGGAGGGCTGCACACGCCTGCCCGACCCTGGCAGACCGCAGGGGGGTCTGGGCCCATGTGGGCTGCGCCGTGGCTCCGTTCCCAAGGGGCCAGGGGAAGGCCTTGGGGCTCCCTGGCCCGGAATAGGCCTAGGCGTTCCTCCAGACAGACGCTGGGATTCGTGGGTGTGGAGCTGAGCGGTCTGGGCGCCCGAGAGCGGCAGCTGCCCGGGCGTGAAGCGGGCCCCCCGGCCTTCCAGGAGCAGTTCCGTCCTGCTCCGAACCATGACGTGTGCGCCTGCATCCCCACCCCAGCCCCCCGTTCCCCCATCCCTGGGCTGTGGACGAGGAGCCTTTGCAGTGGACGCTTTGATGGAGCCGCTGGTGGCGGGCCTTTCTCCCCTGTGTGCTCGGTGATGCGCGGACCCTGACGCCACGCGTGTGGTCTGCCGTGGGGGGTGACGCCGGTGCCTCCTTGGCTCGGCCCGGCCCAGGATGCCGATGGCAGTCCGAGTGTGCCCCAAGACCGGGGGCCCAGGAGGCATTTGTTGTGGTGTGTTCTGTACATATGTCCACATCTGGGCACTCTGGGGACATGTGCCACGTGGGCAGGCCCCCTGGCGCCCTCCCCCGAGACCGCACACAGACGCCAAACCGGGAGGAGCCGCGGTCTGTCCACGTGTTGCGCTCTTGCACGTCTGCGCTGTGGCTGACTTTCTGCTCTCGTTTGTAGACGCCCCCGTGTCCCGAGTCTGTGTTCTTCCAAGAGTAATAAACTCTGGACCTTGTCATCGGACTGGTTTAAAGCTCTCTTCTTTTTCTTTTGAAAATTCCTTTCCACTTTCAATGGGTTTTGCCTTAGTATAGTGGCTTCTAAAGGTACGCCCTCCCCTCAGGGGGTGGCCCTGAGCACCTCGCGCACACCCACAGATGCGCCTGGTGACGGAGGTGGCGCGGGGGGCGTTTGCAGGACCCTGGGAGGCCCCTCAGGGCAGCAGCAGGGAGCCGCAGCGCCACACTCAGGCCGCACGGGGGCCTGGCGGATAGGGGCCACCCCTCTCCGAGAGTGCTGATGGCCTCCGTGCTCAGGCCTCCCCCATCTGCGGCTGAGCTCAGCGGCCTGTTCCTCCCAGCCTGGAGCCCGCGGGGCTGGCCGGCCCTGGGTGGGGCTGCACGCTCCGAGGTGGTACCGGCCGTCTGGCCCACGTGCTTCCCCCACTGTGGGCTGTTTGCCCACAGAACGACCACCAGTGTGGGAAATGCAGCCACGCTGGGCTTGTCCCCCAGTCATGTCGCAGCGGCCATGCACTGTCGGGTGAGGGCAGCTGTGCAGGAACACGGGTCTTCTGCGCACCTGGCCAGACCGGCCCCACGGCCAGCACGCGTGCCCCAGCCCCCGGGCTCGCTGCTGTGCCGAGACGGAGGGGCTCCGGCCACGGGCCAGGGGGGCGGGCGGGCCCTGAGGCGTCGTGAAGGGTCTGTGACGCACGCGTGTCTCCCTGGACCTGACGAGCCCACCTGCTGGGAAGGGCCTTGGGCTTGAGCTTCCTTCTGTGCCACACACTCGGGCCCAGCTTGGCGAGGGCCGGCAGCCTGGAGGCCTCTGAGTTAGGCTCTTGGTGGGCTCTCCGTGTGGGAGAACCACTGACCCCATAAGCCGTGTGTCAGGCGCCCCCACGTTGCAATGAAGGGGAAGCCACCCCTGAGATTCCTCCGTTGAGTGGGGCAAGAGCATCTGTCGCACCCCTGGGGCCGCCGAGGGGCACCGAGCACTGAATTTTATTTCTCAGGGTTTAGGAGGCAGAGCTCACTCACAGTTACTCTCACCAGTTCTCGAAATTGCTGTGAAATATTTCTTAGCAACGTGGTGGTCACCGAGGATCAGTTCAGGGTGAAGACGCAGGGCGCTGACGCCCCTGGGCCACGTCCGCGCCATGCAGCTGGTTGGGCGGCTGCCAGCATCGGGCCTCCTGGTGACGGGGCGGGGGTGTCCTCCTGCCCACCCTGGTCTTCAGTCCCCAGTGCCGTGCACAAAGAGGCCCGTCAGCACCCTGCCTGGCTAGAGGGCAGAGGCATTGGGACGGATGTGTGGACCGACAAGTGAGTCCAATGCAGAGGGCCCCTGAAGATGAATCCTGTGGTGGCTTTGACACTGATTCCCAGCTGTTTTCTTCATTGTTATCCATTGGGTTTCCAAAGACACCCTGGGCGTTTGTGGGCACCCCCTGGCATTTGCGGTCCTGGGAGGGACCAGCTGCGGAGGTGCGCGTCCTCGGGTCCCAGCAGAGCCAGAGACCAGTTCCGAGTGTGGGCCCTCCACGGCCCATGCCCAGGGTGGTGCTGGCCTCTCTCTGGTGTGCGAGGAGATGCCTGTGTCCACGTCCTCAGAGAGGGCGTAGGAATTATGTCCCGCAGGGCACCTGTGTCCCACGCCCACCATGAGGGAGCAAAACATATCTGTGGAGCTGAGTGTTTGGTGAGGGTGTCCAGAGCGGCCCAGGAGCCGCCTTCAGTGCGGGCCGGTGGCCCCAGCAGCCCCGGCCCCAGCCCGACCCAACGCTCGGGTGGCGTCGGACCCAAGGCGGGGCTTTACTCATGAGTAAAGGGTCAGTGGCCAGGAACCCCAGGGTGCAGGCTTGACCACGTGGGATTTGGGAGAGGTCTTTGCAAGGGGACAGGAGCCCTTCCGCAAAGGGCTGGGTTTAGAGAAATCTCTCCTCAACTGGCCCTCTGTCCGAGCAATGGACGGGCCAGAGAGGGCCGGGAAGGCCCCATGCCCCCTCCCCTCACCAGGCGGCAGGCAGGCGTGGGAAGAGCCCAGCTTTCCTCACTGCTGTCTGGCCAAGCTGGTATCAGGGGAGTGGGTCAGGGTCCTGGCTGGGCCCCTCCTAGCCCTTCCAGGAGGCGAGGCCCCTGGGGACCCCAGCAGCCAGCAGCCCTTAGCAACTGTGGGGCCCTCGGTGACCACACGGGCACGGCTGCACCCCTCCCAGGAAGGGGTCCCCGTGCAGCCACTCCAGCCCGGGGTCTGGGGGGCTCAGCTACGAGGGATGCTGCTCCCTGGCTGGGGCAGAAGCTGTCCCCACTTGGACACCTCCTTCAGCTCTCAGTGTCCAGGGTCCCCGAAGGCACACCCACTTCCCAGAGTGGGGGCTTTCTGGGACCCACTGCTCACTTCCTAGCAGACACCTGTAGCCCTTGGTCCCTTCACACATAGTCCACCCAGCGGGGGTCGCGGGGGCCGAGTAATGTGGTTTCCCTGGGAACAGGACTGGAGAGTTAACCAGAGGCTACGGCCTTGACCTTGGCAGTGAAGGTAGCCAGACCACATGCCCTTGGTGTGGCTGCAATCCCGGGAGCCCGTCTTGGTCTGGCTGCTCAGTGGTCAGCCCCCCTCGCCCGTCCCATCCCCCAGCCACAGCCTTGGTGTGTCGCCCCTGCTCAGCCCCAGATGACGTGGATGCCCTGCCTTACCGCAGCTGTGTCCAGGACAGTACCCACAGGGAGGCCTCTGGGGACAGCCGTGCACGTGTCCCCAGCCCCAGGCACCACCGCCTATTCCCTCGTCCCTCCCCACGTCTGCATGCATCCCGTCCGATGTCCCCTCTCTGCAGCAGAGGTCTGGCCCTTCCCTCTGGGTGGCCAAAGGATCCCCGCACTGAGCACCGCGGCCATCCGGGGCCAGACAGCCCAGTCCTCCCCAGTACAACCCATGGCGTGCACAGGGGTGGCCGGCTTTCTCAGGGACACGTCAGTGCTAGGGGCCTGCTGCCAGTCCTAGGACTGAAAGTTGTCAGGGCGCAGCCCTCGGCCAGGGAACTCGCCAGAACCCCCGTTTCCAGCAGAGCAGGTTCTGGTGCTCTGGCCCTGCTCTGGCTGGAAAGGACCCGAGCAGACCTTGTCCAGCTAGATCCCTGTCTGGAAGCCTCCACAGGCTTCCCGGGGCGGACGGTGCCGGCCCAGCCCTGTCCCCAGACCCCCAGCACTGGCTATGACAAATCCATCCTCCCAGAGGCCATGCCCGTGCCCCGCTGTCCTTGCCTTGGTCTGCTCTCCCTGGCTCCTGGGTCTGAGTGGAAGCCACAGGCTCCCGTGGTCCTTAGCGTGACCTACCACCCCACCCCCCGCTGTCCCCTGCTGTCCTGGACCCCAGCTACAGTGCCCACCTGGGGCCAGCACTGCTGCGGCTCCTGTCTGCAGCCCGTCCCCCGGGCTACCCTCTCCATGCCCACACCCGGTCTGGCCCTGAGACGGCCTGGCCCCCAATTCTCCCTCCCCTCACTGCGTGCTGCCATTTGCTGTGGTCCAGGCACCCAGCAGGTGCTCAGTACAGATTTGCTGAAGGAAGAGCTTTAGTCCAGACGTGGTCTAGTGGGCCTGGGGGTCCAAGTGGAGGGCTCCCTTGTGCATTTCATGGGCTGGAACCAGGGCTTCGGTCGGGATTGTCCCTGCTCTTTCCCACGGGGACCCTGTCAGCTTTTGTGGAAGTGGGCAGAACGGGGTACCCAGGGCCAGCAGAGGCCTTGGGAGGGCCCGGAAGGGCCAGGGGCCAAGGGCAGACCCTGGGGTCCCTGTCCCTGGTCCTCTCCCCTCCCTGCCAGCTTTCCAATTCAGTTGTGCCCACCTCTCCCTGTGATGTGGGAGCTTCACAGAGACGTCAGGCGGGCTGGAGAGACACCCAGGATCCGACCTCACAGGTGACGCACAGCGCGGGGGCTGAAGTCCCAGCAGGGCACCTGGAGGCCAGGGAGGGTTCCTCTGGGTCAGGAAGGGCCGTGGGACAGGCAGCGGGGGTTGGATCCTAAAGGAGAGCTTGGAGGTGGCCAAGGGGTCAGGCCATGCCCCTGGCCCTGGCCCTGCCAGGGTCGCCCTGTGCCATGCTGTCCCCAAGAGGAGGGTCCTGGCTCTGCGTCACACTCTCCTGATGAGGAGCCTTGGCAACCTGACAGAGCTGGTACTTAGCACAGAGAATGCTGGTGGACAAAGGAAGGGTGGCCCAGGGAAGGACGGACCACAGACAGCCGGCAAGGGGCAGCCGGGGCTCCGGATTGCAGTCATGCTCCAGGATGGTCAGGGCGCAGGGTCTGCGGTTTCCCAGGAAGAGGAAGGGTCCCAGAGCCACCCAAGTGGGCAGGAGACAAAGGTTCTGGCTCCAGCATCAGGTCTGGGTGTGTGAGGGACCCGGGACGGAGGACCTTAATGAGCCTTGCCACGAGTAAACCTCACGCCCAGAGCAGAACCAGCCTCCCTTTGGAAATGGCTGCCCCTGGAGCCCCACCGGCCGGGGAGTGCCCATGAGAGCTCTGGGCCGGGAGCCGCTCTGGGGCGGGCCCTGGCCCAGGGGCTGTGACACACGCCTGTTGCACAGGGCTGGGTCCCGCCACTGAGTCACAGTTCCTGGGGCTGCCACTACTCAGGAGAGCAAGTCTGAGCAGGGCAGGCAGGAAGGGCCCCGACCGCAGCCGCCCCCCCACCCCGTGACGCCCCCGTCCTTGGCCCACGGACCCACCCGATGCCCTGTCCCCGGAAGCCGTCGTTCCTCCCCGTCCCGAGCCCACTGAGCTGCCTGGGGATTGGGGGCCCCCGTGGCCAAGGCCTGACCGCTCCCTGCAGCTGTCTGTCTTCCCGGGAGTCCGTCTGGGGCTGGACGGGAGAAGGCTGGGCTCCTGAGCCTGGGTGGGGTCGCAGGCCCTTTAACGCTCCAGACACATGCTGGTTAAGGGGGGCCAGTCCCTGCCTCTGTGACGCCCCAAGTCCCAGGCAAAGACCAGCCCCGCCCCATCATGTGTGGGCCCCGCAGCCGGGCATTTGGGGCCATGGGGACCCAGTGACAAGCAGGGGATGGGGTGGATCCCAGCCAGCCCTAGCAGAGTGGCTGTTGAAACGCCCAAAGGGCTGTGCTGTGGAGACCCTCAGACCTCCGGAGGGCAGCCTCTTTGGGACCTCCCCCACGAGGCGCCACCCCCACTGGACCTGCCTGAGTGGGACAGGCCCCGAGCAGCTCCACTGTGGGACAGGGGTGACCCTGCAGGCCAGGTGCGCGATGCAGACGTGCCGGCAGGCCCCGGTGGAAGGCCCTCCTGCCGCCTCCTTGACTTGCTACTGCGAGGCCGGGCTAGACGTGGTCAGAGAGGGTGCCCGCCTCTGCCTGCGGGCCCCAACTTGCCCCGGGGCGGCCGTGTGGAGGCACCTCCAGAGGCGTGGGATGTGGCAGGGTCAGGGGACCTCTGGGGCCACAGAGCCGCTGGGAAGCCCAGACTCCTGACCTCCGTGCTCATCCCCACTTGTGCTTGTAGGCCTGGGAGCCGGGGAGGGAGCAGTCTTTCCCTCCACCAGCAAGGCTGGGGAAACTGAGGCCCAGGGACAGGGGGCAGTGGAGCAGGACCCCGTGTCCCTGGGGGCTGTGCTCCTCCAGCCTGTCCACTGTGGCCTGGGGGCGAGGGGCCCCTCCTGCCCCCCACGGGCACCTGAAGGTCCTCAGCGCCAGGACCACCAAGGACATGCCTACAGACAGGACAGGGCTCCCGCCCACCCCTGGCCCGACCAGGGCCCCGGAGTCCTGCCTGTGGAACCCACCCTGGGGTGAGCCAGGGAGCTCAGGAAGGCAGCTGAGACTGAGGGTGCGGTGGGGCACACACCATGCCCACCCCACGCTGGTCCCTGGGGCCTCCATGTGGAAGACACATTTCTGCCCTCTGGGGGCCCTGCTGGAGACATGACAGAGCAGCGACCCACCCCAGGGTCCAGATGCTTCCAAGGCAGTTTCAGGCAGCCTGGAGGCTCTGGGCCAGGCGGGTCGGGGGAGCTTGGGGCCTGATGCCTAGCTGACCACTGAGTGGCCTGTAAGAGGGGCAGGCAGCGGGGTGCTTGGCCCGAGGTGTGTGTGACGGGGAGGGAAGGTGTCGAGGGGTGCCCACAACCTGGAGGAGAGGCTGGGAAAGACTCGGAGTTTGTGAGGGCGAAGACGTGGCCCCGAGGCAGCAGTCAGGAGGACAACAGGGTGTGGGAGCGCTCGGGAGGGGTGGGGGGCAGAAGCCAGGCTGGGGCCCCTGCCCCGCTCCGGCCTGACAGCCACGGCCTGCGGAGAGAGGCCTGGATGCCCGGGCAGCGGCCTTCCCCTGAGGGCCCGGGACCACCCCCACCCAGTGCTTGGTCCTCCCCACCAGTCCCCAGCAGCCAAGGCACAGGTGCCCCCCCCCCCGCAACGCAATCCCCCCCGCATGGCCAAGGGCCCCATCCCTCCCACTTACCCCTCCCTGGGGACCCCTTGGCCTAAGGGTGAGCCCTGCAGACAGCCCAGCAGGAGGAAGCGGGGTAGGGTGGGTTGGGGACCTCAGCAGGTGGCTGAGCTCTGTTCCTGAGTCGGCGTGGGGGCATGCGGGGGCCCAGGAGTGTCTGAGGGGCATGGGGGACCCCACCGGGGCCCCCACCTTCACTGTCCCCTGTGACTCACGCCTGAAGCCCCCTTGGCGGGCCCCCCCTTCACTGTGCGGCCCCTCTGTGAGGGCTCCCCGCTCTTAGGAGGGCCTGGGGACTTGCTGAATGGGAGCTGCAGTTGGTGCTCTGCACTGGCTGTGTTGGGGGCAGACCTTCTGGGCATCCTGCCCCTGGCCCAGGGCAGCTGAGGTCACCGATCACCTGTGTCTGGATGACGAGGGTGGGGTGCGGTCTCCTGCCCGGGGTGCTTGCGGGGCTGCAGAGCCCGGGGCAGGGCAGACGGGTGACAGTCTCTCTCTTCTTGTGACAGGCGGCAGGGCCAGAGGCAGCCAGGGCCTCCCGGTCAACACCATCATCGACGTGGACTGTGTCGCGGGCTTGGCCCCCGGGCTGGGCAGCAGCGTCCCCGGGGTGCGGACAGGCCCTCAGAGGTCACGGGCCAGTGGGCCCCTGACAGCAGACCTCACTGGCCTGAGCCCCGTCCCGGGTGGGCCCGCCAAGCCCAAGGCCAGCCCGCACCATGCGACCTTCGTCTGAGGCCGCCTGAAGCCCTGCCCCACCGGCTGTCCCTCCTGCCCCCGCGTTGGCGCTGCCCCGCCTGGACATGCGCGGGCGCCCGTGATCTTGGGGGGACAGCCCCGAATCATCCTGAGGGCCTTGGAGGGGCCCCCTTGGCCACCCTGCCTTCGGGAGCCAAACCAGGAGAGGGCGGGGTGGCCCAGCCTCGGACACTTGCCACAGCTCACTCAGAGGGCTCCTCGGACCCCGTCCCCTTCCTGCCCCTCGGCCTCCAGCCTTCCCTCAATAAATCCACTTTGGGGACCCCCCGAGTGTCAGCCTCGTGCTGGGTGCTGGGGTCACAGGCCCTGCCTTCAGGGAGCGTATCAGGAGAGGGGTCGAGGAGGCAACGGCTCCTGGTCCTGAGGTCAGGGTGGGCAAAGAGAATGCAGCCCGCCTAACGGGGCTCAAGGCCGTGGTGCCCTGGAGGGGGAGAGGAAGCGGTCACGTCGGCTTCCCGCCTGCCCCACGAGTCAGTGCAGGGCCCTGGGGGTCGACCCCCGAGCCACGCTGCGCCCTGTGCTCTGCTGCCTGGGCTCTGGGGTGCCGCAAGCCCCGCGCTTGGCCTCGTTTAGAGGGTGCTGTGACACCCTTCCGCGTCCATCCATCCGTCCGTGGAGGGGCCCTCACTGAGGGCCTGGGTGGTGTCAGGCCCAGGGAGCGGCCGGAGGAGCCTCGTCAGGAGGGCGCGTGGCGGGCTAACTGGGGGACAGGGCTGCAGTGGGCTGTTGGCCGAAGCAGGTCCAGTCGGCCACCGTTCCAGTCGCCTTGGTGGAACCCCAACATGGAGCAGCTGAGCACCCAGGGACCCCGCACCCCTCTCTCCACAAGTTGCTGGGAAGGGCCCAACCTGCGAGTCCTCGGCAAGACTACTGAGGTGGTTCTGGAGTCTTCTAGGGAGCAGTGCTCTGGGAGGGTCCTTGGGAGGTGTCAGAGGGAGGGGGGCCCACCACCCACTGTGCCCGGCACCCATCATGTCGCCGCACCCACCATGCTCCCCCACCCGCACCTGATGCTTGTGCCCCCAAACGCTACACCCACTACCAAACTGGGTGCCCCCTCAGTTTCTACTCTCTCTCCTTTTGCACAGATGACAAAACGGGGGCCCAGAGAGAGTGGTTTGGGGGTGTACAGTGAGGTGGCTGCAGTGCCAGGCTGATCCCTGGACCAAAGTGAGGGCCAGCCCTCGCCTTTGCCCCCTGGGGGCAGCCAAGCTGACTCATGGGGTACCCGTGATCAGAAATTGCTGAAGAGGTTCTCCTGGCAGCTCTGCCCGCGGCCCCCAGGCATGCGTTCTGGGGTCCGTGGCCGTGGACCTGCTGCAGTTGTGTCCAAGGGGCGGTGCCCCCACCCCAGGTCCCAGATGGAGAGAGCAAGGGGCATGCAGACCTGGGCAGGACCCCAAGCCAGGTCTCTGTGGCCCTTGGTGGGCCCGGGGGCCTGTCTGAGGCTATTCTGGGGCCCAGCAAGGGCTCAGGATGGGGTGTGGGCAGCCCTGGCCAGAGGTGGGGACAGCACATGTCATCCAAGCTGTGAGAGGGGAAGCCCAGGGCTGAGGGAGTCCAGGGGTGGGAAGGCTTCCTGGAGGTGGTGTCCAAGGGGGTCCTCCCAAGGGGGAGGGCACATTCCTGGGCACCCTGCAGTTAGGGCTCTGGTGCTGCCCCCCTCCCCAGCTCTACCCCCACGAGGGTCCCCCTCCTGGGGTCAGTGTTTGTCACGCCCAGCCCGGTGCGCGTGTGCACACACACACACACACACACACACAGAGAGACACATACACACCCCATGCCTGGCCTCTTGCTGGCTGCGGGGCTAGCACCCACCCCCAGGCCTGGGAGGTGCACCACTCACAGCCACTCTGGTTACCGAGAGCTCACAAACAGTGTCCAGCCCCGTGGAGAGGTGGGGGCTGGAAGCCGGGGGCAGGAGTCTGAGCCCCCAGTGGCTGTGTGTCCTGCAAGACTTCCTGGAGGAGGCTTCCAAGCTGAGACCCGAGGACACTGTCCGTTGCAGGACCACTGTGGCAGATGCCAGAGGGGACGGCTCGACCGGGTGGGGTGAGCTGGGCAGCAGATACGAGGGCCATGTGGGCCCGGCATTGGAGGCAGCCAGGGTTAATCATTTCCAGGTGGCCTTGACCCCACCTGCCTGGTTGCTGTGTTTCCGGCTGCCCCTCAGGCCAGCCCAGGAGGAGCCACAGGGCGCGGGGCCTGGGGTCCCAGGCTTTGCCCCCCGCCGGGAATGGCCCTGCTCCTGCTGCTGCGGCTGCTGCTGCTGCTGGGGGTGCCTTGTGGGGCTCAGCCCCAGGCTGGCAGGGTGAGCACTGACCCCAGGGCGCTGTGACCACGGGGTCCCTGTGCCCACTCTGGGTCCTGGGGCCGGAGAGGGCCGGGGAGTGGGTGAGGGGCCCAGCGTGCTGCCAGCTGGCTTTCCGGCCTTCAGCGGGCGAGGTGGGCGTGCTGGGCTGGCCTGGGGGACAGGAGGCCTGGGGATCTGAGGGCCACTCCCCTCTCTTTGGGCCGCTTTTGGGTCCCATTGTCTGGGGGGGCAGAGGGACCTCTGAGGGCCTCACGGCTGCTCTCGTCCATCCGCCAGAACAGATCTCCAGGATCTGAGGCTGGAAGGCAGGGGTGCCCCAGCCTGGGCAGACGCCAAGCCCGCCCTGGCTGAGCCCGTGGGCTCGGCGGGAGGGGATGGGGACAACCAGTGGCCAGGGTCCCCTTGGTTTCCACTCTAAGACCTGAGGGCCCCAGCATGGGAACTGGGGATGGCGACCAGCCAGCCAGCGCAGCCTGAGTGTGAGGGGGCCACCCCATCACAGCCCTCTTGGCTCCTCCTAGAACCTTACAGAACCCCCAGAACCTAACGCCACAGTGACCCCTGGGACCCCCACGATCCCTGTAACCTCGGTGACCCCTGGGACCCCAGCCACGAGTGCTCCAGAGGCACAGGGACCCCGTGGTAGGGGGCTCACCCCCCTGCCCAGGGCAGCTCCCTCCAGCAGCAGCCCTGGGGGCCCAGGTGGGTCAGGAGGGCTTCCTGGAGGCGGCGGGCTACACCTGGGCGGGAGGGTCGGGAGGATGGCAGGTGGCTGCTGGGGAGCGGGGTGTGCGATGTGGAGCCCCCTGACGCCCTCCCCTCCCCCTGCAGTGCTCACAGAGGACGGGCGGCCCTGCAGGTTTCCCTTTCGCTACGGCGGCCGCATGCTCCACTCGTGCACTTCGGAGGGAAGCGCCCACAGGAAGTGGTGGGTCCCGGGCTGGGGCCGAGGCCGGCAAGCACAGACCGCCAGCCTCCCTCCTGCAGGTCCCCGCAGCCCATTGTCCACTTTGGGCACCCTCCTGCCCTCCACCCTCCCTCCTCCAGCCTGAGCCCCGTAAACAGCCGGGAAGGAAGGCCTGGGTGTGGCCAGGGCAGAGCTCCGCAGCGTTCGGCGGGTGCCCGGCCAGAGGCGGGCTGGGGGGCAGGTCTCGGGGCTGGGACCCACCTGTCTCCTCACCCCCCCCCCAGGTGTGCCACCACTCACAACTACGACCGCGACAGGGCCTGGGGCTACTGTGCACAGGTCTTGGTGCCCAGGGAGGACCCAGGTGGGTGCTGGCGGCGGGGGGAGGGGGTTTGCTGGGGGGTTGCCGGGTCCAGGCTGGGGGTGGGGTGAGTCTACGGGGCTGGCTGATGGGGGTGGGAGCCAAGGGGACAGAGCTGACCTGGGATGGAGGGTCCTGCCTGGGGTGCAAGAGGGAACCTTGGGGTTGACCCCACTGCAGCCCTGGGGACCTGGGAAGGGACAGAGGGATCATCAGCCCAGGGGGACTGCAGGAGTGGGGGGGGGTGGAGCCCCTCCCAGGCAGGACCCTGCCCTCTCCTGGAGCCACAGGGCTGCCTTGGTCATTGCTGGGGCCAGTGCGCCCCCTGGCGGTCAGGCTGGGCCCCATGGCTGCACAGACGGAGCCCCGGGGAGAGATGAGGGCCCGTAGGGTCTGGGTGGGGCATGGGTGCTGACAGCCCTACCTACAAGGGTCCCAGGGCACAGAGCGGACTGTGCTGCCTGATGGGGGGCTGGGCTTCCAGGGTCCTGGTACAGAGCCAGAGGCCTGCTTACCCGGGGTCTGAGTGCTGGGACGACAGGGAAGGCCTGCCGTACCCCAAGGAATCCCGAGGGGCAGCTTGAAGGCAGCAGGCCCGATGGAGGCACTGCGGGCCTTGGCAAGCAGACAGGGTCTGGGGGAGACATGCTGACGGGCCGGATTCTCTCACACCTGCCCCCTACTCTTCCTGTGTGTCCCCAGCTGCCCCGGATCCCTGTGCCTCCAGCCCGTGCCTCAACGGGGGCTTATGCTCCAATGCCCAGGACCCCGAGTCTTACCACTGCACCTGCCCCATGGCTTTCACAGGCAAGAACTGCGGCACAGGTATGCAGGGCCAGGTCCTGGGAAGATGGGTGGGGGGGTGCCTGCCCAAGGGCAGCAGTATGAGGGTGCTCTGCGACCCCCCCAGAAAAATGCTTCGATGAGACGCGCTACGAACACCTGGAGGTGGGCGACCGCTGGGCCCGAGTGAGCCAGGGCCAAGTGGAACAGTGTGAGTGTGCCGGGGGCCAGATCCGCTGCGAGGGCACCCGCCACACAGGTACGCCATGGCCGGGGGAGGGGCTGGCCCGGGGTCCCCCAGCCCCAGGCCCCCGGTGGACCGGCCCCGACCCCGCCCTCACGCGGCTGGCATCCTCAAGGCCTGAGGCCTAGCTTCTGAGCCCTCCCCCCCAGCTTGCCTGAGCAGCCCGTGCCTGAACGGGGGCACCTGCCACCTCATTGTGGCCACTGGGACCACTGTATGCTCCTGCCCCCTGGGCCACGCTGGGCGGCTCTGCAACATCGGTGAGTGGGTTGGCCTCCTGGCCCTGCGCCCTGGGGCCGGCGTCAAAGTGGACGCAGCCTTGGGCCCAGGCTCACCATACACCGTGCTGCCCACAGTGCCTACCCAGCGCTGCTTCGTGGGGAACGGCACCGAGTACCGAGGCGTGGCCAGCACGGCAACCTCGGGCCTCAGCTGCCTGGCCTGGGACTCGGACCTGCTCTACCAGGAGCTGCACGTGGACTCGGTGGGCGCCGCGGCCCTGCTCGGCCTGGGCCCCCACGCCTACTGCCGGTCAGCACAGGCCTGGCCTGCCCCGGGCCACCTCATCCAGGGTGGGCAGGGTCTGTCCAGAGGCCAGAGGTCAGGCCCACGGGGCCCCAGGCCACGGTGTCCATCTGCGGAGTCAGCCAAACGCCGCTGGGAGGGGGCGGGGGTGCCAGGAGCCCCAACCTGCAGGGTTCTCCCATGTCCCCCCCGGCCCTGGCCCACCCGCCTCTCCATGCACCCCAGGAACCCAGACAAGGACGAGAGGCCCTGGTGCTACGTGGTGAAGGACAGCGCACTCTCCTGGGAGTACTGCCGCCTGGTGGCCTGTGGTGCGCGAATGTGCAGCAAGGGGCAGCCTGGCCCCACTCCAGGCTAGCCGATTACAAGACCTCTGGGTGGCTCCCACCCAGCTTGAGCCGAGCTGATGGCTCCCAGAGATAGGAAAGTGCCAGTTAGGGGTGAATAGTGGTTACCCTGGATCAGACCCTGGGAGTGGGCAGCTCCAGGAAGCCAGCCTGCCCTCCGGCCCCTGTGCCCCCCGGGGCCACCTGACCGGCCTGGGCTCTGGGAGGGACAGGAACCCCTGCCCGGCGTGCCAGCCCCCCTTTGCTTCCCACGAAGCCTTGTGATCGATTTGGTCTTGTTCTCCCCATCGTACAGAAGAGGAAACTGAGGCTCCGAGAGTAGATGGTGTGCCTGTGAGGGCAGAGGGGACTGAGCTCGGGCCCTTTCCCGCCGAGCTGCCTGGGGTTGGGGCGGGAGGTGGGCGAGGATATAGCAGCCAGGACCACTCTGGGCGGGGCTACACAGAAGGAGCCGGGGGGTGACCCGCTGACGTGTGCTCCCAGAATCCCTCGCCAGAATTCCGCCCCTGCCCACTGCGGTCCTGCTGAGGCAGGCTGAGCCCGCCCCAGGGGGACGCCAGGCCTGTGGCAAGAGGCACAAGAAAAGAACCTTCCTCCGGCCACGCATCATCGGCGGCTCGTCTTCCCTGCCCGGCTCCCACCCCTGGCTGGCCGCCATCTACATCGGGAACAACTTCTGTGCAGGGAGCCTTGTCCACACCTGCTGGGTGGTGTCCGCGGCCCACTGCTTCTCCAGCAGGTGAGTGGCTCTGTCCGCGCCCCCCGCCCTGCCTGTTTCAGCCCATCCACCTGGCCACGTACCCACCAGCCATTCCACATCTTCGTGCCCGCCATCTGCCACCCTCCATCTCTCCCCCACCCACTCACTCATGCCCCACCGGCCTGTCCTCACGCACTGTGCCCCCACCCGTCCCCACTACCCATTCAAGCCCCATCTTTGGTCCCTCGCTTTCCCGTGGCCCCACTGACCCCGGGGGGACACCTCAGTGTTCAGCCTGGTGCTGGGCCTGGAAGCTGCGGGGACCAGCCCCACCCCTGCCCTGGGTCACTGCCCAGTCCTTCGGGGGCAGTCCTGCGCTGGGGGTGGGGGGTGAAGGGGGGTAACGGGCAGGCCCTCGTCTGAGAAGATCCCGCCCCTCCCGGACCCCAGCCTGCACAGGGGGGGGTCCCCCCGCAGCAGGGACTCCCGAGGCCCCACCCACTCTGCGAGCTGAGCCTTCTGTGGGCAGGCAGGCTTGGGCTGGCAGCTGAGGGAGTGGGGGTCTGGGATGCGAGACCCGCCACCACACACCCAGAGGAGCCAGTCAACTCAGAGCAGGGAAGGCCAGCCCCTCTCTGCCTCTACCTGCTGTGATGGGAACAAGGTTCCCCATCCGGGGGTCCAGCCTGGGAGGCTCCCCCAGGGGGTCCAGTGGGAGAGGATGTGCCTGGCAGTGGCATCCCAGGGGTCAGGGGCTGGGGGTTTGGCAGCCTGAGTCTGGCCTTGAGCCTCCACTGGTCACCCAGGGACTACAGCATGGGTGGGGGGCAGTGGGCCAAGGCCTGCCTGTGCGGAGCTGTGACCTGTAGCAGGCTCCCCGCTGGGCCTGGGAAATAGCACCTTCGAGGCCTCCCCAGGACGGAATAAGATTGGGGAGGGGTTTAAGAGGATGGGGGAGGGGAGCCGGCACCCACTCCTCACATCCAGGGCGGGGCTGGGGGATGAGGCTGCGGTGCTGGAGGTGAGCACGTGGACTCCCAGGGGGCCCCCCAGGAGGGACATGCTCCTTTGGCAAAGGACAGAACCAGGGACTCAGAGCTGATGGGCAGACCGCCCTGCCCTGCCGCACACCCAGACAGCCTTTCTGCTAACCCGGTCCTCCTCCGTCCCTGGAGGCCTGAGTGTTTCAAGCCCTGGGTTCACTGGCCATCCCCCTGAGAGCCCACCTGAACGAGACCCACGAATCGTCCCCTCCGGCCCTGGACTTGGGTTGCTGACCCTGTCCCAAGGCCAGGCACCAAGCCCCACTGTGTGCTGAGCTGGCTGGCTGCCCATGGCGTGGGAGCCCATTTTCCAGAAGGGCCTAAGACCTGGGAGGGCCAGGGACCGAGGTCGTACAGTGGCCTGGAGCTGGTGTCCAGTGAAGCAGGGCCAAGCCAGGGCGGGAGTTAACCCCTTCACCAGGAGCAGCAAAAACAGAGGCCCAGGGTGGGGACAGAGGGGCCGACCGTGGGGGCCCAGGGCCTGTGCCCAGCAGGAGCGGAGGGGCTGTATCTGGGGAGCCCAGGCTAGATAGGAGCTGCGTCAGGGCCTCCAGGCAGGGCTGGGGTCTCCACCCACTCAGGCCTCAATCGGCCTGGACCCCGCCTGCATGAAGCCCCCAGAGTTACCAAAGGGGATGCATTAGAGGTGGCACTGCCCAAGATCCTGTGTGGCCATAGCCCACCACTCCCCTGCCCCCTGCTCAGGCCTCTCCCCAGGGCTGCAGGGGACCTGCCCAGCATCGCCCTTCTGGGGTTATCTCCTGGATGCTTGAGCCACAGCCGGTGGTGGGGAGGCTCCCGAGGGGCGGGGCCTGTGGGGGGAGAGCCCGAGGGGCGGGGCCCGAGGGGAGGGGTCTGAGGCGGCGGGGCCCGAAGGGAGGGGCCAGAGGGGAGGGCCTGAGGGGAGGGGCCTGTGCAGAGGGGCGGGGCCCGAGGGGGAGGGGTCTGAGGAGGCGGGGCCCGAAGAGGGGGCCAGAGGGGAGGGGCCTGTGCAGAGGGGCGGGGCCCGAGGGGGCGGGGCAGGGGCGGGGCCTGTGGGGAGGGCCTGGGTCGTAGCCGCCTTGCACAGCCCCCGCAGGGAGAGCGTCTTAGTGGTCCTAGGCCAACACTTCTTCAACCAAACAACGGACGTAACACAGACGTTTGGCATCGAGAAGTATATCCCGTACCCCATGTACTCAGTGTTCAACCCCAGTGACCATGACCTGGGTAAGGCTTGGGACATGTTGAGGCGCGACAGGGCCAGGGATGCGTGTGTGCCTTGCACACCCCAGGCCAGAGCCCGGAGAGAGGCAGGGGGTAGGCGCCAGGCCGACCTGGGGAGAGGGGAAGAGAGGGATGGGGCAGGAAAGGAGAGAGAGTGGGGAAGGGAGGGGGGGAGGGGAGGGCAGCAAGGAAACCTGGTAGGGCAGAGTGGCCTTGGCCTGGCGGGAGCGAGACCCGGCTGGCTAGCCTTGCCGAGCCCTGGGCCGGCCCTCCTGCTCCGCGCGGGTCTCCCAGGCCACAGCCCCTCTGCCCCTGCATGGACCACCCCCCCCCCCCGCCGCCCCAGGCTGACCTCTGGTCTCTCTCTCTTGGCCAGTCTTGATCCGGCTGAAGAAGAAGGGGGACCGCTGTGCCGTCCGCTCCCAGTTCGTCCAGCCTATCTGCCTGCCTGAGCCCAGCAGCCCCTTCCCCGCTGGACACAAGTGCCAGATTGCAGGCTGGGGCCACCAGGACGAGAGTGAGTGGGGTGGGGGCATCGTGCCCGGGGGAGCCATGGCCAGCCGCAGGGAGCCTCGCCCAGCCTGAGAGCACCCTGTCCACAGACGGCAGTGGCTACTCCAGCTCCCTGCGGGAGGCACTGGTCCCTCTGGTCGCAGACCACAAGTGCAGCAGCCCGGAGGTGTATGGGGCCGACATCAGCCCCAACATGCTGTGTGCCGGCTACTTCGACTGCAAGTCCGACGCCTGCCAGGTGAGCCGGGGCTGAGCCCCAAATCCCAAGACTGCCTGCCCCCCCAGCTCAGAGCTGAGAGGGACCGTGACCCGCAGAGCCAGCGGGGAGCCAGGACAGAGAGTACCCCCGGGATGGGCACCCACCTCTTCCGGAGGCTGGCCTGGCCACTGCGCAAAGCCCTCCCAGCAGGGGAGACCGAGGCCCAGGGACGTGCGGGGTCTCAAAGCCTGGACACGTCCAGCCAAGGGTGGGGCTGTCACGTGACACCAAAGGCCAAAGCCCTTTACAGCTAGAGTTCTTCCAAGTGGGTTCAATCTAGCACCCGGTCCCAAGAGCTAGTGTTCATCAGGGACTCCACAAGCACCATCTTGTTTAGGCTGCCGGTGAATCCTGAGATGGAGGAGCTGCTTTACTTCCCATTTTATAGGTGGGGAAACTGAGGCCCAGAGAGGTCCCATCCCTCTTCCCAGGTCACACAACTCAGAAGTGGCAAGGGGGGTTTGACACTGGACCACATGAATACAGCAAGCACTTTTGGGGGAAGTCAAGGCTGGCTTTCTGGAGGAGGGGGCATTTGCACTTGTTTTGAAGGGTGAATAGGAGTTTGCCCGGGGGGGCTATTATTTCAAGTGGGGAGATTAGCCCAGAACACAGGGACCACCTGGTCCACATAGGGTGCGCGCTGGTGGGTGGGTTGGGGAGCCAGATTGAGGAGCACGTTCCTGGTCATGGAGTTGAGAGGAATCCACGGCAGAGCTTTAGGAACTGGAATGACTGGTCAGACGCTGTCACAGCAGCCGGGGAATGAGGAGACTTTGTTTCCAGGGGGCCAGGGGAAGGTGGGACAGCTCCTTTACTTGGAAGTACCTTTGTTATCTGTCCCCCAGGCTGTCAGGAAGTCTGCGTTGGGAGCTCCTGGGGAGTCCTCACCAAAGGGGACATCTGAGACCCTTTGGGGACGTTTTTGGAGTTGGGGTGAGGGAGGCGGAGCAGGAGTGGGTGGTGGGGGTTTTGCAACTGCTGAGGAGCTGAGCCAGCTCCTGGCTCTGACCAGCAGCCCTGCCGCAGGGGGACTCGGGCGGGCCCCTGGCCTGTGAGAAGAACGGCGTGGCCTACCTGTACGGCATCATCAGTTGGGGCGACGGCTGTGGGAGGCTTAATAAACCTGGTGTCTACACGCGTGTGGCCAAGTACGTGGACTGGATCAAAGACCGGATATGGCCCCCTAAGCGGCCTGCGGATCCCTCCTGAGAGCGCCCACACCTCTGGGTTGGGCATCCTGCCTCCGCATGGTTCCCAGACTCATAACAATAAAGATGCTTCCAAGAACCCGGCCCACACAGCCCGCGCCTCTGCACCCCACCCCTCTCAGCCTTCCCCTGGGCCAGGAGCCCGGCCCACATTTTGTAGGTGGTGTGGCTTGGGGCCGGCGGGTCCCCGGGGCCAGCTCCCCCTCTTCCCTTTCTCAGTGGAGAAGGGAGCCTACAGCCCCGCAGGGAGGGTCTGGCCCCAAGGCCCAGGGGGTCAGGGCATGGCACCTAGTCGACCCTCTCCTAGCCTACCCACCTCGGGCCACCCCCAGGCAGCTGGGGCTGGAGCACACACACCCTGGTTGTCCCAGGGCAGGGTCCGAGTCAAGCAGCACATGGAACATGAAGGACTTAAGACAGGTTATTTGGAAATACCCACTGGTCCTCATTTTGCTTCGAGAAGGTGCCCTGACTACAGCTGTCCCTTAGCGCTGTTTCCTAGGAGGAAGGCCGGAGACTCCTCGAAGAAACCAGCAGTCCCGGAAGTCAGGGGAGTGGAGGGCGGTGGGCCGCTACCGGGCTGTGCCTCCTGGAGCCATGCTGCTGCAGCCAGCTGGCCAGGACACCCGGGGGAAGGAATCAGAGATGCCTGGAAGAGCCCGGGGTTCTGGGCAGAGGGAGCGGCAGCTGCAAAGGCCCTGAGGCAGCAGGGTGGGGTTTCTCTGAATCAAAATAAGGAAGTGTGGCTGGAGGCTAGGGAAGGCAGGGATGGGGGGGCGGGGAGTTGCTGCGGGCTACAGTGAGATACTGGGTGTGCCCCAGGGGTCCCTGATGGGGCTTCAGCAGGCTGGACATGTGATGACCTGTGCGGCCAGGAAGAGAGGCCTGGGTGTGTGGGGGCGGGCAGAGAGGTGCTGTAGACAGCCCCCCCCACCCCGTGCCCAGCAGCGGTGCCTCGGGGACCTGGGAGCCCTGGTCTCAGGGAGAGGCCTGAGATGGCCCCACATTCGGTGCATCCAGACCCACACCCACCCATCCCGCTCTGGGAAGGGGACCCTCCTCAGAGCTGCCCAGAGGGTGGGGGCCCTCCGCACAGTCTCCACCCACCTCTCCTGCTCCTCCTGGACCCCCAGAGCCTCCTTCTCTCTGGTCACCTCCACAGCCCCCACCTCGGACCAGATCTTCCCGCCTCTCTCTGAGGTGACAGGCCAGGACTTTCTCCAGGTCACTGCCCCCCCACCTCGAAGCCTCCCCCAATCCCTGGGGTGGGACCCCACCTACCTCCGGCCCGTTTCTGCCCCACCCTGCCCCCCACCCTGTGCTTTGGCCACTCTGGCCACCCTGTGCCCTTGCTCATGCTGTTTCCACTGCTTCTAGAATGTTCTCTCTCATACTGCCCCTGCTCTGGCCCCCCATGGCCCCCTGCCTCTTCTCCCCTGTGGGTGTTGCGTGTGGGTCCGTTAAAGAGGCGGCTCCCGATGAGAGACTGTCCACCGTGTGGCGCCGAGCCAGCCTTGCCTGCCTGGAGCGAGCCCGGCATCTTCCAGCTGCCCCTCCAGATTGCGGTCCGCTCCCTGCCTTCTCCGCCCAGGAGGCTGATCCCCACGGACCGCATGGCTCCTGTGCCCACTGGGTTTTTGAGGACACTGGGGAGCCCTGGCGGCGGGTCGGAGGAGGCAGGAGAGTGACATTGGGATATTGATTTCCCCGGCTCCCTCCGTTTGGGGTCGCTTCCACGTTACAGGTTGAACTGTGTCCTCCTGGAATTCCAATGTTGAAGTCCCAGCCCCCAGGACCTCAGAATGTGATCTTCTTTGGAGGGAGGGTCGTTATAGAGGTGATCAAGTCCAGATGAGGCCGCGAGCGTGGGCCCCGATCCAATAGGACTGTGTCCCTAGAAGGAGGGGAAATACGGACACAGACAGGCACACGGCAGTGCCACAGGGGAAGGCAGCCATCCGCGGGCCAAGGGCAGAGGCCTGGCGCACGTTCTCCCTCACCCTCAGAAGGAACCAGCCCCGCTGGCCTCTCAGTCTTGGACTCTGGTCTCCAGGATGCGGAGCCCATCAACTTCTGTTGGTGAAGACCCCTGTCCGAGGCGCTTTGTGCTGGTGCACCCGGGCCCTTCACGGAAGGCCCCTGCTCCTCCCAGCATGGGAATGACCCTCTCCACCGTGGTTCGGGGACCTCCCCGGCAGGCCTCGAGGTGGTATCCACTCCTCCTGTCCAGCCCAGGCCCCCCCGACTTAGCCCTGCTGGCCCCCTTCCAAGACCACCTCTCTGAATTGTCCTGACACCGCGCCGGCCTGTCAAGGCGCCTGGCTGACCCACGCCCTTTTAACTTTTTCACAAGCGTTTTCAGGTCTGCTTGTATGTTGGTGAGGATCGTCCATTACATTTGTGAGTGAGATGGGCCTTTCTTACACTCTTTGAATGACTCACAGAATGAGTTCCAGATGATGCCTTCTTTATTAGTCCCCGGAGGACTCGGTCTAAGGCTGGAATGAATGATCTGTCTTGGAAAGTCGGGTAGAATCCTCGATAAAATGCCCTGGGCCCCGTGTTTCCTTTACCGGACGACATTTTACGGCTGGTTCAGTACGTTAATTGTTAACTGGCCTCAAGGAGAATTCTGCTTCTTCTTGACCCGGTGGCAGAAGGTGCACTTGGATGAGTTGATCTGTCTGAGCCTCCGTAGTGGGCCACAGAGCTGCTGACGGCGTTCTCCCATCACTGAGTCTCAGACGTCCCAGCGTCCTTCCTTTCTGTCAGCTTCTGGAAGGTTCTCCATGGCCTCAGCCACCGGTGCCACTGTTGAGAATCTGCTTTACTCCAGTGGATCTTCCCTAAATACCTTTTCCCCTCTGGTGGCTTTTCCGACCCCCTTCTCTCCAACGTGCTGTGGGGTCACCGTGACGGGTGCCGACGTGGGTTCCCTCCCTCTCCCCACCCTGCCTGCTGTCTGTGAGACTTCTTGCCCAGCTGGGAGGTAGCTGGTGCCCGTCCCGGTGGCGACTCAGGGATCCGGCCTTCTTGTATCTGGAGCTTCCCATGCCCACGAGGCTTGGAGTCGGACACTATATCAGAACACTCTGTGTGTGTCACGACTGACCTCCAGACCCAACAGCCACGTACCAGGCTCACCATTCTGTGGGTTGGCACCTTGGCCCGGGCTTGGCTGGCTGGTTCTTCTGGGCTGGGCTGGCTCCTTCCCATAGCTGGAGGCATCTGTGGGTCTTGGGCTGTTCTGCTCCTGGGGGACCAACTGGCTGTTGTTTGGGGCCGCGTGGTGAGTAGGCCTTGTGTGGTTCCTCACCCACCGGGGTAGCCTAGGCTTGTTCACGTGGTGGAGGCTGGGCTCCCAAACACAGTGGCTGTGAGCCTTCCCATTGTGCCTCCTGTGTCAAAGCCAGATTCCAGGAGGCGAGGCGGACTGGGTCTCAGCGGGACGGGGCATACGGCCTCATTTCCAGGGGTGTGGCTGCGGGGGCATCATTGCAGCCATCTTTTCAAAAGATCACCCCATCCCCTTGTTGGCTTGGGCTGCCCCGCTGGGGAGAACACAAAGAAATGTATCTTCTCACCATTCCGGAGGCTGGAGTCCGAGGTCAGGAGCCAGCAGCGCCGGTTCTGGTGAGGCCTCTCTTCCGGACCGCAGACGGCTACCTTCCCACTGTGTCCTTGCAGGGCCCTTGTCTGTGTGTGCCCCGAGAGAGGAGAGATGGCCGTGTCACTCCCTCTACTCGTAAGGCCGAAGTCCTGTGGGATCGGGGCCCCACCCTGGTGACCTCACTCAGCCTTACGTGCCTCCTTGAAGACCCCATCTCCAAATACGTGGAGGGGTAGGGCTTCAACCCACGAGTTTGGGGGACGCGACTCAGCCTGTGCGACGTATGTGGGGGCTGGTGCTGGGCGCCCTCGGCTGGGCCTGGGAGCGGTGCTCATCCCTTTGCCCACGCGCCACGGGCCGGGCCTCCTTCCTGCAGCGCCCCCTGACTGAGGGGTGCCGTGAAATGCGAGGGAGTGAGTGGGGTGGGGGGCCACGGGGCAGGTGGTATGTGTGTTTCCCCAGACACACTGAGCACCTGGAGGTCTGAGATGAGGCAGCCGGGCCTGGTCCCGATCATCCCTGTGTTTGTAACCCAGGGTCATTATCAGAGACCCTCACACACATGGCCTCACGTGGGGGCCCATCATCGTCATGAAGCCAGAAGAAGAAACTGAGACCAGAAAGTCACATGATGGTTCAAGTTCACTGGGTGGTGAGTGGCGGGGGGGGGGGTGGTCTGGTGGCAGGTGCTGTGGCCGCAGAGCCACTGATGGGACAATGGTGCCCCGTGGCCACAGACTCTGGTAGCAGTGGCGGTTTCCCTGGCCGCGATGGCCAGCAGCGGCGCCCCTGGCTGTGTGGTCCGTCAGGGCTGCAGCTGTCATTCATGGCCGTGGGCTGCTTGGCAGGCGCTGGCCGTGTCCCGTGGCTGCCCAGTCCAGCTGTGCGGGGGTGTGGGGCTGGGGCGGCATCCGGTCTCGGGAACGTGGCTTCCTACTGCCCTGCCTCCCAAAGCTCCTGCTGGCTCTCCAGCCGCCCCTGGGTTCGACTAGAGGCCTGACGTGCTTCCAGCAAATTCCTTCCTGCTTCCATGGCCAGAGTCCGTTTCTGCCACTTGCAACCAGCAACCCTGGCCGCAACCGGGGGGAAGCGGTCTTCTTGCCCCCCAGGCGGCTAGAACAGAAACCAGAGGCTGGGTGGCTAAGAAAGAGACATTTGTTTCTTACAGTCCTGGAGGCCAGAAGTCTGAGATGAAGGTGCCCGCATGCTCGCTTCCTGGCTATGGACGGCTGCCTTCTGGGGGTGCTCACGTGGCGGACAGAGGGCATCTCTCTCGTGTCTCTTCTTACAAGGACACTGTCAGGGCACTACACACCTTCCTCAGCTCATCATGAGGTCACGTTGAAAATATCTTGAGTCCAAAATGCACTGAACGCACCTAACCGACCGAACATCGTGGCTCAGCCGGGCCCGCCGGCCACGTGCTCAGGCTAACCCACGTTAGCCTACAGGTGGGCAGGCTCGTCCAGCACGAAGCCCATTTCATAACAAAGTGTCGAGCACCTCCTGGGTCTCCCTGGAAGTGAAAACTGGAGCAGTCGTGTGGGGACAGACGGTGGTCCGCGTACCGAGGGCTTGTCCGGGAGCTGCCTGGCATCACAGAGAATGCGCCGCAGATCACTGGCCCCGGAAAAGATCCAATGTCAAAATCTGAAGCAGTTTCTAGTGGATGTGTATGGTTTCCCCACCATCCTAAGGTTGAAAAATCATCAATCAAATCATCTGTCACCGGGTGATGGGGGGTTCCACCCTCATGATCTAATTCTGTCCCAAAGGCCCCCCCTCCCAACTCCGTCCCTCTGGGGGTTGATCTCAACACATAAATCTGGGGTCCACAGCAGGAGCTGAGGAGCAGAGAGGCCCAAATCTGGGGGTAGGAGCCCGGCAGGAACCTCTCCACGCCTTTCAGCAGCCTGGTGGGGGGAGAGGAGCTGTGTCCGTGCCTCGGCCCGCATTTTCTGGGGCCAGTGCGGGAGCAGGTGCAGCTGCCAGGCATGGCAGGAGGCTGGGTCAGGGCCAGCGCTGGGGAATGCAGCAGGGCGCTGCCCCTCCCTGCAGGGATGACTGAGTGCCAGGCGCCCGGGGCGGCGGATGTGTCTCTGGCCACGGCCCCCAGCCGCCATCCGGCTCCAGGCCGGCTGTCCCGCGCCATCCCCTGGGGGCCTGAGCCGTGTGGGGGCATGAATGGGGCTCTGTGGCTAGGCAACTGCTCTGCAGAAGGCGGCTGGTGGTTGCACAGGTGATGTGGGGGTGGGGTAAGTTGGGGGTGGTGGGAGAAACAGAACTCCTTCTGGGCCTGGTGTCACCCTGCCCTGCGCTAGGCCCAGGCAAGACATGGCCCTGGCATCCTATTCAAGCCTGTGGCCCACCAGGGACCCATGCTGTCAGATCCCCAGGGACCGTGGGGAGGGTGCGCCCGAAGGCGGTGAGCCTGGCCTTCTGCACCCAGCATGGTGGCTGCTGCGTGGGGACTCCAAACCTCTGCCTGCCCCCGCGGCTCCCCAATCCGCCCCCCACAAGCAGTCCCGCCACCGAGACCCCCTGCCCTCCCCACCGCCCGCCGCTCTGAGCATGACATCCGAAGGGCCTGGACGGGGTGAAGACTCACATTCAAGCCCCACGGACGTCAGCCTTCCTGCTGCGCAGGCGCTGAGTGACTAGAACAGTGTTTACTCCTTCCCTCTCATCCCTGCCCAATCGTGAGCCCGTCGGGTTGGGAACGTCCAGTAGGGCACGCTGCGTCTCTAGGGTACAGCACCCCAGCTCTGCTGCTGTCCTCTTACCTTGTTGGATGCTCCTGAAGGCATGGGTGTTGGAAGCCATCTTGGAAATGGGGGCAGATGTCCAAGGGGTACACCTGCCAGGTCCCCCAAACCACCTGGGCTCTGGAAGAACCAGGGGCGGCTGGACTCGATCTACAGGGTGGGGGAGGAAAAATCCAGAAGCTCAGAGCCCCAACCTCCTGTTGTGAAGGGGGCTCCCGGTGGGCCTTTCAAACAGCAGCAGAACACCTCACCAGGAGGGATGGCTCTTAGCCCCGTCGGGGAGACCAGACACAGGACCCGGGGCCCTGTCCTGCAGGCGGGGCTGGGGGAGGGGGTCCCGGTCCCACCCACCCACCACCCCACAGCAACCTGTACTGGGATCCATGCTGCCAGGGGGTGTGAACGGACTCCCTCTCCACTATCCAGCAGAGGAGGGGGCTGGAGGGCTGCGGGGTGAGGCCGCGTCCTGGCCAGGGTCCTCAGGGGTCAGGGGGTTGTCAGGGTTTCTGGGACGGCCCTGGGGTAGTGGGAGGGGCAGGTGCCCCTGGGGTGGTGGACCGGGCAGGTGCCCGAGGGTGAAGCCAGGTTGAAGACACACTGAACGCGGCTCCGTGTGGTCAGGTTGTTTCCCTTGCTTTGGGATGAGAAGCCCGCCCCGCCCCGCTGGGCCCGGGGCGCCGAGTCCGAGCCCCAGGTGGCCCCAGGTGCCCCGCCCGCGCCCCGCCCCCGCCGGCCCGCCCCCCGCCGGCCCGCGGCGCAGCGCCCTCCCCGAGCTATTTTGAAAGTGACCCTGGGCTGCGCGGCCGCGGGGCGGCGGGCAGAGGCGCGGCGGGCGCCGCGGGAACCATGACAGAAGATGACCGAGGCGGCGCTGGTGGAGGGCCAGGTCAAGCTGCGGGACGGCAAGAAGGTCGGGGCGCGCGGCGGGCGCGGGGCGGGCGCGGGGCGCGGCGGCCGCTTACGCTCCCTCTGTCCCCGCAGTGGAAGACTAGGTGGCTGGTGCTGCGCAAGCCGTCGCCGGTGGCAGGTGAGCGGGCGCGGGGCGCGGGGCGGGCGGCGGGCGGCGGGCGGCGGGCGCCGCGGCCTCCGGAGCCCGGCCCGCCCGGAGCGCGGCCAGCTCGCCCGAAATAGCCGGCGGCGCCGGCCGGGCGGTAACCGGAGAGCGGAGAGCGCCGCCTCGGCCTGCTCCTGCGGGGAGTCCCGGGCGCCCCCGACCCTGACGCCGGGACCCTCCCGTACCCCCACCTTCCCGGGAAGGCGGACTGAGGCCGGAGGGGCGGGCGGGGCAGCCGGGTGGGCGTGGGGTGGGGGGCGGGCTGGAGGGGCCAGAAGCTCCTCTCCCCCTTCCCCAGCAGGCGGTAGGAGCACTCCGGGGAGGTGCCGCCCTTGTGCGCCTGGGGGGATTGAGTGGTGCCCCTGAATCTGAATCCAGCTGGGCCCCTCCAGGCAGCGCTGACCCGGGTGGCCCTCCCACCTTCCTGGGGAGGGGGGGCAGAGGCTAGCTAGGCCGCCAGGTAGGAACAGCGGGCGCTTCTGTGTCTGAGAAGAGATAAGCCGGGGTTGCGTTGGGGTTGGGGGGGAGTGACTGGCACTACCCTGCCCCCCTCACCTGGGCCAGCACCCCCTGCGTGGGAGGAGGCCGGCTGCGAGCCCTGAGTTGGGCATTTGGCCTCCGTGAGCCGTTCTCAAGCATTTGGGAGGCTTGGAGCTGCGGGCCTGCAGCTGTTTGGGGAGACAGGTGTGCTGGCGCTGGCCCAGGCACCCCGGGGTCTGTGTGGGGTGCTCGGGGTGTGAGTGCATACTGCCTCACACGTGTGGGGCTGCCAGAATGTCTTCCGGGGCGCCTGGGGTGTCTGTCATTTCCCAGGAAGGGTTGAGTGGGGGGCGCCCTCCCTGCTCCCTCTCCCGGGTCCCCTTGTTCCCTGTGCCGAGCCTGCTCACAGTCGCCATCCAAGGGCCTACCTTTGGTCATGGACACACTTGGTGCCCAGGCCTCAGCTTCCCCATCCAAGGGGGCCCGGGCTCCCTGGACTGATCACTCAGCCAGTCAGTTCTTCATGCCCAGACCCTGCGCCTCATGCCCCAGGGGTCCTTGTCCAGGGGAAGGCCTGGCCAACAAGGTATTGGGGCTGGGGAGACTGAGCGGCCCCCGAAAGGCGGGAATGCATAGGCAGCGGCCAGGCCGAGGGCAGGGCAGAGGCCCCGGTAGCACTGAGGAGGCTTTGGCCAGCTGTGGCTGGGGGCAGGGCCTGGCTGCAGGTTGGGGGTGTTGCTTGGTGGACAGTGGTGAGCCGGGGCCCGTGTGGGCCTCCGAGGAGGCTCTTGGTCCAGATGTCCCTCCCGAAGAGCAGCCCCTGAGATGGTCTTTGTCCCTCCTGCAGCCCCGGGGGGGGTGGGTTTTATCTCAGTATCAGAGAGAGCTAGCGGAGAGGTGAGCTCCCTGCTGGACCCGGAGAGCACCTGCCTTCGGAAGCAGGGCCTTTCGGCACTGCAGGGAGTTTGCAGGGGTCCCCTGCATCCAGAATCTGGGTCTGTAGGCCTCGGTGGTCATGGAGCCTTTCCTGGGACCTCCCGTGTGTGAAAAAAAGGCAGGCCGGGTGTGGAGAGCACTGGAGGAGCCTGGGGAAGGCAGCCTCCGGCACAGGAACTGGAACTGGGTTTGAGGGGGTTGTTGGAGGGTAGAGGAGAGGACACCCCAGGCAGGGCCTTGCATGAGAACCTGGACGGTGGAGGGGATGAAGGGCAATGCAAGGCAGGCTCCCGCCCCTCTGAGCCCTGCACCTACCACCTCTCGTCCCTGGACCCAGAGTCTCCCCCCCACCCCTGCCTCCAGTCCTGGGGGGCAAGGACCCCGCATCGCCACTCGCAGGCAGTGAGCGTGAGCTGTGAGCCCAGCTGCTTTCAGCAAGACCTGGGGCCGTGCAGACTCACCCGGGAGCGGGGCCTTGGCCTGTGCCCCACATGGTTGGCAGCGTCTCTAAGAGGGGCGTATTCCAAAGGGCCAGGTACCAGGTGGTGGTGGTGGGGAGGGTCTGTGTCCCGTGGGAATGGGTGTGACGTCTCAGTTCCAGGTGGGCAGGCAGCCCGAGGACAGAGTGTGAGTGCCGGCCAGGCTTCCTGTCCGCGTGGACACCTCGAAGAAGGGGCCTGGGCTCCCCACAGACCTGGGACTCAGGGCTGGGCTTCGGAGCACCCAGGAGCAGATCTCAGTGTCGCCGCGCGCACTGTGTGATCTGCACCCGTCCTGATTGGGCTCCCGCCGTGGAACCTGCTGAGGGTGGACGGGTGGTCCAGCGGGCGGAGGGCTGAGCCCCACAGCCTGTGTGCCCCACTGATGCCCGTGCTCTCGGGGTGGCCCGTCCTCATGAGCCACACAGCTCTGCACGCCCCCGCGAACACTGTGCACGGGCCTCCTTCCCCAGGTGGACCCTGAATGGGGCTGGGCCCTCCGGCTTCGGCCTGGGGAGCAGCCCCCACCCGCCGCAGCTGCGGGCTGTCCCCGGGCTGCTGCCTCCTCAGCAGGGTCCCCTTGGGCTCTAGTGGCTCAGCTGAAGGCGCTGCGTCGAGGTCACTGACGGAGGACTGCCTCCAGCAGCCGCTCCTCCTGCTGCATCCACGTGGGTGTGGACCTCCGTGTCCGTCCTGCCGTGGCCTCTCCTCCGGACTCTCCCCAGCCCGCCCTCCCCCAGGCTCTCAGCCCCTGGCTGCTAGCGCCTCTGAGGGCTCATGACCCCGCAGTTATTTTTACATCTGCAGACGCCTGCGCGCGGTGTCCGATGGGCTTCTGCAGCTCACGTGTCCGGGAGGGACCGGCCCAAGCCCCGCCCCTGCAGTGCCCTCCCCGGGCGCCCCTGCACCCCCAGTCCAGTGTCCGCATCTGCCCTGCGGGAAAGGCCCCCCCCCCCCCGGGCTGTCACCATGGTTACTGCAGGGCCTGGCCCAGCCTAGGCCAACGGCACCTCTTGCTGAGCAGCCTCTGCCTCAGGCTCACCAGGCCCCCGACCCAGCACCTTGCGCCGCTCTCCCCTCCCTCCCCCGCCTGCAGGCCCTTTGGGTTCCTGCCTCTGGGCCTTTGCTCTGGCTGTCCCCTCCAGCGCAGCGCTGATCCCTGTGGGGCCCGCCGCACTGGCTTCTGGCGTTGGGAGTCGCCTTTGTTGTGCCCCCCGGGAGGGTCTCGGCTCCACGCCCAGGCCCCCCACAGCCGCTGTCATCCCTTGGACCATCCCCACTCCTGCTGTCAGCTCTGCGGGGGGCCTGGCCTCTGTCTCCTGGGTCCCCTGCCCGCTCAGGAGCACAATGACCCCGGGCCCAGGACTTCAGAACGGGAGGCTTGGGTGGGCTCTGAGGGATCCCGGGGGGGGAGGAGGGTTTCAGGGAGCGGGACCTCATGCGGGGCATTTGCCCCTTCCTGGACCCGCCCTAGCTCCTAGCTCACTGCAGGGCGCAGTCGCTGGAGGGCAGGGTGTGCTCGGGGCTCAGGGCCGAGGCCCCTGCTGGGCCGCTCTGTGCTTGCCCGCAGGGTGGCATTTGCGGGGGGCCAGGGCTGTGTTAGCACCTGGCCTGGGCGGGCTGGGTGGTGTCCATTCCTCAGACAGAAAGCAGGCTAAGCATGGGTCGGCGGTTGCGGACGCAGGGTTGGGACGGGCTCAGCCGGTCTCCCACTGTGGCACCCGTGCCCTCGGCTGCGGCAGGGAGGTGGAGTGTGTGCGTGAGTGTGCCGGTGTGCTTACGTGTGAGTGTGTTTGTTGGTGAACGCATGTGTGTCCGTGTGTCTGCCTGTGTGTGCACCTGTCAGTCTCCGCTGCCTTGGTTTACCTCATTGTCCCCATGAGCCCCCACCCTCCCCGGTCCCTGTGGACGGCCCCGCATCCGGCCCCTGGAGCTGCGGTGCCGCCTGGCCACCCCCTTCAGCCCTCGGGCTGTGAGCGGAGCCCACATGGCCGCATGGACAGGACCCTGACAGAGGTCTTTTGAGTGGGGGCCCTGGTGACCAGGAGACCTCACCAAGCGACCAGTCTTGCTGAGCTCCCCAGGAGGGCTGAAGCCGTAGGGTGCCCGGCGGAGCTGTCCTGCTGGGGCGGGCCCCGGTGTGCTGGCCTCACGTGTCCGCAGGGCTGCTGTGGCCCCGGAGGGGCTGGTGCCATCTCTCCTGGGCTGACCCTGCTCTGTCTCGGGCCCCTGACCTGAAAACTCCCATTCTTCCAATGCCTGTGGGTAAATAGCTCTCCTGGGGAAGGGGTTTCCAAAAATCGGATCCATTTCCTGCTGCAGGTGGTGTGGAGGGGAGAGGGCCCCACAGTTGCTGCGCCCAACCTGGCCCCCTCCCTACCACCCCTTTCCCACCCATGCTGGGGGCACTGAGCAGGGGGTGGATGCCACCTGCCCCAGCCAAAACCAGGCGCTGACCCGGGTCACCTCCCCCCCAGGCAGAAGGTGGGAGCGCGTCATAGCTGCGTCCCCCAGCCTGTTTGGTTCACATCCAGGAACGTGAGCAGTGACTTGGAGGATGTGCTAGTCTCCTGGGCCTGCAGAGATCTGCCCTCTCCCTGTCCCAGCAGCGGGACGGCCACCCTCAGGGTGTCTGCAGGGCCTCTTCCAGCTCCTGGTGGTTCCAGGCGCCGTGTCACTTTGGGGCTGGCCTCACGTGGCCTCCTCCTGTGTGCGTGCCTGCTGTCTCCTGTAGGACCCGCGCTGTTAGGCTAGGGCTTGCCCGGATAATCCTCGATGACCCCTGAGATCCTTAACCTGATGACATCTGCAGAAACCCTTTCTCCAGATGAGGTCGTGCTTGCAGGTCTGGGGTCAGGACGTGGACGTATCCTCCGGGCCCATTCGGCCTGCTGCAGATGGGCGAGGGTGTTCGCGCATTCTCACCTCCCTACTGGGTGGGATGGGGGCTGCATCTCAAACGGAGGCAGAATCCAAAACGATGGAACAGGCGTGGGAGGAGGGCCTGAGGGACGACCGCCAGCTCCTGTCATGTGCAGGCCCCCAGACCAGCCTTGCGCATGGGCCCGTCTGAGGGGGGAGCACCTGCCTGGCCGCAGGAGGCTTCAGGGAGGTGTGAGGGCGCCGCGGCAGTGGTGGCAAACTCCATTCCAGACCAGGACTCGGCAAAGCACCGCCCTGAGCCAAATCCGGCCCTCTGCTCGTTTGTGTGATAAAGTTTTATTGGAGCAGAGCCATTCACTCACGGGTTACTCTGGCTGTCTTCAGAGTTAGGTCTCTGTGGCAGACACTGCCTGGCCCGTGAAGCCAGAAACGGTTCCTGTCTGGCTCTTTACAGAAAGCTGTGTTGAGCCTGCTCGCAGCTCTATTCCTGGGAGCGTAACTCCTAGAACAAAGGAGGTGACAGTCACTCTGCCGTGCAGGTCAGGCCACGCCTCGAGGGATGGTCTTCCATTTGACCGATGGTTCCACGCCCTCCCTGTGCGTGAGCAGGTTGGTGGGGGTGAGGACGGCGGCTAGACGAGCCACAGACTTCTGCAGAGAAAACCCGCTGTGGGGGATCCCAGAGCCTGCTGGAGGGGGACGGGTGGCAGGGGGGGTCCCCTCTCCCCGGGCCACTCTTGGGAGCAAACACCCGGGAAGCCTCAGGGGAGCACGTGGGTTTCTCTGGGCTCTGGGCTTCTGGCCCTCAAAATGGGAACGTCTTTGCTTTTTTCTGATAAAAGCATTTCAGACGCTAAGGAGATAGGAGACGGGAAGGCCTGGGCAGGTGGGGGGAGGGCGAGGCAGGCTTGTAGGAGGGACAGGTGCCGTCTGCTCGACCTTGGTGTGCCTGGGGCTACGGGCCGTTGTGGGCTCTGGCTCGTTGTCCCATTGGGATACCATCGGGATGACGGGGACAGCGACTGTGAAGTTGAGGAGAGTCGGGAACTCCAGGACAGAGGCGTGTCACCTGCCGTGGGGGAAGGGCAGGCCTGCCGGTCTTGAGGGTGGGCCGGCATGGGGGCCGGTGGTGGGACCTAAGGCCCAGTGGCTCCCCCCTAGGGCTAGAGCCCACACCCGGGAGAATGAGAAGCCCAGGAGGCCCGGCAGGTCTGCGTGCGGCAGGAAGGGGGCTCGACGCCGCCGCTGGCTCTCTGTCCGTCCCCACGGGCTCCCTGCCACAGCTCCTAGAGGCCCTGCAGCCCTTGAGAGTGGCCCGCGGGGGCCCCAGGGTTGGGGCAGGGTGGATGCAGCGGTGGGGGCTGGGGCCAGAGCCAGGTGGGCAGGCTCAGCTGTGGAGTGTCCGTGGGGCCCGTGCGCCAGGCGGGGTGGGAGATGCCGTTTGCACGAGGAGACGTTGCCCCGGAGCGGCTGGGTGGCTTGCTGGGGGTCATACCTCAAGCCCTGGCTCTCCAGGCGTGCCGCGGCCTCTGCAGGGGCTGCAGGGGTGCAGGGGGCGGTGCTGCTGACGGCCTGTACCGCGTGTCTTGCCCGGCGTCCCCGCAGACTGCCTGCTGATGCTGGCCTACAAGGACAAGGCGGAGCGAGCCAAGGGCCTCCGGGAGCGCAGCAGCCTGACGCTGGAGGACATCTGTGGCCTGGAGCCCGGCCTGCCCTACGAGGGCCTGGCCCACACGCTGGCCATCATCTGCCTGTCCCAGGCTGTCATGCTGGGCTTCGAGAGCCGCGAGGCCATGTGTGCCTGGGATGCCCGGATCCGCTATGCACTCGGTGAGGGTGAGTGGGGCCGGGGCGAAAGACCTTGTCTCTAAGTGTCCTGAGGGACCCTCACCCACAGGCTGCCGGAGCCATGCCGTGACTCCAGGGCACGACGCACAAGTGTTTGCCAAGCGCCTCTGCCACCCACCTCTGTGCTTCGGGCTCACGGTCTGGGAGGACGCGGCGCTGCCCAGAGGTGCTCGGGCCCTGTGAGGGGGCTTGGGGAGCAGCTGGGGCCGCGGGGCCCCCCAGCTCCTTGACTCGATCCTGTTAGTTAGAACTAGGGCCCTTACCCCACGGAGGCTCTGTTGAGCAGAGTGACCTTCCTAAGTGCTGCCTTTTGCTCTCTACCCTGTGTCCACCCAAGCCCAGAGCCAGGGTTCCAGGGGCAGCGAGGCCACAGAGACCCCATCCCACTGCAGCGCCCACCAGGGGTGTGGTGGCTTCTGCGCCTGAGCCAGGGAGGCCAGGGGGGCCAGTGCAGCTCTGCAGGGTGGCCGGACGGGGTGCAGAGGTGGGGGCCCCCGGTGCGCTCGGGGAGGAGGGCCTCACACCAGATGCCCAGAACCACGGCCGTCAAGGTCAGTGACACTGTAACAGTCTTTAAAACGCTCAGGATCAATGCACAAAGCGTGCGATGAGCTGAATACCAAAATTTGGCCTGCCCTGAGCCTGCCCTGCCTTCCCTTTCCTTCCTGACCCACCCCAGCAACCCTGACGAGCCTTGTCTTTATTTTTTTTTAAATTTTTTAATTGTTATGTTAATCACCATACATTACATCATTAGTTCTTCATGTAGCGTTCCATGATTCTTTCTTTGTGCATAACACCCAGTGCTCCACGCAGAACGTGCCCTCTTTAATACCCATCACCAGGCTAACCCATCCCCCACCCCCCTCCCCTCTAGAACCCTCAGTTTGTTTCCCAGAGTCCATCATCTCTCATGGTTCGTCTCCCCCTCCGACTTCCTCCCCTTCATTCTTCCCCTCCTGCTAACTTCTTCTTTTTCTTTTTTTTTTAACATATGTTGCATTATTTGTTTCAGAAGTACAGATCCGTGATTCAACAGTCTTGCACAATTCACAGCGCTCACCATAGCACATACCCCCCCCAATGTCTATCACCCACCCCCCACCACTCCAGCAACCCTCAGTTTGTTTCCTGAGATTAAGAATTCCTCATATCAGTGAGGTCATATGATACATGTCTTTCTCTGATTGACTTATTTCGCTCAGCATAACAGCCTCCAGTTCCATCCACGTCGTTGCAAATGGCAAGATCTCATTCCTTTTGATGGCTGCATAATATTCCATTGTGTATATATACCACCTCTTCTTTATCCATTCATCTGTCGATGGACATCTTGGCTCTTTCCACAGTTTGGCTATTGTGGACATTGCTGCTATAAACATTGGGGTGCACGTACCCCTTCGGATCCCTACATTTGTATCTTTGGGGTAAATACCCAGTAGTGCAATTGCTGGATCGCATGGTAGCTCTATTTTCAACTGTTTGAGGAACCTCCAGACTGTTTTCCAGAGTGGTTGCACCAGCTTGCGTTCCCACCAACAGTGTAGGAGGGTTCCCCTTTCTCCGCATCCCCGCCAACATCTGTCGTTTCCTGACTTGTTAATTTTAGCCATTCTGACAGGTGTGAGGTGGTATCTCATCGAGGTTTTGATTTGGATTTCCCTGATGCCGAGCAATGTTGAGCACTTTTTCATGTGTCTGTTGGCCATTTGGATGTCTTCTTTGGAAAAATGTCTGTTCATGTCTTCTGCCCATTTCTTGTTTGGATTATTTGTTCTTTGGGTGTTGAGTTTGATAAGTTCTTTATAGATTTTGGATACTAGCCCTTTATCTGATAGGTCATTTGCAAATATTTTCTCCCATTCTGTCGGTTGTCTTTTGGTTTTGTGGACTGTTTCTTTTGCTGTGCAAAAGCTTTTTATCTTGATGAAGTCCCAATAGTTCATTTTTGCCCTGGCTTCCCTTGCCTTTGGCGATGTTTCTAGGAAGAAGTTGCTGTGGCTGAGGTCGAAGAGGTTGCTGCCTGTGTTCTCCTTTAGGATTTTGATGGACTCCTGTCTCACGTTTAGGTCTTTCAACCATTTGGAGTCTATTTTTGTGTGTGGTGTAAGGAAATGGTCCAGTTTCATTCTTCTGCATGTGGCTGTCCAATTTTCCCAACACCATTTGTTGAAGAGACTATCTTTTCTCCATTGGACATTCTTTCCTGCTTTGTCAAAGATTAGTTGACCATAGAGCTGAGGGTCCATTTCTGGGCTCTCTATTCTGTTCCATTGATCTATGTGTCTGTTTTTGCGCCAGGACCATACTGTCTTGATGATGACAGCTTTGTAATAGAGCTGGAAGTCCGGAATTGTGATGCCGCCAGCTTTGCTTTTCTTTTTCAATATTCCTCTGGCTATTCGGGGTCTCTTCTGGTTCCATACAAAGTTGAGGATTATTTGTTCCATTTCTTTGAAAAAAGTGGATGGTATTTTGATGGGGATTGCATTGAATGTGTAGATTGCTCTAGGTAGCATTGACATCTTCACAATGTTGGTTCTCCCAATCCATGACCGTGGAACGTTTTTCCATTTCTTTGTGTCTTCTTCAATTTCTTTCATGAGTATTTTATAATTTTCTGGGTACAGATCCCTTGCCTCTTTGGTTAAATTTATTCCTAGGTATCTTATGGTTTTGGGTGCAGTTGTAAATGGGATTGACTCCTTGATTTGTCTCTCTTCTGTCTTGTTGTCGGTGTATAGGAATGCCGCTGATTTCTGTGCATTGATTTTATATCCTGCCACTTTACTGAATTCCTGTATGAGTTCTAGCAGTTTTGGGGTGGAGTCTTTTGGGTTTTCCACATACAGTATCATATCATCTGCAAAGAGTGAGAGTTTGACTTCCTCTTTGCCGATTTGGATGCCTTTGATTTCTTTTTGTTGTCTGATTGCTGTGGCTAGGACTTCTAATACTATGTTGAATAGCAGTGGTGACAGTGGACATCCCTGCCGCGTTCCTGACCTTAGGGGAAAAGCTCTCAGCCTTTCCCCATTGAGAATGATATTCGCTGTAGGTTTTTCGTAGATGGCTTTTATGATATTGAGGTATGTACCCTCTATCCCTATACTCTGAAGAGTTTTGATCAAGAAAGGATGCTGTACTTTGTCAAATGCTTTTTCTGCATCTATTGAGAGGATCATATGATTCTTGTTCTTTCTTTTGTTAATGTATTGTATCACGTTGATGGATTTGCGGATGTTGAACCAGCCTTGCAGCCCAGGGATAAATCCCACTTGGTCGTGGTGAATAATCCTTTTAATGTACTGTTGGATCCAATTGGCTAGTATTTTGGTGAGAATTTTTGCATCCATGTTCATCAAGGATATTGGTCTGTAATTCTCCTTTTTGATGGGGTCTTTGTCTGGTTTTGGGATCAAGGTAATGGTGAGCCTTGTCTTTATTTAACCATTTGATACTTCATTCATCATGGACTTTTGCATTAATTTTTATTTGTTTAAAAAAATCATCACAGTATCACTGGCCTCGGCTGCTGTGTGTTTGGTCCTGAGCTGGGGGCTTCCCAGGGGGCTCGCTGAGGGTTAGGACAGGGAAGGTGACCAGGGCGGCCCCTCTGGGTGCTTGCCTGCCTCTGAACCAGGGTAGGGTCTGCTGCCTGGGAGCAGGGAGTGCGGCCCCTGGGGGCTGGAGGGCGCCAGCTGGGCCGGGGTGGGGGGCCAGCCCTGCGTCTGGTGCCGACACCCGGGAGCTGCCCCTCCCCCGGGCCTCTGCTCACAGTGATGCCCTCTCGCCCCTCCGCTGCCCCAGTGCACAGGTTCCACGTGACGGTGGCACCAGGCACGAAGCTGGAGAGCGGCCCCGCCACCCTTCACCTCTGCAATGACATCCTTGTGGTGGCCAGGGACGTCCCCCCGACTGTCATGGGGCAGTGGAAGCTGTCAGACCTCCGGCGCTACGGGGCCGTGCCCAACGGATTCATCTTTGAAGGCGGGACCAGGTGTGGGTACTGTAAGTATGTGGGGCCGTGGGTGCCCCAGGCCACAGGCCACTCCAGCGCTCGGCTCTCCCCGAAACCCACGGCTTGGAGCCACCCACCCCACTTTTCGCTTGCCTTGCTGGCATCTGGCAGATGTGGTGGGTGAGGGATATGTGTCTCCAAACCTGGCGCTCAGCAGAGGCCAGACCCCCGCTGCCTCTGTCTGGCCCAGGCCGCTGAGGGTGGGAGGAGGGGCACGCAGCCCACTCACGGGGCGCCCAGCACCCCGGAGCGAGGCCTGCCCATCACAACGCGTGGCCCTGTGTCTGAAGTCACAGAGCCCCAGGGCATTCATGTTCTGACTTAATGAAAAAGAGAAAAAGGGAAAAGAATGAGCATGTTTATCGAGGATGTGCCGAGAACACATTTGCGGACCAAGGATTCCTCGTGGCCACACCAGCTCCTGGGTTCCTTGAGTCCCCACAGCTGGAGGCGGGGCAGGCGGAGAGGTGCCCTGAGGTGCAGATGAGTGCCAGGCCCCCCACGCTGGGGGCCGCGGTGGCTCCCAGGTGGGGGGAGTGCGTTAGCAAAGTGTGCCCGCGAGCTGGGCGCGAGCCGGGAGTGGGGCGGGAGGGGCACAGCCTGGTCGTCCTGGAGCCGAGAGCTCGCCCGCTGTGCGGCCGGGGGTGTGCCGACACCCCTGCGCACTGCTCTTCATGCGTGGGCGTGTGCGCACGTCTGGGCCTGCGGGGGCTTCAGGGGCACGAGCCCCCTTCTCTGTTCTCTCCAGAGGAGCCCAGGCCCATGTGCGCTGGCTGTCCAGGGTGGCCTCCCGGTGACCTGTCCCATGGCCGGGACGACCTCAGCTGGTGTGCTGGGCTGGAGAGTGCAGTCTGGGTGGGAGCTGTGCACCCCCATCTCAGTTCAGCCTGGGACCCCCTCCAGACGGGGGTCATGGCCCCCTCTCGTGCGTAGGGGGCCTGGAGGCTCTGAGTGGCTGGCAACCTCTCCCCACCTGTGCCTCCTCCATAGAGAGGCGCTAATCCCCCCACCGACAGTACTTCCCCCTCCCCCACCCTCGCCCCCCAGCAAGGGGCCTATCGCAGGGTCTGGCCCACGCTCCGTTCAGCCAGGTTTGGGTGGGGTCCACGGGGCTCTGGGACCTTGGTCCTGCCTGGATCTCCCTGCCAGAGGGACTGTGCTGGAGGACGCGTTCATGCTGACCGGCTGGGCCCCTCCTTTTTGCAAAGGGTGGGCAGGGTGGGAGGGGCCGACTGGGGCCACATGCCAGCCCTGTAGGCCAGCCCGCGGGGCCCTGCCTCCAAGGACGTAAGTCATGATCTACAAAGATGCAAAGAGATAGTCAAGCAGGTGAGGTTCCTGCTCAAGGCAGCGAGACCGCTGAATTTTTTGACGGGCTGCATCCTGGGCTTGGGGGAGGGGAAGTGTTTGGATACGCCAAGGCAGGCCACGGGGGTGGGGTAGCGAGGTGCAGTGGGTTTATGGGGTGGGGCAGTGTGGGCGGTGGCCCCCGAGCTGAGGGGTGGGCGAGCCAGGCCCTGGGGTTTTTGAGTGGGAGTCTGAGCACAGCTGCCCGTGCACCTGCTCTGGGCTGGCGTTGGGGGAGGGGGAGTGTGAGATGCCAGCCGGAGGCCCCTCTGCTGGATGTGCCCTTGGGGCCCTGACTTCTGGCACTTTCAAGGGGGCAGCACTGGGGTCCAGAGCAGTGGAGGGGCAGGGCACCTGGCCGTGTGGGTGGTCGGAGCTGGGCCACATGCACTGGGTCTGGGGCAGCCCTCCCCCCACCAGATCCCCTCCACGTGGGGGCCCTGGAAGAGGGAGAATGGGGTGCAGACCGCCTGGGGGTGGCGGCGACATGTGCCCCGAGGGAGGACAGTCAGAGAACCTGTTTCTTCGGAGACCGTCATATTTGCCGGACATAATGTAATAGGGCGTCCAGTTTAAAATCCCGACTGGGCGTGGGTGGGCCCCGCCTGTGAACGACGGTGGGCAGCTGTGATGTCCCGGGGCTGCCAGGAGCCCAGAGGGAGCCCCGGTGGGGCTGTCCTGCGGCTGCTCCCGGGTAAGCCGGGCCCCGTGGCGGGACGCTGACCCAGGATTCGGTCTCCCCTGCTGCTCCAAGCTCTCGGGGGGCCGCTGACCAAGCCAGCCCGTTCAGCCACCGTGGAAGAACTCGGGGGGGGGTCAGTCCTGCTGGGCTCTCTCTGTTCTTTGGGGACAAGTTTGCCAGGGCTCTGCCCGTGTTCGCTGGGCTATAGGCTGTCACAGGGGACCACTGCGCCCCGCACGTGTGGTCAGACCGCCGCTGCTCAGGACGGGGGCATCCCGGCAGGGACGTCAGGGTCTCGGGGCTGCCATAGCCAGTGACCCCAAACTGGGGCCTTAGAACAAGAAAAATGGATTCCTTCACAGTTGTGTCCAAAGTCAAGGTGTGGGCGGGGCTGTGCTCCCTCCAGAGGCTCCAGGGAGGCGCCTTCCTGCCTCTTCTGGGCCCTGGTGGCCCCCGGCGGCCCTGGCCTTGTGGCCGCCTGCTGCAGTCTCTCCTCTGTTGCCACACGGCCATCTCCCCGTGTCTTCTCTGTGGGACACCAGTCGTGGGATTTAGGGTCAGCCGATAACCCGGGGTCACATCTCATCTCACTTGATTGAAGACCATTGTTTCAAGTAAGGTCACAGTCCTTTGGGGACCACCATTCAGCCCACAGTCACCTTGACTGTGAAGATTTTGGAATTTGGGTCCTGATGGGCCTGTGGCCCTGGGCACGTTTAATCTGGAGAGCGGAGAGCTGGGTTGGAATCATCGGAAGGGCCTGGCAGGTCTGGAGTATAGGAGTTAGCAGCCCCTCCCTCCCCTGGCTCGGTCCCTGTGCCCCCCCAGAACCACACCCCCTTGGCCACAGACGACTCTCCAGAGAGCGGGAAACGGTCCCTGGCCCCCTTTGCCCATCCCGAGTGTCAGGAGGTTGTGGAGGTGGGGTCAGGCCCTGGGGGGCGAGGCAGAGGGCTCAGGACTCTGATGGGTTTGGGGGAGACGTCGGGGTGGGTATGACCAGGGTTGTTTGGCGGAGGCCTCTCAGGGCCGGGCCAGGTATGTGGGGGCTCAGTGTGGCTCTGGGTCCCTCGAGGTGGGCGTTTCCTCTCTGTGGCCTCCGCGCATTCGGTGGCCTGTTCGGAGTCAGATGGGAGTGGGCTTGTTGGCCGGGAGTCCAGGGTCTCCCGGGGTGGCCTGGTTCTCTGTCCCTGGGTTGGTGGGGGCCCACTGTGTGTGGCGAGGGCTTCGGGCAGGAACAGAGGATGGGAGAAGGGGGGCCGCCCAGAGCCCAGGGAGGGCAGGCCTTGGGGAGGGGCATGTGAGCGAGCGTGAGGGTGAATGGAGGTTTCCAGGAGGGGGCCCAGAGGAGGTCCCTGTTCCTTGCATTGATGGGTCCTCCTGTCAAGGGCATTTCAAGGGCATTTCCACATCCGCGTGAGCCAGCTTCCTTTGCAGAGGATCAGCGTCCTTGGATGCTAAGGAATTCAGCAGGTGGTGGAAAGGTCCCGAGCCTGTGGTGGAGGTACGTCGTGGATAGTGACCCTCAGAAACGTCCCCTCCACGTCCTGCAGGCCGGCCCCTCCTCCACTCGCTGTGCCCGGCTCCTCGGGGTGTGGCCCATGGCTTCGGCCTCTTGGGCCACGGTGGGCGTTTCTAGATGACTTTTTTTTTTTTTAAGAATGTGTCTTTTAAAAAAGTTTTTATTTAAATTAAATTTTATTTAAAAAAATTTTTTTAAAGATTTTACTTATTTATTTGACAGAGAGAGAGGGTACAAGCAGGCAGAGGCAGAGGGAGGAGCCGGCTCCCCACTGAGCGGGGAGCCCGATGCAGGGCTCCATCCCAGGACCCTGGGACCATGACCTGAGCCGAAGGCAGACGCTTCACCGACTGAGCCACCTGGGCGTCCCTAAGTTCAATTTAGTTTTAAATGACTTTTTTTAAGCGAGTAAAGGATGAAGCCATAAACCGGGAGGAACTCTCTTGCTGCGTGTTTAAAACACTTGCATTGTCCAGCTGTGCTAAGTCCTCTGGTGGGTGGACGTTGTGGTCTGCATGCCGGGCGGTCTTGACGGAGCTGGCTGGAGCCCTGGTCTCTGACCCCCAGTGTGTGTGTGTCCGGCACGGACGGGTGACCCACAGGGTGTGTGCAGGAACCCCGCTAGTTGGTGACAGCAGAGGCGGGGCTGGAGAAGGAGGAAGCCGTGCCGGGTTACAGAGAGCCCCGTAAGCTGGACTAGAGTTTGCACTGTCTTCCCAGGGTAGCCAGGAGCCATCGAAGGTGCTTGAGCAGGGGAGTGCCACCCACACGTCTGTGTAGGGTGATAACTTTGGCCCCAGGGTGCAGATGGGATTGAGGTGGGGGGCCATGCAGGGGGCTGTGAGAAGGCTCTGGATGTGGCCCGAGGCTGAGTCAGCAGCATGTGTGCGTGGGGGGGTCACCGGGGATGCAGGAATGTTAACTACCAGTGGTTGAAATGGGGAGAGAGGGAAGGCCAGCCTGGGGTGGGCAGGAGAAGGAGGGGCGCTTGCTGGGGCGAGGGTCCCCGGAGGATGGAGCCCCTGCCCCGGGCCGGGTCTGCTCCAGTGCTTTGCCCACGGGGAGGCATCCAGCCCATGCAGGGGCCGGCCCCCAGTTTCCTCCCCTCGGCAGCACGGTGGGGCACACTTGTGAACTGGGGTCATTGGATAGGGACGGTCTCAGGTTCCTGCGAGGGGATGCAGTCTGCTGTCTGGGTCTAGACCACTGGTCACGTTGCAGACGGTTTGTGGTCGATCCCAGCCCTCTGCTGGGAATTTTCTGTGATGGGGGCAGGAGCGAGCCTAGAATCCGTCAGCCCCTGTAGCTCACGAGGGGTTGGCCTCCCAGGCTGGTCCTGGCTGCCCCCAGCGTCCAGGATGGTGACCCGGGCTTCCCCCCTGGGGGGCTTCGCGCCACTCTGTTTCCTCCCGGGCAGAAAGGCCCCAGGAAGGCACTGCGTCCCCCTGCCCTCAGAGTTGGACAGTGTGGCCTCCTGGGGGGGGCGCGGGCAGCCTCCTCCCCCCATCTCCAAACACAAGACATTTGGTCCGTGGGTACAGAGTCCCATTCACAACTGTCAGCAGGCACTTGGGGAGACGCAGGGAAAGTGAGATCATGGGCCTGCCCTGAGGAGCCCCTTACCTGGGCGGGTGGTGCCCAGGCGCCCCGTGGGGCCGTCGGGGAGGGTGGCACGGCTGCCAGAGAGGGAGGGTCACCGAGGAGTGGTCTCGGCGGGGCCTCGCGTGAGCCGGGGACAGGGAGCAGCCCCTCCCTCGGGGATGGAGCCCAGGGCCGGGGCTCCCCCAGCAGCGTTCTGACACTCTGCCCAGGGAGGGCCGCATCGTGCAGTGTGCGCGGGAGGGGATGTGGGAACGGTTTGCTCTGTGTTTACTGTGGCGGAATAGACACGCATAGAGTTTACCACTTGAACCGAGGTCAGGAGTACAGCTGAGAAGCATCAGGTGCGTTCAGTGCCACGCGGCCGTTCCTGCTCCGTCTTGGCCAGCTGACACTCGGTCCCCAGTGGACACTAGCCCGCATGTCCCCTGCCCGGGCCCCGACGCCCACCGTCCTCTTTCTGAGTCTAGGATCTGGCTCCTCTACGGGGCTGGCAGAAGTGGGCTCACGCGGTCCCTGTCCCTTCGTGACTGGCTCGATGCGCTGAGCACGAGTCCCCCAGGTTCATCTGCGGGGTAGCAGGTGTCAGGGTGTCCTTTTTCCTTGAGGCTGAGCCGCATTCCATCGTGTGGACGGATGGACCACGTTCTTTATCCACCCTCCGTCAGTGGTTGCTGCTGTGTACACGGGGGTGCGGGCCTCTGTTCGGTGCCTGCTCTCAGTCCCTTCGGGTGAACATCAGACGTGGCACCGCTGGGTCTGCGTGTGGTGTTCGGGGGACCCTCCGTGCTGTTTTCCACGGCAACCCCCCACAGCGCACCGGGTTCCAGTTTCCCCATGTTCCCACCAACGCCTGTTGCGTTCTGTTGTTTTGTTTTCAGTCAGTCTTCCTGGGGGGTGAGACTATCGGGGGAAACTTAAAACCTGATTTCGAATGAACGTGTTTCATTGAACCTCGGTCCTATCTCTCAGAATAAGGACAGAGAGGACAGTAGATGTCTCCCTCTGTTAGGGAGCCCTGTGCACAATGAGACCCCAAGGGTCCTGGTCTTCGGAGTGAAAGTCTAACAGCAGGCCGGTTGGTGCTGCCGAGGCAGAGCTTTCTAGAACCTTCTCCGCACGGAAGTCCTCCAGACGCTTTCAGGCCCTCTGTCCTGAACAGGACCTCACCGTGTGCTTCTGGTCTCCACTGAGCCAGGACACCGAGCACACGCAGAGCTCAGGACACTGGAGGTTTTCTGGACTAACTTCCGACAGGAATCTGCCCACGGAACTGGGCACACGTTTGGACGGAAGAGTGTTTCTTTCTCGGGGCTGGGGACTCTTTCCGTGGGGTGCAGCTGTCTTCGCATTCGTATATTGTCCTAGGGATTAACTGCATTTGTAAAGCCTGTGAGGTTTGCCTTCGGCCCCGGAGAACCCACAGGGTCTGCCCACAGCAAAAGGTGGCCATCAGCTCGGGCAAGCCGCTGGCCTCCCGCTCAGCACACTCTCGCTCCTCCCTGTCTCCCCACGTCAGTGATCACAGAGCAAGAAACACCCCAGCACTTGGCGGCAGTTTCCTTGCTTGTGATTCTGTGGGTCAGGGATCTGCTCCATGTGGCGGACGGATCACTCAGGGAGTGGCGCTGGGGGGTGGCCTGGCTGGGAGGCCCAGGATGGCCCCAGGCACAGACCCTGCGTGGGGCTGGGGCCTCGTGGACTGGGAGGAGGTGCAGGGGCTGTCTTTGAGGGTGGCCGCGTGGCAAAGGAGGCCGGGCCCGACCTCCTCCGGCCCTGCAAGCAGGCAAGCAAACAAAAGTTCCAGGAACACTCTCTTGGGGAAGGCCCACTCGCCTCCGCTTCCTTCTTCCCACCACACCGAGTGCTGGGGTCCCCTGGGCAGCGGGCCCTGGGTGAGGCACCGGGACCCCAATGCCTCAGAAGGAGCCCCGTCTGTGAGACGCGGGGCCTGGCGGCCAGGACAGCTGCACATGAGGGCACGTGCCAAGTAAAGGATCACCGGTGTGACCCAGAGCGGGGGCTCCCTCCAGGCAACACCGAGTGAATGATCAGGGCTCAGGGGCCGGGAATGGCGGTGTCAGGTGAGCGGAGTCTCTGCAGGTGAAGTGGATTACAGGTAGCTGAGGGGTGTGGAGGGATGGGGGTGGCCACCTCCTGTGGGGAGGGCTCGGGTGAGCTGCCCAGGCTTGGGGAGCTCCCAGGGTCCCCAAAGCCTGGGGGAGGGAGGGGGGCCCGCAGAGGCCAGCCGGTGGTCAGGGAGCTGTGTCCCAGAGGCTTCGCCTCGAGGCTCGGGCAGCCCGGGCCCTGGGAGCCATGTGCCGTCCCCAGGGAACCTCTGCGGTCAGCTCCCTGGCGTGCCTGGGGGTGGCAGCCGTGCTCCCAGGCCTCACCGGCTGCGTCTCGGGGAGCGTGATGCTCAGCAGACGCCTGGTGGAATGCCGACGGCTCCCCTCCCTTTGTAATGTGGTTTTTTATAGTCGGGGGACTGGTTGTGCCGCGGCCTCTGCCAGTTGTCTGTAAGCTCGGGATTAGGGGCCCGGCCCTTTGTGCGGGCTGGCAGGCCTGCCCCTCGCTGGGGCAGGGATGCCGTGGGCCAGCCTTCTCCTCACCTGCCCCCCAGCCCCGGGCCTGCCCTCCAGCTCCTGGGCCCATCAACTGGCCGGAAGCTCTGTGGCGCCCGGACGTGTGCAGGTGGCCCACCAGTCAGGCTGGAGTCCCTCGGGGCCCCCTCTGGGCCTCAGTGCACTCGCCCCTAAGCGGGCCTGTCACCCAGTTCAGGGGGCCTTGAACGGATGGAGCTCCAGTGACCGGAGGGTGCCGCAGCCCCCCAATCCCTGGGGTGGCATTCCCCGTGTGGGGGCTGGCCCGAGCCCCTGGGATCCCGGGAAGACAGGCCGTGACTGGGGCCGGCGGCCGAGGTTTAACCGGGGAGCCTGCCCTTTCCCACCCCGGCCCGCCCGCGGGGGCGCCCCTGGGACCTGGCCTTCAGAGCGGGCAGGCCCTTCCTTGGGCGACAGGCAGAGGGCAGGGCGCGGAGAGATTCTTGTGTGGTGACGCCAGCCGAGCGTGCAGCCCCACGTGGCCCGGTGTCCCCATTCACTGGGCAGGCGGTGAGGGATTTCATTCACCCTGGCGGGGCTCCGGCCCAGCGGGAGGGCGGCCGGGCCCGGGGCGCAGCCGGCCTGTGCTGACTCACGCGGCCTGCCCTCTGCTGGCTGGGGGCCCCAGTGGGCACGACCTCAGCCTCCACCCTCACACCGTGGGCCCGTTTCCCACCCGAAAATGCACCCAGGAGGGGGGCCCGTGCAGTGGGCAGGATGTGTTGCTGGCCACCGCAGCGCCGGCCGCCTCGTGTGTGGGGCAGGCCCACCGCAGACGCTCACCCTCAGAGCAGCCCTGGGTCAGGAGACAGGGTCGGGGGGCACCTACCGAGGTCGAGGTCCCCCAGCTGCTTCCTGGCGTGTGAACCCCGCTCTAGGCGGGCCTGTCGCTTGCCCCTCCGATGAGCCTGGACATCGAGAGAACCGGGACACCCTCACCAGCCTCCTCCTGCGGCTGCGTCCTCCTGAGGCGCCCCCAGGAGCCCCGTCCTGGCCAGTGGAGGCCGACGGGTTAGACCGAGGACCGGCAGGGCGGGACCCCCTCTCCCCGCGCCGTCCTGACACCCAGCACAGTTGCCTGGCCTGGGCTAGTGCGCACAGGCCCCGGACGGCCAGGCCTGCACCCCGGCTGCCCGGACGAGGGGTGTGGGCCTGAAGGACAGAGCAGGGCTTACCAGGGCCAGGCAGAAGCCCATCCGGGTGCTCAGGGGACACTCCCCGCCACCCCCCGCCCCTGCGTGTGTGGTCTCATGGGTTCGCTCCAGGTCCCTGCGTTCTGCATCCTGGGGGCCCCAGGGCCCATCCTGCAGCGGTCCGGCCCTAGCCGTGCTTCCGACACCAGGGTCTGTCCTCCCTCTGCAGGGGCCGGAGTCTTCTTCCTGTCCTCAGCCGAGGGAGAGCAGATCAGCTTCCTGTTCGACTGCATCGTCCGTGGCGTCTCCCCAACCAAGGGGCCCTTCGGGCTACGGCCGGTTCTCCCAGGTGTGTGTGGGAGTGTGGCCCGGTGGGGAGGGGCCGGGGCCGCCCGATCAGTCAGCAGGGTTGGGTGGGCTGCCATCCGTGCAGGCTGCCTGCAGGGAGGGGTCACGCTGCCCGGCTCCCGAGGGGACAGCTCACGCCCTCACTGCCCTCCCTCCACAGGTCGCAGCCCTGGTGACGCTCGGGGGCGGGGCCTCCGGTTGGGACCCATATGCTGTGGGGCACCAGGTGGGGCACCAAGAGGCCAGAGACCCTGTGTGGGTCTTGCGGACACCTTCTGAGCCACTCTGGGGTGGGGGTCTTGCCCCACGTGGCTGGGACTGTGGGCTGGGCTTTGCGTTTGGGCTGGAAGTTGCCTTGTGAGCTGGCCTGGTGGGTGGGGTCTCACCGGCGGGTGGGCGTGAGGCTGCACTGAGCTCACCTCACCTTGCTCCCCCTTCCCCGGTCGTGGCTGGGGCGCATTCTCCAAGAGCCCTGGGCCGGGACAGAGCAGGCACCGTGGGGCTGAGGGCAGGGCTGGACCCCCGAGGCCCTGGCCCCTCCCTCCCACTGGAGGAAGGTCTGCCCTCCCCTGGGGGACGGCCCGGGAGGGACGAAGGCTGGTGCTCGTCGCCGTGACCTCCGTTGGCCGAGGCCCCCCGGTGGGTGGTACCCAGGATTGCTGGTACCGCCAGAGCCCAGCGAGGCAGTGCTTGTCACCCTGTCCAGGTGGGAGAGACAAAGGCCTGTGGCCAGGCGGCAAGTGGTCCGTGTCTCCTTGCATGCGCACCCCAGGGCGGGTCATTCGGAGCCACCTGGGGATGACAGAAGCGAGCGACCCGCCAGGTCCCCCCTCTCCCAGCACGGTCCCTCGGCCCAACTCCACACCCCACACAGGCCCCACGCTGGACGGGCTCAGGACAGAGGAGGTGGCTCCTGGGGCCAGAGCCTTTGCGGTCTGGGCTCTGCGGGATGGTGTGGTAGCGCCCTCTGCTGGCGCCCTCCTGCCTCGCAGCCGCAGGTGCCGTGTAGACCGCGGGGTGTGGACGGGCCTGGCTAGCGTTTTGTCTAGGCCCTGTGCTCATCGGGCTCTGCAGAGATGTGGGCTCCCCTGGGTCAGCAGCCTCGTGCTGCAGCCTTTCTGGGGTCCTCTTGTGTTCACCCCCCGCTCAGTCGGACTCACGTGGACACTGAGGCCCAGAGAGGCAGACAGTGGGAGGGGAAAGGGGAGGGTCCCGAGGTCCGCCCTGCCCCGAGCACAACCCTGTGCACTCCGTCCTGGTCCCACCACGATCAGGGTGCCACGTCCCCGCACCCCCACTTTGCAGATGTGGACGAGGGGCTCAGGGAATCCGTGCAGCACCAGAGTCTCTCTGCCCTATCGCTGCCAGATGGGAAGTGGTCAGGAGGACACACCCGCCTCCCCACCCTGGGCCTCGCCTGCCGGCTTTGGGGCACAGGACATGGGCTGGTGGCCGGAGGCCTTGGAGGGGGCAGGCGCCCTGAGACTGGTGTCCCGTGGCTGGGGTGCAGGCGTGGGGAGGAGCTGGGACTCCCGGGGGTCCCCCGTGGCCCTGCTGTGGCCTCGAGGCACGCCCAGCACGCATGTGGCCCCGGTGGTGTGGGACTCACCGGGACGTCCCGGGCGGCCGGTCCCCCGCGGCCGAGGGTCTGGGGCGGGGACCGAGGCTGCGTCTCTGCTGATTCTCTTCTCTGCCGCAGACCCGAGCCCTGGGGGACCCGCCACCATGGAGGAGCGAGTGGCCCAGGAGGCCCTGGAAGCCCTGAAGCTGGAGAAGCGGCTCAGCCTCCTCGCCCACGCGGTCCGGCCCGGCAGCGGAGGTAGGCGGCGTTCATTCCCCCTGGGCTCCCTCATTCATTCATTCATTCCCCCTCTGCTCACTCATTCGTTCCTCCCCCCTGTACTCATCCATTCCTTCCCCCTTCTGCTCACTCATTCATTTCCCCCTCTGCTCATTCATGCATTCATTCTCTCTCTGTTCATTCATTCATTCATCCCTCCTCTGCCCACTCATTTGTTCCCTCACGCATGATGCCACAAACACGGTGCGCTGGCCTCGGCCCTGACTGGAGGCACGGTGCTTCGAGAGAGCTGGGAGAGCTGGTGTGAATTCTTGCTGCCCGGCAGCCGCGTGGCCTGGGTAAGGCCACGGCCTCTTGTGCTCAAGCTTTACTGCTCGTGCCCAGACAAAAGGGCCCCTCCTCAGCAGCCCACGCTCTCGGTTCGCTGCAAAATGGACAGAAGGGGGCTGTGGCCCTGCAAGGGGCCTGCCTGGGGGTGTAGGTGGGGGTGGGGAGCTGCCCCGTGGGGCCTGTCCATCCTCTGACTGCCGCCAGTCCCATGGGGGGGGCGCTGGGAGCACTGTGGCCTGCCCCTAGAAGCAGGGAGCCTCAATTTGTATTGAGTCGCGACCTTATGGGGGCTCACAGCTGGTTCGCGGAGGGGGGTGGCCGAGGGGGTGGGAGGGAGGGCGCGGATTCCAGAGGGGGCCAGAGGGGTGGAGGACTGGTATCCGGACGAGGGGCCTGACTGGGTGAGCTGGCTCGTGCACCAGCCTCCAGGCAGTGCGGGCGCCTGGGGAGGGGGCGGGGTGGGCCCAGAGAGCGGTGAGCCCGCCCCAGCCCCCAGTGCAGCGTCCACACCCCCGACCACCGCGCGCTCTGCCTCAGGGGATGACCGCAGCCTGTCCAGCTCGTCCTCGGAGGCCAGCCACTCGGACGTCAGCGCCGGCAGCCGGCTCACCGCGTGGCCGGAGCCGCCCTCGTCCTCGGCCGGCACGTCGCAGGAGGGCCCGGGGCTGGCGGCTGCCCAGGCCTCCGGGGAGGTGGCGCCGGGCACCTCGAGGCCGCCCCCCAAGCCGCTGCGGCCGCGGCAGCTGCAGGAGGTCGGCCGCCAGGGCTCGTCGGACAGCGGCATCGCCACGGGCAGCCACTCCTCCTACTCAGGCAGCTTCTCCTCCTGCGCCGGCAGCAGCCTGGACGTGTGGCGTGCAGGGGACGAGTTTGGCTCCCTGCTCAGCCTGCCGCCGGCGGCCGGGGTGCCTGAGCCTGGCCTGTGCGCCTGCCCACCGGGGACAGCCGAGTACCAAGTGCCCACGGCCCTGCGGCACCATTATGACACGCCGCGCAGCCTGCGCCAGGCCCCCAGGGACCAGATCCCGGCCGTGCAGGGCGGCCCCGAGGACGGTGGGGCCGGGGACTTGGGTGGCCAGATGTCTGCGGGGTGTCCCTCCAGCTGGCTGGGCGCAAGGCGGCGGGGACAGGCGATGGAGGCCCTGGGCTGCGAGGCCCCTGGCGAGGGCTGGGAAGCAGGCAGCCCCCACGCTGGGCCTCCTGCAGCTTTCTTTTCCACCTGTCCGGTCTGTGGAGGACTCAAGGTAAACCCCCCTCCCTGAGAGCCTCAGGCCAGGCCCGCTGCCGCGGGGGAGGGGTGGGGGGCTGGGTTCTGCCCCTCCAGGCAGGAGGGGGCGGGGCGCCCTTTGTGCTGTCAGTGAAGTCAGCAACTGTGGGCACAGTGGGGAGGGCCTGGAGGGAGGGGTGACAGCCCCAGAACCTGCCCTCTGGGGAGCGGAGCCTGCAGGGAGGGCCCCCAGGACCTGGAGAGGCCCAGCAGCCTGCCGCTGAAATGCGTTCTGGAAAGTGGGAAGCTCGGGGCGGGGCAGGCTGGGGGCCCATGGAGTCCCAAAGCCCGAGCGAGGATCAGGTGCTGGGGGCACAGGCGGGCGCTGTGTCCTAGCCAGCTCGTGCCAGGCCCTTGGGGTGATCAGGGCTGGGAGGCCCCTCGCTGGCCGCGGCCTCCCCCCTGTCCTGTTCCACCGCCTACCTGGTGGACGCCGTGCTTAACCTCTCAGATCCGTCCCCTCCGTTGTGCACGGTCAGGCTGTCCGCTAAAAATCAGCTTCCTCCGCAGCAGTTGCAGACCCGGATTCCCGGGACAGGCGTGTGGCACGGGGCGTGCAGGACAAGCTTTACTTGTCTGCCCCATGCCTCCTCTGTGAAGCAGCACCACAGGGGGCCCATATTACAGGGCAGGAAACTGAGGCTCAGGAGGTGCAGGGACTTGTGGGGTCTGGGTCTCCTGCCTCGTGGACCTCCATGGCTCACCCACCGGGCTGTTCCAGAACCTGCAGGCTCCCGGGCGAGGGGTGGGCAGGGAGGGCCCCGTGGCAGCCCCCCACTCCCCGGTGCAGGGAGCAAGGCGGTGATGTCCTTGCATTGGCCAGCCCAGCAGGGTCAGCTTGCCCGGAGTCCCCTGTGAAGGCCCCGGAGGCTGCAGCTCACGCCCCTGCCACCCTCCTGGCTGAGCCAGAGCCTAGTGGTCGGGACCAGAGGAGGCCAGGGCTCCGAGGGCCCGTTCATTTGCATTTGGCGGGCACGTGGGCGGCCCAGGGGTAAAGCTGCTTCCGGCGCCCTCCGTGGTCTGTCTGCTTGCCTGCATGGCAGCTGCCGTGCCTGGTTTTGTACATTCGTTCTGCAGTTCCGTGCCCCCGCGAGAGGCGGGGCCCGTGCCCATGCGGTTCCAGACCCGGGCTGGCGCCGTCCTGCGCTGTCTGGAGCCAGCCCCCAGCCGGGGGGCAAACAGCTCGCCTGTAAAGATTTTGCTCTGTACCTTTCCTGTCGGCTAAAGACCTTTGTTGCTCTCTGACGTCTTTAAAATCTGACACTTTGTAATACATTCTTAGACTGGAAATAAAATGTTCTTTTCTTACCGTCTTGTCCTTTTCCATTTGCCAGCCTCCCCACCTCCCGCCCCGGCCCTCCTGGTGGGGCCTTTGACGGTCTCCAAAATCTGGGGGCCCAGCCCCCAAGCCTATGGGTCTCAGGGGCCAGCATGAGGCCTCGCCTGTGTGGTCTGCCTTAAGCTCGAACGCACTGCACTGGAGGCCTGAAAAAGGAGCGGCAACTCCCGACAGCCCATGGGGCCTGTGTGCGTGTGTGCGTGCACGCACACTCGCATGCGTGTGGTGTGTGCGTGTGCGCACGTGCGTGATATGTGCGTGTGTGCGATGTGCGCGTGTGTGCGTGCATGCGCACTTGCATGTGTGTGGTCTTCGTGTGATGTGTGCGTGTGTGCGATGTGCGTGTGTGCGTGCAGGCGCACTTGCATGTGTGTGATGTGTGTGCGTGCATGTGCACTTGCATGTGTTTGCGTAGTGTGTGCATGTGCACTTGCATGTGCATGATGTAATGTGTGCATGTGCATGCATTCGTTTGCATGTGTGTGCATCATGCAGTGTGTGTAATGTGTGTACATATCCTGCGTACATTTGCGTGTGTGTGCATGGTGTTTGTGCATGTCTGAGGTGGAGTGTGTGCACACGTGTGTGCGTGTGTGGTGCGTGCCCAGGAGTGTGCATTTGTGTATACGGATACGTTTGTGTGGTGTGGTGTCCGTGTGTACAGATGCACACGTGTGCACATGTGTGTGGTCTGAGTGATGTGTGTGCACATGTATGGCATGTTCCCCTGTTCACTGGAGGCCACGGGGAGGTCCTCGGTGGTTGCTTGGGCTCAGGCAGGTGGCTCCCCATGTCCAAGTGACGCCAGGAAGAGTCCTGCTCTGTGCCTGGAGCCCCCACCCCCTCCCATCTCCCCCCTTTGGGTGGCAGAGCCCCAGGGACCCCAGCTCACGTCTCCTGCACGTCACGGGGACCCACGCCCTGCCCTGTCTCTCCCATTTTCACCCTTGCTCACCGCCCTCCCGGGGGGCCAGCTCTGCGCCCCAGAGTTGGGAGCTCTGGGTGGGGTTCCTGCAGCGTGAGGAAAGCCAGGCTTTGGGGGCTGAGCGGCAACGGCCCCGCCAGCTGGGTGGCCTCAGGCAAGTTACTACACCTCTCTGAGCCTCCGTTTCTTCCTGCATAGATGGGGACAACAGTCCTTACCTCCCCAGACACACGGAGAGGGTCTAATGAGGTGGTAGACGCACATGGGCAGTAGATGTCTATTCACGGGATGCCGTCACTAGACCCGGGGTGCCCCGGCCAGTCTGGCTGCAAAGGAAATAAGGCTGTGAGCTGCAGCGCCGCGAGACGGGGGGTGGGGGTGGTGTCTGCTCCTGCCGGGGCCCCTCATTGTCTGGGCTCAGTCCTGCTGCACTCGCACGGGTCCCCAGCCCCAGACGGGAGGGGTGGGCAGGCGTCTGCAACCAGAGGAGGGAGGGGCCCACGGGAGTGGCCACTGAGCACTGTGGCCCTCTGGGGGCTGTTGGTGGCCAAGGCATCTTGTGGGATGGCGTGGCTCCGGAGGAGGAGGGCCTGGCCCTCCACAGTGAGTGTGTGCCTCAGCTGCCCCTGCACCCCAGGGCGGCCCTGGGGATGGGGTCCGGGGCTCAGGGGCCCTGCCTGCTGGGGCCGGGCGCAACCAGAGTGGGCAGACCCGTGCCAGGAGTCCTTCCTCCTTGTCTCTTCAGGGCGTGTGCAGCCCACCGGCCCAGACCTGGGGGTCAGGGGTCCTGGCCCCCCTCAAGGGGAAAGGGCAGATCTGCATCCCACCCACGCTCAGCGCTGGGTTTGATGCTGTGCCTGCAAGACTGGCCCCCGGAAGCAGGTGCAGTATGGGGGGCGGCGTGGGCAGTTAGCGATTGATGCACGGCTCCTGGCCGGCAGATGGCCTCCTGTCGCAGGGTCGGAGGTCGGGCACGTCCTGCCCAAGTCCCAGGCCCGCACAAGGGCTCCTTAACACAAGGTGACGTGTGAGACCAGCTCAGCCTGGCCTAGGACCAGGGTCAGGGTGCTCTGTCTTGAGTCTGTGGCATCCAGCTATGTTCCTTGGAACAGGGTTGGGGTTTCTGCACCCCCATTCCAGTTTCCAGCTCCCCCTGAGGCCCTGCCCCTGGCCTGTGATCCCCAGACCGCTGGGGAGGCTGGATCCTCTCCCGTCGCTCGCCCTGGGCCCTGGCAGGGGCCTGTCCCTCGAGGGCTTTGGGAGGTCGAGGCCCAGGTGGCGATGACTGTGCCGGCCATGGGCCGCTGTCCCTCCCTCCTGGTCAGACCCTGCCCTCAGCTCTGAGGCCACCAAGGCCCTCGGCACTTGCAATCAGGCACCACAGTGAGGTCGTTCTGCAGTTTGGGGGACCCGGCTCATTCCCGTGGCCTCTGTGGGCCCCTCCACGTGTGCTGCTGGGAGTGGGCCGGCAGTGCCCGGGGGGTACCTGCTCCAGCCTCTGCGCACCTGGGGGCCACGTCCCCTGCCGTGCGGCCGCAGATAGAGGCCGGGGGCCCGTGGGATTGTATCTGCCCCAAGAGGAAGGCCCAGACTTGGCCTGGGGGCCAGAGTTGCCCATGCCTCTCCCCAGAAGAGGGCGAGTGGGGGTCAGGGCTGGCGGGCCAGCTGGGGTCCCGGGACATGTGGGTAAGGGGCCCCTGGGAGATGAGGAGTCTGGGCTGGTGTTGCCTGGGGGTGGCCGGGCCCCCAGAGACCTGGTCACACCTGGTCAGCGTCCTGGTTGTGAGGCGGGGGCAGGAGGAGCAGGAGCAGCAGGAGGGACAGACTGACGCGTGTTCTCTTCGGTCTAGGGCGCGGCTGCCTCAGCCCCTGGCCTGCTGATGACGCACTCAGGTAGGCCCCAGCTCTGGGACAAGGGAAGAGGGGGCGCGGTGGCTGCCTCCCGGCTCAGCCGGAAGCTCTGCACCAGACAGGGAGGCGGGTGCTGGCGGACAGTGGGAGGCCATGGACAGAGGCTGACACGGGCAGTGGGGGGTGACGGTGTGCAGCCTCGAGGAGCCCTGGCCTGGGTGGGGCGGGCCCAGGAGTGGAGGGCAGGGTGCGGCTAGCTTGCCCTGAGGGGTGTGTGGATGGAGTGGGCAGAGTCAGGCTGCCCTGGAGACTCGGGGTCTCCAAGGCCCAGTTGGAAGGCGAAGGCTGGGCAGAAGCTGGCTGTCACCCAGGGGAAGGCCTGGAGGGTTGGGGGAAGCTGAAGTTTGGGGAAGGTTGGCCTTGGGCAGGGTCGGGGGGGGTCGCTGGAGGTCAGGGGTCAGCTCCGTGCCTTATCTTCTTGGTGGAGCCTCTGAGCAGGGGGGCCTGACGAGCTTAGACCCTCCACCCTTTAGAGGTGCATGACACCTGTTGGGGCCGGACCCTGCAGGCTGACCCGGAGTGGACCTTTGGGGGCAGGAGGTGGCAGGCAGGGCCGGTGGGCAAAGCAGGGTCCACAGGAAAGGCCCACACCAGCTGGCTTTGGGGTTTCCTGGCTCGGGATAGGGCCCTGAGGACCACCCCTGACAACGCTATCCCGTGACACCAACTCCCAGATGGTCCTGGACACGTCCTCCTGCTGTCCACTCGCCTCCCCGTGGGGCCCTGTGGACATCGTTAACCCTGGCATGGGGTGGGGAGGGGAAGCCTGCTGGAGGATACAGACCCTCTCCACTGAGGCCAGGGGCTGGGGGAAGTGAGGCCCGATCCTGGCAAGGACAGAGATGAACTGGGCCGCAGATGGTGTGGCCCAAGCCCCGGTGATGGCGGCAGCGCCCTGGGCAGGCAGGAGAGGCCAGGGCCGCGCTCATCCGTCCTCTTCTCTGTTCTGGAAGCGATTTGAGGCGGCTTCTAAGATGGCCATTCCATTTTGTCCTCTATCCCTTGGCACATGCCTCCTTCTCCAGGCAGCCTGCCCTGATTTTCCCTGGCCTCACGGGTCTAGGTGTCTCCCGTGGGTGCCTCTGCCTGCCACCTCGGGTTACGTGGGAGAGGGTCTGCACTGGCCCCCTCCAGGCCGGTTGAGGGAGAGTCGCACACTGCTGGGGTACAGATGGGTGTGCAGAGCCCTTGCGGATACGGTGTGCCTGCCAGGGGGGAGGGCCCTGCAAAGGCTGCCCGTCCGCTGGGAGGCGGCTCCCTGCCCTGTGATACATTCTGTGGCCACAAATGCAGCCGATCTACAGAACCCCTCACCTCGCAGCTCACCTCAAACCCCAGAGATTCTCTGGGGATTGAAAACAGCCTGTCGTTGGCTTGAGAAGCTCGCAGGACGCTCTCTGAGCTGCCTGTCAGAGTGTGCCCCGTGGCATGACCTGCCTCTGCCTCCGGGCACCCAGGCACCCGGAGCCCTAAGCCTGGCTTGGAAGCTGAGTGTCCAGAGCACCCCCCCAACCCCCGCTGTGCTCCTTGGAATCAACACACCCTGTTTGCCCAAACCGGGAAGGTGGTCCCCCTGTGTCCAACAAAAGCCTGCTGCCTTCCCACCTTGAGGACGCGTGTGTCCAATGCTTGGAGGAGGAGCCACTGTGGATGGAAGTGCGGGCCTGCACTCGAGGGGGAGGGGTTTTCTGTGGAGACTCCCTGGTCCAGAGACGGTCCCTGAAGCCTGGAGCCGCGGTGGGGGTGGGCGGTGACCCAGGAGGACAGCCAGGGGGGTTGAGGGCAGGGGGCAGGGGCTGAAGAGAGGGCAGTGTGGTCACCTGACCGCAGCAGGCCACAGGGGCATCCATGCGGGTGGCTCAGCAGTGCTCAGCCCACGGCATCGGGGAGAGGAGCACACCCTTTCTAGAAGCTCACTGGTGAAGGGCGGCAAAGGGTGGTGCTGGGTCTGGGAGGGGGGCGGGCGGGTCTCAGGATGGGCGGTGCTGGGCCAGGGGATCCGGGGAGGTGGGGGCCCGGGGGGCTCCCAGGCCCTGGCCAGGCGCAGGGTGGGAGGCGTGCCAGATGGGCTGGGTGCAGAGTTCTTTGCCCCGGGAGACTCACTGTGCTTGCCCCCGCAGGAGCCCCAGGGCTCGAGAGACTGTGCAGCGAGGCGCCCCCCTACGTGAACATCCCCGTCAGCCCCTCCTCCAAAACGCAGCTGCACTACATGGGCCTGGAGCTCCAGGGGGCCAGCGCGGGGATCCGAGGTGCGTCCCCACGTGGGGGCCTTCCCCTCCCGGGGCGCCTCAGGCCGCCGCAGTAGAGGGGGCTTGCTCCCCCTCCCGGGCCCCCCCCAGGCCATGCTCTTGCTGAGCCTCGTCCTGAGGGTGTGGCCTCACCTTCCTCCCAGCTTAGCAACGCCCCCAAGCTCGGGTCCTGGATCCCATCACCTCTTCCAGGCCGAGGCGGGAGGCGTGGGCTGTGCGGGGCTTCCCGGAGGTGGGGGGAGGGGGGTGGGGGGAGGGGGGTGGGCGGCCGGGCCAGCTCACCCGGGGCTGCTTCCAGGGGCTGGCGCCTCCCGCTATGCACAGATCGACATCACGGCCACCGAGGCGGCCCACAGGGTGGGGGCCCAGCATGCGCAGAGCCGGGAGGAGCGGCTGCCCGAGCTGGAGCAGAGGAGGAAGGGCGCCCTGCGGTGAGGACACCCCCCGCCACGACGGGGCAGCTCACTGAGCCGGAGTCACTTCTGCTGGCCGTGGCCGAGGGCACCAGGGAGCCTGTCATCTTTGCTGCATCCCCGGCGGTCTGGGCCCCGCGACTGGGGCCTCCTGGCTGCAAGGTAGCCACGGCTTGTCCCCACGCCTTCCCTGCCCCACTGGTCACTGCTGCCTAGACCTGACCCTTTCTTTGGCCTCCATGAGTCACTCGGGACCTCCAGCAAGTCGGGGGGAGCCACGCGTCCAGGCGCCAGGCATTTTGCAGTTGGTCCCCTGAGACAGAGCAGCGTGTCGCTGCAGGTGCCCTGAGGGGATTGGACAGCAGTGTCCATGGCTCTGGGACGCAAAGGGCCCTCCCCTTCCCTGGAGGTGGTGGCCCCCCAGCTGAGGCCAGGCATGCCCTTGGGGAACACAGGGGCCCAAACCACAGCAAGGCCGGACCAGGTCCCACCTCTGCTGAGCGTCCTGCAGCCGCCTCCAGCTGTCCCACGCCTGGGTCACCGCTGCCCTGTGCCTGGGGACCCTGCCGCCCGTGAGCCCTGGGGGCGGCGGGACTGTCCCCCCTTCAGACCCACCAGGCTGCAGTGTGGTCCCACACACGTTTACTTGACTGCGTTGCTTCTTAGGACCCATTACTGTTGGTCGTGTAAATAGTTTAAAATCGTTAATGTTCTATTTTTAACACGCACATTATTTTCCTGAAGGATGAGGTGCTTTCTCTTTCTTGGGCTGTGGCTTTGCCTGGCCCTGGACACGGTTCTGTCGTCTTGACACAGCGCAGGCGCTCTGGTGCCGGGTTGCCCCCACCTTGGTGGGTCTGGGTGGGGTTCCCGTTGCCCCCCAACAGTGCCTGTGGCCTTGGGGAAGTTTTGTGGCATATTCATGACTCAGTGAGCAGGAGGGAATGGTCATGGCTAATGGGTGTCTTGGTCACTGGGGGGTTTCCAGAGCTGGTGGGGGGGCTTCCTGACATTCCTCCCTAGTCATGAAAGGGAAGCATCGGGTTGGGCCTTCTGACCCTGGTCTCGTAGAGGAAATGGGGCTCTGATCTGCAGGGCTGGGGTCTCCAACCATAGCCTACTCAGACACCTTCCTCCCTTCTTCCCCCCTTTCTCCCTCCCATCCACCCACCGTCCACCATCCGTCCATCCACCCACCATCCACCATCCACCCATCTTCCATCCATCCATCATCCATCCACCATCTATCTTCCATCCACCATTCATCTGTCATCCATCCATCAGTTCATCACCCATCCACCATCCATCCACCCATCAACTATCATCCATCCACTCTCCATCTGCCATCCATCTGTCCATCACCCATTCACCACCCATCCACCATCTACCATCCACCACTCATCTATCATCCATCCATCATCCATCCATCCATCCATCCATCATCAATTCATCGCCCACCCATCCATCACCCATTCACCATCCATCCACCACCCATCATCCATCCATCATCCATCCACATCCCTCTCCCACCCCGCCCCTGATCCACTAAGGACCCAGTGAGTCTTAGGGTACTGTAAGTGGCTGACACTCATGTTCTCCTCCTCAGCTGAGATCCCTCAGGTTGATGGGTTTCAGAACAGCAGCACCCTTTTCCTTGCCTCATCTTCTGAGCTGACACCTGACTATTGGGGAAGCTTGCAAGGCAAGGCAGAAGTAGGCCCAGTCCTGAGCCTCTGGGATGCAAAGGCCTCAGGGTTGATCCTGCAAGCAAGTCAGATTCTAAGCCTAAAAGGCCCCCACTAGCATGCCCTGGACAAGATTCTGGGATAGTCAGACTTCCCTTTTAAATTACAAGGGGGGGAGCAAAGCATGGGCTGCACACCCCAGTCCAGGGTTCCAGTAGTGAGGGGTTGCCCTCTGGGTGGGAGGGGGCTCAGATGTCCATGCACACCAACTCTGGGATAGGCAACTTGGGGTTCTGGGCCTTACCAGTGACCCTGAGCGGCTGGCATCTGGGGTCTCTTGTTTTCAAAATGAAATAAGGCTGCTGTGTTTTTGTAAAGCTGAAACAGGGTTATGGACGTATTAGGCATTCATGAAGAATAGCTCCCCAGGGGCTCAGCCAGGTCTGGCCCAGGCCACCACAAGCAATCTGGTGCTTTGGCTGCGGAGGGCGGCCCCCTCCAGCCCCGGAGGCCTCGGGGGCGCTGGGCTCGGCCAGCTGTGTCAGCCACACAGGCAGTGGGGGACAGCCCCCTGTCCTTCCTCCAGGGCTGTGAAGGGAGGCACAGCGCCCAGGGCCCAGAGCCCCGCACTGGGGCCGTTGGGCAGAGCTGTTACAGCTGCCACAAGGTGATGGCCACGTGGCACGGTGTGGCTGTGGAGGAAGGTTTTAGGGACCCTGTGGAACTGAACACAAGTTCCACCTGCCTGATGCGCAGCAGAGACATCGAGTTTGCAGCAAGAAAAGGGTTTATTCAAGAGGCAGCCAGAGGAGGAGACGCGGGTGGGGGGAAGAGGGGCGGGGGGCAAGCCTCACATCCGCCTCCTCAAAGGGGAGAGTTGGGGTAATCGGGGAAATGTGAAGGTGAAGGAAAAGGTCTGGGTGACAAGTTGCAGCTGGGATCAGTCCTATTAACGCTTCGGTTACCAGTTTCACCCGGCCCTCGACTTGCGCCCAGGAAGGGCTCCCCGCCTTTGCCGAGACGTAAGAGGTGGCCCGGCCGGGACCCCTGCAGCCTGCCCCGCGCCACCGCCCTTCCCTACCTCCGCCTCTGCCCTCAAGGGCCCTCCTTGGGCAGGCCGCACCGCACACATGGCTGGACGCCGGGGCCCCCCGGATACGGGGTTGGATTGAGTGTCTTAATTCTGGAATAACAGCCTAGATGCTTCAGGGACTGTGCCACCCAGGCGCCCCATCCCGCACCATTCTTGATTCTGAGTCCCGACCTCTCTTCCTGCGACACTTGGAACCCGGTCTCTGCCTCCATTGCCTTTAAATCTTGTAGTTAGTACTTTCGTCTCTTAGGGGGCCTTTTGTTCTGTGAAGTTGCTCTTCACTTTCAGGGGCTTTTCTTGGACATTTTGACATCTCCTCTCTGGCCTCTCCTGGGTCCTGCTCTGACCGCCGAACCACCAGCTTGCCCTTTGAGTTCGTGTAGGATTTTCCCTCTCTTTCTGTGGTTCCTTGTGTGATTTCCTCCACGTTGATGTCTTAGTCTTTGGGGGTTTCACTTCTGCCATCAAACGTTCATTCCCCAGCTCATTGTGGCTCCTTACGGCGCCCCGTCCTTGCTCGGATGCACTTTTATCTCTCGGAGGAATTTCTTACTTACAACAGAAAGCCACACAGACCTTACATGCACGGCTTGACACACTTTCACACATGGATGACCCATGTCACCACCATCCACGAGCAGAGGGCATTGCCCATCACAGACCTTCCTTCCAGCCCTTTGGAGGCAACGCCCATCCTGCCAGGGGACCACTGATTTGATCGCCATCCCTAGCAACTAATTCTGTCTCTTTTACAATTCGCTTCTTTGGCTCAGAATGTTTTTGAGATTCTCCAACAATGTAGATGACTCTGCACCCATTCCATTACACAAACATACCAGAATTTTTTGTCTGTTCTGTGAGTGAACATTTAGCTTGTTTTTGCTTGTGAATGAGAAGAAGCTGAACATGAATTGGACAGTTTTCTTGTGTTGGGCCTTCTGTGGGCACACACCCTCTACTCCCCTGGAAACACGTGTGATCAGAGGAGGAACTGCAGGGCACAGGTGAGAAAATGTTTACAAAGAAACTGCCGACATTTTGCACAGCGGCTTTACCATTTTGCACATTCCCCCAGCAACAGGAGCGTTCCAGTACGTGCCCATCCTCAGCCAACCCTTGGTAGGGGCCTATTTTGAATCATCCTCATGGGTGTGGAGTGCTGGCTCATTGGAGTCATTTGCATTTTTCTGACAACTAATGATGCTGAGCACCTTCTCATGTGCTCATTGGCCATTTGGATGCCTTCTTCAGCGAAAGGCCTGTTTAATTCCCGTGTCCATTAGAATCCCGGGTTGTAGAATTTTGGGTCTGAGCCCTGTCTCAGACGCAGGCTTTGTGACCGCTCCTCATTCTCCAGTTGGTTGGTTTACTTTCTTAATGATACATCTTGACGAGAAGTTTCTGATTTTGAGGAGATGCCATCTTTGTTCCTCTATCATTGATGGTTGGAGCCTTCTGTGGCCTGTTTTAGATGTCTCTGTCTACCCTCTGGTCAGAAAGATGCTCTCCTGTTTTCTAGAAGATTTACAATTTTAGCTTTCATGTGTAGGCCTATGAATCACTGTAAATTACTTTTTTTTTAAGATTTTATTTATTTATGTGAGAGAGAGAATGAGAGAGAGAGCATAAGAAGGGGGAGGGTCAGAGGGAGAAGCAGACTCCCCGCTGAGCGGGCAGCCCGATGTGGGACTTGATCCTGGGACTCCGGGATCATGACCTGAGCCGAAGGCAGACGCCCAACCAACCGAGCCACCCAGGCGCCCTGTAAATTACTTTTTGCATGTGGTGTGAGGTCCACTTTCCCTCCAAACCTAACAAGTTGCTCCAACTCCATTTACCGAAGAGAATTTCTCTCCTCAAACTAGAAGTTTCTAGTTCTTTCCTCCAGAATTTAGAGGTTTTATTTGGTTCTTCAAATCTGTTACGTGATTCTCTTGCTTCCTGTTCTTGGAAACTGTTTTGAGTTTGTCCTGTATTCTGTAAACAGTGGGCAGGACTGCTCTGTCATGTGTTGCGGTCGTCACTGGTACCTCCGATTTCTCGTGTCTTCGCGGGCCGGCCTGAGCTGTGACCCCTGCATTCTCACTCATGGGGTCTTGCTGTCTTCTGTGCCTGGTTATTTTCAAGTCAGTTTGTGAACAATTATGCGTGGGTTTGTTTGAGAAGTATGACAATTTCTTCCAGAGAGGGGTCTTTCACTTCTGCCAATCCAGAAGCACCAGAACCACTGTTTGTGGCCTGAGGGCCAGGGCCAAGTCATGCGGGCTGGCCCTCATCTCCACCATCTCTGCCAGGAGCCAGCCAGACCCCCTTTCCTGGGGCAGGGGAAGGGGTCCATGTTCACAGGCTCTCCCTTTAGACACCCACTTTACACTAGCCTGTGGCCCTGAACCCAGGGTGCCTGGATGGCCATGTTCTTGGGGTGACACACAGTCTCACACTGCACAGCCTTCCTGGGCTCCTGTGGTCCCTTTTGCCTTTGGTCACACCTTCACAGGCTCAGATTTCCACTGCTCCTCAGGAGAGAGGTGTAATCCCCAGTGCAGGGGCTCCTTTCAGTGAGTTAATCCCTGGAGTCGGAAACCCCCTTGTTCTTTCCTGTCGAGTGCATCTGCGGTTGCACATTTCCCCCAGAAGCTCCCCCTGACCACGGCCCCCAAGTTTGGTGCGTAGTGTTTCTACTAGCATTCAATTAAAAGTATTTTCTAACTTCTAATGCCATTTCTTCTTTGGTTCCTGTGTATTTTTAAAGTTCTTGAATATACTTTTCTTAAAAAAAAAGACTCCATTTATTTGAAAGAGAGAGTGAGTGAAAGAGAGCACGAGCTGGGGGAGGGGCAGAGGGAGAAGCAGAGGGAGCAGCAGACCCTCCACTGAGTGAGGAGCCCAGGATCATGACCTGAGCTGAAGGGAGACACTTAACGGACTGAGCCACCCAGGTGCCCCTAAAGTTCCTGAATATACTTATTTTAATTGTCTTTTCATTACCGAGTCCCTCCTTGGTTGCGATAAGGTTAAAGAATGTGATCTGTATCATCTAACCTTGCTGCTGAGTTACTGGAATTTGCTTTGTGCCCTGGGCCAGTCAGCTTTTAAAATGTTCCGTATGTATTAAGAACATGTTTTCTCTAAAGGGCATGAGCAGACCGTGCTTGTTGACTGTGTAGTCCATCTGTCTGTGTTCTTTATCAGGGCCCTGAGCTTCTGTGGTGAGAAGCTGGCAGAGAGGCAGCAAATTCAACAGAAATGAGACAAGAAAGGAAACAGAGAGTAAAAGCCAATGAAAGAAAACTAGCAAACAACAGAGGGAAATCAGTGAAGCTGAAGCTGGTTCTGGGGGAAAAGTTCTAAAACTCGACAGAGCCTAAGCTAGACTGACTGGGGGGCAAAGAGGAACAGCAGTTACCGACACCAGGAACAAAAAGGGGGCATCACCACAGATCCGACAGACATTAAGAAGGGAACAACTTTACACCAATTGTTTTAACAACTCAGATATCATTCCTTGACAAACATATAAAGACACAACAGGGGCGCCTGGGTGGCTCAGTCCTTAAGCGTCTGCCTTCGGTTCAGGTCATGATCCCGGGGTCCTGGGACTGAGCCCCGCATCAGGCTCCCTGCTTGGCGGGAAGCCTGCTTCTCCCTTTCCCTCTCCCCCTGCTTGTGTTCCCTCTCTTGCTATGTCTCTCTCTCTCTGTCAAATAAAAAAATAAAATCTTAAAAAAAAAAAAAGACACAAGAAGTATTAGAAAATCCAAACAGCCTTGTATCTAGTTTTAAAAACTGACAAAACTCTAGCATGAGGAGCACTTCCGGCCTAGGTGGTCCACCCACGAGGGCTGCTGCACATTAAGGAAGAAGGCCAAGCCCACACACACCGCAGCAGAGCCTCGCAAGGGGCACTTCCAGCTCATCTCAGTCCAATGTGATACCAAACGGGACAGACTACATGTGACAACCAGAACCACGGGCCAGTGTCCCACAGAGGGGTATAAACAAACGTCCTTAGGCAAGCATCAGCAAAGCTAATCCAGCTGCACAGAGGACGGACCGTCTTCGTGGCCAGTGGGGTCCACCCGGGAATGCAGGTTATTTTAGCATTTGGAAATCAGCGAGGTTCACCACAGTAATTCAGTCAAGAAGCAAACCTTTACAATCATCTCAAGAGATGCACAAAAAGCACTTGACAACTTTCAATACTCATTCACAAAAAACTCCTAGCAAGCTGGGATAGACCCCCTGCAATCTATAAAAGCATCCATAAAACTCCATCATAGCTCATGTGACACTTAACTGGAAGACTGAATGTGTTCCGTGGAGATTGGAAGAGAGGGACGTCCCCCTCTGCCCCTGCTGCTCAACACTGGGCTGGACAAGCCGGCCAGTGTGCATGGAGAGGTCACAGCACCCGAGGGAGAAGCGAGACTGCAGTCTGACGGGGGACATGGTGTGCGGATGTGCCGGGGCCTGGGCCACCGGACGTAAGGTCAGCATATGAAAGCAAGTGCACGATGAAATGAACATACTAGTGACAATAGCATAAAATATCAAACACCTAGGAACAAACCTCGTGGAGACATGCAGGGTCTGTGTACAGAGAGATGCAAGATGGGCTACATAAACGGGTCAGATGAGACAGGCTCACAGGACTCGATACTAAGATGTAGATTCTCCCCAAAGTGAGCTACATATTTGAGGTGATCCCTGTGAAAACAGTCGTTTTTTTATAAAAAACAAGAAGCTGATTCTAAGATGTATATGGAAATGCAAAACGCCCGTAATGAATCTTTAAAAAGAGGAGGAAGATGCATACCACCTGATTCCAACCTTTATTATAAAGCTACTGTAATCAAGACAGCGGGTGTAGACTAGATAAAACTACCTTCGGGGTAGAGGATGCACACTATACAGAGCCACACCTGTACGCTCACTTGAGTTTTGACAAAGGCACCGAACCAAGTAACGGAGGAATATTTCTGTACGAGAAATGGTGCCAGAACATAAGGAAACAAGTGGGCATTGGTCGGGAACCAGGATTCACCGTAGGAGACATCCAGGCCCGAGGACGCCCTTCAGCAACGAACGGAGTCCGTCTCAAGTGCACGGCACGGCTGGACGAGGCACACAGACGGCCGAGTGGAAAACGCCAGACACACGAACACATCCTCATGGTCCGATCCCTTGTGTGTGAAATACATGGACAGGCGCAAGTGAGCTGTGGTGAGAAAAGCCGGTGGGCGGCTGCCGGGCGGGTGGACAGCCATTCGGGCGCCCATGGCCGTCAGCACACACGGAGCACGACACCGTGCACCCGTGCTTCAGTGAGCGCTCCCTCCTCACCGCTCAGTCGCCCCGAACCTGGGAGACCAGCAACTCCACGACTGGAGACCGCGAACACGCAGCCGGAACATCGATGACTGCAGACCGAAGACTGAGGGCCCTCATGCCGTCCTGCGGGCCGGCGGCAGACGCAGGCCCTCCACAAAACCAGTCGGGACCATCCTGTCGGAATGAACGCGCGTTCCTAGGACTGTCTCCGTGACTCCTGGGAGCCGAGCGCGCGCGCCGAGCGCGCACACACAGGACCCTTCACCACGGCACTTCTCACCCAACGTCGGGTACAGCTCTAAACGTCGTACCTTCATCCGGTGGGACGGCGCCCGGCACTGAAGAGGCGCACGGGTCCCCTAGACAACGTGGCTGAATCTCACCGTGAAGGGACTAGAGGCAGATGCCCCACCCCTACACACCCACCGCGTGCTGTAGTTTCCTGAAACAGGGAAATCCAACCTGACCTCATCAAGAACGTGGGTCTGTCAGGGTCCGTTGACGTGGCATTAATAGTTCAGACAGACTGGGGGGCTGGAACATCAGGCATTTTTCTCCAGTCGAGAGGCCGGAAGCAATCACTGTGCCAGCAGATTCGGGCTGGTGCGGGCCTGCTTCCTGGTACGCAGACATGGACTTGCTGCAGAGTGCTCCCACTTGCGGGCCAGGGAGCTTTCTGGGGCCTTTTCTTAGGACGCCGATCCTATCTGAGGGCTCCTTTCTCATGATCTGATTACCTGAAGGTCCCAATGCTGACACCCTCACCATGGGAACTGGGTTCCAGTATATGAATTTGGGGGGACACAAGCCGAGTGGTCAGCTATAGGAGAGGGGAGCGTGGGGGTATCCTAGGATCTGGGTAACCTCTACTTGTTGACCTGGGGGTGGGCTCCAGAGTACTCGCTCGGGAGGACTCACTGAGCCGTAGGCATCTTGTGCCCTTTTATGAATCCGTGTTTTCCTTCACAGCAATCAGAATCTAAAAGCAGTATGGCCACTGGCCCCTGGCTTGGGGGCTGCCACAGTACCTGCTGCCTCCGGTGGCAGAGGCAATGACAAATCATGAAGACCCATCTGGTTCTCTGGCATGTATGAAGGCCAAGAGCCCCCTCTAGTTGTCGGTTCCTCAGATGGTACACTGAGTCAAATGTCCGCTTCTGTTTGCCTCCCTGTCCTGGGCCTGACCTCCTCCCAGGCCTTGCACCTCACACAGGGGCACTCAGAACATGAGTGTATGCCCCGGAGCTCGGAGCCCCCCAGGCAGCTCTGCGGAAGCCGGGCAACAAGCCCTTCTCTGGTCCTCGGCCTCCACCCAAGCAGTCGTCACCCTGCCCTGCCCGTCAGGCCAGGCCACAGCCGTGCACACCAGGGCCTGCTGCGAGGGACACACCAGCCACCCGGTCAGTGGCAGGCATGACCTGGAGGCCTCCGGAGCACGGCAGGAAGGCCCACCCATGCCCAGTGGCCCAGGGAGGAGGGGGGCCACCTCCCTGCTTGGTTTCAGTGCATCCTGACACACGAAGTCCTAGGACAACCCCCCCTTGGACTTGATTCTTCTCAGAATAATGGCTCATGGGAAAGCTGTCTGGTGGATCCCAACATGCCAGCCGAGGCCGGGACGTGGTCGATGCCGAGTGCAGCGCTGGGGTCAAGCCTCTTCCAGGTTCAAACGAACCTGGACCCCCACATGGACCGCCTGTGGTGAAGTCAGAGAAGGGTGCCCGTGGAGCTGTCAAACCTCAGCGAGACAATCAGCCACGGAGACCCCCGGGCCCATGGGGATCTCCCCAGGCCCAACCTCAGAGGCTCGCAGGGAGACACCAGTGGGGCCGCTATGAGCCCGCCCCAGGCCTGTGCCAGAGGTCACACCTGCCCCCGAAGTTCACCTCCACCCCACTCTCGCGGGTCAAACCAGGGGGACTGTGGCCCTGGGAGGCCCTCGGCCCCGCCCCGTGTCATGCAGCAGAGAACACAGGGAGTGGGGTGCGGGGGTGGAAGACGAGCAAGATGCAGACGCAGAGAGACCACCGAGTGACAGGTCAGATCACTGACGATTTAGACCGTATGACGTGTTTTTAGAAGACACAGTATTGCAGCGGCAGATTCACGCGAGTCTGAGGCACTGCTCATCGGGCACCCAGGGGGTCGGAGCAGTTCTTCCGCATGCAGGATGCCCGGCTAGTCCCCGCCACACCTCCCCCAAGGTCCTGTTCCTGCCCAGCGCTGCCCCAAGCCCCCGGGCCCGTGCTGAGGCGGACCGCTGGCGCCCGGCTTCTTCTTGCTTTTTCCGGCGGGCTCCTGCGGCCTCAGAGTTCGTTGTGGCGAGCTCTGGAGATGCGGCCCGACAGATCCTGTAAATGCTTCTTCACCTGAAAACAGGGCACAGTGTCAACCCAGCCGCCATCTGCCCAACATCACGATACACACGGTCTTAGGAGGAAAACTCCTGAGCTCCTCGCTTTTCTCATTTGCATGTCTGCCACCAGGAAACAGTCAGGAATCAATCACACAAGTAGCTCCACACCAACTAGAACATCAGCGCCTGCTAAAAACCAACCGCGGGGGGCAGAGGACACAGGGCCGTTTCCGCAGAGGCGGGGAACAGAGATGCCACCTGGCTGGCCCCCGCCGCCGACGGAGCCCGGCGTCCACTCCACACGCGCTCCTGCCACAGCAGTGAGGCAGAGAGCACCCCGCGCCTGCCCCTTCTCCGGCACAGCCGGACTCCCCTCTGCAAGTTCCCACCCCGCAGCGTCACTCTGGAGCTGACCTCCCGTGCGGGGTGCTTGCCTTCTCCCCGACCGGCTGGCTAGACAGGCACGGACCCACACACCCCTCCTCTGAGGCACTTCGGCCTCGTGTCACTTTAGATTTATGTGTTTGAATGGCTAGCCCATCCCTGTGGCTCCAGAATCAGACACACAAGAGGGTCCCTCCTCCCTTGCTCCCTCTAGAGAGGGACCCATCTCATCTGTTTCCAGATTGTTCCGTGTGTCCTTCCGCCCCTACCGCCAGCCCCTCACAGCGTCCATGCTGCTCCACCGCTTCTTTCCCCCAGCATGGTCCGACCCCGAACCTCTTCTGCACGAAGAGCCCGACTTCTGTGCCTGTATGGGCACCTGATTTGTGGGTCACCGCGAACGACCTGACCAGCCCCGGAGTGACCCCATTCTGCTCAGCCCCCTGCCGCCGCTCTGGGACGGTCTGCATTCCCACGAGGGGGAACGTGGCCTCCACACACACCACACGGGATTCTCGGGACCGTCCTCCTGTGCGCACGCGCACACGCCACAGCCACTGCCTCACATGCCCACCCGGTGCCGGGCCACTGGGCTGAGGGCACGTGCTGGGGGCATAGGTCCCACAGCTCTGAACAGGCCCGGAGGGGATGGCCCAGCCCCTGTGGGAGCGGACCAGGCGCCACCTGCCGTCCGCAGAGGAGGGACCGGCGCACCCGCGGGGCCGGGGGACATCGCGGGGCTGCGCGCACCTTGTAGCCCAGCTCCTTGGTCTTCTCCTCCAGCACGGCGTACTTCTCCTTGTTCCGGCTCACGTGCTCTCGGTCCCCGAAGCTCTCCACATGTTTCAGTTTCTGGTGAGAGATTTCCAGCTGCTTCTGGTAGTGGTTGTGTTTTTCAATTTTGGCTTCAAAGTGCTTAAGCTCCTCCTAGAATAACGTTTCAACAACTGAACGTCCCCCAACGGACTCTTTGTGCCACTCTGGGGTCCCCAGCAAACCTCCCCACCCCCTCAGGACACGGGTGGCCACCGCACACCTGGGGCTGGGCGACAGGGCTCAACGCGGAGGCAGGGCGCTACCTCCTCGGAGGGCGCACACCCCGAGCCCCTCACCGTGCGACCCGTCCAGGACAGCTCCAGGGCGCCATCCCTGCTGCCCCCGATCGTGCAGCAGCGCACGTGGAAGGAGCGCACCCCTACCCGCCAGAGATTCCGCCACAACAGGACGGCTCCACGCCTGGCACCCGGCCTGCCCCTCCCCCGCCCCTCGGTGAACCTGCTTCCCTTTCCCCGAGCCCACATCCAGCCTGACACCTGGGCTGGGGCCTCAGCCACAGCCGCACTGCACTGTCCTCTCCCCTGTCCCCACGGCCTCCTGTCATACCTGCAGCAGCCACCACCTTGGGGAGGCTCTGCGGCACTGCCCTTCCCGCCCCTCCTGCCTGCACGGTGTTCTCGGGTCAGTCCCGCCGGCCGGGCCCCCGCATCCCGGTCTCGGCTGAGCTGTGACCCCCCCCAGACCTCCAGAGCAGGGCTGAGTGGCCTGCCCAGGGGCCACGAGGGCCGACAACACGCATCCCTCCGCACTGGGCTGCGCTCCAGACAGATGCTGATACAGGGACCTCTGCTGGCCGCCCACTGCTGTCCCTGCCGCTGTCTCCTGCCCTGCGGCCCCGCTTCTCCCGCCTGCCGGTGACTCCTCAGAGGCCCCGTCCCTCCACCACACGGGCTGTCCCCCTTTCCACCCTCCCTGCCCCCGTGACCGTGGGCCCAAACACGGCGCGTGAGCTCCGCGGTGGCCTCTGGGACCCACATGCCAGAATGACCTCTCGCTCCACAGGCCCCAGCTGGAGCCCCCATGCCGGGCTCCCGTCTTAGCCGACGGCAGCCATCCGCCCACACCCTTCTGATCCCTGACCCACTGGCCTGCAGCAGCCTGGTTACAGCACGACCCCCATGAGGCAACACTCTGGCAACTCAGAGGCCCTCCCCTCCAGGCCTGCTGCCAGAGCCCCACGCGGGGTCTGCTGTTCTCGACCCGCATGCTTCTGCACCAGCCCTCCGTCCTCACACCCCGCACATCCGAAGCTGAGCAGACGCCCCTGGAGCCAGACCCTCCCTTCACCGGAGGCCAGCCCCGTCCACAGAGACGCGAGCACGGCAGTCCCCCACAGCCACCGGCCAGCACGGCAGAGGGATGTAGGGTGCAAGGAAAAAGGCCCGTGAACACGCTGATCTGCCACTCACACTGCGGTCCAGAGTCTTTCCCACATTAGTACGAAGTTCAACGGAAGAGATGTTGCCAAATAACGTGAGCCGGCGTCACCCAGCCCCTTCCTTACCCGGAAGGACTCCAGCTCCTTCTCAGTGAAGTTGGACGACTTGGCCAAGTCCCACAGATCGATCACTCGGGGTTCCTCGAACTCTGGCAGAAAAGCAAAAGCAGTGCCGGTGACTGTGTGGTGGCATCCCGTGAAGCCCAGGGGCCCTGCCGACACCGAGAGTGTGAGCGTCCGGACACACACACGGGGATGTGCTGTGCGCTCGCCCGCACGCGTCTGGGTGTCGGAAGCAAACCGAGCATTGTTCTCGCGCACGTTCAGTCTGTGGCTCAGGGCACCGCTGAACCTGGCCTCGGCGACACGCTCACCGGCCCACGGTACCCACCAACATTGGCCCGCACCTCTGAGAGGGAGGGGCCCACTGCAGGGCCACCTTGGTGGGGGAGGGGTGGTGGGAGTCAGGGGACGGCAGGGTTCCTTGGGGCTCTGGGCCAGGACCGCCAATCTACCACAGTTCTGGGCGAAGCTTAGGCCACTGCCCGTCCTTATGGCTCCAGAGCAAAACCGACCACACAGAAAGGACCCCTTGACCTGAGCCAGCACTCCTGAGTGGACGCGGTGACGGGTGCCCACCTGGGCCACCCACCTCTCCGTCCCTGCAGGAGAGTGGGAGCAAGCTGGTCGGAGCTGCCCACCCATGGGCATGCCACTAGCTCCCAGCTCCAACACCTCCTCTCTCAGCTTAGCCTTTCCCGCCCAGGGCCCTCCAGGGGCTCGTGGAGAGTGTTCCGGAAGGACTCGGCAGACCACGGGAGAAACTGAGGAGCTGGCTGGGTGTGGCTCCTGGAAGGGGGTGGTTCGGGTGGGGAGGGGCAGCAGCGCAGCGGGCAGCCGCAGCACCGTGTCTCCTGACCTGCTGCATCCCCAGGCACAGAAGCATCTGCCGCATCCATGCTCCGTAAGCTCATAAGAACAGGTGAATGGGTAAGAAGCCAGAGAGAGAGGGCAGCCTGGCAGAGAGAGCTCCTGAACACGGGCTCTAGCACGGGGCCCGGGGTGGGAGCGGAGCAGACAGCGGCCCGCCACGGGGGGCCTGGACCTCACCACGGGATGGCGTGGGACACACAGCTGTGATGCCTGAACGCAGGGTGCTCACCGGCCTCGGCGCCATAGCCCTGGTGGCTGACTTGGCGCAGGCGGTCATAGCCCTGGTTGATGCCCCGCAGGCGGTCCTTGAGCTCTGCATGCTTGCTGTGCAGCACGTCCTCCTTGACGCGGCTCACATCAAAGGGGCTGATGACGTTCTCCTGGATTTCTGTGCCAAACAGGCGCCGTGAGCTGCCGCCAGAGACCCCCCTGCTGGAGCGGAAACGCCCCGGGCCGACCCCGGTGACCCTCCACCCCACCTCCCGGTTTGCTGACTTCCTGAGGGCAAGACCACGGGTTGGGGTGGCATCCGTGTCCGTCACAGCATCTGACCAGCACGCTCGTGTTGAGAGAGGCGCCCCCATGAGCCCCCCACAGGGGAGTCCCAATCAGAAACTGGGTGGACACGGAGGGAGGGCACCCCCCCACCCCTGGGCCACCTGCAGGAGGGCGGGGCGGGGGCACCTTCGGTCCTGCTCAGTGTCTCCAGCAGGACGTTGTACTCGCGCACTTTCTCCTTGTGGTGCTGAAACTCTCGCCGCAGTTTGTCCAGCTCCTCGCTGGAGAACTTCCCCGAGGTCTTCGCCTGGGAGGAGTGAACACACTGCGAGCCTGCCCACACCCCAGGGTGACCCCCTCCAGGCCACTTGCCGCAACTCCACGGGAGCCGCTGCTGAGCACCCCCTCAGATCAGGCAGGACCCTCGCTCCTGCAGGAAACGCTCAGTGCACTGTCATCTTGATGACCCTTTAACTAGGGGCCGTAGCAGGACCTGCGGCCAGGCTCCACGGAGAGGTGACAGCCATCAAAGTGTGGGAACAGCACGATCCCCCCCAACTGGGTGGGGCAGTGTCCCCTCCCGGGAGGGACCTCAAGCCAGTCACCACGTGGTCATCCACCTGCCCTGCGGGGCCATGTCCTGACTCACAAAGGACGCAGGTCCGGGGCTCAGTCTGTTGGCCACAGGTCCCCTCCACAGTGGACCCGCCCTCCCTCCTGCTCCAGCCCCACCCCTTGGACGAAGGACGATGGGCTGGTGCGAGAATTCTGTTTCTCGGGCCCACTCAGTGTGGTTCTGGGGGATTATGGGCTGTGGAGTGAGTGACGCTGCCGCCAGCTCAAGCCACCACCTGGTCCCACAGCCTGCCTGCACCCACCTGAGGTTTGCACCGCACAGGAGATGAGATGCTGTGAGCCCAGCCCCCACACACCCACCCTGCACTCTTGAGCACACCTTTCTGAACCAGACAGCACACAGGCTCTGACCCAAAACTAAGTGGACACCGTACAACACACGGGCCACCACTAGCCTGGCTGTTTACAGATCGTCCAGCCCATTCTGGTCATTCGGAGCTCTAAGCGCTCCACGCCACACAGAATTCCTTCTCCGAGAGGGCAGAGAAAGCAGGGAAGGCAGGGAAGCCTCATGGGAGGGACCACGACCACAGAAAAACAGCCTCGTGGTTCCAAGAGGAAAGCTCTGCCCCCCGAGACCCTCTGGAAATAGGCTCCTACGCAGAAGCAGCCCCTAGCAGCCCCCCTGAACTCTCAACGCTAGGGGGCACATTTTGGGGCTCAAGGGAAGCACTGGGGAGTACCTTGTGCCACAGTTTTTCCAGCCTGGGGTCCTCCAGGCTGTCCTCCTCGACGGGGTCACTGAGAGAGTTGCTGCTCACGGCCCGGGCGTCCTTCCTCCCGTCCAGGCCGTACTTGGCCAGGATCACTAGGAGGGACACAGGAGGTGTTACTCCAGTCCCGGCCACTGCCTCCTGGGACCCCCAGGCTCTGCACTCCAGACACACGAACAGTCCCAGTCCGGGGTGGGGGGTATGAGCCCGGGGAGGAGCAGCAAGAGGGGTGGAGAGATAACTAGCTCATCAGGCTTTGCCTGGCCCCAGCCTTCCAAGCCTGCGGCTGCACCGGACGCCCTCAGAGGGCACGTCACACTCGTCTCAGGGTGCGTTCACCAGCCTGGAAGGCAGAAGGCTCTGGATTCCAGCCGTCTGGGTTCAGCATGAACCGGAGCCAGAAACAAACACTCCAGCTAGGAGAAGCCCCCCAGAGCTGCAAGCCCAGCCTCTTCTAGGCTCGCTGAGGACACTGGGCCCGACACTTCCTGGGCGTGCGCTTGGGGGACACCATGGTGGACAGGGTGAGGGTGACCGGCCTGGGCAGCAGAGCAGACGCATCCTGAGACAGAGGCTTCTGCATCAAAACTGGCCCGGACAAGGGGGCCCCGATGTGGTTTGTCTCCCACGGTGCTGGTGCGCAGCCGGGGGGCCGCCCTGCCGCTGAGCCTAGGGCAGACCTAGTTACACCTGGGCCCTGCCTTTCATGTCTCCATCCTGGTCTGACCCCACACGCTGTGGTCCCCTCGGTGTGGCTCGGCCTTGCCAATGGTCCTGGGGTGGGAGGGGGCTGAGGGGCGTGGGGGCGCACAGGCCACATCCAGGAGACAGCCAGCTGCCCGCTGAGGGACAAACGCTCAAGAGGGTCTGCTGTGGCGCTCCAGTTCCCAGTCTCTGGAGTCTTCTGCCGTGTCACCCTGGCACCCAGGAAGCCCACACCACCCAAGCAGAAAACAGATGGCTCCACTCGGAACCCGGACTCCTACACTGGGCCGGAAGCCATGCCCAGGAGGATATGGGCTGGCAGTGGGAGTTCAGGGAGGGTGTGCCCCAGGGAGGGAGACGAGAGCTGGCTGACCCCTCTATGCCCTCATGCTCCCCAGTCTTGGCCCCGCGCCATCCACTGGGGGCCGGTTCCTTCCAGAAAGAAGGACATACAAAGGATTCTGGGTCCCTCCAGAGCCTTCTTTTCTCGGGGGTAACTCTAGGTCAGGCTCCTGTCCTGGCCCTTTGGAGTGGCCCCCAAACATTCCAGCTGGGTGCAATGGTCCCGCATCTCTGTCCACCTGACCCTTCTGCTATCTCGTCCTGTTTTGCATGTGTCTCGTCATATTCTAGAATGAGGCCATATGAAACAGCAGTAGACCTATGTCCTCACCCCAGAAGCAGATACACAATGTGACCTGAACAACACGTAGGTGTCTCATGAGGTCTGTAGGTAAGGGACGCAGGGGAGCTGGGGAGACGTCACCAGCTGAGTCAGAAAAGCCTGGATTCAAACCCTGCTGTGCTCAAGTGGTGACTATGGACAAGCCACTCACCCTCTCTGATCCTCTGTCACCTGTCTGTGACTAGGGACAAGTGCCTCAAAGAGGCCTGAGTGGACGTACAGCATTTCGTCTCAGGAAGGGACTCCCGTGACCACAGACAACGTGCACTCCACGGGGTGCCATGTTCGAGGCAGCCGGTGTCTGGCCCCATGAGCATGTGGGACGGTGGCTGGGCTGCAGGGCGGACTCTGGGTCCAGCCACACCTGTGGCCACTGAGCCGTGGCTACTCAAGACCCGATGCTGGGCTCTGTGGGGAGCTACAGCAGGCTCATATTGGCGAGGATGTGCCCGCGTGCCGGGGCAGGTGGCAGGCCAGGGCGCCAGCAGGTGGGATGGGGACGTGACTTCTACTCTCCACTCTTCACTACAGGATGACAGCAAGACCCGTCCACACGGGAGCGGCCCCCCAAGACGCAGCTGAGGTGGAGTGCACGGGGGTGCCCGGGCAGTGAGCTCGGAGTCCTTCCCCGTGCCTGACGCGTGCCACAGGAGGGTGGTGGAAAAGGGGCGCCCGAGGACCCCGTCCTAAGGACGCATGTGTTTTGCATAATGGGTGGCCGGGCAGACGGGTGCTCTGTCTTGAATACCCACAATAACAAGCAGCTCACTACTTCCCATCTCACCACATTTCACTCTGTTAGAAAGTTATTTCCATTACAGATGATCTGAAATCCGCTTCCCTGTAACTTCCTGACCCTGGGAACATCCCTAGGGTCTCTTCCAGGTGCCCTCGGGAGACGGCGTGGCCCCGGCCTCCCTCCTGGGCCAAGTCACCGCAGGGCCCTCAGCTGCTGTGCGTTACTGCACCCAGCACCCGTCCTGACTCTCCCCATAGTCGGCCAAGAGCCTCGCAAAACAGCCCAGCAGCCGTGGCTGCGGCTGGTCGCTCCTCGGAGGTGAGCCACCGCACAGGCTGCAGCAGGGCAGCCCCGCTCCCCTCCCGCTCCCCACCGCGGCCCCCCTCCGCGCTCAATAGAAAAAGATACCACTGAGGCTGCGCGTGACTTTGGCCTGCTTCTCTCCATCTTCGTCGAGACCCTCGGCCTTCAGCTTCTTCCAGGCGAATTCATCCCTTTCCTGCATCTTCAGATCCGCATGGAGCTCGGACAGTTTCACGGGAGAAAGCTGCAGCTACGGAACGAGAGCAGAGGAGGCTGACAACCAGCCCCAAGACGAACCAACAGCATCGCCAGGGGACGGCAACCCCGAGAGGGGCGACCAGGAGACACCACGGGTGGGCAGGGGGACGCAGGGTCCTGGCCAGGCAACATCCCACACGTGTTCCCGGGCAAGACCCTCAGGGGACTGGCACACTGCAGGGTTACGGGGAGCCTGCTCTCCAGCCTCTCGCTCTAAGAGGTCCACGGCAGGGCATGATCTAGAAACGCCACGTCCGTGAGGCGCTGCCAGCCAGCAGCGGCCTGAGCACGGGCTGCCAGGTCCTCTCGCCGAGGCCACCTGTGGCCACAGGGCCAGCTGCTGCACCAAGACGCCCCAGGGACATTCGTGGGGCCCCGGGTATCGGGGTGTGATGACGGAGGGGTACGAGCGCTGAGCATGGGGGGAATCCATTACTTTTTCCTGCATCGTGTAAGTATGGTAAAAAACAAACCACGACGACTGGAGGATGGCGGACTTCATTATGACAAACTTCCACGTTAAGAAAAGATCAAACCAGTGAACCTGCCTGACAATGCCCTCATCGGCAAGGGACTCGCTAATGACACAATGACAAGAGGCTCTAAGTGCGGTGTCTCTGCCCCCTGACCCAGCCCACGAAGAGGTGGGGAGGGGCCTCGGCTTCAGGCCAGAACGAGACCTGCGCCTGCGGTAGGTGGCCCGAGGCTCTGGGAGCCAGCCCGAGGCCCAGGGAGGCCGAGAGGAGACTGGGTCCCTGCTCCCGCCTTTCCCGCTGACCAGTGTCAGCTGAGCCCAGACCAACGGGACAAATGTGCTTCAAGCTGGTCCCCTGGACCAGAACATTCCACCAGTCTTCATGTGGCTGCACCTGCCGCGGCTCCCCGGGCGCCCAGCAATACTGTGGTGGGCTGCTGAACAAGCTACAAGATTGAGCAGCCCCCTGCCAACCACGCAGGGTGGGGAGACTGCGGCCAATGTGCTTTTTAGGCTAAAAGGGTCATCGTGGTGACCCTGACCAGCTTCGGCTAGGCCTCTCAGGAGATGCCCAGAAAATCTGGGCCCCATCCTTTACCAGCTTGAAAACTAGTCAGGGAAAGTTCCTCAGGAGTAAAAAGATAGCACCGAATGAGTGGCAGGGCCTAGGGCAGGAAACTGTTTTAATTCTCTAGAAGCTTCTTCGATCCTGCTCCATGGGTCTGCCCCTCCTTTGCTGGCTCTCTGGCTCTCCTGGGGCAGGCGTTTGTCTCCACAGTATCCCAGCTCCTACTACCTCTCCCGAGCCCCAAATCCTTCCTTTCAAAGCCTCTTGCATGCCCCCACCTGGACGCCTTAGGCTCCTCAATGGCACCCAGGCTGACATAGTCCCACCTGCTCTCCTAAGCTCCATTCTAGGCCCCACTGTCACCTGGAGGCCCCCTGTGGGCATTACCAGGACTCTGGGGAGGCTGGGGCTGCAGCCTCACCTGACCTGTGGACTCCCCAGGGCGGAGGAGCTGCACAGTGGTTTGGGGCATGCTGATTTCCCAGGAAGGGCAGATAGGGCACTGGGTGACGAGGAGTTGGGAAGGGCAGACCGGCAGTCCGCCCAGGATGCCAGGGACACAACACTTAAGCCCAGGCATCCACAGGGTCTCTCCTCTGTAAGCTTGCGGCCTGTCTGCATCAAGAGCCACAGCCAAGGACAGGGAGGGCCCAGCTCGCGGCTCTGCCCTCTGTGGTTAGTGTGACACTGCATCGGCTCCCGGTTCCCTCTTGGGGACCGCGTGGGGGAGAGGACCTAAGTGTTCTCTGACTGCCAGCTAGTTCTACCATCGGGGGACAGATCTGAGGACCTCACAAAGGTCCCCACTCACCTCTTACTTTCTTATCTGTCCACTTCCCCAGGGCCCTGGGGGTAGTCAACGTGCCAGCGTCCAGCCAGGAGCCCATGAGCTGCAGACTCTGGTGCCCACCTGTTACCGTTGCAGCCCCTGAGTCACTGCTTCTCAGGTCTGAAGCCCCTGGGGGTCTGAATTACACGCTGCATTGCACAAAAATCAGTCCTTCCTCTGAAGTGCAGAGGCCGGTGAGTCCAGCGCGGGGGATGCCAGCCACCTGTGGCGGCCGGACACAGCAGCCGTTGTGTGCCATCGAAAAGGACGCAAAGACACAGCTCCCGGGCAAACACTTGGCACTCCCTCTCTGGATTTCTTCACTCTCTTTAACTTCAAGTTAAATGTTAATGCCTCACACGAAAAGAACTAGTTAGTAGAAATCAAATACAGAACAGAATCTGTTCAGTATTAAACAGTCAGGTAAATCATCAATAATGGACACAAGCAAACACGCAGGAAGAAACCACGTATCAGAAACAAGGGCTATGGTGACAGCACACTGGGTATGGATGGTTTCACAGGTGGATGCTTCATTTCAAACTCACCAAGATGAATGCATTAAATATGTACAGTTTTTCTATGTCAATCGTATCTCAGTAAAGTGGTAAAACAGTCCCCGGGAACCAGGGTCCAAAGCCTCTGCCTCCAGCCGCGACTCTGCACTGGGCAGAGTGACTGTGTGCAGAGCACAGTTCGGGGAGGCCTGCCCCCATGTGGACACTAGAGAGCCCCTGGGAGACCGTGAGGCTGAGCCTTCCACGTGGGAGCAGTCTTACTGGCACACGGGGAAGCAGCGCCAAGGACAGAACAGGACAGGGGCCCCGACCTGCCCTTCCTAAGTCCCACCTGGAGCAGAGGAATGCGGTGGACAGAGAACACAGGAAACACCATCTCCCCTCCTCTTCTGGCCCTCCCACGTCCAAGGACAACACTGCAACACATTCTAATCCCAAGGTCAGGGTAAGAACCGACAGGGGCTTGGGGCCCACAGAACCGGGTGTGTGAGAGCTGTGCACCCCGGTGCTGCGAGCCTGCTCAGGATGTGCCCCCCAGCCCCGTCCTGCGTCCCCCACCGGACACCAGAACACAAGGCAACCCTGAGCAGGGCAACAGCGGCCAGAGGCGATCAGCGCGCACCCACTGAGAAGTCCTGCGACGGCTTCACTCAGTCCCCAAAGCTCTAAGGACAGCCCTTGCGTCCCCTCCGCCCCTCCCCCGCCCCTGTCCCCTGCTCGGCAGTCTTACGACACCGCAAGATGTCACAAGACCCACAGGACCAGGCAGAAGTAGCCCCGGCTGCCGTCCACAGCCTACAGCTCTCCTAACCACTTCTACCAAACAGCAACCGGGTAATCTCACACCAAGTCAAGCCACCAAGGGGCATAATGCAGCGGCGGCTCCCAGGACCCCGGGTCGGGTCCCTAAGACCGGAAGGACCCCCGCCCCTAACCGTGGCATCTGCATACCAAGGCAGGGATCACAGCACCAGCCTGGGCTGTGACCCCGAGACGGAAGACCCAGGCCCCATCACCCTGGAGATACAAGACGCGCGGCCCCGCGGCACCTCCCCCCCGGGTCACAGGAGACAAGGGACGCCCCGGGACCCCACGGTCCCCGAGGTCACAGAAGACAGAGGACGCCCCGGAGCCCCGCGGCCCCAGGAGACAGGGGATGCCCCCCCCCCCCCCCCCCCCCCCGCCCCGCGGCCCCAGGAGGCCCTGGCAGCCGCTCACCCGCTGGGCCTTCTCCCATAGCTGGTTGAGCTTCTCCATGCGGAACTCCCCGCCGGGCTCGCGCTTCGGCGGCAGCTCGGGCTCGTTCTTCTCCCGCGAGTACTTGCCGCCGTGGCCCGCCGCCGGCCAGGGTCCGAGCAGCAGCAGCGGCAGCAGCAGCAGGAGCTGCGGCTGCGGGAGCCCGCGCGACCCCGCTCCGAGCCTCGGCGACGCCATCTTCCTCCTCCCACCGCCGAGACCCCGCGCCTCGGGCCGGAGAGGCCCCGCCCCCGGCCCCGCCCCACCGCGCGGCCTGCTGGGAGTTGTGGTCCCTCCCCGAGCGGGCGGCCCAGGCGAGGCCGCCAGCGGACTACGAGGCCCGCCAAGCCCCGAGGAGGCACGTGAGCGTTTCCTAGGCAACCACGCCGCGGCCTCGGGATGCCGGCGCCTCCGGGTGGGCCGGGGGCGCTGGGGCTGCCCGCTCTGGGATCGCGAGGTTGAGGGAGGGCCCCGCCGGGACTCCGGACTCCGGACGGCCGGACGTCCCCCTCCCTCTGCCCGGTGGGAAGAGTAAACCGTTCGGGAGTCGGGAGGGTCCGGCCGAAACCTTGGCCGTTTCCTGTGTCAGCGGCGGTGATAGGGAGCCTTCCTTGCCGCTGTGGGCTGCGGGCGGGTGGCCCCTGCTATAGGCACTGCGTCCCTTGACGGAGGAGGACAGGCTGAGTCCCGGGCGGTCCCGGGAGTCTGGGCCTTCTCACTGCCGCCCCACGGAAGCTTTCCCCCAGGACTGGGGAGCGGGGTGGGGGGTGCGTGGGCTGCACCCAGCGGTGTCTCTGAACTGCGTCCCCCACGCTTACTCTCCATGCGCTGTTTTTGTATTAGAGGTCTTGTGTCCTTGCCTCATTCCCACCATCCTAGATTTTAGTAAATCCCCGAAATTCAACCGAGGGGGCCCCCGTGTTGGGGTTGGGCCATGCCCTGGAGCGAGCTGCTGATGGATCGCTGCCCTCAGGTGGCTTGAGGTAGATGGTCCAGTCGGGGCACCAACTAGGGGTTTGGGGGCAGGGGGAAGAGACAGGGTGAACCCACCTGGTAAGAGTGACCTGAAAGGCCTGCCTCCCGGGGTGGCGCGTTGTGCCTGGAAGAGGGGGCGTTGGGATGGAGGGAGGCCTGGGACAAAGGGAGGGAGGGGGTGGAGGAAACCTGGGCCTCTTGGGAGGAAGCAGTACTTACTTTACAACTGTGCCCTACGTTGTCCAGAGGATTCAAAGTACCTGCAATGGAGGACGGCTTTGCCCTCCTTCCTGCCTGAGCCCGGGGTCTTGAGAGCCACTGTTCCATGTGTTTTGTCCGCTTGTCTAGTTGTCTTCAGGCAAGGGTTAACTTCAGTCCCAGTACTCCAGTCTGTCTGGAGCACAGGTCCCAGGGGCCCGGCTGTTAGTATTTAATGAAGTGGGGAACAAAGGCAAAAGAAAAATGCAATTTCCTTACTACCTAAAACCGGCTGACGAGTCCTTGAAACAGGCAGAGCGACATTCCTCGAGGCGCTCAGCTGCCTGGATGTTGATACTTTGCTAGGCCAAGAGGCAATCTTAGGCTGACCCCCAGGATCCTGTGAGTCTACTTTTAACATATAAAAATTCCTTTGGAAACTTTCTTTATCTCTATCTCCTAGATATGTGTTGGCAATCATCCCCCAAGCGTATGACCCACTGATACACATCTGAAGGGTCTCATGACTAAGGTTTTATTTGACGGTGATCAGTGACTTTTTCCCAACAATAGCTAGGCCCCTCAAGGTCCTGGAAACCTTGCTTCCAAAATTCCTTAGAGACTTACACTATCCCTAATCCTCTCCCAACTTAATGGGCCACTCCTCATGACCCCCTCCCGCCCCCCCACCCCCGCAGCCTTTCCTGCCCTCAGGAAAATAATAAATAAATGTAAAATATGTAATATTATAATATTTTTAATAAATTAATTGAATCTTAATAAAACCACCATTTTGCACCAAAGATGTCTCAAGAATTCTTTCTCGGCCATTGGCTTCGAACTCTCTAACATCTTTCCTACGTCATTTAACACACGTATCCTGTTTATTAGTTACCTAATACATGCATAAAGACCCCAAGAGGATCAATGTTTATTCTTTTCCCTGTTCAAGACTGATCAACAGGCAGTTGTCCTCTGGGTTGTGATACAGGGACCTGGGCGGCCCCATCTTCAACACAGGGTTTCTAAGATTGCTTCCCACTGGCACAAGGGGAGAGAGCATGAGGATCTCACAGGGGAGGTGGTTGGAGAGCTGGGCCTATCACTTTTGCTCATGTTCTATTGCCTAGAAGCAATCACATTGATGTGGTTTTGGACTATAGGGGAGGTTCGGTGGGGTGGGGTCTAGAGCCAATGACCAGGAAAGAATTCTTGCGATGTCTTTGGTACAAAATGGTGGTTTTATTAAAGCATGGGGACAAGACCCCTGGGCAGAGAGAGCAGCTGCCCTGGCCTTGTGAGGCCTTGTGAGGGGTAGCTGATTATATACTTGGGAGGTAAGGAAAAGGGAGGTTTTCAAAAGGATTTTCAGATGTTAAAGACTCACAGGATACTGGAGGCCTTGCCATTGTCAAGTTAAGGTTGTTTTTTTCCCTCTAATAAAGCAATAACATTAAGATAGTTGGGAGCTGGGTGCCTGGGTGGCTCAGTTGTTGAGTGTCTGCCTTCTGCTTGTGTTCCCTCCCTCGCTGTGTCTCTCTCTGTCAAATAAATAAATAAAATCTTTAAAAAACAAACAAACAAAAAAAGACAGCTGGGAGCTTCCTGGAAGAATATCACACATGTCCCACCCTGGAGTGGGGTGTTGGGGGAGGCTGCAGGGTGTCAGCATATGCTTTGTCCTCAGCTAGCATTCTGCTCCCTCATCAAACACAGACAGAAAAATCCGTAACAAAATATTAGCAAATAGAATTCCGCGATATATAAATAAGGTTGGCTTCATATTTGGAAATGGATTTATGTAATTCTCTTTATTAATAGAATAAAAGAGAAAGAACAACACATATCATTCACAAATAAGTGTAGTTGAAGCGCTCGACAAATCCAACACCCATTTGTGATAAAAATGATTCAGCCAGCTAGCACTAGAAGGGGACTTTCTCAGTTGAATAAAGGGCATCTACACAAAATGTCCAACTTACATTGTACTTAATGGGGAAATGTTGAGCACTTGAAAGAACGCAGGAATGTCCACTATGATCATCAATATTCAGCACATTACCTCATGCCCAATAGAATAGCCAAAATTAATTGGGTTCACAATGTCATATGTTGGGAAAAATATAAAGCCACTAAAACTCTCACACTTTGCTGGTGGGAGTGTAAAATGCTCAACCACTTGGCGAGATCCTTTGTCAGTTTCTTACACAATTCAAGAAACACCTATTCTATGACCCGATCCAATGGGTTCAATCCTATGAGCCTGTAGCCGGGGCGCAGGGGTTCATGAGCATCTGGCTCTGGGGATCCCAAACAGACCAGGTTTGGCCACTCGTCGCTGACAAAATCCACAGGCAGAGAGATGAGCGGTGGTGAAACAGGAAAGGGATTTATTTCAGTGAGGCTGACACCTGGAAGATAGTGGACTAACATCTCAGACTATCTCCAAAGGGTGGAAAATATGTCCAGGTTTATATGAAGAAAACGTGGGGCCAAGGCTGGCGGGTCCGGGCAGGTGGGCAGTGAAAGTCAGCGTGATTATTGTCTTGGGGCCAATGGTGGGGGGGGTTCTTGCTTGCTCAGGGCAGCTGCTATTGCTTGAGGGCTAGTTTAAATTCCCATCACAGATGCTTCCCCCCCGCCCCATCCACGCCCCAGTCTTTTGCCTGAATTAAGAGATGAACTGGAAAGAAGAAGGTATCACTTAGAAAGTACGGACGAAGGTCAGAATGGAGGTGGTGGACACCCTCTTTCAAACCCAGCGATTCCACTCCTAGGTTGCCCAAGATAAATTAAAACATGTATCTATAAAAAGACTGAACAAGGATGTTCTGGCAGCTTTATTCATAATAGACACAGATTTTAAACAACTCAAGGGCCCAACAACTGGAAAATGGGTAACAAATTCTGGTATATGTATACAAAGGAATGCTACTCAGCAAAAAGAAAAAAAACCCAACAAAAAAGGACCTGCTGCAACACAATGTGGACAAGTCTTACCACTATGAGGAGTTCAGTAAACCAAAACCAAAAGAGAACAGTGTATAGAACTGCATTTTCTGAAGCTCAAGATCAGGCAAAAATAATCTCTGACACTAGGTATCAGAACATTAGTTGCCTGTGGTGGGGTGGCCGGGGGAGGGGGGAGGGGTTGAAGCATGAGAGAACTTCTGGAGTGAGGAAAATGTTTGATATTTTGATTGACATATTGGTTAGAGGGGCGTATATATTTGTGAAAAGTCGTTCCATTGTATGTTTAAGATCCATGATTTCATTATGTGTAAAGTTTATCTTAAGACAAAACACACACATGTGCACGCACACACACAGGAGATTGAATCATCCTGAACGCCAACTGTAGAGAACCCCAGTATTCTTTCTCTGCTCAGCTCTCAGAACACCGACAGCTGGGTCCTCAGTCTCCAGACAGGAGATTAGAAGAAACATTTCAGTTGAATCAGACCATCTCAGTAGGAAAGAACCATGATGTTGACGGCAGGAGCAACCCAACAAGGACCCACCAAGATCACTCTATGGTGAGGCCCTACATCAACAAACACCATGTGGGTGCGCAGGTCTTAAATCCCCATTCCTTATCATGGACAGTCAGCTAAGGATTTTTTAAAAAATGTAAGGACAGCTCCTAATGTGGAAGAGAGAGAAAGAGAGACAGAGACAGAGACACACACACCCAGAGAGAGAGACTAAAACAAATAGGCAATAACAACAAAAAGGCAACTAGGAGAAAACAAAAACCACACAGGGAGAAGAAAAGGGGAAAAATGACTGTTATTATCCTCATGGAGATAAGGGAAGGTGTTAGAAGATCCATGGAGCATACACATGCATGCACACACATAAGTATAGAATTACAGACAATATATGATATCATAGAAGGAAAATGTGTATAATTCAGAGAACAAAAGGAGCTATTGGAAACTGCAAACATGATAGCCGATATGAAAACCCACGTAGAATATAGGAAAATAATATTGAGGAAATCTCTGATAAAGCAGATTGAAGCAATGAGGAGATGACAGGTAGGAAAAGAATAGACAAGAAAAAAAAACCACCCCTGGATTTCCAATTCAGGAGACCTATTGCTTGATTAACAGGAGTTTCAGAAAGAAAGGGTGAGAAAATGAGGAGCGATAGAATTATCAAAGAAATAAGACAAATTTCTGGATCCAAAGGACGGAAGTTGCCAGGCTGAAAGGGTCTGTCAAGTGACGTTCACACTGAATATAAATAGACCCACACCGAGGCAACTTGGTGTGCCATTTCAGGACCCTGGAGGCAAAAATCAGATTTTAGAAGTGTTTGAGGAGAAAAAGCAGCAAACAGGGTCTAAAATACCCACAGACGCTTCAACAGCAACACTTGTGAGACCTCAAAATGCCGGAGGATAATGACCTTCAACCTAGAATTCTATACCAGCCAAACCGTCAAGAAAGTATGCAAGTGCCCAGTGAGACTCTCTTAATAAAGATATTCCAGACCTGCAAGTGCTCCACCAAAGGAAGAACACAAAGCAAGAAGAGAAAAACAAGGATATGAGGCCCAATGCAGGGTACATGTGGGAGGGATGGAAAGGAGCCCCCCCCCGAGAGAAGGATGAAGGGGGGATGACCAGATGCAGAGGGAAACGAGGTCCCGTTGGAGCAGTGTGACTCAAGAGACAGACAGGTCAAATGCTGTCATTACCATTCCTGCACAAGTTTAAATCTATAGACGGACTGCCCAGGTGGGCTGGCCCAAATTCTCAGCTGGACTTGTCATTGTGTTCCCCAGGCCCTGGTCTTCTGCCTGTGTCTTGATACCTGGGACACAGAGGTAATCCATTTCACCCCGTGTACATGTGTCCCTCCACCCTGCTCCTGAGGCTGTGGTTAGCTCTTGGTGGGCTTAGGTGGAGACAGTCCAGGTGGCCCGTCCTCCAAGAACTGATTCCTCTTGGTCATTTGGTACCTGGTCCTCAACAGAGCCTGCAGGTGCCCCCGGGGTGACAAACCCTGTTTCTCCCTTGCTCCCTGGTGTCTCCAGATAGAGCTCTTGAAACTCACAGGGAGAGAGAAGCCACAGTAGAGCCAAAGCCTTCTCCTGCAAAACTTGATCTTACAGCAACAAAACCACCCTTTTCTTACAAGCCCCACTGGCACACGCTGTCCATGCTCCAGAGCGAAGTGATATGTGGCACAGGGATTCTACATAGTAGACGAAACCATCAGGAAATGCAAGGGCATGATTAGAAGTTGGGATGGTGGTTATCTGGGCCGGGGGAAGGGAGCGCGTGTTGGAGGTGGGAGTGGAGCTCCCCCTCACGGGCTGTGTTGTGCTCCTTAACCTGGGTGGGGCATACACAGGTGTCTGTCCTGTCATTGCTCTTCAAGCTGTGCAGACACATTTTCCACGTTCTTCTGTGTGCATTACATATATCAAAATAAGAAATCTCCGTTTTGATGAGTGAATGTACTCGGTCCAGGGCCTGGCATGCAACAGGGTCCCTCATCTCCTGTCCTCCTCCTTCGGGGCTGAACATTGTTTTCAGCAACTGCCAACTTCTTCCTCCTCAACTCAGTTCACCGCGCCATGCCCGGTCCCGCCATGCCTGGCCTGGCCCGTGCTGGACTCTAAGGACTCCACGTGCAGTAGAGGTCCCTGCCTGCCTGGGATGAGGGTGTGTGTGTGTGTGTGTGTGTGTGTGTGTGTGTGTGTACACAGAGACAAACACAGTGCTGGGGAGCCTGGAGCAAGGGCCCTCGGCTTTCAGGAGGTTGGACAGCAACGCTTTCCAGGGCTGTAGGAAGAGGCCGCAGGCAGGCTGAATGCATCACCTGCTAAAGCAGGGGCAGCTTGCTTGCAGGATGTCTCTCTGAGCAAGACAAATTGCAGGACTCCAGGAGGGGCCTGGTGGTAAGGTCACCCTCAGCCGGCTCCCAGCAGGAGTGAGTGACGTCTCTGGGCAAAACCCATGACCTTCACTGCTTCCCACCACCATCTGCCGCTACAGACTGTGGGACTAATCTGGGTATGCTCCTTCTCCCTCTGTCAAGTTTAAGTCTCCAGGCCATTCTTGTCCTATAGCTCTGTACAACCCCTTCTCTGACCCCTTCTCCCACCACTCCCTAACCCCCAAAACCCTCCCCTGGTGCCCTCTTGAACTGATGACCAGCCATGAGCAACATCCCCTTTTCCTAAACCCTCTGTCTGAATGTGCCCTTGACCTTGCTCTAACTGAAAAGGGGTGCTCGCTGGTCCTTCAGAAACAACATCCCTCTCTCTAACACTTCTCCCCTTCTGGTCCTTGGTGATTTCCATCTCCAGGTGGGTGACCCCTCCACAACCCTGGCCTGCTCTCGGATGACCTGGACCTCCAAACTAGACCAGCCACCCACTCTCACGGCCACACAACAGGTATTGTGACCTGTGACTGGGAATTCTCCCAGTTCGCTAAACAGTCTGAGGCACCCAGTCAGCAGTCACCACCTCGTCTCTGCCCGGCTGACTTCCTCCACGCCCTGTCTCGAGAGCTGCGGGTGCTGGGGCTACCGCATATGCCAATCTTCCCGTCCACTGACCTCCCTGCATGTTTACTTCTCATCACCCACCGGGTCCTCCCTCTCCCCTGCCGGCCGTCATGGTGGGCGTCCAACCTCATGGGCAGCAGCTTCCAATTCCTTACGTCCTCTCTTCCTCAGACCAGCGCCCCCCGCCGTCCCCCCAGGACGTGGACTGTGGGCTGGCCACTGTCTGCACCTTTGCCTTGTGCTTGTGCGAGTCCTCGTCCCTCTGGACCGTGTGCTCTGAGAGCAGGAGCTGTGTTTCCCGTATCTCTATGTCCTGTGGCCCAGAGTTGGTGCTCAGTGAAAGTTTGTGGAGATGATGGATGGACAGATGGATGGATGGAAGTGTGGGTGGATGGTGGATGATGCATGGATGGACATGGATAAACAGATGGAAGGACGGATGACGGACGGACGGCTGGACGGATGGATGGGTGAAGGGATGAGTGATGAATTCCTCCCTTGTTCCCGGTATGGTCCTAGAGCATGCTGCCTTTTCTCCAAAACCAGGTGCCACGAAGTCTGTGGGGGATGATGGATGGTGAGTCTCTCATACCCACTTCAGACCCAGAAGAGGCCTACGAGAGACTCAGGTGGGATCTGCTGGGCTGATGGAGGTTGGGGTGAGGGTTGGGAGTGAGAAGGCAGCTCTAAGCCTCTTTCCCAGGCTTCCCTGCCCCCAGACTCTCTGCCTGCTCAGGCATCATGGTCCCAAGGGGGTGGGGGCTGGCCTGGAGGCCCCTTCCCCCGAGTGTCACTGCGGAGGGCATGTGGGGACTCCCGCCCTCTGTCCCCCGGGGCCCCTGCTCGGCTGCCCTTCACCCGCCCTGGAGCATCCCATGCTGGCCGGGCCAGGAAGCACTCCACCCGGGTCCCCGGATCATCGCTCAGCTGCTCACCCTGCACAAGGACAATTAACTTGTCTGCTCCGAACACCCACTCGTAATTCTGACATGAAACTCCCACTAGGCTGAAACTTGGTGCAGAACAGCAATCACTGAAAACACGTTTTTAAAAAATTGACATTTTTTAAGAGTTCATCCTCCTCCGCGCTCCAGCCTCCCCCAAGGAGACACGCACGTAGGTACTTTTGTGAGACTCTGGCTTTTCGAGGCTGTGTGCAGCTGTTGAAATGGCTGTGGGCCAAGCCCCCCACCCAGGCCCACCGTGCCCCTAGGTCTCCGGCCGAGCCTGTGCTCAGTGCCCGGGTCCTGCCCCTGGGGCACCAGGTGCTTTGTCAGGCAGCCCATGCCCAAGGCCCCGTCTCAGTGAGCTGTGGAGTTTGGGGAAGGAGCTGTGTCTCACTGATGATGGGAGGGACGTGTGTGTGACCCCAGGAAGCTCACATCCCTTCCTGGGACGGGGCCACACCTGGGAGGCAGTGAGGACTGTGGTGGGTGGCGAGGGAGGGGTGGGTGCCTGGCATTCTCCTGGGAAGCGTTCTGTGGGGGAGGGGCCGCACCCCCAGTTCCCAGGTGAGGAAATGAAGGTTCAGAGAGAAGGGGTGGTTTGTCGGAGATCAAGCAGCTAAAAGGTGCAGAGGCAGGATCTGACCCCACGCTGGCTGGTCTTACCCAGGACTTACCCAGGGCGCGAGGGTGCGCCTCGTGGTGATTCTGCTTGACGTCCTCCTGCACCACCCCGCCCCGTCTCGAAGACTGGTTTCTGTGGTATTTGCCATAAGCCAGAGCTTTGCTCATTCACAGCGCAGAGTAATCGGAGTCTCTGCCCTCACGGGGCTCCCATCCAAGGCAGGTACGCAGGAAAAACGCAAGTCACTGTAAGTGGTTACCAGCTGGTATTGACAGTTACGGCGTCTCAAGATGGAGCGACTCGGCCCTCCGAAGTATGGATCCCAGACCAGGTACTGGAAGAGTGTGCTTTGCATCTGAGACTCAGGTCTCCGTCTCCAAGTGGAGACACCTGGCTGCCAGGACTGCTCTGAGAGCCCTCGAGGGGCACCGGTGATCACGAACCCCAGCTGGAGCACTGCCCTCCAGGGCAGGTCCCGCTCTCACGCTAGCCCGGGTCAGCTGCAGAACTCTGCGGGCCCCTGTCACCCCCTCCCCATCCCAGAGCCCTGCCTTCCCCTTCACGGTAATCAGCAGTCTCTATTCTACTTTTTACTGGGATCATTCCCTGGCCTTCTCTGTGGTCTTACAGCATTGACGGCACCTCTAAACAATGAGGCTTGGTTTGCACTTTCTATAAATGGAATCGTGCTATGTGTATTCTTGGTGCCTTTGTCCCCATCCATCGAAGTCATGGCGAGACTCATCCACGTTCCGGGTAGCTCCTGATCCTCCACTCTCGTGGCCCTCCTATACTATTGTGTGGCAGGAATATCCTGCACTTCTGTATCCGGTCTGCTGGCCATCTGGCTTGCTCCTGACCTCTGGCGATTGTCAAAGTGCTGCTAAGAACAGGTGTGGATAAGCTTGCACTTCTTCAGAGTATTTACGCAGGAGCTGAATTGCTGTGTCATGTCGTTTGCATGTCTTCAGCTTCAGTAGATTAGTCGAGTCTTTCCAAGGTGGTCAAAGGCATCCATATGTCCACGAGCAAAGTGGGTACAACTGATGAGCCAAGTTGCTTCCAGCCCTTGACGTCCTCAGGCTGTCCCCACCCAGAGGTTCAGCCCCAGCCTCTCCCTGCAGACTCCGCTTGCATTTCCCGCCTCGATGCAAGGTGTGCGCTTCCTCATCCAGGCCAGGATTTCCTCTTTGGGAAGTTCCTGCGCAAGGTCTCTTGCTTATTTTTCTCCTGGTGCTTTTGCCTTTTCCCATTGATTTATCGAAGCTCTTAATATATTGTAGACACTAGCATTTCATCAGTTAAATGTGCTGAAAGTTCTTCTCCTACCCCACGGCTTGGTTCTATTCTCTCAACGGTGTGTTTTGATATACAAACAGTCTAATATACTTGAAATTATCAATAGTTTTCTTCGTCAGTGTTTTTTGTGTCTTAAGAAATCCTTTCCTAATTCAAGATCACGAATACATGAATGCTCTGCCTTTTATGGCGGAGTCCTTAATCCAGCAGGAACTGATTTTCAAGGATGCTGGTTGGTGGGAGTACAATTTCTCGCTTCCCCTCACACAAGTAGCCTGTTGTCCCAGTGCCGTTTATGGAGATACCTGTTCTTTCCCCACCGCTGGGTTGTGCAACTGTAGCCTAAATCAGGTGTCCACCCAGGCAAGGGTTGGTTTCTGGGCTCTTCGTTGTGCCCTGCCTGCTTATTGGTCTTTGCGGCAGCAACCCACACCGTCTTGGCTATGAGCGCTCATGATGCGCCCTGGCATCTGCAAGAGCATGTTCTCCCACCTTTTGCTTTGTGTTTGAGCTATATTCTTGTGTCTTGCAAACGTCACCTTCAAGGAGGCCCCCTGTGGGCCACCTGCTAGTTCTGCAAACAGCATCTGCCCAGCACCCCCCAGCAGGCCACCTGCCCCTCCCCCTGCCCTGGTCTTCACTTTCCCCAGAGTCTTTATCACCTTGTGCCACGCTGGGTAAGCCGAGGGTTCCTCCCTCATGCGCCTCCCTGCTGGAAGGAAAGCCGCGCAAGGTGGGATCTTGGCTGATTTTGTTCTCGATGTATCCCAAGTCCCAGGAGCTGTAAATGTTTGTTGCAGTGGATTTGTATTTCCATATAGGTTTCAGAATCAGTATTTTAAGTTCCACAAAACCTTAGTTGGCATCTGGGTGGAAATTTTTGGTTCTGTCAATTAATTTGGAGGGACTTAATGGATTTGGGGAGCATCTGGAATGAGCCTTCTACTCCACCAACATGGCATCTCCATTATAGATGGGATTATAGAACTTCTTTAATGTCTCTGGAAACATTTTATAATTTTCCCAATAGTGGTCTTGTGCATTACTTCTAGATTTTTGGTATTTTCGATGCTGTTACAGTGTCTGCGTGGGAAATTTAAGTTTTCTAGCATTGTTGCTAACGTATAGAAATAAAGTTGAATCCTGCACGTAGATTTTCGATCTAACAACTTTGCTAAACCCACTATTAATTATCGTCATTTCTCTGTAGACTCTTCGGGCCCCCTTGCACACACAGCCATGCCATCTGTGAACAAAGCTGGTGTTTCGCTGTGCCGTCCGCCACCTCCAGGCTGACGCGGCGGAGCCGCCGTGCTGATGGGCATCTCTGTCTCCTTGCCAGTCTGAAAGGGAGAGCTTTCAGCATTTCCCCACGAACTTGGATTGCTGCTGTAGGTTTTTTGGTAGCTAGCCTTCATCAGACGAACAGCATTCCCTTCTCTTGCTAAGCAGCTCAAACAGAGTTCATGTTTTATTGAATGCTGCTTCTGTGTCTCCGGGGACGGTCACAGGGGTTGTGTCTTTCAACGTGTGCATGTGTGGACCTTCCTGGGTGCCTGAGAGTCCTTGGGGTCTGGGAAGGCGAGCACCGTTCCTCCCGAGACGGGAGGAGCCGGAGGGGTGAAGACCCCAAGCTCCCCTCCTCCCACGGTCATGCCTCCTGCAGCCCCTCACCCCCACCGTTCTGTTTCCCTTCATTCTGTATTTGTCTACTTGGGGTCCAGTAGTCACACAGGCAAACTAAAGGCTGAGTGACCCAGAGCCTGTTCTCTGACCCACCCCCTTATCCAGTGCACACACCCCAAGCTGACATTTCCCAAATCAGTGTCACCCCGGGGCCGGGTACAGCTGGGGACAGCCCCATGCCCAGAGCCTGCCGGAAATACTTAACCTAGCCAGTCCAAAGCCGTTTCCCTCTCCTGCCCTTCCTTTCCCGTGGAAAGCCCAGTAAGACCTCGAAGGCCTTCCCCCAGCCCCAAGCCTGCTGCTCCCGCCGTGGCCCTCAGGGAGTGAGGCCTCTCTGGTCAAGGAGCCCTGAGTACAGCTGAGATTATCTGTCAGCGGCATGGACCTCTGTGTCATCACTCGGTCACCTTTATACACGGAGACCGGGCACAGGATGCCCTTTTGGCATCGTGACCTGGAGGTGCAGGGCAAGGGCAGATATGGGATGGAACGTATCCCGCGAGCCCAGCGCGGCAAGTATGCGGGCGGTGGAGGCAACGAGCTGAGGAACACGCAGAGCCAAGCCCTCCTGTGCACCGTTCCCGCTGTTCGCACAGCCCGCAGAATGTGCAGGTGGATGCAGAATGGAAACGCCTTCGAAAATGCACGGAACACAGTCACACGTGTGCACCTCCCATCATTTCTTCCTTTAAAAAGTGGGACTCTCCTGCAGTAGAGCTGATCATACCTCCTGCTGTTTAGGCACAGAAGCAGGCTCTGCGCCGAGCCCAGCGAGTCCAGGCGGGCTGGGGGCTGCGCTCTGTGCGTCCTAACTGTAAATGAGAAAAAGCAACTTCCCACCAGCCAAGCTCTAAGAAAGGCAGCTATGTTCCTGTTTCTATTCCTTCTACAGAACATGATGTAAAATTGTCATACACACACATGACTAAAAATATGTGGCCAAGAAATGCAGGAAGAAGTCTTATAGAGGGGGAGCAGGGGGCTAATTAATAAACGTATAACCCCCCCCCCCTTTTTGTGTCTGTGGTGCTTGTCAGATTTTTAAGACTTGGAAGTTGTCTTAATTTTCTTCTCACTCTGAATCCACGTCTGCTTTCATACCTGGTTTTGATTCTGTAAGTTTGTATTCTTCTCTTTAGAGGGAGCCCCAGATTTCAGGGCTGCACCGGGGAGGCAGCCTGCCCACCTGTGCAGGGAGCTGCCCGCTGGGCGGTGCAGGGAGGGGAACGCTGGGGAGTGTGGTGGTCCTTGTTGAGCTCAGGAGGCCTTTGGGTCATGCTGGGATGGGGACGGTGCAGCGCCTGGTGGCTGGTGGGCCCCTAGAATCCTTCCTCGAGGAGGTGGCCACCAGCACGGTGCTTGGCTAGCACAGGGCATGCGGGGAGCCCTCAACCCAGGGGAGCCCCTGCCCTGTCAACGTGGGGTGGGCTGCCCCTGCTCCCAGCCCCGGGGGGCTTCCCTCCTTGCCTCTCCTCTCTCTCTCCTTCTCTCTCCTCCGTTCCTCCCTTGCCGAGCCCTTGCTAAGTGTTGGCACCGCTCTGGACCAGCTGGACCCGGGCTGTAAGGAGCCAGGCAGGACCAGAGCTGTGCTGGAGATGCCCCAGGCTGCAGAAGGAGTCTGCACGGTGACAAGGACAGTTGGGCTCCTGAGGGCGGCTGCTCAGCTGGGGCCGTTTTGCCCCAGGGGACAGTTGGCAATGCCTGCAGGTAAGTTGGTTATCACGTTCTGGTGGGGGCTACAGACATCTAGGGGTGGGGCAAGGGACCTGGCTCAGCATCCCGCAGGGGCCAGGTCAGCAGCCGGCTGGGGCTGGGAAGCCCTGGTGCAGAGGCGGGTGTTGCGGGCACCAGGGCGGTGGAGACCTGGAGGCGCCCTGGCCGTCCACACGGTCTGCTGGTCCCTGAAGCAGCTGGTGCTCCCTGTGGAGGACAGGGCAGTGGGGGCCGAGGGTTCTCACTCCCACTTCCCAGGTGGGAAGGCTGTGTCCACCTCCGTGGCCAGGCAAGCACCACAGCGCAGGGTTGGCATCCCTGTTACTTTGCCAAAGAATGGTTCACGGGTGTGGGGAAATTCTACCTTCCCAAACCATTCTCATTTTGTGCTCTCAGCTTCTGAGAACTAAGAAGGAAAGGTACTTCCCCATTTCACAGAAGGAGAAAATGGGCCGGGGCAGGAGGGCTGTCCTCCCCCCACTGCCCGGCCCGCCGCCACCCTGCGCACTCCCTGCCGCGGGCTCTGCCGAGCCCCTCCGAGTCTGGGCTCCCGGTCCTGCAGCTGCTCTGAGCTTGGCCCAGGAGTGTCCTACTCAGGACCCCTGACAAGACGGAGCCGCTTGCATCTCTCAGAACATATTACTTAGCTAATTGGAAAGAAAATTACCCTAATGAGGCCTCGGGGCCTCTTTACATCTTCCCGGGGTGCTGTGATTGAGTGGAACACCCAGGCGCGGGGGAGGCCAGGAGCTGCTGCCGCAGGCGGCGGAGCCTGATGTGTGTGCGCGGCACAGGTCAGCCCGGGCCCCTCATTCCCCCCGCCCCCCGGCCTCCGGCCCCCCTGGGGCCCACAGCGCACCTGAGGCAGGGCTGACCTGTGGCCTCCTTCCAGGCTCTAAACCTCCAGGCCTGGCCGCCCGGGTGGGGTTGGTGTCCTGGACGCTGCGCAGCCCTTGGGCACAGGGCTGGGCGGGCATCTGTGAGACCGAGCAGGTGTGGGCTCAGTTCCCTGCTGCCCTCATCAGGCTGTGCAGCCTGGACCCCGATTTAATCTCTCGGAGCTCTGTGCAGGGGGCCTGGGCTCTCCTCCTGTCTGGGCCACACCACGTGAGGTGTCCCCAGGGGCGGGGTGGCTCTGGGCAGGCGAGGCGGACCAGCCAGAGTTGCTCCGGGCCAGGGAGGGACAGGGACGGGAAAACCTGCAGCTGCCGGGCGGGCGGAGGCTCCCGGGCATCACCGGCGCCCCTCCCCAGGTGGGTGGGGACCCTGCCTACTCCCGGCTGTGCCCTTCCAGTGACCTGGGAGCCGACCCAGCCAAGGAGGGAAGACCGGAGGGGTCAGAGGGCAGTGGTTCGGGCAGGGCCGCGCGGCCAGGGCAGGCCCCGTGGCTGCTGTGCTCGCTGCCCAGGCTGTCTTGCAGTGGACGGCTCGGGTCTGCTTCTGGAGCCTGGTGCTGGGAGCCAGACAAGGCAGGCATAAATGGGTGTATGAACTAGTGATACACACATTTCTGTAGAGGGTGGTTTCTCCCTTCCCACCGTTGACTATAAACAGGTTCAAAGCGGTTGTGTGCAGTGGTACGGTGGTGGCTTGCGATCAGCCACGGCGGGAGAGTGGCAGACGCTACGGTGGGGCCTTTCCCCTGAGCACTGGTTGAGTTCCAGGAGCCGCCCAGCGCCCCACCTCTCAGCCCGGGCCAAGCCTCGTCCCCGCAGGGCTGCCTCGGGGGTCCCCCGACCACCCTCTTTCCCCAGATGGAAAATCTCGGCAAAGTCCGAGCAGCCAGCGACTTCTGGGCGTGTCTCAGATCAGAGGCTGGAAAGGTGGCCTTGCTCCCGTGTCTCCTCTCCATGGCCCCTGTCGCCAAGGATTCGCGGGGTGGTGGCTATGGCAGCCGGTCTGGGAACCACGGTGGTCCCTGGAGGAACGTGCATAGCCCCCTGCGTGCCATGAGCGACAGTCTCAGAGCCTGAAACCTATCACTGCTCTCTGCACCCCAGGGCCCTTCACTGGCCCTGCTCCAAGGAAGAAGTGGCTGCACTGGGTCCTCAGACCCTCAGCTGAGAAAGCCCGTCTATGGGCTGTGATGACCCGGTTTGGGGCACAGGACCCTGAACTTGTGAGGGAGGGGTCTTCCCATGCTGGGGTCCTGGGGGGGTGTCCCAGTCCCTTCAGCTCCTGTGGCCCACCCCCCTCTGAGGCCGTGTGTCTGGGACATTACTCAGGACAGGGTTTGGGGCAGAGCCCAGGATTAAAGTGGGGAGGGGGTTCCTGCTGTGGCAGGATGGTCACCAGCAGCCGTGCGTGTCCCGCTGTGCACGCTCTGTCGTGCTCCTACGGGGCAAGCCCTGGGAGAGGCTTCCCACTCAGGCTCCTGTGCTTGGGGATGTCTGTCTGGGTGCAGGGGCTGGGAGGCGCCCAGCTGGGGTCTCCTGATGCCCTCCCTCCTCTGCTCTCTCAGGCTCTACCCCTGTCCTGCGGAGTCAGCGTGTTGTCCTTTGACCCCCGGCTCTTGGCACGGAGCTGGCCAGGGGCCAGCTGCATGGTCCCCATGTCTCCCTGGTGCCTTGTTTCGCTGCTGCTGTGTTGCTGGCCCACGCGCACGTGCGAGCAGTTTCTTGCCCGCTGATAATGTCTGACCTGTCTTCAGTCGGTTGCTCTTCATGCTCTCTGCCAATCCTTTGCCAGAATCCTCTCTGCGGAGCTCGGGAGGCGAGAGCTCCTTCTCCGTGGTGACTCCAAGGAGCACGCCTCTGTGCCAGACTTCCTGACGCTGGCCCCTCCGGAGCGGTCTCGTGGCTGGCCAGGAAGCCCTCGGCTTGCACTTTCTTTCCCCGAGGACCGCCCTGGTGTCCTGGGGCCTGCCGTGGCCAAGGGCTGCAGGCCATCCTTGGCATCTCCTGGTGCGGCCCCGGCCCTCCCACCTCTGCGTCCGTCCTCACGGGGCGTTCCCCGCGTCTGCGTCTTCCCCTTCTTCTGAGGACACTGTCCATTCATACTGGATCGGGACTGGCCCTAATCGCACATGGCCTCGTCTTAACCCCACTCGGGCTGTGAAGACCCTATTTTCAAATAGTGTCGTGTTCCCAGGTCCGGAGGGCTGGGACTTCAATATATATTTTGCGGGGGGGATACAATTCAACCTGCAAGTACCTTCTGAGTACTGTTCTCATTTTTTCTGGCACCGATGTGACTGCTGAGAAGTCTGATTTCCACCTGGTTTTCCGTCCTTTACAAGATACCTGGCCTTTTTTGTCTGGCTGCCCCGAGGGTTGTTTCTTTACCATACAAGTCCAGGAGTTTTGTCAGCGAGCCCTCTTGCCCAGCTCTAAATCCCAACGGTTATTTCGTATTGAGCTGGAACATTCCAGCGCCCGACCAGAGAAGCTCAGAGCACACGCGGCCCCACCCATGAGCACGCATGCCCTGCCTGCTCTCCTGCTTTTCCCCCTGGACCTCTCCTTAGAACACTCTAGAGTCCATCTTGCTGGTTCAGAGGTTGGGTGTTAAGGCTCAAGCCTGCCACCTCCCCGCCTGCGGCGCCTGAAATACATGAATCCCCCCATCTCGCCTGAGTCCTTGTTTCTCGAGTCATTGGCTTCTCTGGCGATGAGTTTGCCCGGCGGGAGCCCCGCACTCTGTTCCGGTGCAGCCCCCTCGGGATCCCCGCGGTGCAGCAGGTGGATGGGCCGGCGCCAGGGCTCGCTGCCTGAGTCAGCGGCTGGGATGGATCTCTCCCGGACGGTTTTACCAGGCTCTGTTTGTCTGTTGACCATTCTGGGCCCACCTGCCCAAGAACAGGGCAAGTACTTCCATGCATCTGTGCACGTCTTCCTTTACCTCAAGAAACTTCCTTGAGTAATAGTTTACACAGTTGTTCTGACCCGTCACAATCTGGGTGATCGTGTGGTCTTTGGTGTTCGAGCGCTCCTTCCTGTGCCACAAAATGAGCATGCCCTCCACTTTGCAAAGGAGCGCTGTCTCCGTCAGGATGCAGAAAGCTCACCCGACAAGTGTTGCCATGAACCAATGGAACTCCTGATGGATGATTCCAACATGACTTTGAGCTCAGAAGGGGGACCACAACAGAGCTCCTCTGAGACGTGGAGGGTGTGCTGTTTGTCGCTCATATTTGAACAGGATGTTTTCCCTGGACACGTAGAAAGTTCCCGCAGAGCTGTGGGGCCTCGGTTCCTGGGAGGACCAGTTGAGACGGTGCAGGAAGCCCCTCACACGCTGAGTTCCCATCTAGCGGTTGCACTGGCTCTTCCTCAGGGTCTGTAGTCCTGGGTGGCAGTTGGTGACGTGCTGGTGCGTGACTAACAGCCAGCTCTGTGTGTCCGTACACGCCGGTGCCATGTGACTCTGTTTGTGTCAAATTTTAGAACAGCTGCACAACCCATGCTGAGAGAGGTCAGGATGGAGCTTGCCCCTGGGGGGTGTGGCAGCAGGGACGAGCAAGGAGGTGTCCGAAGGGGCATCTGGGGGGCTAGCCATGTTTTGTACCTTCATGGGATTTGCATTTGTCAAAACTCTCTTAGGGGCGCCTGGGTGGCTCATTTGGTTAAGCAACTGCCTTTGGCTCAGGTCATGATCCTGGAGTCGCGGGATCGAGTCCCGCATCGGGCTCCCTCCTCGGCGAAGGGCCTGCTTCTCCCTCTGACCCTCCCCGCTCTCATGTGCTCTCTCTCTCTCATTCTCACTTTCTCAAAATGAATAAATAAATCTTTAAAAAAAAAAAACTCTCAGTGATTTGTACATGTTGTGTAATGGGTTGAACTGTGTCCCCTCCCCCACCCCCCAAATTCCTATGTTGAAGTCCTACCCAGCACCTCAGGATATGACATTATTTGGAAATACGGTCTTTGCTGATGGAATTAGCTAGGATGGGCCTGAATGCAGTCTGACTGGTGTCCTTATAAAGAGGGGACATTTGGACACAGACACACACAGGAAGAATGCCTTGTGAGGATGAAAACCTAGATTCAAGGCCATGCGTCTCCCAGCCGGGAAGGCCCGGGATGCTGGCAACATCCAGAAGCCGGGAGAGGCTCTCGGAGGCTCCGCCCACAGCCTCCCAAGGAGTCAGCCCTACCCACACCTTGACCTCGGACCTCTGCCTCTGGACTGCTATTCAAACACTGGAACCGCAGCCCCGGAAAACTGGCGTGGTCACCGTTTGGGAAATGCTCTACGAAATGCTGAGCCCGGGTAGTGATATGCGTGCTGAATTGTTTAAAGGGGACCTGTCCTGATATCTACAGCATAGGTAGGTATGCGGCCGGAAATAAGGGGGGTTGATGGGTAGAGAGAGGGATGGACAAATGGACAGAGACGGGCTATAGCAAGTGTAAAAACTGGTGACGGTTTGGGTGGAGGGTGTATGGGTGTTCACGGAATGATTCCACTCTTCTGCATGCTAGAAGGTTTTCGTGATAAAACATTGAAAACACTAGATGTTTAACTAGAGATTTCACACGTCTTTGTTGTTTTTTTTTTTTTAAATAAGCTCCATGCCCAATGTGGGGCTCAAACTCATGACCCCCAGATCAAAAGTCCCATGCTCTACCTACCGAGGCAGCCAGGAGCCCTCAGGTGTCTTTGAATAACCGAGTAAAATGACAACTATCTGAGGATGGGGGCTCTTTTTCTCAGTCGGTGCTGCGGCGCCGGTGGGGTACACCTCTGGTGCTGGAGCGGGCATGAGGCAGGTCCCTGGGGCAGGGCCAGAGGAAGGCGTGCTTTTCTGTCCTGTTCTCTTCCAAAAGTCTTCCTCCTGTCCCATGGCCTCAGTGGCTGGAGCCTGGCAGCCATCTTGGACCACGAGGTGGCTTTGGGGATGGAGGCCATACACTGAGGATGGCATGAGTCTGGGTCCCAGAGGCCATCGTGGAGCTGCCAAGCCACCCTGAATTAGTCACCTTCAGACTTTTTTCCTAGTGAGAGAAGTAAGTTTTTATCTTGTTTATGCCTCTTTGGTTGTGATGGGTCTAGTGTATGTAGCCAAACCAAACCGTAATGGATATGTTATTATTAATATTCATCACCACCTTGACTACTCTTCTGAGGAGGGACAAACTGACGCTCAGAAAGGCACGTGCTCAAGGTCACACAGCTCGAGGGGGCAGATAAGCCCACGTCTGTGTGATTCAGGGTCTCCGCCCAGCGTTACGTGGACCTCAGGACTTGGCTGACTGGCCGCACACAGGGGTGGGGGAAGCAGCCCGGGACGGGCAGTCTGCGGGGAGAGCCCGGGGGCTGAGCAAGAGCCATGGATCAGTCCTCCTTCCTCGAGCCACGAGGTGCCCACGAGTCACCTCCTGGTGCTTCAGAAAGGGGGAGGTGCCCACTTCGCGGACCCAGGTGGGATGCTGGGAGGAGAGCAAGCCATTCCCATCCCTCAGCAAGGGCACTCTAGTCCCTGAGCTCCTGAGCTCAGGGTGCTGGTGCTTTCTCCTGAATGCAGAGAGGCTGTCACCCACGGCCACCTTCACGGAAGGCAGGCGGGTGCAGACTCCCAACGTGCCCCTCCTCGCCACCTTCTCACGCTTCCGCGTGGCTTGGCAGACTTGCCCCAGCAGCTGGGCGCCAATGACACCCTACGGGTGAGGACCCACGCTGCTGGTGTGGGAGCAGGGGCTCCCCTGCGGGCTCCTGCGGCTCAGGAGGGCTGCTTTGTTATTTCTGGAATGCTGCAGGGAGGGAAGGCTGTTGGAGGCTAGGGGCTCTACCTCGTGGCAAAATCATTGCCAGGGGGCTTTCTGGCCTCAGGAGGTGACAGAGGATGTGCACTCAGTGGCACTTGCTCTGTGCCCATCACTGTATTTGCATCGTCATTCTGAAGGCAAACCCATGCCACGTACCCACGCTTCTGTGGGCGCGTGGGCTCGGCTGCACGTGTGGGCTCTGGGTCTTGCCTTGGAGAGCCCCCTTCTCTTCCTAGTCCTTCTAAACCATGGCAGCGCACCAGGGACACTGTCGTCACCGTGTGAAGTCTCCAGCTTTCTGGGACGGTTCGTTGATTCCTGAGCATCGAGAGCTTGCTGTGCACCAGGCGGGAGCCGGGCTCCCAGGAGGCAGACAGTGGGATATAGCCGAGGGGGACATGTGGGAGGGGCTGAGAGCACATGGAGAAGAACCCTGGTTAGGGGGCAGCCACAGACCCCCTGCCAGCTTCCCAGGGGCCCAGCAGAAATGAACACGGTCCGCTCTGCCAACCGCCACATGGAGATGGAGTCCCTCGCACACCACGGGTCAGAGCCGGTACAGTGAAAATCCATCTTCTTGCCTTCGAGATTTAAAAGCCAAAGCCCCCCCCGCCCCACTTTTGAGTTAACATCCCAAACCAGCTCATCCGAGGTCCCTGTTTCCCACGGTGGCAGTGGAGGGGCCGGGCCTTGGCAACAGGTGCTCTGGAAGTGCGAGCGCTTCTCTCCTAGGAGGTCCGCCTGGCCCCTGCCCGGCGCCCTGGCCACGCTCCTGGTGGCCTTTTTGACCATTCCCAGAGGCCCCTGCAGCTGGGGTTGGGCCGTCCAGGAGTGGTTTGGGGCAGAAGGGGAGGCAGCAGACACGCGGTGTCCGCAGAGGTTGGCCTTTCCAGTGGCAGCTTCCTCGGCCCCTCGCGGCTCTGCGGGGGCCCACAGCGGGGCCGGTGCTCCCACCTTCGCAGGAGCAGGGTCGGGGAACACAGAGGGGCTGAAGAAGCCAGGGGAGCCTGGTCAGGGTGAGGACTGGGGACCCACCAGGGATTTCCAGCAGACTGTTTACAGAAAAAGCATTCTTTTATTTTATTTTACACCTAAAAAACTACACTTTATTTTTTAGAACATTTTAGATTTACATAAAAACCAGGAAGATAGTGCCGAGATTTGCCATATGCCAGTTTCCCTATTATTGCCTTTTGTTAGGACAGTATATTTCTCACAATTGAGGACCAATATTGATGCATTATTATTTATAAAGATTTTATTTATTCGTCTGTCAGAGAGAGAGAGAGAGGGAACACAAGCAGGGGGAATGGGAGAGGGAGAAGCAGGCTCCCTGCCGAGCCAGGTGCCGGACGTGGGGCTCGATCCCAGGACCCCAGGATCATGACCTAAGCCGAAGGCAGATGCTTAACGACTGAGACACCCAGGCACCCCTTGATGCATTATTATTAACAGAAGTCCATAGTTTTTATAGATTTCCTTTGTTTTTTCCTAATGTCCTTTCTGCCCAGGACCCCATCTAGGACACACACCTCTAGCCGCTGCTCCTCAAGCTCCTCCTGGCTGTAAAGCTGGATTGTTTTCATTTTGACAAGACCCTTGGGCCACAGGGGCTGCATGTGTTGGTGGCCCTGGGGGCTCGTGTTCTGGGTTTGCAGCTCCCGGTACCCAGCACTCAGGCCGCTCCTGAGGACCCGAGCTGTTCCTCTGTTTGCCTCTTTTGCATGTGGTTTGCATGTTGTGGTTTGCACATTGTTTGCATGTTGTGGTTTGCATGTTCCCTCCCCAGGACTGATAGAGCCTCGAAGCAGGAACTTGTAGGGTCCCCTGGGAGCAGGTGAAAGGAGAATTCTGTGGGTCGCTTTTTAATACTGTTTTGACTTTTGAACTATGTGTATGATTCTCATATTCAGAAAATAAAATGAAATCGGCAAGGATGAAAAACTCTAAAATGGAATCCAATAGCACCAGTGAACCTCAATACTTTGATGGCACAACAGGGCAGAAGACGTTCGTGGCTTTTCTGGGCATGGTTCTCTAAGTGCGGAGTGACCTCGGGCCGCCCTTTCCGGGCTGGTTGCTGCTGAAGGTCGCAGGGCTGAGTGACGAGTGAGGAGCCACCCTGTGTGTATTCGAGGTTGACGGCAGGAGAAGCCAGCACGTGTCCTTGGGGACCAGGGCCTTCTCCATGGGTGGTGGGAGACCAGCCCTGAGCACAGAGCAGCGGAGGAGAAGAACTGGGGAGCTTGTGTCTGAACACGAAGCTGCAGAAGAACTCACCATCCCAAGGAAGCAATCCATTCTGTGGCTCCGAGCCTGGAAAGGAGTCGGGAGCAACGCAGCCCAAGAGCGTGGAGCTCGCCGCCCAGTCTGAAGCCGAGCCCTACAGGCCAGGCCGGGGCACCCAGGGAACACTCGTGCCAGGCCCGGGTCAGGAGGAGCCCGCAGCATGCCGGGGACAGGGCAGTGCCGAAAGCCCCAGAGGCGGATGGGCATGCGTCTCCCGGCACAAACACCAGGCCACGGGGCTCCCAATGGCCAGATCTGGGAAATACTGTGATGAACATTGGATGAAAAGTGTGCATGAATGCAGAGATTCCACCAGGACGGACAACCCCCCCCCCCCCACCTGCTGCTCCCACGGCCCAGCTGATGCTGGCTCAGCGCCTTCATCCCGAAACAGGGGCGTGAACACTCACCGTGCCGTCTTTTCCCCAGTCTGGAAAGCCAGGTGACAAATGGCGGTGTGTTTATGGCTACAACGTGGGATTCCTAATCCTCAGCAAACTTGACCCACTGAATTCATACCGTGTGTGGAGCTTGAAGCCTGGTGCTCAAGGTGGGGAGGTGGGGATTGGTGCGGCGTCCACGCCTCCCGAGGGACCGGGGCTCACATTCTGGGGAAATGGAAACCCTGAGGAAGACCAGGAGCTTCTGCCGTTAGCTTCGGCCACATGGAGCCCCTCAAAACTAGCAGCTTGAACCACCAATGATCTCATCCTGCTTGGAGCCTGGACTGAGTGGGCGGCTTCTGTGGTCGGAGGTGGCCTGCTGGTCTCTGTGGCTGGCTGCTGGCCCGGCTGGAGCTGAGGGCTCTGCATGGCCTCCCTCCACGGCTGTGCTGGGCTGCACGTCACCAGCTGGTTGGGGCTGGCTTGGCCGGTGTCCCCCAGGGGGAGGTGCGGCTCCTGCAGCCCTGGACAGGTGCTTTGTCTCGCCTTTGAGGGCCTCCCACGCACTGGTGCCCGCTGGCTGAAGGGCCCGCAAGGCCTGGCTTCCTGCAGGGGCCCAGGAAGAGACTTTGCTTCCTGATGGAGGAGGGCCGAGTTGCAGAGGTGCCACCTGCAGAATGGGAGGCTTTGGGGGCCCTGTCGGCTCCGTCCGCACATCAGTGAAGTGTCCATGTGCCACTCAGCTCAGGGCTTGGGGCACAGGTGGGCACAGATGGGACGTCTGCTCTTGGAAGGGTTCATTTTGTGGGGAGACAGTCAGTACACAAGCACACATGGAGGGTCATGGGGTGCCTCATGGACCTGAACCACAGCCCACGGTCCAGCGGCAATCCATCCACATGTGCGTGCTGAGGCCAACAGCGACATCGAGGCAGGCCCATCCCGGGAGTGCCCTTCTGATGGCCAGCTCTGACTTGAGGACTCTGTAACAGGCTTCTGGACCTTCTTGGACCGCACGGGGCCTGGGTTGCTTCCAGCTAAGCCCACCCTTGGCATGAGGTCACGCTTGTGTCACAAATAACCCCCCTCCCCCATCATCTCTTGTGGGCGTTTCCTTCAATAAAGTCCGTGCACTTTTCATCCCATTGTGGTGTCTGCTTTTCAGAGACCCTGGACTAACAACAACTTCTACAGGAGAAAGACTGGCAGGTAATGGGATGGGGCAGTGTGCCCACCCCTCGGCCCCCACTGCCCTTCTCGGCCTGGTGCTTTGCACAAGGCACCTGCGAGTCCATGTCCGTTCATGTGCTCATTTCCATGCCGGGGGGTGTGGGCCCACTAGGGAAGTGCTGGTGCCCTGAGGGGTGCTGGGGTATGGGGGGGGGGCTTGGCACAGAAGCTTCTGGTCTCCAGGCCGCTGTGGGCTGAGAGCAGGAGTAGGGACCACTCCAGTGCCTCCAGTGGAGACGGATTTAATGCAGGGAATGATATGCTTACACACTTGGGAGAGTGGCGAGTGGGGATCCAGGAGTGTGCCCAGGTCTCTGAGCCTGCTCTGCCCACTTCTGGGGGTGCAGCCAGCGGATCTACCCCAGCCACCAGGATCCTCGGCACCAGCCCCTGGGGGCTTTACTACACTCCCATGAAACTACATCTCCAATTGCATCATGAGTATCGTAGGCAGGTAGGCCTTACTGGATGGGGATCCACATCTCGGCCTGTTTGAGTGGCATGTGTACCCCACTCACTGGGGAGCTGGACCCCGTGGCCAGAGGCCCCACCTCGCAGGTGATGGCACCTTATAGCTTACAAAGCCCTGTCCTGGCCACAGCCTGGGTGACTAGCCCATTGCCCCCCAGGAGAAGAGACCCTGGTGTCGATATCAGGGCAGGGACCTGGGGCTCAGAGAGGGACAGCGGCTTCCCCAAGGTGGCCCATCTGGGCCCGGCCTGGGCTCCTGAGCCCAAACACAGTGCTGTCCCCACTGCCACCCGCTGCCCCTGTCCTGGAGGCCGTGTGTGCACCTTCCCGCTCACATCCCACCCCAGCCGTCCCTGGTGTCCAGCTCGCCCGCGGGAAGAGTGCTGCCCCAGGAGGCAGTGAGGAGGAGGGGCTGCCAGACCCCGGGCCATCCCCAGGCGCCCCTGGCTTCCCGGCTCTGGCCCAGCAGAGGCCCGATTCACAGCCTGGTAGGAATTGGCCCATGGCATCTGGGGACTGCCTGCTAATGGCTGTGTGCTGGGCTTCTGAATGCCCGGGGCAGGGAAGCACCTGCCCTTGGGGAACCTTGTCTCTGGGGACAGAGTCACTTCCTGCCTTGTAGGAAAATGCCAGGGTCAGGGCTGTTCTTCCCCAACCAAAGAGGGACAAGTGGGGAACATGGCAAGGGTTGGCCAAGCCCTGATGGTTGGGCTGGGCAGGAGGAGCTAGAGGAGGAGGGGGAGGAGAGGAAAGGGGTATGGGGAGAGGGTGAGGAGCTAGGAGGGGGAGGGGGAGGAGGGGGGATTGATCTCCAGTCTTAGCTCTGCCCTGTCCTGGCTGTGGGACCCCGGGCAGGCCCCGGAGACCCCATCTCCCCGTCTCTACCGCAAGCCTCCCTCCCTTGTTGCCTCATGCAGGGCCCGCGGTGGGTGTCCTCTATCTCTGAGGCCCGGGCAGGGCTGGGAGGAGGGCTCAGGTGCAGGCTGGCTCACTCCTCCATTTGGGCAGCAGGTCCGGTGACGAACTCCTGATTTATAGCCAAAAGGGCAGACCAGGCGCCCAAGTGCATAAGCCGCAGGAGTCTCCGAGTCTCTCCGGCAGGGCCAGACCTGGGGCCTTCAGACCAGCCCTCTGGACGGGCTGCAGGGTCAGCATGTGCCTGTCTACGGCGGGGCCTGTGCCTCGGCTTCCCAGCCCACCCCCTGCAGCCCTGCGTTCCCCAGAGCCCTCCCCAGGCAGGTGGGTGGCTGTGGGGCGCCTGGCTGGCAGCTGTGAATCCTGAAGCTGGAGTGGGGAGGGGTCCCCCACAGTGACCAGGAGGCACTCCAGGCCTTTCCCATTCCTGTGGGAAGCCGAAGCCCCGGGCTAGGTGGCTAGTCTGGAGGCAGACCCCGTCCTTCGTGTGTCCTGCTCTGGGCGCCAGGAGGCAGACCCGTGGGTGCAGGGTCTAGTCACCACCCCCTTCCCTGGTCCTGAGGCCCGGAGGTGGCGATGCAGCCCTCCCTGCAGTCTCCCCCCAGCTGCCTGCTCCCTAAGTGGGGCCTTCATGGAGAGCCCGCTGTGGCCGGTGTAGCCAAGCAGCCCCTGAGACGTGGGCCTGTGGGAGCTCAGCCAGGAAGGCTGGGCGGCTGCTGGATGGGAGCCCAGAGCAGCCTCTGGAACCCCAGGGGTCTGTCCCCTGGACTCTCCAACCTGCCTGCCAGGGGGTCAGCTGGCTTTAACTTGTACACTTTCAGGGACAAGGAGCTCACCACCTCATGGTGAGCTCTGCTGGGGTCCTAGGGACGCCCAAGCGGGACACCCCCTCTCCCCTGTGGACACGTGGTCCTGGGAGCCGGGCAGAGGGAGGCCCTGGCCAAGAGAAGCTGGGCTGGAGGCTTGGCCTTGACGAGGCCCCCCTCCCATGGCACTGTTCGGTCACCGAGGAGTCCCTTCAGCTGTGCCCGTGGCGGGGAGCAGGCCAGAGCCACCTCTGGGGCTGTCAGACCCGAAGGGGGGACCACCAGCAGCTCCCCCTGCCCCACTTGTGGGCAGAGAGACAGAGAGCGAGAGGCAGAGGTGGGGAGAGGAGGTCTCCACGTGGATCCGGCCTCGGTGGCGGCAGGGGAATCAGGCATAACAAGCAGTTGCCCAGCCTGCTTGGTCCATCCTGCCCCAGGAACCCCTACTGCTCCGAGTGTGACCGCGAGCTCAGGCCTTTGCCAGCAGGGCCCCTGCAGCCCCTCCTCGACTTCACTGACTCCTCTGACCTGACGCCTTCACGCAGGCGTCTTCCTGGGACTGCATGCTTCCCCCAGCTCTTTTCTTGGCTGGCACCTCCTCCAGGATGCCCTCCCTGACCACACAGCTATTGTGGCCTTACCCCTGGACAAGCCAGCTGCCTAATGCTCTGATTCCAGCGGAATGATCCAGAATCCTGGGATCCAGTGAGAGTGTCAGATTCACAGAAACTCAGAGCTGGGAGGCAACTTAGAGGATTTGCTATCCCTCGGACTCTTCAATCTGCCTGCCAGGGGGTTGACTGGCTTTAACTTGTACACTTTCAGGGACGGGGAGCTCACCACCTCATGGGCCAGTGGGCTCCAGGGGCCAGCTACTCCGTCAGGAGTCTCTTTTCCTCTGGCTCCCCCAGAGGCCCCCGCTGTGATCGCTGGTCCCACAGGACAGTCTGCCCTCTTGCTTATTATCATTATCTGCCTCCCTTTTGTGTCCCCTGGGTCCCCAGCTCCCCCGAGACAAGAGCCTGTGCAGGCGAGACCACCTCGAGGGACCCACATCAGTCTATTTGTGGCAGGAAAGGGTAGTCGGCTCTTGGGAAATGTCAGGGGACAAGTCAGAGCTGGCCAACGGCAAGGCCCAGGGACGCTCTGTCACTTTGGGAGTCTCTTCCTTAATCAGTGGAGGAGAAAAACAAGCAGCAAAGGGTTTTCCATGGCAACCACCAGCAGAGCAAAATGTTCTCACCCTGCCTGAGCTTGTCCCAAGAGGATGGGCTGGCAGAAGCTGCTGACCCTGGCCTCACATGGCGAGGGCCGTGTCCTGGGTGTGACTCCCAGGCAGCCGGGCTTGGGCCGGAGGACCGAAGCTGGGCACAGCTAATGAAGTCCATCTTCTGCGTGATGCCACGGGACAGATGGGGAAACAGCCCAGGGAGGGGCAGCCCCTCCCTCCAAGTCAGAAAGCAACTTCGTGGAGGAGCTATAGCACTAGGGCACGGGACCTCTGAGCGTCGTCAGAGGGATGCTAGTTTATTCCACTAGAAACTTATTTATGCACTACTTTGGCATCTGCCTACTTAGCCATCCATCCTTCTACTCACCCACCCACCCACCCACCCATCCATCTATCCATCCATCCATCTAGCCACCCACCTGTCCACCCATTCATCTAACCATCTACCCATCTCTCCATCCATCCATATATCCATCCACCCATCTCTCCACCCACACATCCACCCATCCATCTATCTATCCATCCATCCATCCATCCATCCACCCACCCATCTATTCATCCATCCATCCATCCATCCATCCATCCATCCATCCACCCACCCATCTATTCATCCATCCATCCATCCATCCATCCATCCATCCATCCACCCATCCATCCACCCATCCATCTATCCAACAATCCATCCATCCATCCATCCACCCGTCCATCCACCCATCCATCCATCCATCCACCCATCCATCCACCCATCCATCCACCCATCCATCCATCCATCCACCCATCCATCCATCCATCCACCCACCCATCCATCCACCCATCCATCCATTCATCCATCCACCCATCCATCCATCCATCCATCCACCCATCCATCCACCCATCCACCCATCCACCCATCCATCCATCCACCCATCCACCCATCCATCCATCCACCCATCCACCCATTCATCCACCCATCCACCCATCCATCTATCCAACCATCCATCCATCCATCCATCCATCCATCCATCCATCCATCCATCCACCCATCCATCCATCCACCCATCCATCCACCCATCCATCCATCCATCCATCCATCCACCCATCCATCTATCCAACCATCCATCCATCCATCCATCCATCCACCCATCCACCCATCCATCCACCCATCCATCCATCCACCCATCCATCCACCCATCCATCCATCCATCCATCCATCCACCCATCCATCCATCCATCCATCCACCCATCCATCCATCCATCCACCCATCCATCCATCCACCCATCCATCCACCCATCCATCCATCCATCCATCCATCCACCCATCCATCCATCCATCCACCCATCCATCCATCCACCCATCCATCCACCCATCCATCTATCCAACCATCCATCCATCCATCCATCCATCCACCCATCCACCCATCCATCCACCCACCCATCCACCCACCCATCCATCCACCCATCCATCCATCCATCCATCCATCCACCCATCCATCCATCCATCCATCCATCCATCCACCCATCCATCCATCCATCCATCCATCCATCCTTCCATCCATCCACCCATCCATCCACCCATCCACCCATCCACCCACCCATCCACCCATCCACCCATCCATCCACCCATCCATCCATCCATCCATCCATCCATCCATCCATCCATCCACCCATCCATCCATCCATCCACCCACCCATCTATTCACCCATCCATTTATCCATCCATCCACCCATTTATCTATCCACTCACCCACCCATCTATCCACCCACCTATCCACCCATCCATCTATCCATCCATCCATTTGTCTGTCCACCCGCCCACCCCTCTATCCACTCACCCTTCCAGCATCCACGCCTGAATTTTCCTACTCACTCACCTATTCACCTACAAACCTAACTTAACATGTTTCCTCCCATATATCCTAAAATTCATCTACCTACTTTTCCATCCACCTATCCATGGCCTCATCCACCCACTAGTCTCTCAATCTACCTACCCACCCCTAAGACACCCACACATCCATCTCCTCAACCAACTGTCCATCCACATACCTATCTGTCTCTCTTCCATCCATATCCCATCAACCCATAACCCATCCACCCACTCATGAGTTATCCTTCTACACATTCACCCACCCAACACATTGACCCATTCACCCACCCATCCACCTATCCTACTACTCTCTTACACACTGTAAATCTATCTACACTATCTACCCATTTATACATCCTTCCACCAAGCCATCAACCCACCTGATCACAGTCTACCCATTCATCCACCCACCCATCTGTTCATGGGAACACCACACATTAGTGGTGCGATCTTAAAAGTCTTACCCACCAATTCCAACTCAGCTTTGAGATTTGTAGCATCCAACAGGTGTCATTTTAACACCTCAAATGTGTGGTTTCACCAGGCAGACTATGCTAGTCATGGAGGGTTTGATAAATGCAAAATCCAACAGAACCTCCTGGGTGGGGTTTGCAGATGTGTGTGAGGGGTCCAGGATGGTGTTCTGTACAGGGTCAAAGGCTGAAGACCAAACTCTATGTTCTGAAGTCCCTGTAATAAAGATCTATGTGAGTTCCATCTGTGTGATGGATGGAAATAACCAAGAGATTTGGGGACTAGTATTTTGCAACCTCAGATAACCAAATAATGCCCCCCAAATCTCTTGGTTGTTTCCTTAGTGAATAGGGGGTTTTGAAACCAAAGGCATATTGAGAATTAAGTATAGAAATGTTTTATGGTATTGGCTCCATAGTATTGATATTTTTGCATGAAGGAATCTGGGCATCTTTGCTATTATAAGCATTTGTGACGTTTAAGAGGATTTGGGCTATCAGATAAACAAGTCAACCTTTTTTTTTTAAAGACTTTTTATTTATTTATTTGAGAGAGAGAATGAAAGAGAGAGAACAGGAGAGGGGGGAGGGTTAGAGGGAGAAGCAGACTCCCTGATGAGCAGGGAGCCGGATGTGGGGCTCGATCCTGGGACTCCAGAATCATGACCTGAGCCGAAGGCAGTTGCTTAACCAACTGAGCCACCCAGGCACCCCAAGTCAACCTTTAATTTAAATATAAGATACATATTTAATTACTTGATTTAGACTTAGGATTTTAAGTTGAAATTCCATGAAGTTTATAGACAGTTTTGAACACTTTTATTTTAAGATTTTTTTATTTATTTGAGAGAAGAAAGAGAGAGAGCACGAGCAGGAGGAAGGGCAGAGGGGAGAAGCAGACTCCCTGCTCAGTGGGGAGCCAGACATGGGTCTCGATCCTAGGACCCTGAGATCATAACCTGAGCCAAAATTAGACGCTTAACCAACTGAGCCACCCAGGCGCCCCGACAGTGTGGAACATGTAAATGGATCTGAGGCTCATCCTATAAAGACAAGGAAGTTATCTTTTAGATTTATAAAAACTGCAAACTTAACTTGGTAAAGTTTATCAGATAAAATACATCAAGTGTGTTAATGTAATTAAAATTTTGAAGGTGTTTTATTAAATAAATTTGAAAGTGGGACCTAATGTTAATCAAAGAACCCTTTGGGACACCTGGGTGGCTCAGAGGGTTAAGCATCTGCCTTCAGCTCAGGTCATGATCCCAGGGTCCTGGGATCGAGTCCCTCATCGGGCTCCTTGCTCAGCGGGGAGCCTGCTTGTTCCTCTGCCTGCCACTTCCCCTGCTTGTGCTGTCTCTCTCTGAGACATAAATAAATAAAATCTTAAAAAAAAAAACCCAAAACCCACAAAAAACAAAGAACCCTTTAAAAATAAAATTAACATTTCTTAGACTTTAAGTATAATGATAAGATTCATAGATTGAACTAATAGCTCAAGGGAGAAAACGTCGGGTTTTGGTTTTGTAACACGAATACATTAAAATTTAAATTTTTCCTAAATTTAATTTTTAAAAAACTAATTTCTAAGTAGTATTTTCTAAGTATAAAAAGCCAGCTTGAAGACATAAAAACAATCTCACATCAACACCATGCACCCACTCGTTTGTCCACCCATTCATCCACTTATTTACATACCCTTCATCCTCCCTTCTAGTTATCTTCTTGTCCAGTTATTCTTAAACCCTCTCATCTACCCATCCACTTATTCAACCACCATCTGTCTGTCTGTCGTCTGCCCACCCACACATCCATTCACTCATCCATCCATCCACCCATCCATCCATCCAACCTTCTACTCACCCATCCACCCACTTAGCCATTCACCCATCCACAATCTGTCTACCCACCCATCCGCTCATCTACTCATCCATCCATCCATCCATGCATCCATCCATCCATCCATCCAATAACTACTAAAGGACTTAGTAGGCAGCAGACACTAGAAAGAATATCTGCAACTAAAAGTGAGCCCCTTCTGGACCCACAGAAGTTTTGTGGCATCTCAACATGGGGAAGCACTGGCCCCTCTCTCTTTGCTGCCCTTCTCCCTTCTCTTTGCCACCTTGCCCCTACAACGATCTAGGATCATGAGTGTAGATGCCTCGGACCTGGCACCAACGGCTCCACTTTGAATCCCAGCTCCTTCCCCTACTTGCTGTGTGGTGTTCGGTTCATGATGAGGGCTGTGGGGTCCGTGCACATGGTCCGTGCCCAGCCATCAGTCAATGTTGCCCCTATCGAGACTGTAGCCAGGCACCCTGCTGGAGATTGCCTGTCCTGGCATGTGTGTGCCATTTATGGGGTGGGTTGTCTGTGGGCATGACGGGCACAAATGTAAAACCACCACCGTCATGGGCGCTAAGAGGGCAGGAACACGGTGACCGGAAATGAAGAGGGGCAGCTTTCCCTAGTGGACAGACCCTGTGGTAGCAGGGGAACCCCGGCAAGCTTGGGGCCATCCTCAAAAGCCCCTGCATGACCGTGCCCTTCGCGCACCCCAAGCGCCCAGCAGGAGCCAGGTCTGGGTTGCAGGGACTGCTCAGGGACACTGCGCTGGCCTGGGAACCCATGCGGGGCAGCACCGTCCCCGCAACCTCCCCTGGAACTCACCACACAGACAGCCTGTGGAGAAGGAGCCTGTGCCGGCCCCTGAGTGCAGGACATTGGCCTGTTTGCTCTGTCTGGTGATGCAGCGGCAACTTGTGTCTCGTCCCAGCGAGCCAGCCCTCCTCCCTGACTGCCCGGGTCCCGGGGGTGCTGTGAACCCTATCTGCTCCGTGTTTGCCTGAGATCCTCCGTCCAGCCTGCCCCTTCCTGAGGGACACAAGGCATTGTGGCATTGGGAGCTCCAGCTGCCCCTGTCCACCACACATGGGCCCACAGCTGGTCCTGTGCTTGGAGCCGCCTGGCCCCTCTGCCCATCTTCAGGCCACTTGCTTAGGACGGTCCCCAAGATGACCCCCCCCCCGGCACTGGAGCCTGTATGTGGTAAGTGCTTAGGGGGTGTGTGCAGAGTCAATGCCCTGGCTACACGGAAAAAACATTGCTTAAGCTCCTACTGGATGCCAGGCTCCAGTTTGTGTGGTTGGTAGGGTCCACGGGAGGTGAGTTTTGGGGGCGGGGTTGGGGGTGGGGAGAGGAGGGAGGGAAGGACCGCGCGGGTGGGGAGGCGGGAAGGGAAGTGCATCGTAGACACACAAGCTGTGAACGCCAGTGACAGCACCACCAGCCCTGGCCCCTCCCTGGAAGCCCCCACCCCCAGCTTTGGAACCACGAACCTGACTTTTGTGATAATCACTTCCCACCCTTTAGTTACAGTTTCACCACCCAAACGCATGTCAGGTACTCTTTCTTGTCTGGTTGGGAATTTGGAATACACAGACTCACCCTGGGGACTCCTCGACTGGCTGGGCTGCGAGTGGACCTGTGCCGCTGAGCTCATCTGTGCCAGGCTCTCGTGCTAACCCGTGGCACGCCCGCCCCACGCTTGGAAACAGCGCTGATGCACACACTTAACAAATCCTCTTCTGGTGGCGCATGGGGCGCAAACACTTATTTACTGAAATCTCCCCGAGGGAGATCGGCTGTGTCCACGCTGTGCACCCCTGCCAGGCTACTGATCTTCTGAAGCGCAGGCAGCATGCGGAAGGGAAGGGACCGTCTCTGTCTCCACAACACTGGGCTTTGTCAGACTGTCACGGTTTTTCAGAGCCTAGTGATTGCTATTTGCATTTCCTTAGGTGCTAATGAGGTCTGCAGCGTGTTCCTTTGCCGCGTGAATTTCCTTTTCTGTGAAGCACGTGTTCAAGCCTTTTGTCCATTAAAAAAGAATTATTTTGATTTTTTCTGCAGTGAGTAGTTAAGAGTTCCTTAAGAGTTCCTCGCGTATTTCCTAAATGAGCCGCTGCCGGACATCTGCGCTTCAAACATCTACCCGTTGTGCGTTATCTTTCCATTTTCTGTGTGCCGTTTGGTGAACGGAAAGAGGTATGAAACTTTCATGCAGCCCAATTAATTCCTCTTTCTCTCTACAGTTCGTGCCGTTTGTGTCTTGCTTAAGAAGTTTCTCCCGACGCTGAAGTCATGTGGGTCCCCCTCCCCGACGTATGCCTTTCCAAACGAGCTGCGGATTTATCATTCATAGTGAAGTCTTTAATCCACCTGACATTGGTTTCTGTAGACAGTGTGAAGCCAGAGTCTGAGTAATATTTTTTCCTCTGTGGATAATCAGGTCTCCAAATTGACTGTAAGGAAAAAAAAAAAACCTGTCCCGTCTCCTAAGATCTCCTGTCTTCTCCCACCAGCGGGCACCTGTTCCTCACCATCTCCAGGAAATCCTGGGATCTGTAGGCAGCCCCTTCTACCTGGCCATTCCTTGGTGCTTTGTGATTCCGTGGAGATTTGGGAGTCAGGTCGTCAAATTTTATATGCGCACGCATGCACGTGGCCATTATGGAGGTAGTTCAAGTACTAGTGTGGCTGCAACAGGATCCGTGCCCTTCCAGGAGGAGACACCAGGGAGCTCTCCCTGCCTCTCTGTCGGGCAGGCGCACGGCGGGAGGATGGCGTCTCCAGCTCTCTCTGGAACCCGGCTGCCTTCACCCCGATCTCAAACTTCTGGTCTCCAGAACGGCGAGAAACACAGGTCTGCTGTTCCAAGTAGCCAGCCCGTGGCGTGTTGTCTGGGCAGCCCGGGCCGCCGACTGGGACAGTGGCGCGCGGCTCTGGGAATTGGGACAAGCAAGCTCTCTGTATGCGCAGGGTTCTGTCACCCCCCGATCCCTGCGGATCTCTCTTCCATGGCCATAATGCTGCCTTTCCAGGATGTCATGCAAATGGGATCATGTGCCGTGTGGCCTGTGGAGCCTGGCTTCCTGCGTGTTTAAGGTTTATCACATTGTTTCCTCTGTGTTCCAGAGCAGAAGCCCCACAGGGAACTAGGAGGTGTTGAGAGGGGTCTAGGGAATGGCCTCCTTCCTTAGATTACGGGGGAACCTTGCTCAACGTGGTTCCTTATGGGTCAGGCCCCTGAGGTGCTCTGGCCTCTGCACCGCTGGCCCCCGCCTCAGTTTCAGCTCTGGGGAGGAATGGGGGGACCTGCCCTGCCAGCGCCAGGTGTTCCCAGACATGTGTCCCAGCTCGGAAACAAGGGGCAGTGAGTTTTCTGCGGGTTCAGGACAGCAAAGCCGTCACCTCCACCTGGCCAGACCCTCCTGTCTTTGGAGACAACCAGGGTCTCAATACCACGGGGCAGGCTGCTGCTGAGTGAGCCTCATCTCCTGGCCATGTGTGGGGGAAGAGGGGGCCAAATTTGAGACACGGCAGAGACATGAGTCTGAGGGAAGCTGCCCAGAAAATGCAGGGCCCCTTGGAAAGAAGGGACCTTCAGTCCCCAGGACGTCTTGGGTCCCCTCCACTGGGCAGAAAGCCAGACCCAGCCTCCTGTGTTCCTCAGAAGGGCAGCTTCTGAGGATGGTGTGACTGGCCAGCCCAGGGATGAGCTGAGAGATGCCAGTGTGTGAAATGGAATTAGAGAGAGAGCCCAAGCACGTCCTCAGGTAAAGTGTGCAGGCTTCCTGGTGCACCAGCCCTTCTGGGTACAGAGTCATTCCTTGGTGCACCTGTGCTTCCAAGAGCAGACTCTGGCGCACCTGTGCTCCCAGGAGCAGAGTCTCTGGTGCACCCCTACTCCCAGGAGAAGAGTCTCTGGTGCACCTGCACTCCCAGGAGCAGACTCTCTGATGCACCTGTGTTCCCAGGAGCAGTCTCTCTGGTGCACCTGTGCTTCCAAGAGCAGACTCTGGTGCACCTGCGCTCCCAGAAGCAGACTTCATGGTACACCAGACTTCTAGGTGTAGACTCCCAGGTGAATTTCCAGGCAGATAGACCAAGGCTGCATTCCGCGGGTGTTTTGCTTTTGTTAACCTTTGGCCCTGAACAATGTCTTAGGTAGGAGGCTTTTCCAGGTGGACAGGGAGGGGATAAACCTGGAAGTGAGGTAATCAGAGGAGGAGCCTGCAAGAATTTGATGTTGAAGAGGAAAAGGAGCAATGTCTCCTGCCAGAAACTATTCCCATTCTAAAGCCAGCTGAGCAGCCCAGAAAACCTTAGAGGAGTCCTGAACAGCAAGCAGCGCCAGGGAGGGGTCCCCGCCCTCCACCCCTCTGCCCTCCCTGTGTTTGGAGGTGGGCTCTGTTCTGAGAGTGACTTGTTGCTGTTTTGGAGGGATCTCTCCTGATACGTGCCACACGCAGAGTGTTCTGGATATCCGTTAACCTTCTCTTGTCAACTCCAGCTGACTATTTCCGCCTGCAAATGGTGGTTTTTAGCTGGAGCTTGGTCCATGTGTGTTCGGTGCAATTTCCAGTACATTTAAGTTGGAAGCTTCTGCTCTATTTTGTGCTGTTTGTCCACTGGTTCTGTGTATATTTTTCTTTCTCCTTGCCTTCTTTAGTTTATTTCCCCCAGCTTATATTTGAGAATTTTCAAGCCAACAGGAAAGTCAAAGGAATAAGACCATGAGTACCTGAATGCCTTCCAGTTAGATTCACCAACTGTCCATATTTTGCCATCTACGTACATGTATGTCCATGCATACACATACGCAAATAACCACACATGTATGTATAGACGTGTGTATGTATGTGCCCGGTTGCTTTCTAAAGTGCATTCCACAAATTTCCACACCTACTGCTGGTGTATAAGCATTCTGGGCATTGCACATCCTTGCCAGCACTTGATATTATCTTAGTTTTGAACTTTCGCCAGCCTGGTGGGTGTGAAGTGGTATCTTGTTGTGGTTTTCATTTGCCTTTCCTTAGCGATGCACGAGGGTGAGCATCCGGCTCCCTCTTCCGTGGAGAGCCCATCTGCTTGCTTGCTGCCAGCCCTCAGTGCTCCATGGCATTGGCGTGCCTGCCTGCAGCTGCCCATCCTTTTCCTAGTTTTTAGGATTTACACTCCTGAGTTCTGGGAAGCAAGATACAGTTTTCAGAATGGGACACCTAATTTATTTACTGATTTAAGGCTGTAAGGGAGATCCTGAAAGACTCCCCTATAGAGTAGCATAGCACTCAAGGATGCTTCCAGTGGCAAGCAAGTGCAAGCAAATGAATCCTTTGGCCTTTACAACAGACCAACCTGTAGGGGCAGCTTCAGGTGAGGTGTGCTCCAGCAGTTCCAGATGTCACCAAGGATGATCCTTAACCCCTGTGTGCTGCTTCTGCAGGGTTAGCTTATCCTAGAGTTGGCTTCCCCTATATTCTCAAGCTGTTTTCTGACTACTCCTGAGACATCTTCATTCCCTCCTGCCCACTCTGCAGGGACGGGGTCCATCACATTTGGTCCTTGGCTCAATCTCTGAGATCAAAGGATACAATGATCGGATTAGGGTGAAGTAAGCTTCTTGCAAACCACTTGAATGGAAATGCGAGCTGATGGGCAGGTGGCGTGGATGCTGGGGCTCGAGCAGTAAATACCCACGTGGCAGCCTTGGCCTGGAGTGCTTGGTGACCACCACGGTGGATGCCGAGCCGCCCTTCCTGCTTCTGGGCGTGTGCCTGCGCACCAGATGGCTGAGCCTCCTGGAAATCGGATCCGTGGATAACTACAGGATTTTTTTTAATTATGAAAATTTTCATAATGGAAGAATAATATGGGAGAATAGCATAATGACCCCTGGGCCTGCCCTGCCCGGGCCCAATAATTATGGACAGACTGCCCTGCGTGTTCATTCTCTCGCTTTGTCCTCTGAGTGCTGCTGGATGTTTCAGTGTAGGCTGCAGAAGCTGTGACACGTGAGCCCTCATCTTTTCACCTGCTTCTGTCAAAGACGGACGTTCCCTGCAGAACCACAATTCCATTATCCCACCTGAGAAAAGTTACAGTCAATTCTCTTGTCCGGATGGCAAGCGTCCAGAGTATACCCCAACCTCTTTTGTGGCTCTTAGTTTGAACCAGGATCATGCCCCGTATCACTCTTCTGTGTCTTTCGTCCCTTCGATCTAGAGGAGTTCCTTCCCGATGACGTTTCAGGCTCAAGCTGCTCTTGTCTGCTCTCTGCATGGTGTCTACCGACGGACCCCTGGCCCGTCCTCCCAGGGCCAAAGGGGTGAGGGGCTCTCTGGGGTCTCTCACGAGAACCCCGTTCCAGCGGGGGCCCGGATGCCCACCCTCATCACCCAACCACCTCCCCAAGGCCCCTGACCTAGTGCCACCATCTTTGGGGGTTGGATTCCACACGTGAACTTTGGAGGGACACAAATATCCAAATTGTAGCACATTATTTACAATGAGAAACGAGAAGCATTTCGTACTTCCTCTCTCATAAGCAATGCTTTTATTTTCTTCTGGCTGCTTTTAAGATTTTACTTTTATCTTTGGTTTTCAGCGTAAAGCATCTTGGTGACGGTGGTGGCATGCGTGTTCCGCTCAGGGTTTGCCGAACCTCTTGGATCTGTGGGTTGGTATTTTTCATCATATTTGGGAAAACTTTGGGCATTATTTCTTCAAGTCCATGTTTTTTTTCCTGCTAACGTCTTTCCCTCCTCTCTTCCCAGAACCCCAGTGACGGGCTCGGTACGTGATGCCCATGTTGGGCCACCTGACTGTGTCTCCCTGTGGAACCGAGTCTGTGGTTTTCAGTTCTTTTCTCTGCTTTTCCTTCAGACTGGATGATTTCTGTCTGAAGTTCACTAACCCTTTCTTTGGCAGCCTCCACTGCTGTAACGCTTCCCGATGAGACTTTCGTTCCGGACATTGTCTGCTGGATCCAGCGCCTCCGATTTTTCTATTCATGCTTCAACACCGCCCCCGCCCCCCGCAGTGTGTCATGCTGTCGTGACTCTTCATGTCCCATTGCCTTGCGTAACCTGGACATGAGGGACCCTCTTGTGTTGAGTCTGGACTGTTGCACTGGGTCCTTCCTGGCGGGCCAGCGTGGTCCTTCGGATGCTTGGTTTCAGACTTTGCTGGGGCCATGTGGCTGGGGCCTCCCTGCAGGGCGGGGAGGCCTGCTCTCAGTGCTTGGCCCTGGTGGCTGAGGGGAACTCAGGGTACTCGGCATGGCCTCCTCGCCCGGCCGGTTGGGACGAGAGTGGCTCCTGGCACCGGGTGGCCTCCAGACCCCCCTCTCAGCCTGCAGGTCCCCGGCCTGGCTTGTGCTTGTGCGGCTGGGTGTTGAGAAGACATCAGGAAACCCCGTGCACGTTCTGAGCCTCCTCCCTGGTCAGTCCTCTGCCCCTCGGATTCTAGCTGCCTTGGCCTCCCAGACGCTGCCGGAATTTGGTGGGACCACCATGCTGGTTTGGGCCCCACTTCCCTGTACGGTGGCCCAGAAGGTGCCTCCAGGCAGAAAGTGGGGAGAACGTGGAACTCCTCTTGTGTGCTTCTTGGCCCACAGTCCTGCCTTGCCTGTTGCCGAGCGTCTGCAAACAGCTGTGTCCTCTGCCCGTCCCGTCTGGCACACACATGTGATGGTGGTCCGTCCCGTCCAGCCACACGGTGTCCTCTGCCACGCCTGGCACACACATGTGACGGTGGTCCATCCCGTCCAGCTACGTGGTGGCGGCAGCAGCAGAAAATCGAACCGACAGGTGCCCTGTCTGCCTGTCACAGAAGGTGGGCCACATCCCGGGGAGCACTCTGCAGGGACGCCGAGGTTGGCCTCTAGTTCACCGTTACCGACAAAGCCCCGAGGAGGGTCCCCTGCCCTCGCAGCTCGAGCTCGGAGCTGTGTCTTCAGGGCAGGGTGGAGATCGCTGGGTCATAAGGTCACCGCATCTCTATGGCTGCCACGTCTGAAATGTCCCCTTGAACACCGGGGCACTTTGTTCCCCGGGGGCAGAGGGCGGGGTCACCTGGGTGTCCACACACCTGCCCAGTGGGCGCCCGGAAGAAGTGGGGTGTTGGGCAGTTTTAGTTGGCATTTCTACGACAGGAGGCTCAGCCCATTCCTTAGGATCATCCGCATTTCTCTTTTCTGTGTCCCTGTCCATGCCTTCTGTGCTTTTTCTGTTCTGTCGGGTTTTGATCTTTTGTTCTGTTATCAGGAACTCTTTACACGTTAGGGCCGGCCTTTGGCGGACAGTCTGACCTCCCGTCCTGCCCCGTCTCCCCACACCCCGTTCCTTCTGGCTCTGTTTACTCCTGTCTGTGAAAGACACTCCCTTTCCCCAGTCGGATCTGCGCTTACGGTCAGAGGGTCGGGGTGCTGGTGCCCACAGTCGCCCAGCTCCTACGCGGCGTGGCTAGGCTCTGGCTCCCTGGGCCTCAGCCTGTCCCACACCTCACCTCACGGATGAAGACTCGGTGGGGGCAGGGAGGGCAGGCGGCTCCTGGGGGGACTTGCTCGGGGACTCCTCTCCGCCTCGGCCACGTGTGGCTGGGAACCACGGCTGTGCAGGCCTGTTTCCGAAGCTAAGGGCGGCTCTGGTGTTCATGTGCACGCTGCCACTTGGCCTTTTCTCTTGGAGCCCAGGGTGGTAACGTGCAGTGGGGGCGGGGAGCAGGGCAAAGAGTGGGGGCCAGCGGGGGAGGGGGGCACCAGTTACTGCAGGGACCTGAGGCGGGACACAGAGAGGCCACCTGCTGCCAAGGGGAGGGTGAGCCTGGCACGCCCCTTGCCACCCGTGGCGGAGAAAGTGACCACTGTTCACAGAGGTGTGGGCCAGACTCCCTTCCCTGCTGGGGCACCATGGAGCTCAGGCCAGGCGCGGTCACGTCTGCGCCCCTTCCCGAAAGAGGCTGCAGGCCCTTGGCCAGCACCGCCATGGCCCCAGCACCGCCATGGCCCCAGCCCCCCGGTGAGAAGGCCGGGCTGTGGGACTGGCCACCATGGACCAGCTGCTCAGAGGGAAGCCTTTGCTCTGGTGGCTAGAGAAGCTGAGGTCCAGGGAGGCCTCGGCTTCCAGAAGGTGGAGCAGTGTTTTAGGGTCCGGGCGGTCCAGTCCAGGCCGTGTGCAGCCGGCTCCCAGGGCTGTGCCGGAAACCTTTCTGAGATCTGCTCCTCGGCCCTGAGAGCTCTTCACTCTGAAAGGTCACAGAAGGTGGTAAGGGAGCCTTCAGGACCCAGTCTGAGTACGCACGGGAGAGGGTTGCCAGGGAAACCGCAGAGATGCTTTGGGTGACACTGCCTCCCGGCACTTCCCACGAGAGTGCGGTGGCCGCCAGGGAGCTGTGAGTGCCCGAGCACAGGACCGCAGCACGTGCGCGTGCATGGGGGCACGTGCATGTGAGCACGTGCACCCCAGGGCATGTGTGCTCGCTCGCTACACCACGGCGTGTGTGTGCATACTGGCGTGGGTGTGCGGGTGGGCACAGCTGTCCCCACCGCGTGTGCGGAGGGGGCCCGGGCTGGAGGGTCTTCTTTCCGGGTGGTCGGGACGCGGGGAGGCAGGGAGGCCGTCCTACGGGGTGAAGGCCAGAGGGCAGGACCTTCCCGGTTGCAGGAGACCATTGGCAGCCCTGGTTGTCTCTCTGTCCAGCTCCCGTCACCCACACCAGCAGGGCCTCCCAGACACCATGCTTCACATTTCACATGCCCCCCCCCAACTTTCTTTTTAGCCTAGGGCCAGGTATGCAGTAGGTCGTCCATAAATGCTGCCTGACGTGGCTCTTTCAGGGGAAATCATACGGAAGGTGGGGAGGGGGCACCTGCAGCCCAGGCCTCAGGCCCAGAGGTAACGGCTCAGGTGGAATAAGGGAAGGAAGCGGACCGGCCGTAAAGGATGTGTCTTCTTACCAGAGACAGGGACACTCTTCCATGGGTGACAATTCGCTGTCCGTCTCCATGAGGGTTTGGCAGCCAGCCCCCCGCCAGCCAGCTTCTCTCCCTGTGGGAGTGCGTGGGAATGCGGTGGGGCCTGACACGGCCCTGTGCCCAGCACGTCCCGGGGGGCCGGCCTGAGAGCAGACAGCTCCGGTCCACACACACCCCTTCCCGGTTCTCAGACGTCAAGGCCCTCCTGCTCCAGCGAGGGCCCAGGCCTGGCCGCGTGCTGTGAGTCGGATTCAGAACCAGCCCCGAGGCCCCGACCCGCCGCCTCCCGGCCTCCCAGCCAGTGGCCAGGGAACACGCCCCGAAGGGTTGGGCTGGGGGCGGCTCTCGCTTTAGAAGGACCCCGCCACCACCCCCGCCAGCTGTTGTCGGGGAAGGGGCGGCAGGTGAGGCCAGAGCCAGGTGGACGGTTGGGATGGCCTGCCCTCCCAGGCCAAGGGTGCCCGGGGGGTTTGTAGCCTGTGCCCTGCTGGGGTCGGAACCGTCACCGCAGGCCGGAATGCTGCCCGGGAGGGCCAGGGAGAGAAAGCTCCCGCCTCCGGGCGCTTGTGGGAATCCTGCACACGCAGCCCAGCTGCTGGGCCGTGAGGGGCTCCTGCAGCCTCCGGGCCCGACCCCCGGCCCCGGGGCCACTCCGTCCTGCTCTCTGCTTCCCGCTCCCTGCCCGCCCCTCCCCTCCAGGAGCGGGATCCCCTGCTCCGCGGGCGCCGCCATCGATGGGGTCTCACGGCGGCGGCCCTCCAGAGGCTCCATTTTGCCTTCAAGCCTCAGGAGGGGGCCAGCGAAGGAAGGAATAGAGAGACCCAGACAGGACCTCCGGGCCTCCGGGTCCCGGTGCCATGGCCGTCCCTCACTGTGCCCAGGACACCACCTCCGCCCCCCTGCCTCGGCAGGTGCCCGTGGGGCCACTGGCTGACCAGGGGCTGTCCCCATGGTGACTTCATGACGGTGGGTTTCTGGCTCCGACCTTGGCCTTCCGGTGTGGACAGCACCTGCCTGGGGCCTCTCCCGCCTGCGGCCCGCCCCTGTTGGCCTGTCGGAGCCGGCCTCTCCTCCCTGCCCTTGGTCGAACGGCAGGGTCGACACTAGCTCCCCCGGAAGGACTCAGACCTCCCTCTCCTGAGCCCCCATCTGAGCCGCAGGGGCTGTTGTCCCTCTCCCTCTCCATTTCCCTTCCTGGTCTGGGAGCAACTCGAACCTTCTAGGGCCCTGTCTGATCCTTGTCTGTATCTGTGGGCCTTGGCGTGAGGGGGCAGGGGGCACAGGGGAGGAGGACACCGACCGTTTCTTGGAGAAATGATAACTGGGTGGACAAACCGGTGAGTCCTTGCGACGGTCCTGCCTGGCTGGACACACTGCACGCTGACCACGACCTTCGCCGTGTCTCCCGGGCTCGCGCCTCTGGCAGCATCCTTCCTGTCACTGCTCATCTGCGGGGCTCCTGCTCTTCCTTCAGGACTCAGCCTGGGAGCTGTCTCCTCCGGGAGGCCTTCCAGACCCGTCTCGGTGGCCCCATCCCCTGCCCCTCTGGGTCTCCCCTTCTGCCTCGTGAGCTGCCCCCCGGGCTCCAGTGCCTGGTGGGGAGGGGGCCTCGGGGCCTCCTCTGCGTCTGTGGTTTGCCCCCCAGGAGGTGAGTCCTTCCTTCTCCCCCCTCCCAAGCGCCACCCCCTGAGAGCCCAGACAGAGCCTCAGGGGTGTCTGAGGGGGAGGCTGCTCACAGACATGCTGGGCCAAGAAAAGAAACAGGCATGGGGTTTTTTATTTTTGCACGAAGAAAACAACAGCATCAAAATGTTAAAAATAAACTATTTTTACTTTAAAAGGGCAAAAACGGCCCAAACAAACACAGAGCTAATGAAAAGATCTTGGCTGAAGGTACCAAAGGCTTACTCATAGCCACTCGATGACGGACATTGTTCAGAACAGGACAAATCTAGCAGAGCCGGCAGCAAAGTGCCAGTCCTACTGTGCACCGGGGGCAGAGAGAAGGCCCAGACAGGCACCCGGCTCTGTGCAGAAGGTGTCGAATGAGCCAACGGCAGGGTGTCTATCATTGGAAGGCTTCTGCCAGGGAGGTGGCATCTCCCCAAGCGGACAGGTAGGGGACAGGAAGTCAGGGAAGTCTTCCTGGAGGAGGTGGCCCATCTGCACTAAACTTTGAAGGGTATTCCAAGCAAAGGAACGCCTTGGAGAAGGGGCCAGCATGGTGTGTGCGTGGGGGACCTGTGCCAGCACAGTGGATGAGAGGGGCACTCACAAGCCGGGGACCCCTGGGTTCAAATTCCACTACTTCCCTTAGGAGCTGTGACTACAGGCAAGCCACTAACCTCTTGGCCCCATCGGCTCATCTACAAAGTATGGGCAGAAAAGGCGCCCATGCGGCCAGGCCCAGGGCACAGGAGAGGCCCCGGCCGAGAGAGGGCCGAGAGCCAACTCCCAGGCTGAGGTCTGTGCAGCATGGAGCAGGCCGACAGTCCGTGGCCACCGGGGGGCGCTGGTCAGCAGGGCCTCGCGGACTCCTTCCCTGGCGGGAGTTCTAAGTGCAATCCTGCCAGTGCCTGCCCGTTGGTCGTAAGCCCACATCTGATCAGGCTGTCCGCCATCCCGTTTGACTCTCACTCAGTCCTGGGATGGTGGGGTTTTCAGAAGTGGGACTTGCTGCTCAGAGAGGCTGAGGTACTTTCCCAAAGGCACACAGCGGAAGGACAGAGTTGCTCCCTTTGTCTTCTGTCATGTCTGAGGTCTCTGCTCAGAGGAGTGGGGGCCCAGGTCAGGAGGAGGGGGTGGGGGCAGAAGACCCAGAGCTTTGAGAGGAGAAGAGGAACTTGGGCCAAGAGCCAACGTTTGGTGGTGAAGCCAGAAGGGATACGCATCAGGGCCTTGGAGAACAGTGACATTGGCTGCATTGGAGGGACATTCGAGTCCATCCATCCCTCTGTCCATCCATCATCCATCCATCCGCCCAACTGTCCATTCATCCAGCCTTCCGTTCATCTATCCATCCATCCGGTGACTACCCTGTCCCCCCTCACCCTGTGCCCACCCTATGCAGGGCACCAAGGGTACAGGTGTGATTCCTGCTGGTCATCAGGGATGTGCTTTGAAAACAACTGCGCCCTTCGGCGTTGCCCACTTACCCCAACCCCATTGTAGGGCCTTGGAACGCCTGCAGGGGGAAGGGACAAGAAGGGCTTGCAGGGGACCCCTGAGGACCAGCAAGGGTGGCAAGTGTGGTCACAGGAAAGAGCAGGGCAGTCGGAGCCCCCAGTGGGCCTCGGGAGCTGTGGGGGGCAGAGGCCTGGGGCCCCAGCAGGATGGTCACAGATCGAGGGGACTGTGTGGGGGACCTGAGCTGTCGAGGTCGCAGGGCAGGAGAGAGGCAAGCCTGGAGCCTCCCTCACATCGTTCTCCTCAGCCTTGGGGTGGCCTGGCCACCTGTCAGTGTTTTTGAGGCCTGCCTGGCCACCAGCCGAGCCTGTCTGCGAGGTGAGCTTGGCAGTTAGCTGCTTAGAGACAGACAGCTTCTGTGTCTCCAGCAACGTTGCCCGCTCTACCGGGCTCCAGGCAGAGTGTGAACTGACCCCCGGAGCCGGGTCGCATGGACTCTGCCATGGGCAGTCTCAGTGGGTCTCCAGGTGGGGGCACGTGTGGGGCTGGGTCACGGCCTCATGCCCGTGTGTCCTGCCGGACCCCCCCACTGCCTCTCTGGAATGTTGGGCTTCCTGCCCTAGGGGTGATGAAAGATACTGTGCATGTAACAGATGTGGAATGGGGGGCCCACGGCCTGAGCCCCAAAGCCAGGGGTGGGGGCAGGTGTGCCCCACGCTCTCAAGAGAGGTTCCGGACACAGCCTGGTTGGTGGGGTGCCATTCCCTCCGTTCTGGTCCTCCCGGGGATGGCCGGGGCCTGGGTGAGGGGTGGGGTGCTGACTTGTCAGGGGCGGTGTCCTTAGGAGGCTTGGGGACACTGAAGTGGGCAATGCTTCCAGGAAGGAGGCCGGAGCCCTGGCTCCCTGACTGGACCCTGGCTGACTTGCCTGTCCGGGGAGACGTTCTGGGAGAGCCTGAGCCCGGGGCGAAGCTGGCACAAGGGCTTCCTGGAGTGGGGACCTCGGTGAGGGAGAAACCAGGGCTGTCCCGGGAGAAGGGGTTCCAGAAGCCGGGCCGTCTGGGTCGGCCGCCGTGCTGGGGTGGGTGTGTTTGGACGACAGAGGACATGTGGACGTCCTCCTTGGGGGGTTCTGGGTCGGGTGAGGACAAGGGTCTCGGGGGGCAGCTGGAAAGTGGCCAGAGAGGGTAGGGGGCACAGAAGTACATCAACCACTCCAAAAGCCCGCTCCTCCATGCTGTCCCCCGCCCCAGGAGGCCTAAACTGGGGGTGAGAACAGGCTGCCCAGGCCCTCTGGGCGGGGGACCAGCAGGGTGTGCGGCTCAAGTTTGGAAGAGTTGCTGCCTGTGAGTCTTTACTAGCCTAACGGGTGGTTCCATGATCCCGCAGTGGCAGAAGGGGGTGGTCGGCCTGGGAGGGCGCCCTGGCAGGGTGGGGGTGGGAAGGGCTGCATAGAGCACCACACATGCCTGGTTCAGGGCTCTGTCAGCCGGGCGTCTGCGGAGCCGGGCCCAGGGTCTGACACCGAGGACCGCATCTGCGCTCTCCTCCCGGGGGCCTGGCTGCCACTCCACTCCCAGCCCCCACTGGGGACTGGCCAGTCACCCTCCCCAGCCTCAGTTTCCCCTCAGTGGAAGGGGTGGTTGCAGCCCCACTTCGGGGAAGCAAGAGACGGTCCAGTGCCCGACCCGAACGTCCGCAGCTCTGGGCTCCCCACCGCTCAGCGCTCACGGCCCCTGCTGTGAGAGGCCACCGGCCCCCCCGAGCCTCAGGCTGGCCCGTGGAAGGCAGAGACCTTCCCCGCAGTTAGGAGGCTCCCAGGAGCCAAACTGCCCGTGTGGCCGAGCCGCTCCGTAACTGACCCGGTGGCTCCCCCTCACCGCCACCCCGTGGCCCGTGCCGCCAGGAAGCCGTGCGGCCGCTCAGGACCCAGGGCAGCGCCCCCCTCTCTGGGCTGCCTCACGTGAATCTGCTACGGCCCCAAAACAAGGCCCCACAGGCTGGGTGGCTTAAACCCCAGGACTTTATTCTGTCCCGTTGGGGAGGCCGGAGTCTGGGATCCGGGCGCGGGCAGTCGGTTCCCTTCGAGGCCTCCCTCCGCGGCGTGCAGACGCCGTCTCCTGTGCCCTCACCTGCTCATCCTCCATGTGTCTGTGTCCTGATACCCTCGTGCTGTAAGGACACGGTCCGACGGGCTCAGGCCCCCCAGGACTCTAACTCCCCTCCCTCTCCGTGAGCACAGACATTCGGAGGTACTGAGAGTTGGGACTGCTGCGTGTGGGTTTAGGCGGGACATAATTCAGCCATAGCAGCCGCTCTGCATGGGTGGGCCCTCTGACTCAAGCTTCTGCTGTGCCTGGTGTCTCGGAGCTGCCTCGGTGATGGTGTCTCCAGCGGCTCCCGTCCGCAAAGTTGGGTTGAGGCCGGGACAAGCCCCCCACCCATGCCCCATTTTGCCTTGGCTCTCGAGACCCCAGACCTCGAGTCCCCAGCCTGAGGCCTGGTCTGACCCACCCCTGCCGGCCTCCGTCTGCCCGAGGGCCTGGCAGGCTCCGTTGGCCCCTGTCCCGCGCCCGTCTGCCGGGCTCTGGAAGCTCAGCGGTTAGCAGAATGGCCGGTACCAGCCTGGGCAGGTAGGCAGGCGGTGTGCCATCTCTCTAGGTCACTGGCAGATGACATCCTCACTTCCCAGTCCAGGACACAGAGTGGCACGTGTGGGGTGACAGGCCTGGCAGGAGACCTTGGGTCTCTGATGTCCCTGCCAGGCCTGGACAGGAGAGGATGGTGTGGCTCTGAAGGCCCGGGGAGGGTGGCCGGCTCCCGAGGATGGATGTACCTGATGAGTGCGTGCCGGGAGAAGCCTCATCAAGCTCAGCCACCCCTGTGCCTCCCTCCAGCTGTTCTTGCCCGCCCACTGCCCCCTCCCCATCCCCACACTGCCAGGCCTGGGGGCCGGCTGGCTGGTGCACTCCAGGGTCCTCAGCCTGGGCCTGAGCAGTGGGCGGGCCTTAGCTGGACTTGTTAAATGAGGGAGGGAGGGAGTGAGTGAGTGTAAGTGATGTGAGCGAGAGAGTGAATGAATGCACGAACGAATGAGTGAGCGAGTGAGGGAGTGAGGTGCAGGAACGAAGGGCTCGAGGTGGGGGTGGGGGTGGGGGGCACCCGTTCAGCCGGTCTCCGGGAGGGTCACTGGCCGCTGCAGGCTGCCGTGCGTCACCCCCTGAGCCGGCGCAGACGGGGGTCCCCGTCCACGGGGAAGTCCGCCCGGAGGGGCGCTGGCGTGGATGCAGAGCCGCTGTCTGGCCCGGGGCCCTGCTGTGTGGCCGGCCAGCGTCCTTCCCCTCCGTGTCTCTGTCCCTGCAGAGGGGCGTGGGGAGGGAGCTGCGAGTGTCAGTCGTTGTGTGTGTGTGAAGGTGCGCGTGGGCGCGTGGGCGCAGAGGAAAGGCCACGTGGATGACGGTCATCTTCTCTCTGGGCCGGACCCTGCTGGGGCCCCTTGCGACTTACCTAACTGCGCGCTCCGCCCGGCCCACAGCTCCCAGCTGCGCCTCACCGGCCGCGCCGCGTGGCCATGCTTCCGCCAGGCCGGCCGAGGTGCTCCTGCCTCGGGGCCTTTGCCCTGGCTGCCCGGGCTCCTGGTGGCCCCCACGCCCTCACTCTCTGCCTGCAGGCCCCCCCCCCCGACTGCCATGTCTTACTTCCCCCACCCCCCGCTGCATCTGTGGAATGAAGAAACGGTCTGTGTAAAGGAAGACAAAGCGTTTCCAGAGTGGAACTAGGCGGGGTGGCTGCCGGGAGGCCAAGCGGAGCTGAGAACCTGGGTTTCTCCACCCCGAGGTGATTCTTGGCGGGCCGGCCGGAGGCAGCGATCCGGCATGTCCAGAGGGCAGGAGGCACCTGCAGAGGTTTCCAGAGCCTGGGCGGCGAGGGGTGGGGGTTCTGGGGCAGGGAGGGCAGAGCCAGGCCAGGCCAACGGTGTCGGGCTCCCAGGCTTGGTCCCAGAGGCGGTGGGAGCCACCGAGGGCTGTAGGCAGCACCGTGATGGGGTCAAACCCTCAAAGGAGAAGAGGGCTGCTGGGAGGGGCGCAGGGGCCAGGACCGGGCAGGCCCAGCGCGGGCCAAGGTGGTGGAGTTGGCAGCCAAGCCAGTGCCCAGATGGCGAGACACTCACTGGGTGGGAGGCCGTGGCAGAGGCCATCTGACTGCGCTGGACACAGAAGAGGCAGGAGGGCCTCCTCCATCTGTGCAGACATCGGGCCAGGCCCACACCCAGGCCCCTGGCATGCTCCCCCTCCCTTCCTGCCAAGGGACCCGGGGCATGTTTTCCCATCTCTGCGGCGCAGTCCTGGGGAGAGGGGGCCGAGAGCTCTGGGCCACGTCCCCCCACCCTGCCCCCTGTGCCGTGTGTGTGTGTGTGTGTGTGTGTGTGTGTGTGAGTGTGTGTGTGTGTGTCTGTGAGGGGTGGGGCTGGCAGGGGCAGCAGCGACGAGCGGGAAGTGGGGAGCTGCCCATGTCTGGGCTGTACTGATAGATCAGGCAGGTAGTGAGCTCACTGCCTAGGGAGGGATGTAACCTATCCTCGGGTCTCTACTTCCCTCCTCTCTTACTTCCTTCTCCTCCAGGGAGGTGGGTGGGGGGCACTCTGGGGAGTGGGGTTCTGGTGTCTGAAAAGCCGCTGGTGGCCTCTGCCTCCCCCAGGCCTTCCTCTGTCCCCCATCTGTGCAGGTGCAGGGGCCTTGTTCTGCGGCCCCCATGCACTAAGGGCCCCTGAGCAGGCCCAGTTTTGGGGGACAGCCAGGCACTCCCTGTGTTTCTGACCCTGCCCTTTGTGGGGATGGCCAAGCTGAGCAGGAGCTGGGGGACCCCTCTCTCACTGCCCCCTCTTCAGGGCAGGCCGGCCTGGTGCCACCACACAGACCCCTGTTTGCCCTCTGCTGCGGTACCCAGATGACCCAGGCAGGTAGGGGTGCACCCCAGGCCTCCGGTGCAGCTGAAACCTAAAGCTCCCAGGTTGTGAAGATGGGTGCGGAGAGATCCTCCCTTCTGCTGGGGGTGGGGGGGTCCCAAGGGAGGGGGAAGGTGTGTGGGGAGACTGAGGCTGGGCAGGGAGGGGTCCCTGTAGAGGGCCGTCCTCGCAAACACCCGGCAGGAGCCCCCATCAGAACCCCGGGCCTGTGTGATCTGGGGAGGACAGGTGGGGGCTGGAGGGAGGGCCTGCGCTTTGCCCGGACCACCCTGGGCTCTGGGGAGACGGGCAGTGGGGCAGCTCTGTGGGAGTGCTCAGGGACCAAGGGTCCACAGTGGTGCAGACGCCCACAGACCCAGGAGCCCGAGGACCAGGTGTGCACGCCCCACGTGCCGGCTCCCGGCAGGCAGAGCACAGACTGGGGCCCTGGGGGGGACTTGGCGCCACCTGGCCGGTGCCACGCAGAGCGCTCCTTGTGGTTGAGTTTATTTAAAGGGCTGGGCGCTGGGGGGCACTGGCTGGGGGAGCAGTTTTGGGGGAGGTGCCCCCCACAGGTGGCCCGTGCACGTGGTGGATCCAGAGTGGGCAGGGCAGTGTGTCAGCCTGGCCCCTGACACAGGGGGTCTCTGTTTCCCCTCCCGTGGCCTCTCTAGCTTGAAGCTGGGGTGCCACACAGAAGCAGGTGTGGACAGCGGAGCCTGGACAGTGACAGGTGTCAGAAGTCCGAGGATGTTCGTCCTACCCTGCTGCTCCTGGAATGCCACAGGCAGCACGCCCAGGTTTGGGCGCAGGCAGGGTCGGTGGAGCGAGGGGAGGCTAGCCTGCAGGTTTCCGTGGCAACCTCATGAGAGGTGAGCAGGGTCCAAGGCCATCTTAGCTGATGCTTGAGGCCCCTAGACCCGGTCCCAGCCCCCAGCCAGGAGGACAGTCTCCAGGCTCTGGAGGCACTGGTCCCTGGAGGGAGAAGCCCCCGAGGGAGGAGGGGGCGGCAGGAAGACTCCACCCACAGCCAGCCCCGGCCCAGGGGCCTGCGGGATCTGGGGGGACCGGCCAGGTGGGGGACCGGCCAGGTAGGGTCCACGGGAGGGCTGTAATTGCCCTGGGCTCCTTGGGGTGATGGCTCAGGAGAGAACCACACACACACACGTCACATACCACACACAGCCACGCAACAGAAACACACAGAACACACAGAGTCTCAATCGCAGATGGGCCCCCAGGGCTGCAACTAGACAGCTGAGCTCACCACCCCATGGGCTCTGCGCCCCTCGTCCCCTGCATCTCGGTTTCATACAGAAACCGGGGCTCATCCTTGAGCCCGAGCTGGCCTCTGTCCCGGCATCCAGCAGTCTCCAGGGCCAGAAGGTTTGCTTTCGGAACCTCTCTGTCCTCCCCCTCCCCCATGTGGCCCTGAGCCAGGCCATGGTCCCCTGTCCCCTGGGTGGTGGCCTGCAGCAGCCCCCGCCACCCCCACACCTGCAGCCCCTGTGCTCGCTGACAGCTCCCCGGATCACGTCCAAGCTTCTCAGGCTGGTGGGCAGATGGCACGCACTCGGCCCCATGTCCAAGCCCTTTGCCTGTTTCCCCACCGAAGGAGGACTGCACATCTGGGGCCCTGGTGGGGCTTGGGACGGGACCGGCATTACCCACCAGCAGGAGGGAGTGTGCGGGGTTCTGGGGCCTGCCCCTCCAGACGCTGTGAGCCTTCCTGCTCTCCTTCCCATGCCTGTGCCATCTCCGTGATAAACCACGTGTCCCAGCCAGGCCGCTGGTCCACGAGGGATGAGGAAGGGGTGGAGCAGACCCACGCCTGAGTGGCCGCTGAGAGCCGGCCTCCCAGCATCAGGGCTGCCTTTGCATACTGTGGACATTTGTAGGTATTTGTTACGTGGCAAGAGCTGACGGCTGCAAGCCCTGCGTGACCTCAGCCCCACCCCACGCTTCACCTTCTGCAGGCAGCCTGCCCATCGGGGCCGCTGCTCAGGTGCCCACAGCCACCACTTGTCCAGAAATGTCCCGTGACCACCTCCTGCTCCACACCTTGCCCAGCCTTCCAGAAGCCCAGAGCGGGTCCTCCCCTTCCCCAGCCTGCGGTCAGAGCTCCAGCCATCGGGCGCTTTGGAAACCAGCCCTCCGACGGCTGTATTTATTTGGGACTCAGGCAGGTGCCGGTGCAGGAGGAAGGAGGGGGTGCCCTGGGCTCTTTCCCTCTCGCCTGCCTGCGACTGCGGGATTTATTGCGAGGAGTCGGGAGCAGAAGTGCACAGTTGCTCCAGGAAGGCGGCCTGTTCCCGGGCCCGGCCAGGCAGTCAGGAGCCAGGTCCCGGGGGCCCCGCCAGGGCTGTCTGCTGAGCTCCCCGGGCAGAGCCCGCTGGCCTCACACTCTGGTCTCGGGTCGCTCATCTGGAAACGGGGGTGCTGGTGTGAAATCCAGGGGTCAGGCTTCTACAGTCCCTGCACACGGAAGGTCATAAGTAGACGCTAGCTCGGTCCTCTCGGGTTCCTTTGACATAGGGTCTTCGGTACCAAACTGCAAACGACCAGCTGGTTTTGAATCATTGCCAAGGGCCACGACTGTCACCTGACTGGGCCCAGAAATCTAGACAGCCCTCCCCGAGGCACCGGGAAATCACACAAGGCCGCAGGTCCCCCACGTGTGAAGACAAGGGGCTGGGCTCTAGATTTGCCCAACCCATCTCTGTGTCCCCAAGCCCAGTCTGAGGGGGGAGGCACAGTGAGCCGCTCAGGGGGCGCTTCCTTTCAGAGCCTAGCATTGAAGCCGAGGTAATCGAAACATGGGAGATGCAACGTCTGAAGGTGTTGTTGTGCAACTCTCAAGTATGGTGGAATGCCCGGCTGCTGGTTTGACCGACGTGGGAGGGGAGACAAAGCAGGCATCCCCTGGGTCTTGAGGCTCCGCTGTGCTGATGCTGGGGTGGTGGCCCGGGCGCCCGGTTCCTCCGAGGGCTCTGCTCCCCAGCTGATCTGTCTCCTCACAGGAGATCCCGGGCCTGGCACCGTGGTACCCACCTGTCACTGCCTCGTCGCCTGGTCTTGGCAAAGGGCCACAGCCCCGCGGGGGCATGGCATCACCTTGCTCCGCCTCCTGGACACTCCTGTCCCCCCCACTTCCAGGGCCCGTTCACCCCAAAGCCCCAGCCTGGCTTCTGCCTCCCGTGGGAGGCTCCTCACTGCCCACTGGGCTCTTGCTCGCCTTCCTGGAAGCCGTCTGCTCTGAGGGAAGAGCAGGCCCAGGGGCTGGACAGCGGGACCTCGGGAATGGGGCCGGTCCAGCTTTCGGGTCTGCATGTCCTTGCACTGTGGGCACTCAGCAGGCATGCCCCTGTTGCTGGCTCTCAATCTCTGCTGCTTTGCACTTGGTTTGTCTCTGGCTGGGCCCCGGTTTGAGGCCTTGATGAAGAATGTTCTTGGACGGCTGCCTTCTGGACAGAGAATGAGAAAAGCCAGCTGTGGGTCGCAGCAGAACCAAACCCATTTGCTAGCAGGCACTGAGGGTCCCCGAGGCGTCTGGGACTCAAAGCACGGAGGCAAGAGGGTGGAAAATGCAGCCTGACCTCCTCTGGCGCTCGCCTTGGGCCTCCTGGGAAGGAGATGGGAAACACCTGCAAACAGGTGGTCCCTGATGTCTGGGCGAGTCAGGGTGAGCCGTGACGGTGCCAAGGAGGGCAGGCAGGGCTGGAAGGTGCAGACCTGTCTACACGGCTGACCACGGTGCTGGAAATGGGCGCTCATCTCCTATATGCGGCCTCACTCACCACGACCGTGGCCCACATCCCGTGTCTTGGTCTTTCCTCCTTTTTGTGCCTGGGCCAGTCGTTGAGGCAAGCAGAGCCGCTCTGGGTGAGGGCTGTCCTCTGAGGTCTGTCTCCTCCTGCTTCCTGGGACCCAGGGGCTGCCAGAGTCTCCAGGAGCTCTGAGGCAGGAGCCGGCAGCACTCACCTGGGTCAGATCAGCCTCAAGACGAAGCTTGTGTCCTTCTACACACTTGGGGCTCACCTGGGTCAGATCAGCCTTAGGATGAAGCGGGCCTCCTCCTGCACACCTGGGCTCACCTGGGTCAGATCAGCTTTAGGATGAAGCTGGCCTCCTCCCACACACCTGGGCTCACCTGGGTCAGATCAGCCTTAGGATGAAGCTGGCCTCCTCCTGCACACCTGAGAACTTTCCTGGTGGGACCCTCCGGGTTGCATGGAGAGCATCTGCTCGTTGAAAGGACCCAAGGGCCCCCGGGGAGGGATTCCAGCCCAGAGCCTCTTAGCGACCTTTGTCACAGGCACTACTTGGATTCTTTGGTTGGTGCTCTCAGCTGTAGCTCACCCACCATCTCCTTCGCTCCCTCAAACTGTGCATCTGTGGCAGAATCTCCTTCACGCCGCGTGTGGTTCCTGCCCTCTCTCCTCCCCGAGCCACCGTCTCGCTTCCGCTGTTCAGTGCCGAGTCGTGTCTCTGTTGGCGGAGTCCACAGTACCACAGACGGGGCCTAAACAGCAGAAATGTATCCTCTCCCGTTCCGGAGGCTGGAGGTCCGGCATCCAGGCGCGGGCAGGTCGGCTCTCCGGAGGCCTCCCTGCTTGGCGTGTAGACGACCGTCTCTCCCCGTGTCCTCACGTGGTCGACCTCTGGGCCCATCTGTGTCCTGATCTCCTCTACCAGTCAGGACGCCGGCCAGTTGGCTCAGCACCCACCCCGTGACCTCATGTTGCCTTAGTCACCGATTTAAAGGCCCCCTGCCCACACACGATTGCACTCTGAGCTCCGGGGGGGTTAGGCCTTCATACAGATTTTGGGGAGACACAACTCAGCCCCTCACCGCAGGACAAAGGTTCTTGGATCCCAGGAGAGGACGGAGACAGGTTGAGGTGGCGAGGAAGGGGCAGCGTGACCGTCAGCCCAAAAGGTGGTGCCACAAGGTACAGGGACACTGGCGTCCAGTCCGGGTCGTGGGGGCAGGCACACCTGAGGGCCGCTGAGCGGCACTTCTCGACGGTTTCCCCAGCTCGGGTCACCTACCAGCGAGTGGGCGGTGGCCAGAGCCCCGCTTTCTCTGAGCATCCAGCCTCCGCGGTGAGGAGTCACTGGGCCTGGGTCAAGGGCCACTGGCCAGACACCCTTTTAGACGAGAAGTATTTCTCCAAACTCCCCAGTTGAACGCCAAGCTTCTCTCTCTACTCTTATGTTTGAAAACTGCATTAGCTGCTGATGCTGTGGATTTACGCCCGATGACAGTTTTGGCTCCGTCTCCTATGTTTTACCACGTAGTGTCCTTGTATCTATTTCATTACAAACAGAACTTTATATGTCCTTCTTGCTCCCAAACCTTAAACATGACTCAGTGGTTGGCTTTTTTTTTTTTCCCCCTAAGCTGTCATTATTTGCAGGCTCCTCACATTACTGTAAGAAAACAAGAGTGGTGTACATTTTGCATTTTTGAATCCTCACTGAGGTTTACTTTGCGTCTAAACGAGCACGCGCATCTACCCCAGCGAGGTGTCCCCTGCCCGGCGGCCGGCAGTGCCCTTGGCTCCCCGCGGGCGCGGACCTCAGCCCCTCACCCTGTGTGGACGATCATTTTCTTTTCTCTCTTCGGCACTTGGTTGCTGTGTTGGTGAGCTCACAGCTGCTCGCGACCGGTCTCCGTCTTTCTTTGCACACTTGAACGTCAGACGGCCCCCAGCGATAAGGCGAGTGCTTTTGCTCTGAGTTCAGGGTGACCGACCATGTTAATGCTTCTGCTCCAGCCTTCGTCCTGCTCACTCCAACCCAGGCCTGTTCCATCTCCAACTCTGCTGCTCTCTTTTTATGATCCCTCTTGTAAGTACTGCCACCCTGAAGCATTGGTTTTCTTAATAATCAGGAATCCATCATGTTTACATAATCCTGACAGATTTGGGCTGCAACTCGGCAAGTTCCCCCGCCTTCCCGTGGCCGGGTTAGAGCTTTGATTTTGTTCCTTTCCGCTCCGCATATTCTTCTTCCCTCTTCAAAATCCCCTGTAATGATTTAGAAGGCAGATCATGGTTTTGACTCTACCACTTTCTTTTTTAAGCAGTGTTAAACTTGTGTTTGTCTAATCACCAAATCTAAGCGGGAACGCCTGACCCGGTTTGTGGACGAGGAAGGAAGCTGCCCATCTGGGTTGTCTTCACCCTCTCTGAGCGCATTTACTTCCCCGGCCCCTGCAGACCTCCTGCTTCTTGCTTTCACCCCCGAATCGCTCCCAGGTTTGCAAACGCGCACTATGTCGTTGGCGTGGTCAGCATCTTGTGTTCACAAAGACCCGTGCGCTACCCACTAACCGCTAACAAGTTGCGCCACTGGAGCTCTTGCTGGGATCTTAGTTTTAATTCACGTCTGACACAGACTTTCTCCCTCTTATTTTTATCTGGCTCCAAAGTCCCTGTTTTCCATCACGACACCCCGTTGTCATGTCATTTAAAACAGATGCCTCGGGTCTTTGGGGAATCACGGGGAAGCAGTTATTCCAATGTCCGCAGGGCTCCTGGGGGTTGCCCCGTGCTCCTCCAGCATCTTCGATTTCATGGGGGAATATGAGCACGACTCGACTGTGGTCTGTGGCAGACTGCTTATTCTTTCTCTTGGGAGCTTTTCACACACCTTCATCTTCCCCAAATTGGAATGTTCTACCGCGCTGTCCCTTGGTATTGTTCTTTCTGCATTATTTTTTCCTGCAGTTTCTATTTCTGGAGCTGGAGAGTTTTCTTGCATTGGTGTGGGGTCTCCCGGTGGCCCCTTGCTTCCCCTTCTCCTTTGGGAGCCCTTGCCGTCCGGGACACCAGGCTGCCCGTCTCCCGGAGTTCCCCGCTTGCCACTGCTCACCTGCAGAGAGCTTCTGGTTCGTCCGGGTCTTGGACACGGTTCTCGAACTTTCTCCTTTGCTTTCTCTCTGGCATCGAGGCTGCCCTGCCGCTGACTTCTGACCTTGAAGACTTTATTATGGCCGTTGTGTTTCTTCTTCGCCATGGAGGGATTATCTAGAATTCTGTTCTGCATTATCTTGTCTTGAGCTCCAGGGAGAGAAAGCAAGTTTCAGCCATGAGACTGAGGGTAAGGAGGGCACGATGGAGGTCTTGTCCTTGTCAGCCTTCCCCGTGGGCCATGCCTATGATGCCCCGGCCGTCGGACGTCACACGGGAGCCCACGTCCTCCAGAGGGCAAGCACCGGGGATGAGGGGGCAGCCGGCCTCATGCACGTTGCAGGACCCCTCTCTTTCTCTCTGCCATGCCCCAAATCCAGGCCTCTTTTTCAATCTGGAGCAACTGTTTGAGGGTGGGGTCCTGCATGCGAAGGCACGGAGCAGTGCCCAGCTCATTCTAAGCCTGCGATACACCTCAGCTACTCTTACTGTTAATGCAAAAATACTTTTACCGACATGTAATGCACATTATAGACACACATGCGTTGTTTTGGGTGGAACTGCGTTCCCCCTGATTCATGTGTTCGTCTCAGCCCCCAGGACTGCAGAATGTGACCTTATTTGGAAATAGGGTCTTTACAGATGTAATCAGTTAAGAAGAGGCCATCAGGGTGGGCCCTGGTCCATGATGACCGGTGTCCTTTTAAAGAGGGGACATTTGGATACAGGAACAGGGAGAGCGCCGGGTAAAGACAGGCAGAGATGGGGTGATGTGTCTACAAGTGAAGGAACGCCAAAGATGCCATCAGACCCCCAGAAGTGGGTGGGGGTGCTGGGGGAGGCCGAAACAGGGGCAGTCTGCCAACAGCTTGATCTGGGACTCCTGGTCTCCCGAGCCAAGAGACAGCTGTTGTCAGCTGCCCTCCTGCGGGGCCGTGTTATAGCAGCCCGGCCAACGGATGCACGCACGCGCACCTGCATAAACGTCACATCATCGGCGGATTGTATAAACTGGACACAACTGTGCGGCGAGTGTCCTGCCCGGGGACAGAGAAAGAACGTCACCGGTCCCAGGAGGCCCCCTCCGGTCACTGTGGTCCCCACCCCAGGGCAGCAGGGACAGGTCTGCCCGCTCGGGGTTGCGCAGCGCCCACCTCCTCCAGCGTGCGCGTGTCCGAGGCCTGGTGTGGGCTATGCGCCGCTGGGCTGTCACTCATGCTGTGGTTTACCTGTGTCTTCCACCGCGGGCACGGGGAGGGTTTCCACTGAGGGCTGTGAACACCTGTGTGCCTTTTTCCTGTGTGTGTGCCGAGGAGCGGTGTGCTGGATCTCAGGGAACGCGTGACTCCCCTCAGCAGCTGCACCAGCCCCACGGCCACGGCACTGGCGTGGGCTCCTGACACCACATCCTAGCTGGCACTTGGTCTTTTCTGTCTCCGTTGTGCTCGTCTGGGCCTGTGGGATGAATCACGGGATAGCTTTAACGGGCATTTTCTGCTGATTAATGACGTTGAACACTGTTTTCTATATTTATCGGCTGTTTAAATCTCCTCTTTTGTAAAGCGCCCATTCAAAATTTTTTGTCCATTTTTCTGTGGTTTTGTCAACCTTGTCTTACTGATTTATGTGAGATCTTGATATATTTTGGTTGCCGAGTCTTTTGTCGGGTTATGAATCGCAGGAATCATAATGGTGTCTTTTCACATAGTCCCATTTATCAAGGTTTTCTATGGTTAATGTTTAAGAAAACTTTGCTTATGCTAAGGTGATGAGGAAGTTTACTTGTGTCTTCCTATAAAAGCTTTATTGTTTTACACTTTGCATTTAGATCTCCAGTTTACCTGGAATTTACTTCTGTGTGTGGTGTGAGGTTGGGCTCACGATCCTTTCTTTTCCATTTGGGTATCTAGTCGACCCAGCACGATTTACTGAAGGATGATTCCCTCCTCGCTCCCCATGTGCACTGTGGTGTGTCACCTTTGTTATAAATCAGGTGACCACACAGGTGGGGGGGGGGTTGGTTTCTGGAGTGTCTCTGAGCTGTCCTCCCAGTCTGTCTGTGCTTAACGCCAATGCCACCTGTCTCACTACCTGTTATGGATTGTCCCTGATGGATCAGGCGGTCCGGCATGAACTTTTCCTTTGTTTCAGTTTCAAAGGCTTATGCCGTTTTGGTAGAATTCTGCTGTGCATTGGCTGTGTGCTTTGGCCTGTTGGTCTTGTTTGTACCCCTCTGACATGGAGGGCAAGGACTCTCCTGCATGTTTTCCAGAATTAGATGACATACCATGGGGGCAGTGCTGGCACCCAGGAAGCACCTCTGTGCTCTGGTTGCGAGCGTGGCTCTGAGCATGCAGGCTCTGGCCCGGCTTCCTGGCTCAGATCTCGGTGCCCCTACTGTGAACGCGTCACTTTGGGAGAATGACGGTGGGACCCTCTGTTCCCTTGGTGTGGGGATACTGTGCATGCCTTGAAGGTTGTATCACACGGCGCTTCCCAGCTGGGTGCTCCAGTGGGCGTGTGCAGGTAATGATAAGCTCTGTACAGCCCTCTGGGGCACACAGGTGAGGCTGCTGGTGCCTGGTCTGGGCCAGCATCTGGCCTATGCTCCTGGCCAGCACCTGGCCTATGCACCTGTATGCACCTGTATGCACCTGGGCCAGCTCCTGGCCTAAACCACATGGCCTATGCACCTGGGCCTCACCTGCAGCATCCCAGCAGTCTGGTGCTCAGCTGGGAAGGGCTGAGTCCATATGTGTGAATGCCTCACCACTGTGTGGCTTGTGTGGTCACTTAGTAGACATTGCCTTCTAGAACCTTCTTTATGTTGATCACAGCACCCTGGTGTCTCTAAGCTTGATTTTTCCCCCAACTTTTTTTATTGTGGTAAAATACACATAACATAAAAATCTTGCCCTCTTAACCATTTTAAGTGTACATAACCTTCGGTGGTATTAAACACCTCTTCCCATCCTCCCAAACTAAAACTGTGCCCATTCGACACTAAGTTCCAATCCTCCCCCTCCCCAGCCCCTGGCTCCCACCATCCTGCTTCGGTCTCTATGATCAGACTCCTCTAGGGACCGCGCATAAATGGAGCATAAATGGAATCATACTGTATTTGTCCCTTTGTTTCTGGCTTATTTCACCGAGCGTAACATGGTCCAGGTTCATCATGTGGTGGCAGGGGGCAGGGGGCAGGGTCTCCTTCCTTCCTGAGGCTGAGTAATAGTCCACTGTGTGGACGGACCACGTTTTGTGCATCCATCCATTCTTCCGTGGACACTTGGGTTCTTCCACCTCTGAGCTGTAGAGATCTAAGCCTGTCTTGGGTTTACAGCTGCATCCCTTGTGGCTCATTGACCACACGGTGAATCTTCTAAAATCCCTTTTTCTGTCTCGCGGAGCAGATCTATTTGAGAGGAAGGGTTTTCCTTGAAGTGCTCGATCCTTTGCTCTTCTGCTGGTGCTGCTGCTTTTTTGTAAGCTCAGTGCTTATACTCTTCTTGAATTTCACTCACCCGCAGCGCAGACGGCATCTTCCCACATGGGTGGTCCAGCTTCATCTTCTGCCCAGTGAGGGGTGGGTCGACCCCTCAGAGTGACAGAGCCGGTGACCGTCATGAGCCTAGCACAGGTCCTTGCCTACGAGTGGCCGATTTCTCCTTTGGGACGCACGTCCCGGTCCGATCTTCCAGGATGGTCCAAAGGGATGGACCCAGAGCAAACGTGGATGAGCGTTCCGCATGGGAGGAGGTCACTGAGGGCTCTGGAAGCCATTTCTGGGGCTCAGACTGCTTTGGGAACCAGCACCAAAGGCAAAGTCAGGGATGACTCCTCGGGCGCTTTCCCTAGAAGTGCAGATCTGGGCAGAGGTGGCCCCGCTTAGTTCAGGGTCCTGGGGCTGGCCGTCTGCCTGGAGGCTCACCGGGATTCCCCGAGGAGCTCCTCCCTGCTTCTGCTTCCGGCCTGGGCACCTCCTCAGCCTGCTAGGGCTCCCCCACCCCCAGCTCTGACTCAGGCCACCCCCTTCCCTGCCCCCCGGGCACTTTCCCCGCCGCGGCCAGGGGGACGCTGTCATGGCTTCTCGAGTGACAAGCAGCTGGAGAGGAGGCGTCACGTCTCAGGGGTCTGTGGGTTCCCTGCCGTCCTGCGGTGGGGGACCCAGCTGGCCAGCAGAGACGGGCACGGGGCCACAGCTGCAGGACGGGTGGGAGGCCGTGGGACAGGGCGGACAAGCGGGGTGCAGGGCTTCGGGCCCATTTCTTCCCGCTGCTCTGCGTGAACCCCCAGGGAGGCCTCGCGAGGAGACTGACAGCGAGGAGCTACGGTTCTTCAAGGCCCTGTGAGACCTGGGCTCTTCTGAAAGACTCCTGTGCATCGTCCTGGCCACACGGAGCCCGCAGACATTTGGGTTATAGGGCCAGGCCTCTGAACCGGACCCTATTCCTTCCAGTGGCGTGTTCGCAGGGCTGGCTCCTCAGCACCATCTGCCTTCGATCCCATCAAGCTTCGATCAGAATTACAGCCCAGTCCGAACGGTGCCCTGCCCCCTGCCTGAATGCTCGGCAGCCTCCCCCGCCCCCTCCGTGCCCGGGCTCTGTCCCCTTTCCCTCGGCCCTCCCGCCCTTGGGTAGGACCGCCTCCCACCCCTGTGCCCAGGTCGGACCAGGCACCCTTCCCCGTGCCCCTCCCTCCCACACTAGCCCCACCGTGGGACCGTTAGCACCCGGGAAGGTGACTTCTCTACAAGGGCAAGGAATGCACACCCGGGCTCCCACCCAGGGACAGCACAAGGCGGCGCCTGGTGTGTGCACTGATATTCTCAGTAGGGATCTGGGCCCACCTCCCCCTCCCGGGGGCTGATGTGGCTTCCTGCGAAGTAAGGCCGGGGAGGGGGGCTCAGGATGCCTTCAGAGGGGCTGCCCCACGCAGGGAGCACCACCCAGTCCCCACGGCTCTTCTTCCCCCGCCGCCCCTTCCCTCATACAGTTGGGGGCACAGTGATGGTAAGTGCAGCTGACATACTCCCCCCCAAAACCATCCACACAGGGTCCCCCTGAGGGTGGCCCCTCACGCGCTCCCCCCCGACATGTCCTGCTGACCCCGACATGGCCCTGATGTTCCTCACGCTCCACAGATCAGGAGATCCCTGTCCCCTGGCTGCTGAGGACGGGCAGGGGCCCCAGGGGCCATGTGGGAGCTGGGCAGGGATGACGCCTGGCTGGTGAAAGGGGCAGGCAGCCGCAAGAGGAACTGGGGGAGACGGGTCTCAGCAGAGAAGTCTGGGCAGGTGTAGGCAGGGGCCAGTCTGCACGGGGTCGGTGAGCGGTGTGCTCTCTCAGCCTGGAGGCTGGAGGTCCGGGCTCAGGGCCGGCAGGGTGGCTGGGGGGCCCCGGGGCTCGCAGGTGGCCACCTCGTCACCACGTGTTTATGGCTGATTTGTGCACACATGCAGAGAAAGACTTCACTTTTTAGAGCAGTTTCAGGTTCCCGGCAAGTCGAGTGGAAGGTGCAGAGATCTCTCCACGTGCTCCGCCTGCCAGTCTCCCCGGCTGTCCACATGACCCCAGAGGGGGACGTTGGTCACCACGGATGAACCTGGCTGACATGTCACCGTCACGGCATCAGGGTCACCCTTCAAGGGTGGACACTCCGTGGGTTTGCTCAAATGCAGAGCGAGTGACCGTTGTCACACAGAGTGACCTCACCGCCCGACGTGACCTCCCGGCTCTGCCTGCTCATCCCTCCTTACCTACCAACCCCGGTCTCTTTTTATAAAGACACTAATCCTATCAGATCGGGGCCCTGGACTCCTTTAACCTTAATTCCTTCCTCAGAGGCCTCCTCTCTAAATACTGCCACCCTGTGGGGTAGGGCTTCAACATACGAATTTGGGGGACACGAATATTCAGCCCATAAAGTGGGTACACGTGGACAGTGGCTTTAGGTCTTTGCTCAGGACCTTCTCTGCCACCAGCTTGCCTAGTCCTCACGGGGCCTAATTAGTCTTCAAAGATGATGCTTCCTCCAGGAAGGCTTCCCTGACTGCCCCGTGGGCCAGGGGTACCTGACCCAGCCTATAGGAGCGTAGGGGAGGAGGACATTAGGAAAGGCTCTGGGCCCAGGCTGCTCGCTCTGCTGCTCGTGTGGCATTTGGACTGCGCTCTGTCCTTGTCACTATGTGCTCCTGTCTTTCCTCCTGATCCAGATGGGGATTCCGAAAGCTGGTACGTCAGGCCCTCTCAGGGACTTTCTGGCTTGGCCTAGGCTGCCCTGACGGGAGCGTCCACGGGGTTGGAGGGGTGCGGCGTGGGCTGCCCGTTCCCCTGCTTGTTGAGCCTTTCCACGGGTACTTACTGAGCACCTTTGTGCCCTGTGCCGGCCGCCGTGCGAGGAGCCAGGACCTCCATGATGTCCGCCGTCCGCGGACAATTAGGTCAGATCTTGTTGGAGGAAGACGGCCAGCCCGGGCTGACGCTTCAGGTTCCCAGCGTCACAGATTGTGTGAAGAGTGAGAGAACTATGGGGTGAAAAGACAGAGCAGAACTCGGGGAGGAGGGCTCTGCGGGGAAGCCGGTGCCGGGGAGGGGCGGCCGCACAGAGGATGTGGGGCTGGCGGCCCCCGCGGGGGGCTGGGCGTGTGGCCCGCCCAGCCGGAGTCTTGCCCACATCCCAGGCTAAGCAGGGGCTACCGGGCGATCAGATTCCGGATGCTGGTGACTCTGCGGGAAGGTTCTGAGGCCCCCTTGCCGGGGCTCCGGGGATGCAGCTGCCGCCAGCCCCTCTGTCCCCCTCCCCTCTCCCCGCAGGGCCGCCAGCCATCTCCCGCCGAGCGCCCCGGACAGTCCCAGGTCACCACGGACCCCCAGGGTTGAGGGGCCCCTCCTGCCCGGGAGGGGTTTGGACGGTGTCCTTCTTGGCTCCCCGTCCCACCTGTCTGAAGGGCAGCCTTCACCTTATAAATCTCAGCGTGTCTAGAGAGCTGGCAGGCCCCTCGGACGCCCTCCTGGTTTTCCAGGTGGGGACACTGAGGCTGCCGGAGGGAGGGACCTGGGGGTCCCTGCACGGCCAGAGCAGATCGGGCCCCGACCCTGGGATCAGTGCCTCCCACTCACGGCAGTTCCCGTAGGGCCTGGCGGGTCACCCATTCCCCCCAGCCGTGAATGGGGCCCCCCATCGGGCCCACGCTTCCAGCTCTTCAACATGTCCTGACTGTCAGCAGGGTATGGCCGAACGGCTTAGCTCCCGTGTGATACGTGCCTCATCTCCTAGCTCTCCTTTGTGCCTCTGGGCTCCACCAGGCAGGGGAAGCACGCGGCCTCGATGCCGTGTGCCAGCGCCAACGTGGGGGCACGCTGGACCTTTGCACATGCCTTCCTTTAGCTTGAAAAACGTCTCTTTTCTCCCCCATCCCTCAGATTGGGCATCCCCTCTTCCAGGAAGCCCTCCTGGTGCACACTCCACGTAGTCTGGGTTGTTTTGACACCTCTCCTACCCCAGGTAGAGGAGCAGGATCCTGGTCGTCACAGCAGCGTCTGTGCTCAGGGATGAGGCTCTCGGCGGCATGCACGCTGACTCTGTGAGGTGATGTCAGGACTGTTTGCTCGCTCGGCCCTCCCTGCAAGGGAGGCACCAGTCACCTCATTTTACAACTGGGGAAACGGAGACTCAGGGATGGGTGTGGTCACGGACCTGCGGGGAAAGCAGGGCTCCCCCATAGCGCCTGGTGCAGCACCCACCGTGCACACACCATTTGGCATAATCCTCGTGACTTTGGCCCCGTCTGTGGCCGGGATGGTGAGGCTGGGAGCGGGGCCCTGTCCTGGGCCGCAGGACGCACGGGAGGAGGCACGTGCCCTTGGCTCCAGAGTCCAGCTTCGATGTAGGGGCCTCCTCGTGCCCAAGTGGTTCCACAGCCCCCCTCGATGTGGGAGCTGGGCTGGAGAGGGGTCTGGGGCAGGGGAGGGGCCTTCTGGGCAAGCAGGGGAGAAGCCCTCCGTCCCTCCAGCACGGCGCCAGCCTGCCTACCCGGCCCCCCTCGGAAGTGCACTCAGCAACTCCGCCCAGAACTCAGAAAGATAATTGGGTCACAGCAAAGAATGAATTAGTCCCCAGGAGAAAGTTTTAAAATGCATGAGCCTCCAGCTGCAGAGGAACTCACTGTGATTGTGAGTAGAGGTGGCCCCCGAGGGCAGGCCCTTTCTGGGGGCCTTGCTGATGGGGGCTGGGGGTCTGACTTGGGGGCCAAGCTAGCTGAGGCCCACCCTCCAGGCCCTGCGCCAAGGCACAGGGGGAACCAGATGTGGTCCCAGCCCAAGGAGTCCCGATCTGGCAAGAGAGACTCAGCCACAGGCAGTCGGAGTTGGGGGAGATCAGAGCTTTGAGAGGGGGACCCCCATGGGGGTGCAGGGAGAGAGGAAAAAGGGAAAGAAGGGAAGGGCCAGGGAGCACCCTACAGAGGAGGAGATTTGCCCTGGGTCGTCGGAGGTGCTTAAGGGGAGAGCAGGGAGGGTGTCCGAGGTGGCAGGAATGACGAAGGTCAAGGCACAGGAGTCTGGAATGACTGGCAGTGGCCAGAGGCCTGAGGACCCCGTGCGGGACAGCGGAATGAACACAGCGATAAGTGGGGCAGGTCAGGACTTCACCTGATGGTGGGTGCCTGAAAGCTGGGATAAGAACTCCTACACATCCTTCAAGGCCCTGACCACAGGTCCCAACTCCTCCTGAAGGGCTGATGCTCCCAGACCTAAGATGTCTCATCTGAGAAGTGGGCTTCTATGGATTGGCTGAGACACCCGAGAAGGTGCCAGCCCAGCGCCCAACTCACCGAGGGCTCCTAGGCCCCAGGCTCCAGTCCCCCCACCCCCTGCACCTGTCCCTGCCACCAGGCTCGGCAGTGACTGCATCACCAGCCCAGGACGAGTTTCCAGCACAGCAGTTCTCAGAGCTGAGTGAGCCCCTGAACCTCAGATGCTGAAGAAGCTGCAGCCAGGGTCCCTGTTCTCTGGGGTTGCCCGGTGCTGTGGGCCCGGTGCTGCCCTGGGAGGGTCCCGGTTGTGGGAGGAGGGACGTCAGGGGGTGGGCCTTTTCAGGCAAGTGAAGGATGGCAGTGCTCCCACGGAGCCTGAAGGCGGCTGCCCTGGAGGGGGAGCCTGGGACCCCAGCGTCCGGTCCGTAGTGGATGAGGCGAGACTCGCCATGACACAGGGGATGCAGGCCTTCGCCCCCTGGGGGGACAGGCTCAACGCCATTGCTCTCCAGGCAGGACCTGGGCAGCGGGCCTGGGACAACCCTGAGCTGGGAGGTGGGGCGAGCTGGCTTCTCTTGGCTTTGTCTTCCCCACTGTCCGGGACACTCAGGAAAGACCCTTCCACCCGTGGAGGTGCCCGAGCCTCCCTGAGGGCCTCCATTCCCCCAGAGCACGGAGGCTCCTGGATAATAAAGGGAGGGGCACCTGGGGACCGAAGGTGAGGCTCCAGGAGCGGGGCCTGGCTCCTTAGCCAGATGCTGAGCCCCGCTCTGTCCACACAGGCCGGCCTGCTGGGGGTGCTGCCGGCTGCAGGGGAGGTGGTGACGTGGCAGGGGGCCACGCGGGGGTGCCGGGGTGGTCTGGGAGAGCTGGGGCCTTAGGCAGGGTGGTAACCAGCTGGGAGGGGGGGTCTGCTGTGGGGGGCCAGTGACTGAGGAGGGCCGTGGGTCCCGACGCCCCACAGACCTGGTTCGCAGCCTGTGACCCCCCCCGGTGATGGCCACTGTTTATCCAGGACAGAGCCTGGAAGACAAAGGACGTGCTGGATTTGTGCGGCAGCCTGTGATGCCGGTGTGGGGCTGTGGGGACCGGCCTGGGTCAGAGCCACCTGACCTCAGCCCACGCTGTCAAGCCCACGCTGCCAAGCCCACGCGCCCTCGGCTGACGGCTCCGGCGACGGCGCTCTGAGCCTTGCTTCCCTGGGCTGTGGAGCGGCGTCACCAGCAGTCTGCACCTTCAAGGCCACGATGCCCAGATGAGTGGCTCCACCTCTGAGGCTGGAACCTAAGAAAACCCTTTCTTTGGCAATTTGATCCTCAAGCAGTTTGGAGACATTTTCTTCTTGGCGTGTCCTCCTTCCCGGACGAAGTGACTCCCCTCACCCTTCACCCCTCCCCAGAGCGGAGCAGAGAGCAGGCCTCCTCCCTTCCTCCTGCTTCCAGAGCATCTCCCCCACCTGAGCCCACATTCACCTGAAACTCTCCACTGGAGGAGGGAAGGAGGAAGAGGGGGAGGAAGGGAGAGTAGTGGCGGGGGGAGATGGAGGGGGAGGGAGGGGGACGGGGAGAAGGAGGGGCAGGCGGGGAGGGGGCAGCCCTGGTCTCCCAGCCTCCCAGCCTCCTGTCCCTCCCAGCGTGGCCTCTGTCCATGGCCCCTACTCAGGGGTCTCAGGTCTGGCTGGGCAGAGCGGAAGGTTCCCTGGGGCTCTGAGTCCATACCGGGCTCTCTGGACGTGCGGAGAAACGGAGACGTGGTAGCCCTCGGCTCCCGTGGCTTCTGCTCCGGAAGTGCTCAGGGGAATAGGGTCTATCTCCTGAGCTCAGGCCCACCGGGAACCTCATCGAGAAGTAGGGTCTTTGCAGATGTGGTTAGCGAAGCTGAGGTATGGGGGTAGGGTGGGCCTAATCCCCGTGGCTGGTGTCCTTACAGGACACGGAGCCGACGCACATTTGCAGAGACCCGCAGGGAGTGTGTGGCCACCAGCCCAGGAGCCCCGGGAGCAACCGGATGCTGTGGGGGCTGGAGGGAGCCTCCCCAAAGCCCGTGGACGCCCTGTTCCCTCCAGTGCGCTGGACTTGTGTGGCCGCCCCGGGCCACTCGTCCACGCCCTGGCCCACTCGCGTGCGCGCCTCTGCTTCCCTCCGACGTGCACCTCTGTGTGCACCCCCGTCGCAGGTCCTCCTGCAAGTTTCCCTGCTAGAGGGTGTTTATCGTTGCCACCGGGCACTGTTCCTTTCCTTGCGGGCTCCTCCTCCCTCTGTCTCGTCCTGGTCCCGTGCACTCAGCAGAGCTTTATAGAGAGCTTCACGTGCTTTCGGCTTATAGAAGTACAGCTTTACAACCAGTGTGGGCTCCTCGCCCCCTTCCCGGCCCCGCCCCACCGCCCACGCCCAGAGGGGACCCCCGCCCCGCCCTGGAGCAGGTGCTCCCGGGTACCCCTGCTGCGAGACAAATCACAGACTGCCCCACACGCCTAGCTCACATCACCCGTGACTTTCCTGGCGGGGCGGGGAGCTCTGACCTGGGGGCTCTGGGGTGGCGGTGCCTCATGTCCGCCGGGGCCGTCCTCTGAGGCCTGGCAGGGCTGGATGTCCAGGTGGGCTGCTCGGGGAGGGGGGAGCTTCGCTGGGCTGCTGACTGGTGCCCCCGCACGTGGCCTCTCCAGGATGGTGGGACACCTGTGGTGGCCCCCCGCCAGCGTGGCCCTGCAGGCCCCCCAGTACCCATCAGCTCTCTGTGTGGAGCTTCACTCTCCCCTGGTGGTTTCTGCACCTGTGGCTCTCCCGGCCAGGGCAGCTTGCATGGAGGCAGGGAGTGGTGCCATCTCTCTGGCTCTGGAGGCTTGTGTCCCGGAGCTCATCGGTGGTGGGGACCGGCAGGGTAGGTCCACAACCACATGCCCCTGGGGCAGGCTCCTGGCTGGGCAGACATGGGGCTGGGTCACGACCATCGTCTGTCTAGAGGTGCCAGATGCGCTCACTCTGATCTGCTTGAATCTTCCCGAAAACCCCTCACGGAAGATGGAGGTCTTGCCATCTTAAACATTCTGAAGTCAGAAGACCTGCAGCCTGGAGGTCTGAAGGGAACAGTGCGACCCATAATGTAGAGGCAGGGTCTCAGATCCGGTACTCTGGCCCCTCCTGCACTCCCTGCAGGAGCCTGGGACCCTCGGGAGGACATGGTGGACACAGCTCTGGCCAAAGGAGCAGGGTGGCGTGAAGTCCGTGTCTGGGCTCCCCCACCAGGAACGGATTGGCAGGGGAGCTACCAGGAGGCTGTAGGTCTGATGGCCCCCAGCTGCACCATTCCCAGTGAGGCCCCAGCGGCTGGACACTCGGGGTGCTGGAGCCCAGACGTGTCTGCCTCAGCCAGGACTCCTGCCACAGGCGGCCTCTGCCCCGGGAGAGGCACCATCCGACCAGCCGGTGGTCCAAAGTCTTCCTGCCCTGCCCACCTTTAGCCCCTTTGGCTATTACAGATGTCACCCCTAACCCCTCCTGCACCCCCGAGCGAGCTCAATATCTGCTTCCTGAGGACTCCTCCCCCCCCACCCCATGGTAGGAATAGGGCCACACCACAGAACTGGGACTACCCTTCAGGACCAGGACCCCTGGAAGGCATAGGGCCCCCTCCTCGGGACTGCGATTCTCCCCTCAGGATAGGACTCTCCTGCGGAACTAGACCCCCTAATAGTATTAGAACCTCCCATTGGACTAAAACCTTCCTCAGAACTAGGACCCTCAAAAGAACAGGTCTGTCTGGTCCCATTGCTTCTTGGCCACACACAGTAGGTGCTGAGCATGAACTTACCTCCTTGTTCCCAGGCTCTCAGCGTCCTGGGATCCTGGCTGCCTTTCCCTAAGTTCTTGCTGAAGAATTCCCATGGGTTGTCGGGCTGCCGGGAGGGAGGTCTCCTAAAGGCCAGTAACAGCTAGCCAGGCAGAGGCTGGTCCAGGCGGGTGCAGGCCAGGCGGCGGGAGGGGGGGCGGTCCAGGCAGTTGCAGGCCAAGTGGGGTGGGGGGTGGGGTCCAGGCGGGTGGGTGTTTAAATCTCAAAGCCCATTTCTAAAAATCTGACCCAAGTAGACAGAGACCCGGCAAGTCCAGACAAGGCTTGAACGACAATGCCAACCACCTTGGCCCAGTAGACATCACAGGTGTGTGGTCAGCAGCAGGACACTCCCCAGCACGGGGCACCGTCTCATACTACAGCTGGCCTCTGTAACTTCAAAGGATGCAAGGGATTGAAAGCATGTTCTCCGGCCGCAGAGGGATTAGATTAGAAGTCAATCACAGTACGGAATGATATCCGGAAAGCCCCCAATGTTTGGAAGCCAGCCACGCTCCTCCACGTCACCCTTGAGTGGAAGAAGGAACCAGAAGGGAACTTAGTGTGTGTTCTGGACCCCGCACAGCCAAAGGGAATTCATGGGACTGAACATAAGCCGCTTTGGGAGGGAGCTCCCCAGCGTGGCGATGCCTGGCCAGCGGCCAAGACAGGTCTCCAAACAGTGACCTCAGCCTCTCCTTCAGGAGTCAGGGGAAGAAGGAAAGCAAACTGGACCAAACGAACCTGAAGTGATGAGGGAAGGTCAGAGCCGAGGTCGGGGGGATAGGAGGCAGCCCCCGGCCAGGCGGGAAACCAGCAGGCCGACCGGGGAGGGAGGCGGAAGGGGGGGAGAGCGGCAACCTCCAGTCAGAGCGACCTGGGAAAGGGGCACAGACGCAGGTGACCCGCCTGCCGGGCGAGGGAGGCCAGAGCATCGCAGACTCCGCAGCGTCGGCAGGCCTGTCGGGGAACATTCTGCACCCTTCTAGGCCAGGAAATTGGACAAGACGTAGAGGAAGCGGGCACATCCCTCGAGGGACGCAGACGACCAGAGCTCCCTCGAGAAGGCGTGGAGAGCCCCAACAGCAGTACCTGTAGGCAAGAGATGGGATTCGTAGCAGAAACCTTTCCAGGAAGTGAACTCCAGGCCTGGAGGGCATCCCTGGAACATTCTAGCAAACACTGAAGGGAGCAAGGGGACCAGCTCTGCACACACTCTTCGAGGAAGTTGGGGGAGAAACACTTCATGGCTGGTGCTCACGGGTGGCAGTGCCCAGGAGGGAGTTGGGCAAAGTGGGGAAAGATTTCGGCAGACACCACGGCGGTCAGGATCGGGGCTCCGCGGCTGTGTGGCCAGGGGCCAGTTGCTAGGCCTCTCTGTTGCTATGTCTCCCCATCGGCAAATATGTAAAACGGTGGCTGTGTTCGGGCGGTTACTGGGGAGCCCGTGTTAATCGCGTGAGAGCCGTCTGAGGAGCCGTCTGAGGACTCGGTGGGCCTGAGCTCTGCTCACCGCCATGAGCATCTCCGTTCTGGCGTGAGTTGTTTTTCTGTGGGTTGTTTACCCATTTCCGCTGGCCCGCTTTCTGCGCACAGGAACCAGTCGGGGGTCTCCAGGGAAAGAGCCAGACGTGCGTGCACACGTGTGTGTGTGTGTGTACACGCAAGTGGGCATTGTATATTAGTACATTGTATATTAGCACGTAGAAAGGAACTGCTTTCAAACGTGCCTGCCGAGATGGTGGTTTCTCCCCGGAGCGTCGGAGGGCAGCGGGCCGGCCTGTGGGCTGGGGGGTCTGGAGGAGCTGGTGCTGCCGAATTGAGGCCGAATCCCTCCTTCCTCCGGGGAGGCTCGGCTTTTGCTCTTCGGCCTTCGGCTGATTGGCAGAGGCCCCCCGCCCCCCCCCCCCCCGCACTGAGGGTGCCTCCTTCACCTGAGGCTGCTGCTGGGCCACGCAAACCACACCCACAGAACACACATCAGGCTTTTTTCCTTCAACACCCCCGACAGAGGTTCCACACCTTGTCCTAGGAAGCCCCAAATGCCAGCCCCCCGCCTCTCGGTCTGGGGAAGCCCACGGCCCGTTCTCCCTGCTCCGGCCTGGGCTTCCCTGCGGGCTCCCCGCCTCCCCCATCTGCTCCCCGGGGGCTCCAGGCAGCAGCAGGACGAGTCCCAGGATGGCAGGCACCCTGAGGGGTGATGTGGCCAGGCTGGGGGGCATGCTCCTCCTTATTTTGAAGGTTTGTGCCATCTTGCATTTTCCCCTTCTTGCTTCTGACCGATGTCTTCGTGTTGCTATCCTTTGCAGTGAGCGTGTGTCTTCCTGCTGGAAGCATCTATCCGTGTTCTGCTAACAGAGCATGATGATGAGCCAGGGACGGGCCCCATTCCTCGGGTGGGGGCCTCGGAGGGTCGTAGTGGGCTGTGTCAGCATCCGGGCATCTGTTCTCTGGGGCCAAGTACCTTCTCCACATAGGAGCCCCCAGTTCTCCTGCCTGAGGGCCAGGGTGGGGGAGGGCACGGGGTCCCCAGGTCAGCACGTTTACCCCCCCTCCGTGCCCGCGGCCCAGCTCTGGAGCACCCTGGCTTGATTTCTCCACAAGGTGGACACCTGGGTCCTGTGCGGGAGGCTGGGGAGAGGGGCTTTGGGGCTCGGCTGCCTCCTGCTCTTTCAGGCCCTCACCGTGGCTGCCTCCCAGGGCCCTGGCTCTCCGGGTCCTGTGGAGCAGATGGGCTTATTTCTTGGGATTTTTCCCCTCCGGGCTCTGGGCTGGTGCCTCCTCTGCTCTGCCGGCTTCTGCTGTCTCCTCTCTCTGGCGACCTTTCTCCAAAATGTGTTCCTCTCCTCTGTCTGTCCTCTGGATCTGGGGGTGGTGGTGGCAAGGACGCGAGTGTCTGTGGTCAGCCCACCTCTCCCGTGACACGTCCCTTCCCAGCTGGATTTCTGCCTGTTTGTAGGTGTGGTTGGTTGCTGCGCGGACCTCCCTGGCAATTCTGGAAACTCCTTCAGTCGCTCAACCCCTGGGTCCAGCACAGGTCGGTCATCACAGCGGCGTTGACCGAGGGCTCACCAGCTCGATTCTGAGCTGGTTTAACCCTCGGCTCACCGTAGCAGACCTAGAGCCCCCACCCCATACCGCGTTCAACACCTGCTTGTGGGGCATGTGTCACGGTAAGTGTGGACAGAGGAAGGAGGGTGTGGCCACGTCCTACAGGAGGGGTCAGGGCCTCATCAGAACGGGAGGCCATTCCTGGACAAAGGTCGGTCCCTGGGCCTGAGTGGAAGTGGGTGGACCTCGGGCAGGTGGGACGGAGATGCCCTTCGGGAGAGACCCTGATGGTGTCCCTGGGAGGACACCCAGGCAATTGGTTCGAGGGGGAGCATGGCTGCCTGAGGAGGCCTAGGGGACCCCCAGAGACCTGACCCCTGCAAGCTGGGAATGTGGCCTTCTCTGGCGAAGAGTCTGCAGATGTGTGGCTCACTGAGGCACGCGGGACAGAAACACTGAGTCATCCAGGCGCGCCTTAAGCCCACGACCAGTGTCCTCACAGGAGAGAATGAGAACTCGGAGCAGGAGGCACACAGAAGAGGCCACGTGACAGCAGGGGCAGAGATGGAGCAGCGGGGCCAGGGCCCGGGAGCTGGGGGCGGCAGGAGGGGCCCTCCCCAGGGACCTGCGGGGGCACGGCCCTGCCACACCCCGATTTCAGACTTTCAGACTCCAGACCGTGAGAGAATCAGTGTTTGAAGCCCCCGTGTGTGGAACTCGGCTATGGTGGCCCCAGGACCCTTGTCCAGCATCAGCCCTGGCTGCACCTGGGTCTGTGTGGGGCTGTGCGGGATGTGTGTGCGGGGTGGGGGCCTGGGCGTGTCCCCATGTCCTCTTGCGGTTTGTCTCCAGCACCCTCCCTCACCTTCAGGAGGAGCAGGGGGTGTTCTGTGTCTCCTTGAGGGGTGGTGGTGGCTAGGGGCTCCCCCATGTCAGAGCCTTCCCCTAGGTGGTGATGGGGTCCTGCATAGCAGCATTTCCCGAAGCTCTCAGAGAGGGGAAACTGGTTCATTAGGGCTGGAATCATCCAGAAGCTTCTGAGATGCTTCCACAGGCCAGGAGGTTAGTTAGGTCCTTGGGTTGTGAGCCCACAGCATTTCTCCCCAATGGCAGTGCGAGCGGGCTTACCTTCTCTGATGATGCCCTGCCTGCGCGGTCCCAGAGCCCGAGCAGTGCCTGGTGCACATGGCAAATGAACAAATGCACGAATGAATGAACAGACGCACGAATGAGTGAATGAATGAATGAACGAATGAACAGATGAGCGAACGGTGGTGTGCATGGGCTGGTTCCCACAGCTCCGCCCCCTGCACCCGCCCTCCCGCACCTGCCCTCCTGCACCTGCCGCCCCGCACCTGCCCCCTGCACCTGCCCTCCTGCACCTGCCCTCCCGCACCTGCTGCCCCGCACCTGCCCCCTGCACCTGCCCTCCTGCACCTGCCGCCCCGCACCTGCCCCCTGCACCTGCCCTCCTGCACCCACCCTTTCGCACCCGCCCTCCCGCGGCCTCGAGTCCAGGGTATGTGCGGCCCGTCTGCCTGGCTTGAGGATGGCTTGGGGTGAACACCACCTCCCTGCCCCCTCCCAGTCCTGGCCCTGAGGCCTGCGACCAAGGTGCTGGGTGCCCGGGCTCTGGCGGTGGCGTGGCCCCTCTGCGAGGCGTGACTCACACTGGCCTGGGGACCGATGCCAGGGAGTGACTCAGTCCGCTGAGCACAGCTGCTGTCATTCTCACCCGTTCTATTTTAAAGACAGTGTCCTTTCATTTCTGTAGTAATTTGGGGCCTCTTTTTACTAGAACTTTCAACTCACTCGTGAATTTTACACTTGTTGGATCTCAGGGGCTTAAAAATGTGTATAAGGCATAGAACTAAATTCAAACAAAGTGTGCAGTGCAAAAGTGGGGGGACAGGGTCGTCCCTGGAAGCAGGAAGCTGACTCAGACCCTGACCGGAGGGGCTTTATTTCCCCGAAGAGACTCAGTTCTGGCGAACACTGCACGCCCTGACTCCTTGTCTATGAACATGCAGAGAGATCTTTCTAGAAGACGCTCTCAGCGCACTCGGGAACCAGTGCCACTGTCTGCCCGGGCTCCTGAGCCTCGGGTGGTGGCCATAGGCCGCCGTGGACGATGCTGGGGGGAGCAAGGGTTCCTGTGGCCGTGGCCGAGCAAGCAAGTTGAGTCTCAGCGTGGAGGGCGGGGGTCCCTGCGGCCAGGCCGTAGGGTGCGACCCTGCCCTCGCGCCCGGGTCCTGGTTAAGTTCTCCTCGCCGGCCCTGCCCCAGCTTTGTCCCCACTGTGGACGCCCACCTGGCTCCTTACATCTCAGGTGGAGCTCACCTCTTCCCAGAAGCCGCCCTTCCCTGTTTTCTCCACCCTCCGCATCCTGCGCCCTCCTCATGGCCTCTGCCCTGCCCCCCCCCCCAGCAGACCCAAGTCCCAAGAGCAGCCACGGCATCTGTCCTGCTCACTGTGGCACCCTTGGCAGCCAGCGGCCCGTCTGCAAGGCGGGGTGACCGTGGTTGCAGTTTCTAAAACATGTGCATTTGTGGTAGAAAACGCATGACATGAAATCTCTCATCGTCACCCCCCATTTTGACCGTAAAGCTTGGTGTCATTAGGGCGCATTCAGTGTCGTGACTGTCACCGATGCCGCATCCCGCAGGCCCTGGCCCCCACCACCAACCTGTGTCTCAGTGGGTCTGAGTCCTCCCAGTCGCCTCGGGAGACAGGAGCCGTGCTGTATCGTCCTCTGGGACCGCTTAGCTCTCTGCGCAGTGTCCTCACCGGCCGCCCCGTGGTTGCAGGTGTCAGAATGTTTGTCCCTGTTGAGGCCAAACAATATAATGAATGCCTTTCGAATGAAGGTTTGCATATGGCCCTTCCAAGACTTGGCCTCGCCACTGCTTGGAGACTTCCAGGTACGGGGAGCTCACTCATCGCCAGGGGGCTCTGATACTTCGGCTGGTGTTTATTTGTAGGGAGCGGGTCCCGGTGCCACACTCAGGAGACACCTGCTCCTCCTGCCCCATAACTGTCCTTTGGAGACCGGTGAGTCACTGTGGCCTGGGTCAGCTGAGCGGTCAGCCCGCGAGGACCCCGTCACTGGACTGTCCCCTTGGCTCAGATCCACGCTCTGGCCGCCCTGCTCGTGTGGAGGTGCCCGGGAGCTCCAGCCCACGCCAGCTTTGTCATTTACGAGGAAGCAGCGTTCACGTTTTCCTGCCACCTGTCCTCGTAAGTCTGAGAGGGAAGAGGTACTCTGGCTCCTGTGGGTGCTCGGCCAGGGGCCTGGGGCCTCATGGGGATGGCACGCTGGCTGTTGGGAAGCCGGGCTACTCTAGCCGTGGGTTAAGTACATGTCCAGTCTGTTCATCCAGCTGCTGGCTGCAGAGGTGTGGACACAGGCAGGCTGGGGTTTGAGTCCTGTTCCCACCAGGGCAAGCTGTGTAACTGCCGCTTCAGACCTCAGCTTCCCCACCTGTAGAATGGGACCAATCGTCATTGTTTGCTGGTGTGTGTGTGGAGAGGCCCTTCACAGGGCTGACACTCAAGGCCCCTTAGCTCGCCTCAGCTGGGCCCGCCACCAGATGATGCTGATAATGGCCCGTGAGCACGGAGGTGCCCGCTTGGCAGGGAAGAACGCACCACGGGCCCACCTGGGCCGGTGCACACTGCAGGGAAACATCAGTGTTGAGAGCACTCTCAGACCACAGGAGAATGCCTCCAATTCCACCTGCAATGCAGGAGGTCAGCAGGGCACCTGGAGCTGGGGGTGAACCCTGAGAAGGGCCCACAAGCTGGGGGAGACAGGCAGGCCACAGAGCCCACGCAACCCAGGGCAATTGAGAGGGAGGGGGCACAGCTCCTCAAAAGTGAGATAGTGAGACCCCCATCTCTGGGAGCATTCAAGAGGAGCCTGGCTGTCCTTTGTTACTGGGGCACTTCCTGCCTTTGCGTGGTAGGCGAGCTGCGGGTGGTGCCATGGGTTGAATGGTGGCCTCCCCTAAAGTATGTCTGTGTTCTAGCCCTGGGGCCTGTGAATGGGACCTTACTTGACTCCCGTCCTCCTGAGGCTGGGAGTGGGGTGGAGGCTTCCTCTCCAGCAGGGAGCTCCATGGGAGGGGCAGAATGATTCTAGAACATTCCTGAGGGTGGTGATTTGTCATCCCTGGTTAAATATAGTTCATCGATCGGAGCCAGGCTCCTGGGCCCAGGCACTATCGGTCAATCAGAGGGCACCGCCCGGCTCGCCCTCCGCTATGTCTGCATCAGCCCCCCTCAGGGCTGCTGGGGGAGGAGAGAAGATTGCTTGTGGGTAAATTGGTGACAGGTCCTTCGCAGGAAACTTCAGCCTAATTGCTTTTGAAAAATGACTCTGCGTGGTATTATGTTTTGTAAGACATCAAATGATGTGGAAAATTCATTATAAGTACCAGGAGATGCCGCTCGCCTCGAGGGCCAAGCCGGGTTAGAGCAGGTCTTGGGCTCTCTCCCCTCCGCTGTCCCCACTCTGGGACCTCAGGCAGGGCCCTCTCCCCCCAGGAGGGACCGGGCAGCCCGGGGGCGGGGGCAGTCTCAGGAGTGACTCGGGAGACGACCTCTCTGGGCTCTGCTATGCCTGGGCAGCGGGACAGGCTAAGGAGTGCCCCCCCTTCCCCTCCGCCCCCCAGTGAACGAAGCCAGCTGCCTAGGGAGAAGAAACAGGGGAGAGTAAATGCTCCAGAGCTCTTTCTGGGCCTCCAGATTGGCGTCCCCTGGAGCCTCAGTCTCCCCTCAGTGCACAGAGGGCTTGGGCCCCAGCCCTGGGCCTTGCCTGCCTGCCCCCAGTCCATTTTGGGGGTTCCTGTGGTCTACAAAACAAGTGACAGAGAGCCAGGCTGGGGCCGGGGTCCCTTGTGTCCTGCTGCCTGGTGGAGAGCTCTGCCGAATGGCTGTTGCCCTCGGGGTCCCTTGCCTGTCCACTGGGCTCCGTACGTGCACCCCCAGGCTCACACATCCACAGGGTGCCTAGTTTCTTCTGTGGTCTGCCCAGGGGCTCAGCCCAGGACCCGGGAGTCTGCCGCGATCCCTCCCTGTACCCAGTCCCGCCCCGGGCCATCAGCCTGTCTCCCGCTGGACTTCACCTTCTGTTTCATACCGCCTCGACCATCAGCTTGGCTCCAGACAGCTTTGCTTCTTCCCAGACGGTTCCCATGGTCTGGACCTGGTCCTCTGGCTCTTACTCTGCCTGTGGGAGCACAGCCCTATTGACCCCCGTAGGGGATAATCCCCGAGTAGGTGCTGTGACCTCTTAGGTCTCACCCTCTCCGGCCTGGCAGGGGCTCCCAGCTCCCTTCAGTGGAAGGAGCATACGTGACTCCATGGACAGCTCATGGTCGAGCTCACCTGCCACAGGGCCTTTGCCTTGCTGTTCCTCCCCCATCTCACCCAAGCTGTGTTCCTCTCTGCAGGAACGCCTCTCATGTGATCCCTAAACCGACTGCCCCTGTTGGTTAGCTCTCTCCCTCCCCCCGGCACGTGCCATTACGTCAGGGTCAGCTGTTGACCTCTTGCTATCCTTTTCAGAGACCAGGAAGCCTGCCTCCTGCTGGTTGCTGGGTTTTTGGCAACCTGCATGATGTCTGCACACCAAAACGGTCTTTAGAAGCACTCGCCGGGGTGAGTGGGATGTGTGGGTACGTGAATGCAGGAGCCCCAGACTGGAGGAGGTCTGGAGGGGGTCTAGCCCAGGCCTGGCAGCCAACCATCGGGGAAACTGAGGCCCAGAGGGGGAAGAGGTGGAGGCAAACAGGAGCAACATTGTGCAGGGCTCCCACTAGGGCTGAAGAGGGTGCTGCCCACCATGCAGGGACAGGGCTTACTGCTGCCCTTTCCCGAGGGAGAAGCACACCCTGGTGTGCAGCTGACTTCCGGGCCAGGCCTCCGGCAGCTCCGAAGGCCCGGCTCTTCCGTCTGCGCGCCCCCGCCCCCCGCACCCCATGGCTCATAGGTCAGCCAGGGACCATCCGAGCTGCTGGGGAGGAGTGGACATGGCCAGACCTTGCCTCCGGAAGAATGGAGGGCACTTCCGGCAGTTCTGGGGGGCTTCCTTGGCCGAAGTCGCCCAGGAGGCTGCCCACCGTCAGGGCCCGGCATGGCCTGGATCCGTATCGCCCGTGGCTCTGGAATCTCTCACCCGGCTGTCGTGTTGCTGCTTCGGCAGCTGTCCCGGAGACCCAGACTCCTCCCAGCCACAGGAAGGACCCCCCCGGTGACCTGGCTGTGGGAGCCTCGGGGCAGAGGCTGAGGTGCATGGCTGGCCTGCGAGCCCCTTGTCCCCCAAACCTGCCCCTTCCGGGGAGCCCCCGCCCATGCGGAAAGCGTGGTGCACAGTGGCGGGTCCCTCAGGGTCCCAGTGGGGACAGGTCCCACTGACGTGAGGACAGCGTCTCGGCGGGCCATGAGCCACGGGTCACCTGTGGGGGTTCCTGTTCTGAGTGGGGGGCTGCACGCAGGACTCAATGCTGCAAGTCTGAGCTGGGGACGGGGTCTCCCGGCAAACATGTGCGCGGAGATGAGGAAGAAACAGAGCAGGAGTCCCGTGGGACGGCCCAGCTCCCTGGGGCGGCAGCCACAAGCTCATGAGGCCACGGAGCCACCTTCTCTCCACACGTGGGACCCCCTCCAGGGCTTTAGTCACTGTCTTCTCTGTGAGCCCCCGTCCCGTGCCACCCCCGCCATCAGACCCGGCAGAAGGAGGAGAGAGCGGAGACAAGGGTGACTCATGCCCGCCCCCAGGACCACCCGGAGGCACCCGGCCAGGCGGTCCCTGCCTCCGCCTTGTTGTCTTGCAGACGTAGTTCTTGCTATGTTGTTTGCTTTAGGTGGGCATCTCGGTGCCGTCCGCTGTGTACGCCGCGAGGGAAGCAAAGGCATGTTTCTGTGGCAGCTTCGCCAGCCCCCGGGGGCCATGTCCTGGGGACATCCACTCACCTCGCAGACCCCAGCCCATGGCCGCGCCCGGCCCCAGACCCTGGGGGAAGCTCCGTGGCTGGCACAGCTTGTCTCTGCAGGCCAGGCTTTCTTTTCTGCCAGGGCTGGGCTTGGGTGAGGCAGGAGAGGCATCCAGGCTGTAAGGAGGCACCAACCCTGCACTTGCATGACCTTGAAAGTGGGTCCCTCCTTAGCTTTTGTGCCTTGGGCGCGTCTCCTGCCACAGCTTTTCTTTGTCCCCCTGTCCCTCCCCCTCCCCCATCTGTCATCCGTGCATCCACCCATCTGTCCACACAATCTGTGAACACTTCATCACACTTACTAATAAGCCCCCTGTGAGGCTTGCACTGGGGGACAAGCCAGGCTGGGACTGTGGTCCTGCAGAGGGGAGCCCAGGGCGCTCCCTGGCAGGGCGGTGCTCACCCCCAGAGGAGTGTGTCTAATCGGGGGGTCTCAGATACCCGTGTTGCAGGCATTGTGAGTGGGGCCTCATTCACACCACAGGCTTCCTGTCACCGGTGTGGACCGCGTTGGTGTCTCCATGCCAGGGGTCTACAAACCTTTTCTGTAAAGGGCTGTATAATAAATATTTTAGGGCCAGTGGACCAGTCTGTCTCTGTCCCAGCTCTGTCCCTGGAGTCCACATGCAGCCGTGGACGATACATAAATGAATGGGCAGGGCTGTGTTTCAATAAAGCTTTATTTACCAACGGAGGCGGTGGGCCGGACACAGAACACCCTAGAGCCCTACCACAGTTGACCGGTGTCTGAGTCCATTCGGGCAGCTATAACAAAACAAACAAAACACCACCCACAGGGTGGCTTCTAAACAACAGAAAATGATCGCTCCCAGTGCTGGGGGTGGGGGTCCAAGATCAAGGCCCCCCTCCTGGTTCATAGCTGGCGCCTTTTTGCTGTATGCTCACAGGGTGGAGGGGCAAGGCTCTCGGGGGCCTTTTCTAAGGGGCCCGATCCCATTCATGGGGGCACCACCCATGACCTAAGCACCTCCCAAGGCCATTTAGGGTTTAATGCATGCATTTTGAGGGAGGACAGACATTCAGACCGTAGCAAAGGGCAAATCGTGGCCCGTCCGAAGTGTCCAAAAGTGCCGACATGGGCAGAATCCAGACTCCCCCAGGGTATTTGTGGGACCCTTGGTGCAGCAGGACCTTAGCTGCCTGCCGCACTGTGCTGCTCAGGACCCGCCGTGGGAACCTGGTCCCTCCGAGGTCGCAGGGAGCCTCATCGAGCAAGGAGGTGCCCCCGGGACGCCGGGGCTCAGCTGCGCTTCTCCTTCTGGTTTCCCCTGATCCACAGCACCTGGGGAGGCTCAGTCCTGAGCTACCTTCAGCATCCTCTCTGCTCGCTCTTGTCCCTGAGGGGCCGTGTGCGCAGTTTCTCAGGGAAGGGAGAGCAGACATGTCCCGTGTCCTGTGTCCTTCTGGTGACAGGGGCTCTCTTCCCAAGCTCTGCCCTGGGGTGGCCTGGGCAGGTGGGAGGGTCTCCGCCTCTGCCCGAAGCTCCACGTCGGACTCCCCTTTGCGGCTTATCCACTGACACACTTCCTCTGGTGTCTAAAACACAGTCCACCCAGGCTAGTGACAAAGGAAGCCCTCAACACTTTAGTGAGAATAAGTTCACTTTTCTTCCTGAGAGGAGGTACCCAGAATGAAATCCTGGGGTCTAAGCCACTCAGCCTCTGGCTGGATGGTGGGGTTACTGAGGCCCTGAGCCGGGGAGGGGGTGCCCCTAAAGAAGAGATCTCTGATGTTGGTGTGGTGATGCCTCCTGGCTTTCTTCAAGTGTTTTTCAAAATTGTTAAAAATAACATACTCGTAATTCCATGTCACTACCAAGTATGCGTGCCTTGGCGCCCAGAGAGGGGCCATGCGTCATCAATTCCCAAGTGGTGACAGGGAGCCGAGGCTCAGAATAGGCCCGAGTCAGCCCCTGCCCCGAGGGCTGCCAACCCTGCCCCATGGCTCTGGAGCGCATTGCCCACTGAACCCCTTCCACACGTGCGGGTACACACACACACACACACACACGTGCACACAGGGCAGGCACACACATGCACACACATGTGCACGCATGCACGCACGTGCTCAAGTACACACACGCATGTGCACACACGCTCACATCCTCGGGCCCCATCTCCCTCCGTCCTCCCTCTGAGCCGTGCATTTGTGCAACAAGGAGCCGGCTCAGAGCAGAGACGGTTCAGCTCCCCCACCCCCACGGCAGGGTCCAGCCCAGGGGCTCTGGAGGGGCCATGTTTCTTGGTCCCCACCCCCAGAACAGCTCTTCCTCCCTGACTGTCCTGTAGCCCCTTCCTCTCTGCCCCAGGACCCCCTTCCAGTGGGCACTGCCCAGCCCCTGCCCAGGGTCAGGGCACCCGCCTCCAGCCCCCAGGACCTGCCATCACTGTGCCACGCGAGCCTCACATCACCAGGGGCCTGTCCCGTCCCTGCCAAGTCCCGGCCTGGCTGACCTGTGACCCTCCTGCTCCCTGCTCTCATGCCCGCCGCTGCACCGGGGAGCCCCTCCGGCACCCATGGTCTGGGTCCCGTCTCACGACATGACCCTCCCCTTAGTCCCTCACCCTCAGCTGCTCCATCCCAGCCTGGACGCCGACCCCGGGAGCTGGGCGACCCGCCGAGCTTCCCTTTCTGCATCATCGGTGCTCGGAAGTCAGCCAGACTGGGGGGAGCGCAGCCTCCCCGTGTGTCTGTGAGGATGCACGTGTGTGCGCATGTATACACACACACACACACACATGTGCGTGCAGAGTGCACGCAGCCTGTGTCTGTCCCCACGCAGACATGCACACGCACACAGCTGCAGGTGTAAGACCGCTCATCCCTTCCCAGAAGGAGCGGCACACCGAGGCCCCAGTAAAACCTGGCTGAGCCGCCCAGTCACTTCCTCAGCTCCAGAAACCCTGAGCTCTTTGACAACCCTGGAGCCCTCTCTGGCCGGGGAGGGGGTGGGATGGGGTCTCCACCTGCCTCTCCACTCCCTCCCCCTGCCTCAGCCCGGTGGATCCTGCCCTCTCTCATTGTGCATGTGCATGCGGGGTCACTGAACTGTGGGGCTCCCCGCTGCGACCCACCTCGGGCCAGACCCTCCCCGCTCTGGGAGTGCTCGGGTTGGGTCTGATGGCTCATCCTGCTTCCCTTTCCAGCCGCCTGTCTCTGCCCATCCCTGCCCCAAGTCTCCCCCCCCGACCCCCCACACGTGCCTGCCTGGCCTGGAGGATGCTCCTCCCTGCCGCAGAGGCCGGCCTTTCACCCGGAGGCCACGCCAGCTCTTGGGCTCACCTCCTTCCCCGGGCCTCCCTCCAGGTTTGCTTGTCCAGCCTCCGCTCAGGCCCCCTTGGAGCTGAGCTGACCCCCACTCCCCCAGCTCCTGCCCCGCCCGCCGGCTGAGGCTCTGGGGGCTTCTCCAGGGAGGCCCACCCACCGCTGTTGATCCCTTGAGCTCAGCCAGGCCTTTGCTGACAACGTAATGAAAGCACATGTTTGTCAGTGGGCGCATTTCGTGTTTTGGGTATTTTGGGTGGTTAAGTAGCCTTTTCTCCATATTTGGGCCCTTATCCTGAATGTTTTTCTTTCATTTTCTGCCCCTGTTCCAACTCCGATCTCTCCATGTCCAGTCGTTGGGGATTTTGCTATATGCACGTCGGTCTGAATGAGCAGCAGACCCGTGCTGGGGGGAGTGGCCCAGGGAGGAAGGCTGGGGGACAGCCCGGGGTCCCCCTTGCTTCTAGCCAACCGGGGCTGGAGTCTTGGAGGGAATGTGGAAGGTGACTTGCCTGCACTGAGGGGTCAGGTGGGGTCCAAGTTCACAGCCTCTGTGGACAGGAATCCCAGCAAGGGTGGTCAACAGTGCTGCAGGCCCCGTTCCTCCCAGGGGCTGGTGTCTGCCTTCTTGTTTGATGGAATCCCCCTAGAATCTTCCCTGAAGTAAGATCATGGTGCCCTTCAGAGAGGGGAAGGGAGGCTCAGAGCACTGTGGCTGTGAGAGAGTGAGGTGCCATTGGACAAGGCCTAGGGAGCCGGCCCCTAACCCACAGTGACCCTCCCAGAGAACCAGCTCCTTCCCCAGAGCCACCTGCTCAGGGAACTGGCCCCTTACCCAGAGCAACCTAGCCCCTTACCCACGGTGACCCATCCAGGGAGCCTGCCTGCTGTAAGTCAGATCTGCAGGAAGACAGACTGCTGTCTCTAAGAACAGTCCAGCAACCCAACAATAACCCCTGTGACCATCAGCCAGGACTGGATCGATAATGGACACCTTCCCTGATTTCTGTCCTGCTTTGGACTCAGGACCGACCAGAGAAAGCCAAACCCGCTGCCTCACCAGCCACGTGGGACGCCCTCTTCCAGCCTCCCCAGGCCCCCAGTCCCTGTCAGGCTCACCCAAGAGCCCCCTTTCCTCCTCTGGGAAGCTCTCCCCTGCTCTGCTTGCCTCTGGGTCTCTGCCAAGCGTGGGTGGCCGACCCCCGGCTCCAGCCAGCGCCGGGTACGCAGCTTTACCTCTCTCATGGGCAGGGGGGAGGGGGGTTCTTTGCTGATTTCCACGGGTGGTGACCACTGACACTGTGGTTTTGGGGCCCATTTCCCAGACTTCAGGCCGAAGGAGGCCTGTTACCCAGTGCGGCGTTTCTCCCTGGACAGGATTGGGGCCGTGGAACGATGTGTCCGCCCGGAGGCGACGGCAAGGCCCGAGGAGGCTGGCAGCTTCGAGTCTGCAGTGCCTCGGCGGCCGGGATGGGGTCACGTGGCGTGGCGGCGGCTCTGCCGCCCGCTGGGGCCTTCTGGAGTTTGCAGACTTCCCGAGGCCTCAGTTTCCCCAGCAGCGCTCAGAAACGGGTAGGATTACGTCACTGAAGTGGGCTGTCCTGGGACCACAGGCCCCGCTGCCGTCCTCCGTCTCCCGTTCTCCTGGACCCTGACCGTTAAGACCCTCGTCCCTGCGCCACACCCCTCCCCACACCTGGGCCCTCTGAGCCGGGGGCGGGGGGTGTGTGTGTGGCCCCACTGAGGGACTCTTGGGCTCCCAATGCTTCTGACCCTTCTGTTCTGGCCCGGGCTGGCCTCTGTCATGAGCGGCCTATTTGAGGGTGAACCCTGGGGTCGGGGGCATTGGCTTGCACGGGGGGCTGCTGGCAGGGAAGGCATGAGCAGGTGTCTCCCAGGACCAGTCACCACCCCCCAAGGCTCGGCTTCCTCCGTTCAGCCTGGCACCCCACTACCCGCCCAAGGAGGGGCCGAGCATGCAACCCCAGGTGGTCAGAGAGCTTCTGGGTCGCAGTGCTCTCCCTGGCAAACGCATTCGGCAAGCTGCCCAGAGCAGTGGGGAAAGCGCTGGACACACGTTGTGCCCAGCTGCCCTAGATGTGCCACGGGCCTTGGAGCCGCTGATGCCCTGCGGTCTCCTTGGGGAGGGCTGGGTGTTAGGCCCATGGACCACTGAGCCCTCCTCGCTTCCCATCTGAGCCCCCCGACCATGAGAACCATGCTGCTCATGACCATGAGGACAGAAACCATGTGACCGCCCAGCAACCCGGGCTGTGCACAGTGTCCCGGGCATGCTGATGGCCACTTCCCCGTGATATCTCAGTCTGTCCCCCAGTGTCCCTCTGGAGGGTCTATTCTCTCTGTCCTCGAAGGATGGAAAATCGAGGCGGGTCTCAGCCCTGCAGCAGAACTAGACGGGCCCTCCAGAAGGCCGTCTCCTGAGCGGCACAGAGCTGAGCGCTGAGCCGGGCGGCCCCGTGCACCGCCAGCGCCGAGCCGAGGGAAGGGTGAGGTGCGGGCTCCTGCCCGGTGACCGGGGGACCGCAGCCCAGCATCTCTGCGTGAATCTGCCTCTGCCGGAAGGAGGAGCTTTAAAATGCTCCGGAAATGAGCTTGCTTGTTTGCTGCTTTGTGGGTTCCTAAGTGTAATGGGTTGAACTGTGGCTCCCAAAAAGATATGTCCAAGTCCTAAGCCCCAGAATGTGTGAATGTGACCTCACTTGGACAAGGGGTGTTTGCAGATGTCATTAAGTTAAGATGAGGTCATAAAAAGTGTGTGTGGGGGGCCCGATCCGATGATGCTTTCCTCATCGGACAGACAGACTGGGAAGAGGGCCACAGAGGCGGATGGAGCCATGCGTCCACGAGCCCAGGAAGGCCCCTCCCCTGGAGCCTTGGGAGGGGGCAAAGGCCTGCTCCACCTTGAGCTTGGACTTCTGGCCTCCAGGACTGTGAGAGAATCAGTCCCCGTGGCCTAAGCCCCAGGTGGGTGGCTTCCGGCTGCAGCAGCCCCAGCAGATGGAGACTTAGCCCCGGGGGCTGCATGCTCAGGCAGCGTGAGCTCCCAGCAGACACTTGCCAAAGCCCAGATGCGCCACGGGACACGCTGCAAAGCACGGAAGCCCCCCTCCACCTTGTCTGGAAAGGGGTGGGTGCTCACAGCACCCGCGTGGGGGGCTAATTCCAGGATCACAGGAATTAATATTTGCAAAGTGTCGAGAACTGTAGCTGGCCCTTAGGGAGCGCTCTACCTGCCTGTTAAATGAATCGAACAAATGAGCACCAAGCCCGGAGGCCACCTGCAGCCCTACATTTCAGCATGCACCCTTCTAGTCTTTTCTCGTGGGTGGACTCACGCGCATGGGTCAAAGGGCAGCCACACTGCGAATGGCTTTTCTAGAAGGACCGCGTGACTCCACTGCAGGGAGGGGTGCGTGCCAGGCTGCTCAGAGCCCAGCCCCAGGGGACGCTCGGGGGCCTGACCTGGAGAGGGAACCCCCCTCAAAGAATGCACATTGGAAATGGTGGAGGGGAGAAGGCGCTAGAGGGAGGAGCTCCGTGGGAGCCAGGAACGCGGGCGGACGTCAGGAGGGGCCCTTGGGCATCACTGGTGAGCACAACTTCTTCCTTATTTGGAATTATTTCTTTTGGCCCTATGCCCGGGAGCACAGAGGGGGTCAAAGGTTACACACTACTTTCCGGGTCCTGCTGCAATAGGATAGGTGGTTCTCCCCCGGGAGGCCGGAGGGTGTACCCTCTGTGCCTCGCCCTTGCCAGCTCAGCCCTGCTCATTCGGGAGGTGAAGGTGAGGCCCGTCCTCCCCTCGGGTGTCGGGCATCCTGGCGTCCTCTCTGGGCTCAGTGGTGATCTGCATCCCAGCAGAAGAGCAGGTGGGGGACTCAGCAGGCCATGGCTCAGCCACCCCCCACCCCCCGGCCCCAGGACGGTACTTCCCTGGCCCAGCCCCCTTGTTGTAAAGATTCCATCTTTCCCCATCCCTCCTCCCCGCCTCGTAAATTCAGTTATTTCTTGGCCTACAAAAGGTTTACTTTTATGTGGTCAGATCCATCCACCTTCTCATTTGGGCCTCACTTCATTCCTTTTAAGCTTGGAAAGGCTCCCCGGCACCAGGGAGCAGTGAGCTCGGTTTACCTTGTGCTGCATGAGGGTTTGGGGGTCCGGTACCATTGCAGGGCCGGGGGGTTCCCTGGAGAGAGCACTCTGGCTGCTTTTCTCTCCCAGGGTGGAAGGGAGGGGCCCCCCTAAGCCTTGCCCCCGCCACCCATCTCTTGGCTCCCTGCTCACCCCTGGGCCTGCGCCCAAGCCTCCCGGTCTGCTCCCAGGGTTTACAACACAGGGATGGCTCCCCGGAGACCCCCACCACCCCAGGCCGGCCCTGCATGTCCAGCCCCCAGCCCAGCACGGGCGGCGGGCACCCAGGCCCACAGCCCTGGTGTGGCCGGCCAGACTCCTATGGGTGTTGACTGGCCCCTGGTCCCCTCTAGACTGGTGCCGTCAGTGGCTCTGCAGTGTGAGTTCAGTCCCTGGGGCTGAGGACCTGCTGCACCGCTCGGGCTCTGCCCTGGGCCCGGGAGGCCAGGCCTGAGAGAGGAGCAGAGTCCTGCAGCACCACCCCGCCCCAGCATCTCGGAACAGGCTGCCCTGCTACACGGCCCCCGGGCGAGTTCACCCTGCCCCTGCCTTCCGCGCCTTTCCCTCCCTCCTCCCTTCCCCCTCTTTCTCCCTCCGCCCTTCTCCATCTTCCTCCCCCTCCCCCTCCCCTCCCCCTCCCCCTTCTCCTCCCCTCCCCCCTCCCCCTCCCTTTCTCTCTTTCCTGGAGTCCTCCATTTGTTTCTATTTGTTGCTGACACCATTATCACAAACTTAGTGGCTTAAAACAACAGCACTTTATGCTCACGGGCTGTGTGACGAGGGGTGAGCCAGGACCCCCGTGGCCAGTGCACATCCCCTCTCTGTCCCCTGCCTGCCCCGGGTGGGAGCCCAGCCGTGACTTGGGCAGGCGACAAGACAGAGAGACAGGACACACTAACCAGGTGGGCGAGGCTGCCAGATGGTACCCCGAGGTGCAGCCGCCTGCCCGCCGACGTGCTTGCCGGGCGAGGGCTGAGCGGGGGGCTGGGGGTGTTCAGAGGCAGTGACAGGCGCCGGGCTGGTGGGCTGAGCCTTGCACGGAGGGCTCTGGGGGGGGCAGGTGCTGACCGAGGCGTGGGGTGCTATCCAGAGATGGCTGTGGGTGACCGCTGAAGGCCGTAGGCAAGTGGGTGGCATGGTCTGTCTCCTTTGTGTGAGTGGAGACTCCTTGGACACAGCATGGGGGCTGGGGGAGCCAGCTGGGACCTCACTGGGAGGCCAGTTTTCCCACAGGCCATGTTACCTTCCAGGGCCCGTATCGAGGTGTCACCTCCTCCAGGAAGTCTGCCTCGGTCTCCCTGGCTGGGTGGGGCCCCCCTCACGCTCCCGGCCCAGCATCACTGCATGGCCATCGTCTGACTCTGGATGGTCTCCTCCTCTGGTTCAGGAGCTCCTGGATGCTGAGGGCGTGTGTGGGGCCAGGCTCTGTGTCCAGGGCGGGCTCTGCCCCGAACCTGGAAGCTGGTGGTCTGACAGAGGAGATGGGCAGGGCCCAAGGAAGCAGAAAACGGAGGTGGAGAAGGACAGAGGGAGGGGTGCTGCCCCGCCCCACCAGCCCCTGTCCTCACCTGCAGCCATGGGCACACCCTGGGTCGGGGGAGCCCGGTGGTGCGGGAGGCCCTTCTGCACACACATGCACACGCACGCACAAGGCTGGGGAAGAGGCTATCTGCCCCCGCTGATGCAGTGCCCTCATTTTGTGGTGGAGAGAGGGCCCTGCTCTCCTCATTTCACCCCATGCTCTCTGCTCAAGTCCGTGCCCCCTCTCGCTTCCCCCACGATGAGGCTCATCAGGAGCTGGGCTGCACTGGGGCTGGCAGGGAAGGGGGACCATCGTATCTCTGATCCAGGGGGAACTGAAGACCTGGTCAGGCTGCAGCAAGGCCTGGGGAGTCCCCAGCGGAGCTCCCCGGGCAGGAGAGCACCAGCCAGGGTGACCTCAGTCTGGGGCACCTGTGGGGGCCTGGGGCCTCTGCGGGGAACCTGTGCCCCAAACGCTTCCCACGGGGACAGCAGGGAGGCAGGGGGCCCTGAGACATCCTAGGGGGCCTGGGGCCAAGGAAGGGCTCAGAGAATCGGGGGGATTTGAGACACGTTCTGGGGAACACAGGTGGAGAGGAAGAACTCCCCTGATGCCTCAGAGCAGCCCCACATCAGCCACACCCAGGCAACCCTGACAGTTCCCACTCCCTTGGCCTCAGCCTCCCCTGTGGGCTGCAGGGCGGGTCAGCAGGCTGGAGGCTGGCTGGAGCCCCATCACTGCTGTGGGGGTGGGGGGAGCCTATGCCTGGGTGCCAAAGACCGGCGCTGGCCTCTGAAGACCCCAGAATCCGTCTAGTTGTTCCTCACGATGGGGTACGTGACACCGGGGTAGGGGGGTTGCCCCCGGGTCCCATGCAGAGCAAGGGTCAACCAGGTGATCTGATGTCCCGCTCTTCAGAATTTGCCATGACACGGTCCTGGAGGAGGGCAGGAAACCCAGGGGCACCTCCCCTGCGGGTTCGTCTGGGCTGGGCAGCGTACACGAAATATCCCCTAGATGCGGGCCCGCCACCAGCCCCTGTCCTCACTCAGAGCACCCAGACATTTGTGGCGTTGAGCATCCTCCTCCAGAGGAAGATTCTGTACAAAGGGGCTTGGCAGACCTTGGGGGAACATGTCAGGGTTTGTTGAAGTTACTGAGGGTGATGTTGGAGAATGTCCACGATGTCACGCAGGGAAGGCCCGATCAGGGTGCTGGGCGGGTCAGCTGCTGCCCAACCTCGAGCATCATGCAACCTGTCGGCTCAGGGCGGAAAGCGCTTGCTGACTTGTGTTGGGGAGGGGGGGGCTCTGCTTCAAGCCGCGGGGCCTCAGGCAGGTGCCCTTGGGCCCTGCTCATCCCCCCAGGCACGTCCTGCTCAAGGTGAGTGCAGAGGACCCGGGAGAGCCCCACCAGCGCCGCATCCGCCATCTGCCGATGGGCCAAAGCCAGGCTTGGGGTGGAACCACGTCCAGGTGGTGGAGGTGCCGGCCCAGGGAGGGAGAGCTTGCGGCAGCCCGCCCGCCCCACAGGCTGGGGGCACATCAGCAACAGGAGGGGCGCTTGGGCAGAGGCTGGTGGGAGCGTTGGGGCACCAACGGAGGGCACGCTCCACGGTCGTGCCTGGAAGGTCGGATCCAGGAACAGCAGGGCCATCCATCCCACCTCGCCATCCTGCAGCTGAACCTGAAAAACTACCTCCTCACACCAGCACTCGAGCCCCTTTTTGTCCATTTCAACAAGTAGCACTTGGCCATTGTAACCTTGAGCTCGTTAAATACAAGGGAAAATACCCTTGTTTCAGGCTGTAGCTTCGCCCGAAGGAGGAAGTCTCGACCCAACCCATGTCCCGTGTCGCTGAGAAGGTGGGGTGCCGGCTTCCGAGGGCTCTCTCTGGAGAGGGGGCATCTTGTGTGGTTGTCCTGGGCTGACGGGCGTGGGCCCGTCAGAAGGGTCAGGCGTTGGGGACAGCCCAGCTGTCCCAGTTTTGACCCAGGTGACAATGGCAGAAGCCAGTTTTACCTGCTTCGATCCCTCTGTTGCTGCACCTTCCCTTGTAAATATCTTGGGGGTTCCTCCCAGGGAGGCATCAGGCTCTGGGCTTGGTGACCACACGCAATAGTCACCCTGGGACGAAACTACCCTTGAGTGTCCTGTGAGTCACCTTTATGGTGCCTGTGCGTGGGCCGTCAGAGCTCGACTCTGGAAACAGAACCCCTCGTTCCTAGTCACCCTTGTGCTGAGGTTCGTCTCTCATTGCAGCAGGTGATGTGAAGCTTCCGTGTGTGTGTGTGTGCACGTGCACGCACATGCACGTGCCCGTATGTGGGCGTGCGCACACGCACGTGCCCGTATGTGGGCGTGTGCTGTACATATATGTGCTTGTGCATGTGTGCACGCACCATGCCTGTGCCTGTATGTGTGCATGCGTGTTGGGGCCCCTGTGCTGCTCGGGCTGGTTCCATGAAATGGGCAGGCTCACGTGGCCTCCATGAGACGGGCAGGTGGGGGGAGCAAGCTCCGAGGGAGAAGGGAGGAGGAGGATGGTGGCTTGTGACTTGGGGTCCGGGGAGACCAAGAGCATCCCCTGAGTGAACACCCGTCCGTCCGTCTAGGGTAAGGAGCAGAGCGCGCTGCAGACGATAAACACAAAGGGACGCACCTCGGAGGTCAGATCCGGCCCAGAGATGGGGTGTCTCCGAGGGCGAAGCCAGAACAGGGGGACCCAAGCAACAGCCAGGTGACACAGGGGCAGCCTCGGAAAGGCCCAGCGGTGCAGGTGAAGGCCTCTGCGGGGCCCAGCGCCGCTGCGGATGTGACGTGTTGCCGGCCGGGGTCGCGTCTAGGCTTGGGCAGGGCAGGTGCTCACAGGCACCGGCAGCCGCACTGAAAGCACCGCGTCCCCAGGCTCTGGGGAGGGGGCTGTCCCCCGTCACGTCACCGCAGCTACTTTTCCACGTGGCTGCAAAGGCCACGGGGACACTGTCGACAGGTGTGAACGTGTCCTGAGCGGCCACGGGGTGGGACGGAAGACACCAGAACCGGCTGAGCTAGAGTGAGACTCAGGGACGGGCAAAGCGGGAGCAGAGAGAAAGTGACGCGGCAGCGATGGGAACAGACGAACGATGTCAAGGCCAGAGCGGCCGGAACTCGCGGGAGAGCAGCCGGGCCTGGCGGGCCTGCGGGGGGTGGGCGGCAGACAGGGAGCCCCCAGCCCCACCATGGAGCGTGGGCCAGACCCAAGCGCCGCACACCCCAGGAGCACAGGAAGGAGACAATTTGGTCGAAACCCAAGTAAACAAATTCCCAAACAAAAGCTCTGAGGAAGTGATAATTAAACCCCAGAGCTGGCTCTTTGAAAACAGTTTGCAAAACGAAGGAGACTCTTGAAAACACGATCAGAGAGAGAGCCCCGGCGGCGGCGGCGGCGGCGGCGGGGCTGGGGCTGCGGCGAGGGTCCGTTAAGCACCTGACTCTCTTGCCCCCCTCCCGTGGCAGGCAGGGAGAGGGGTGCTCCCCGTGGTGCGTGCTGAGACCTGCCGAAGCGGCGCCGGGTGTGGACAGAGGAGAGCAGAAACAGATCAATCAGGAGGAGGAGGGTCACAGGGGGGCGGCCACGGGGGACAAGTCCTCCCTGCCAAGCCCCGGCACCCCCACGCTTCACCCCAGGGGTTTCCAAACATTAACCACCACCCCAGCGACCCTGGGCCGGATCAACGGCCTCAGGCCACAGAAAACATGGGCACCTTTGCCAGCAAGTTTTCTGCGGCTGGCCCCACCCTGCGAAAGACGGGCGAAGGTGAGTAGGAGCTGGGGGAGGGGGAGGCTCCCTGCCACCCTATAGCACGCCGGGCCCCGAGTGACACCCTCTCAGCCCTGGAGCCCGAAGAGCAGAACCTCGGGATGACTGGGTCCTCGCCCCCTTCAAGGGGGGCAACCATGATGTCGACAGGGCGTGCGCAGGAGGGCCCCCCACTCAGGGGTCCATGCTGGGGCGGTGCATGCTCAGGGGGCTGTGCTCAGGAGGCAAGCTCAGGCCACCATGATTAAGGGGGACATACTCTGGGGGGCCATGCTCGGGGGAGCCACGCACAGGAAGTTCTGCTCAGAAGGGGCCCTGCTTCGCTTAATGCTCTGCTGTCACCATCTTGAAACTGTTAGCAACGTTTGGACAAGGACACTGCGTTTTCATTTTATACGGAAGCCTGACTGGTCCTTCCACGTATACAGGAGTGTGTGGGCCACAGGGCTCCTCTATGGTGAGGTGCAGAGTGGCCGGTACTTGGCTCCTGGGTCGGGGTGGGGTTCCTGTCCACATCACGGACGCCCCTGGACCCAGCTGACTCTGGCTTGGGTGTCTCCGGCAGAGGCGTCCCAGAGGGGCCCGAGGTCACTGTCCTCCCCTGGGCAGCTACCTCCCCCCTCTCTGGGTGGGTCTGCCCAGGGGCCAGCAGCTGGTCCCACCCCTTCCTGATCCCTCCTGTACGGATGTAGAGGCAATGCCCAGAGATGCCTCCTTCCTGTGGACCGAGGGGCCAGAGGGGGCGTGGGTGAGGGGAACACCTGCGGGTTTCCACGGGTTCTGCTGTGTGTGGCGGAGGCAGACTGGGGGAGGGAGCTGAGACCCTGGCCCAGGCCCTGGGGACCCCCAGTCCTGCAGGAGGATGCTTGCCAGGAGTCAGCTCCTCTGCAGACAGACGCTGCTCCAAGCTGCCAGCACTCTTGGCTCAATGGTGTGCTAGGGTTCTTGCCGGCTTGCGGCACGCCCGGCGCCCCAGGGTCTGATGTCAGGGTCGTTACTGGAAGTCCAGCTTTCCCGTGCGCGTTACTTACTACCTGACAGTCAAAGCCACGTGAAGAAAAACAACAAGAATCCACTGTCTGCCAAACACACCCGCCGGGGGACACGGGATGATGAGCCACTGCCAGGCCTCTTCATGCAGACAGGCTCGGAGAGCAGATAAAACCCATCAGCAAACCCTCGTGGGCATGGGCTCCTCCAGTACGCTGAGGGGAAAAGGGGGAAATTCAGGATTAAAGTCAATAGTACTGCTGTTAAGAGACTGTCTTAGATCTCAGGGCAACCAGGTGTCCAGCTTGAGTGCTCATTTATTCATCCCCCATTACCATCCATCCATTCATCCATCCATCCCACCCCCACATCCATGATCCCCCCCCCGCGATGAACCACATACATCCTCTGGATGCACAGCCTGTGCTGGGTGCCTGGCACACAGAAATGGGACGGATCCCAGGAGCCTGCGGCCTTGTGAGAGAGATAGGCTGAGTGTCTTCTGGTCAGACAGGGCAGCTCCGGGGCTATGGTGGCCAGAGAGGCACCCGATCCAGCAGGAGATGGGGGACAGAGAAGGCTTCTCAGAAAGGGGATGCCCACGCTGAGGCCTGCTGGACTGGGGAGGTGGCGACCAGGGTGGGGTGGAATCTCCAGAAGAAAGCAAGGGATCCCCTGAGCAAAGGGCCAGAGGCCGGGCCCAGCTGCTGAGTACAGGAGGCCCCGAGCATCTTGTGTGTCTGGTGCAGGAAGAGGCAGAGCCCACGGCCGTCTGTCAGAGGAGCGCCGGGGAACATGGGGAGCTGCGATCAGGTTGAGAAGGGCCATGCCAGAGGTCCGCTGGGTATAAGACCGAGGCCAGCAAACCTTCTGTGTACAGGGCCAGGGAGCCAACATCTTTGTGTTTCTCATCTATGCCCTTGAGGGAAAGCAGCCATGGACAGCGCGCGGATGCCCCGTGCCGTGAAACTTTACTCTGAGAAACAGGTGTCAAGCCCGATTTGGCCTGACTCTGACATAGAATAAAAGAAAACATGTTTGACGGAATAGCCCCAACTTTGGATGCCCCCTACTGGGAAAAACCCACACCAAACACAAAGCTCTGGGACGTACATGACATAGGTACATGGCTGTTCCCGGAACAGCCGTCGGGGACCGGAATGCGGACAGCCTGGGGCTCCTGGGGGACAAGCAGCCGCCGTGAGAAGAGGGGCTCTGTCCGGGGCCTGTGCGGGGAGGGCCAGGGCAGGGTGCCGAGTCAAGTGCAGCTCGTGGGTTAACGTGCCTGACCGCGGCTTGTCAGACTCAAGGCAGAGTCCCTTCGATGGGTCTGCAGGTGACAGCAACAGCTGGGAAGGGGGTGGCCGGCCGATCACTCAGAGCAGGGGCTCCGCCTGCAGCTCTGGGCTGTCTCCTCCCATGGGGAGCACCGACCGTGTTATAGGTTTGGGAGTAGGAGAGGCAGGAACGCGCCCTTGCTCTGTGACAAGGACTCGCCGTGGACCTGCGGCGTGGTTCTGGGAGGCCGTGGCCCGCTCTGCTCCACAGCTCTTCCCGGCAGCTGCCACCGCTGTGTGGCGGACAGATCGGCTATTCATTCCGCCGGCTGCGATGCCCGCGCAGGCGACATCACACACGGAGCAGAGCCACCGGGCGCGGCCGCGTCTCTGCACCCCGTGGCTGCCTCCGTGCGACGCGTTCGAACGGGAGCCCTGGCCCTTGGTGAAACCGTCCATCTTCAAAGCACAGGGTGGTGGAGGAGACGGCCCCTGCCCGGGGGCTGGCGGGGGAGTTCTGGTTCCGGAGAATTCTCTCTGATCCGTCAGGGTGCTGAGCGGCGTGGGTGGCACTGGTGGGCATCACGCCGTCCTCCACGTGGCTCCCCTGCCTGCTCTGGAGGGTCGCACCCTGAACGCTATCCGGTCGAGGGGGCGACACTAGAAGGGGCCACAGGTGCCACCTCCAGACTCTGTCTGCCACACACACACACACACACACACACACACACACACACACACACACACACTGACCGCTGATTGGGAGTGAAAATGCATTCTAGTTCATTTCGGTCTTGGCGTGAGCTCGAGAAATTCCCCGTTTCAGAGGAATAGTTTAAGAAAAAGAAAATGACTAAGCGTGCACTTTATGTAACAACCATTAAGATAATTTGATGCTCTGTTTTGATTCAGGGTACAATATTCCCTTTAAAAACGAGACATTCTCTGCTTTCTTGAGAATTCCAAAAGGCTGGGAATTAAATCTCTTCCCCAATAAAAAGGAGAAGCCTGGTCTCCCATCTAAATATTACAACGTAGCTGTGGCAGAGAACAGTCTTTCCAATTACGCAGGAGCCCCATCAAAGCACAGACTTGGTGTCATGAAAATGCCTGATGTTTATCTAGTGCTTAATAATTGCCAGGCACCAGGGCTTTCTACGTCCCAGAAGCCCCTTTACAGTGAGGACACTGAGGCACGGGGGTAAGGGGCTGGCCCCATCACTCAGCTCATGAGTGACACCGTCGGGGCAGCCTCCCCGGGCGCCCGTGGGCACGTCCATCCAGCTGGGGAGCCTCAGGGGAGCCCGGGGGAGGTTGGGCCCCCCAGAGGTGCTCCCCTTTCCCGCCCCCACCTGCGGGGAGCACCTCTGGGGGACCCAACCTCCCCCGGGCTCCCCTGAGGGAGCTCACCTGCAGGCCCAGCTGTTCTCTGGAGGGAAGCCACTCTCCTTCATCCTATGTCACAAGCCAGCTTTGAAACGGGCAACCCTGACCACCCCCCGTGGACCCCCCGGACGCCCCCACCGCCTGGTGGTGGGCCAGTGCCTTAGCAAGGCATCCAGAGAGCATTGCTGGTACTGGCCAGCCCAACTCTCCAGCAACTTGCTGTGCTCACTGCAAGCTTTGGTGACCCAAGATCTGGTGGCCCGCCCCATGCATGGAGGTCCTGCCCCCATACCGCCCCCCAACCCAGTGCACGGCCTGGAAGCCTGTCCCTCCAGCGCATGCCTGGAGGATGGCCCCGTCCTCTCTCCACCCCCTTCCCCCCTGCCTCGGACATGTTTCCTTGTGGTCCACACCTACCTGGATGCCTCCTTTCTCCCAGCTCTGCCTCCCTCTGACCAAGGCCTCCTGGGGGCAGGACGGTGTCCTTTCGGCCGCACCCCAGGGCCCAGTGCAGGGCACGTGCCTGCCGGGCGGGGGTAGACCCCGCCTCGGCCCCTGCTTCCCGGACCCCCCAGCCCATGTATCCTGGGCCAGGCTCCTCCTCGGGGAGATGGGCTCGCCACCCTGTGGAACGTGGGCCGACCAGATGACGGGCTCATTTCTGGACTCTCCGATGGATTCCCCGGGCTAGTGTCCCTCCTTGTGCCAGGACCACGCTGTCTGGATTATGTCACAGTGTAGCCTGCCTTCCTGCTTCGTTATTTCTCCAGACAGGCTCGACTGTTCCGGGCCCCTTGCATTTCCATATGAATTGTAAATTTTCTAGAATTCATTAATTTCGCAAAGTTTATTAATTTCTACAGAGAAGTTGGCGGGATCCTGCTGGGGATTGCGCTGTGTCCCCACGGGGGCCGGAGGAGGCCGCCGCTCTGCTTCCCAGGGTCTCCTACGGGGTTCGCTCAGGGCCTCCCCCCAACCCGCCCTCAGGTGTCGTGGGCTCCCTCTGGACCCAGGGCCGGCCTGCCCTCTAGGAGCCAGACGCCAGGACGAGGCCCCCAGGGCGGTGAGTGCCGGAGAGCACTCAATGAGGTTGGCCGCGGGGGTGTCAACAGTCTCTGGGTCTCAGGGACCAGGCCCCGGGGGACGAGGGTTTGCTTCTACCTCACTCTCTCCCAAGTCTATAAATGACAGCTAATCCTGGGAGATACCCAACAGCCCAGATTCCTCTAAATGTTTACATGTGGCTTACACCACTGAACAATCAGAGCCGAAATTCCAGTTTGAATTTCCCCAGATACCCAAACATGGATCACAAACACACCTCATTGAACTCTGCCAAACGTTCAATTAAAATCACAGAATTCATCTGTTTCCTTACGGCTTTAAATTCTTCCAAAAAGTGGACAAAGCATGAAATGTAGCATGAACGTGTCGGTATTGGCTCTTCTCCGTCCTCCCGAGCCCCCTCCTGCCTCCCGGGAGCCACTGTCTTGGGGTCACATCCTGGAGTTACTGAAGCACCTGCTCTGTGCCCATGCAGGGTGACCATGAGGTCTGGACACATGGATGCCCTGACGGGAACTGGCCTTTCCCCCGTGCTGCAGCCCTGGGCGCAGGCCGAGCCTTCTGTCTGCTGGTAAGGTGGTGGTTGCATTAACGTCCTCCCGGGCCCACGTCGGCCTCTCCCCTGCATCGGGTTTTCCCTGCTGAGTGTGTCCTTTTGCTTTTGCTTCCCTGGAGTTCCCAATCCGCTGTCCTGTCGCTGGGCCCGGACAGGCCACAGGGAGCTGAGGGATGCAGACGGGTCCGTTAACTTGGTTTCTTATAGACACACCTTCCCTTCTTAGGAAAACAAACACAGATCCACACTTTACCAACAGTTATAAACTTAATAAAATGAATTACCGACACATATGAAATTTCTCCTCTTTTTTGAAAACTGACAAACATGGAACATAGCCCATGATGTTCTTTCACATCGTTTTGTAGTTGTGGTAAATGTAAGCTGCTGCAGCCGAGGCTCCAAACACAGGGACTCAAGGGATCTAGACGTTTGGCTCTCTCAAGTCCTACGTCCACAGTCGTGGTCATTCAGGGACCCAGGGCTCTCCGGATCATATCTGCCTGGGAGAAGCCGGGTGTAGCCGGTGGGCACGGGGAGCCTGCCTGGGCTCACGCCTGAGGCCTGTCCACGGTGCCCTGGGTTCAGACAGAGATGTAGAGACAGCCTTGGGGTGGGGGTGGGGACAAGAAGGGAACTTCTTTCCAACAGCAGGAGTGGTGGGGGGTGGGGTGGGCTGGGTGAACCAGGGAGCTCCAGGCGGCCTCCCTGGAGGAGGTGCGCAGGGGGAGTCTTGAGTTCTTCCTGACAGGCACATCTCCTAGAGCGTGCATGTGTGCACCTGGCTTTCGGGGGGGAGGTCACAGAGGGCAGGAGAAAGGCCGGCATGAGGCCAACCGGGGCTGGAGACAAAGCCCGGGTACCTGAGCCACTCTGAGCCACAGTGTTCCTTCCCTGTGAAATGGAAATCACAGTGACAAGGGCAGGGCGGTGTGGGGAGGGTCAGACGCGATCCTGTGTCCGCAAGGCCCAGCGGCTGTTATTGTTGAATTGTTACCATTTGTGTGGCTGTTGCGGACTTTACTGCGGCAGGTGGATGTTCTGCGGCAGAGGAGAGCGGAGAGCCCGCTGCTGGGCTGGCCTGGGCCCCGGGGAGCCACCGGTCTGACCCCCGGAAGACAGTCCCGGCCCCCCTGGGAAAAGAGATGCCCCAGTGTCCTGAGCTTCCCCAGGGAAGAGAGGCCCGATGGCAGCCCCCGGAGACACGGGGATGGGGGACAGTGTCGGGTGGGGCGGCACTCTCTCCCTCCAATCCCCCTCCAGACCCCAGATTCTGGGGCTCTATGCTTTGGAGCATGACAATAGCCTCACTGAATTTTACTCTGTGTACAAAGTGATTAAATTTTTATGTTCCTAATCGTCAGGCATCTGCTCAGTGGCCTCTTGTACCTTGCTGGCTCGGCTCGCCTGCCAACCCCTTAAACCTTTGGTGCTGGTGAGCCAGTCCCGGCCCTCCGCCCGCTTGCGTGCCCTCTCCCGGGACGGCAGCCGGGCTGTGCGCAGAGCCCGAGTTGTGGAGTCAGACAGGCCTGGAGGGGAATCGGGACTCTGCCTCCCTGAGCTGCCCCTCACCTGAGCTGCTGCGGCCTCTGTTTCCCTCCCGTAAAATGGGTCAACAATGGCGTCTGGGCCTCAGAGGTCAGAAAAACTACCATGTGTCTCCATGTAGTCGTGCTCGGCTCACGCTTCCTGGAAGGAGACTCAGGCCGAGGCCTGGGGCTGAGGCTGTGGGCAGGGCTGGGCCACCCCCAGAGACCCAGAGGGAGAGAGACGTCCTGGTGTGAGGAGTGAGAAGTTCTAGGGGCTAATGGGAGGTGGGGGTCCACAGTGCACCCCGGGACATAAGCAGACACAGTCCCTAGGAAAGGCACCCCCTCGGTGCTGTGGGGCTGACAAGGTGACGCCCTGCATTGGGAACCGCCTGATGCACACGGACTCTGCTCTGGGTGCTGCCTCTGGTTTTTACTTTCTCTGGCTCCATTTTAAGCTAAAGCTTACTGGGCACTTCCTGGGAGGCAGGTGTGCCCGGGGCTGTTTCCACGAATCCCTGTCATCCCCATTTTACAGGTGGGGAAACTGAGGCTGGTGGAACTTGTGGAATGTGCCCAGGTCAGCATACGACTGGGGCACGCAGGATGCGGCCGTGTCTGCCCCTCACCAGTCCTGTGAGGACACCCCTGCTGGCCTGGGATCCCCTGTTTGATGGGGAGACAATCAGATCCCATGAAGTGTCACCTAGGCTCCCAGCAAGCAATGGCTCAAGGATGCTGAGGGTGAGCAGCGGAGGGAGGGGGGGAGAGAGCCGAGGTGGAGGGGAGGACAGAGGGTTCTCCTCCCAGAGAGGCTTCAGTGTGGTTCTGGGCGGGTTCTCCCCTGCAGCCCTCAGGGCCCCAAGGACTACCGCCCGTCCCCACTGACCTCTGGCTGTGTCCTGCCAACTGGGGGAGTTCTGGGTTCTGGGCCTTCAGAGCCTCCGGCCCCAGCCGCTCCCCTCTGGCTGCCTCAGACATGAGGACAGAAGGGCCAGAGATCCCCCCCAAGGCCTCCCCAGTGGGGCCCAGAAACAGCCCTTGGGGCTCTCTGGTCTCCGGCACCAGGCCCGGCCGAGGGCAGCCCTGGGTGTCGGAGACCCTGGCAGTGGTCCGGGGAGGCCCCGCGTGCGGGACGAGGCTGCAGGGACACATTTGGTGGGGGGCTGGTCTGTATCTAAAAGAGCGCGGGGGGCCGCTCTCCCTGCTCCGGGCTGCAGTGGTCCCCCTGTGTTGGCAGCCCTGAGGTTTCTGCGGGTCTCCAGGAGGGGCCAGGATGGACGGCGGTGTCCTGAAGCCACCCCCCAGCACCTCCGGAGTCAGAACTCCAGGGAATCTCTTGCCAACAGCCACAACTCCGGCTTACAAAACCTCTGGGCCAGGTTTCTCAGGCACTTCATTTCCAGGCTCCCTGGAAGGGGGAGGCCGGCCCCGCGCTCTGGCCGCCCGAGGGTCCACTGCGGCCCAGGCCCAGGCAGCCGCCCTGCTGGGATGAGCCCGGGAGGACCGCCTGCCCCATGCCCGCAGCCCCTCCTCTTAGTCATTCAGACAAAACCACACCCCTTCTTCGCAAGGCCCAGTTTATCAAAATCCCAGAACAGGAGGCTTCTGCAGACGAGCCAGCTGGATCCAGGGCAGATGCATAATGTATGAGCCGAGCCGGCTGGCTCCACCGCCAGACCAGAGCAACTCAGCCTCGACCCAACCCGAGGAAAATTAAAGTGAATCTTGGCGCTTTTCCTTCTGAATCAGGATCTTACTGTGGTTCTGGCCGAGCTGTTTGCTCAGTAGATTTATATGCAATTGGCTCGCGGTTTGGGGACCATGATTTGTCCTGAGGCGGCAGCGCTGGTTTGAGCTGTGGGAGCTGGCCAGGCCTCAGCATATGGGTCGTGGGCTCCCCTCTTGATTAACGGTGCCCCTTGCTTCCTGGGGGAGATCCTAGAGCCGCTGGGGTGCAGAGGGATGTGGCTGGACCGAGGTGGGGGGGTTGCTGTCCTTGCTGGGCTGGGGCCGGTTCTGCTCCTCCGGTCGGCTTGTTCCGGGCACCAAGGGGGAGTGGGTGGTGACAGGGGCCCCTGTCCATTTGCACCCCCTCCATGCTTGCACCCCCTCCCTGTTTGCACCCCCTCTCTGCCTGTAGCCCTTCCCTCCCTGTTTGCAACCCCTCTGTGTTTGCAGCCCCCTCCCTGCTTGCACCCCCTTCCTCTCTGCACTCCCTCCCTGTTTGAACCCCCTCTCATTTGCACCCCCTCCCGTTTGCACCCCTTTCCTGCTTGCCCCTCCCTGTTTTTACCCCCTCCCATTTGCACCCCACCCCCAGTACTTTGGCTGTACAGAGCGCTGGGGGGCATGGCTTTCCCACCATACTGGAACTATTTTCTCTCTTGTTTTCTGGCCTCTGGTCATTGCTGCCACGGAGAAGGCTGCCTCTGGTTGTCCCCCCCATCAGCACCCCTGGGAGTTTTAGGAGGGTCTCTATCTTTGAGGTTTTGTCTGCTCAGCCCACTATACAGCTTCAGTTTTTATTTTTATTTATTTATTTTTTTCCCTTTAAAACAGCTTCAGTTTTTAAAAAATCTGAGGACTCTGGTCTTCCCTCCCTTCTGGGAAACTCTGCCGTGTGCTCTGAGGCTGGGCCCCGGTTCTCTTTCCTCACCTGCCCTGCTTCCGGTTCTGTAGGAGTCTAACCCGCAACCAGCAGCCACGTGGCTTCACGCCTTTCGTGCCCACCCTCAGCCTTCCTCTCCCTGCCTGGGGAGGGGGAGCTCCTCCGTTTTGCTCTGTGCACCCCAGCGCTACCTGCGGGCAGGGACGTTGCTGGGTTCCAAAGCTGCGGTTTTGATTTATAGAGGTCAGGCCCGCACGGGCGGTTGGGAGCTCCATTCAGCCTCACGCTGTGTGTGGCCAGACTTTGTCATTGTGGGTTGGACGATGGCCCCCCAAAGATATCCACACGTCCTGGTCCCTGAGGAATGTGGCCTTATTTGGGAAGAGGGTCTTTGCAGATGTAATTAAGGATCTTTGGATGAGGAAGGACCCTGAACTATCTGTGTGGACTCTAAATCCACTGGCAAGTCAGGGGGAATTTGCTTATCGGAGAGAGCCAGAGGGGACATTGAGGCACACAGGGGAAGCCCACAGAAGAGAAGAGCCCATGTGACCACAGGGGCAGAGATGGGAGTGATGCGGCCACGAGCCAAGGAATGCCAGGAGCAATCAGGAGCTGGAAGATGCGGGAGCGGCCCTCCCCTGAGCCTCTGGAAGACTGCAGCCCTGCCCGCACCTTGATTTTGGGCACCGGGCCTCTGGAACTGTGGGATTTCGAGTTGCTCAGGTGTCATGGTCTGTTATGGTGGCCCTAGGACACTGGTCCAGTCATCTTCACCCAGAAGAATGGAGGATCCTCCTCTGGGAAGCTGCCTGCTCAGTATCGGGGGGCCCCCGGGCCTGGAATCCCAGGCTCTCTGCCTTTGGGCTTCCTCCCCCAGCCTGAAGCCACAGCTGCAATACCAGCCTCTCACTAGGGGCCTCTGCAAGAAACAGGACCGCACCTGGTCCACTGACTCACTCCTCTGTGTTCTAACGTAATTTTAGAGAATAGCCAAACTGATCTCAGACTCGCAAATGCAAGGGGGACCGAGAAAGCATCCAAAGTTCAAACAATATTTAGGGTTCCATAAGACACCATTTGCCAGCAAAGGTGCTGAGGTTTTTTGCCCTTTGTAGGGGGACCCCTGGTTCCGTAACCTTCCAGCACACTGGGGGCAGGTCACGGAATGAGCCAGGCGGGGTGGGGTCCCCAAGGGGTGGGGGAACCATCTTCTTACTGGGAATACCTTTGACACCAGAACCGTGTTCCCACATGGTGTGACGTGTTCAGCAGGGGGCTCTGGAGTGGAATGGCTCCACTGAGCACTAACTGGGTGAAGCGACCAGGTTACAGAACTCACGGGACAGTCCCGCGGGAACGGCTGTCTGATGAGGCGGACAAATTCCCAGAAGCTGGCAGAACCTGCCAAGACTAAATCATGAAGAAACAGAAAATCTGAAGAGACCTATAACTCAGAAGGAGATTGAATCGGTAGTCAAACATCTCCCAACAGAGAAAGACCCTGGACCCTATGGCTTCCCTGGTGAATTCCACCAGACATTTAAAGAACTCCTCTCAAACTTTTCCAAACAACGGAAGAGGAGGGAACGTTTCCTAAGTCATTCTAGGAAATTTCCTGACGCCAAAGCCAGACAGAGACACTGTAAGAAAACCATAGCCCCACATCCCTCACGAGCATTGATGCAAAAATCCTCGACAAAATTCTGGCAAACGGAATTCAGCAGCATATTAAAAGGACTATACTCCACGACCGGGTGGCATTTATTCCGGAATGGAAGGATGGTTCAGCACAGGTAAACTGATCAATGTAATACACCACATCAACAGAACAAAGGAAGAAACCCCACAGGATCACATCCAATGATGCAGAGAGAGCATCTGACAAAATAGAACACCCTTTCATGATAAAAAGCTCGACAAACTGGGAACAGAAGGGAACTTGCTCCACAGAACAAATGCACGTATGAGACCCCACAGCAAACAGCATGAAGATCAGAACCACAATGAGACCTCACCTCACACCTGGTAGAACGGTTACCATTGCGGAAAACATAAACTAACAAGTGTTGGTGTTGGTGAGGATGTGGAGAAATTACAACCCTGTGCAGTGTTGGTGGGAGTGCAAAATGGTGCGGCCACTGTGGAAAACAGTATGAAAGAACCTCACAAAATTAAAAATAGAACGACCATATGACCCAGCAATTCCACATCTGGGTATGTACCTAAAAGAACTGAAAGCAGGGTCTCAAGGAGATGTTTGTACACCCATGTTCACTGTAGCATTATTCCCAGCGGCTGAGACAGGGAAGCACCCACGTGTCAATCAACCAATGAATGGAGAAGCAAAACGTGATCCATCACAGGATGGAATGTCATTCAGCCTTAAACAGGAAGGAGACTCTGACACCTGCCACCACATGGATGAACCTGGAGGACACTGTGCTCAGCGGAAGAAGCCGGTCAGCAAAGGTCAAATACTGTAGGATCCCACTTACATGAGGTCCCTAGAGGAGTCAGAAAGTAGATGGTGGAAACCAGGGGCCGCGGTGGGAGGGTGGGGAGGAAGAGGCAGTTAGTGTTTAATAGGAATAAGAGTTTCAGATTCACAAGACAAGGAGTTCTGGGGGTAGATGGTTGGGATGGCTGCCTAACAAAGTGAATGTACTTAACACCACTGAACCACACACTTAAAAATACTTAAGATAAATTTTATGTTATGTGTATTCTACACAATAAAAAAAGTTGAAAAAAGTTCAGCGAAAACAAAGAGGTTGAACCCGTTTCAGCATAACTACGTATTTTTAATTTCAGATGGTGAAATTAAATTCCATCTTAAATTCAGATGGTGCCCATCGGCTCCTCCTTACACAAGAGGAGGACATTTGCATTCCTGCGTTTTCTCCCATTTTCCTGCCCAGCATGTCTTAATGTTGATCAGTTGTATATATTTTTTACATTTTCAAGATCACTCTGTTCTGGAACCATAATGCCCCGTGAGCTTTTTGGCTCACGGCTTCCACTCTAGATTTTTCTTCAGGTTGTCTTTGGATTGGCTAGATGTGGGAAATTATTTGAATGTTTTTATTACCATAAGCAGAGCTTACGGGTGCTGTATCCCACGGGCTCTTCTGTGTCCGCGACGGTCCCCCCTGGCGCCTCCATCTGTGACAGTTTCGGGCTGCGCTGAGGACATGCTTGTCTCCGACACGGGATGCCTGGATTCCTGTCAGCAGTGTCGTCCCTTCAGACGCCCCCTACCTGGAGCCTGATGGGTGGCGTGGGCCACGCTCACGCACCTCTGTGTGTGTTGGGCACCAGGGGGATGATCCATCAATACCCAGTGCACAGGGCTGTTCCCGTGCTCCCTACAAAGCCGGCCAGGAGACAGGCGGGGATCCCCATGTCCTTCCCCACCCCGTGTCCCCCTCGCCCTCTGCCACCCCCACAGGTGGCCTGGGTGGGCGGCCTTGGCTTCACTTCCTGTCGTCGGAGGCCTTTGCGGGCCTGCCTGCCGCGGTGCTGGTTTTCTTTTGTCCTTTGTTGCTGAGCGTGGGGGGGCACTAAGGCGCCCCATGAATCGCCTGGGTCCAGCCAGAGTCCTGCCGGTGGGCACACTCTCCTGACCCCATGTCTCCTTGATAACAGGGGTCAGCACCGAGGCAGCACTGGGACGCCTTCTCCGTGTGCTGGCTCCGTGTGCTGGCTCCGTGTGCATGCATGAAAGGCTCGGGGGGATTCTCAGCCTCCAGTTTAAGGGGCCAAAGGCCGTGTTCCCTGCTGGAAGCTGGAACCCTCACATGCTCCAGGTCCCGAGGCCCGGGGACACGCAGCTTTGGAAGCGGGTTATTCGGGATAACCGTGACATGGCCGATCTCACCTCCCACCTTGGCTTCCGCCCTGTGTGCGGCAGAAGCAGGCAGAAGGCCTGTCCACGGACCCCTGTTTCCAGCAGGGGCTGCGTCCCTCGGGCCCCACCCCGGTGGTTCCAAGGCCTTTCTGCCTCAGGCCAGCAGCGTCCAGATAACGGGCTGTGTGTCAGACCAGCGCAATCCATGGACATGAGCCCCTAGCTTCTTTCAGGGTAAATGGAGTTCCTCGGCCATGAAGAGCGGGACACCACGGCAGGGAAGGAGGCTCTCTGCGGGGCCACAGAGCACGGTGCGGGGGGAAGCGGTGACTCTGGGCAGGCATCCCTGACCCTAGATACATGGCACCTGTACCCTCTGGGGCACTCGTGGCTGAGGACAGGCCTTGATGGGTTTGTACAGCTGCTGAGGAGCTTCCCCACGGACCCCTCTGTTTGGGAAGAGACTACTGGAGTCCTCCATCCAGGGTGGCACCCCGGGGATGGCGCCACACTGGAGGGCCACGGGGGGTCAGGTTGTAGGCAGCAGTGCTGGTGGCCAGAGGGGCCTTGGCAGGGAGAGCCCAGGGACTGGGTCCATGTGTCCCCTGCCCCTTTGGCCGTGCCCTGGAGTCCACACTCGACGCTGCTGGACCAGAGGCTGACCCCCATCCACACAAGGGGAAGCTGGTTACCGAGAGCCCCCCATGTGCAGCCACCTGGAACACGAACCCTGAGTGCTGATCCTGCTCGCAGGGGCTCCACACCCCCTTCCTCGGACCTGTCCCGTCTCTTCTCCTAACGGCCCTTTACATGGTCCCCAGCGGCCGTCCTTCACAGGCCTCCTGCATGAATTCACCGGAACTGGGCCCAGGCCACCCTTCCTTCCTCAGCGGACGGCTCACGCCTGTGCTCAGATAACAGGCTTGGGAGATGAGGCTGAGCTGCACCTGTGACTGCGTGCCCTGAGGAAGCCCTCTGAAGCCCTGTGCTCGGCTGGGGCGCTGCAGATGCACCGGGAGCCAGGGTCAGTAAGTGATGGAGGTCAGGACAGAGGTCAGTGGGGTCAGCAGGAGGTCAGTTAGCGGCGGAGTCGATGCACAGATGGGTGAGCGTTACCTTGTAATGCGTTCACACACACGTGCACGTTCACATGCTCTAAAACAGGCAAACCGTCAGTTTAAACAAGAAAAAACAAGTTATAAATTAGCAAGGAGAAAGGAATTGCAAAAACAAACAAAGAGGCTATCCGCAAATAATCTAAAAATTCTGATGAAGTGGATATTTGCTGGGAAAACGCGGATTACTGAAAGCCTCTCCAGAAGGTGATCTGAACACGCATGGAAGATACTCGGAGATGGTCAGGGCCGCCCTTCCCGTGTGCTCACGGTCTGGCGGTTTCCCAGGGATTCTTTTCAAGGAACCGATAATGACAACGCCCCATACATTTTTCCGGAGCAGAGGGAAAGATGGGAAACTGCCCAGTTCTTTGTCATGAAGCTCAGCTCACAGACAAGTACGTAAACACGGCGCACACCCTCGACCTCCAGAACTAGCGTCCTCGTGAACTCACACGTACAGTTGAAATCAAAATTCCAGCAAATGCTATTCGGCGTTGGTGTACGGGGAAGGACAAATCTGCCCTAACCCAGGGGAGCTTATCCTACATATTGAAAGATTGTACATCCAGAAAAATATGAATCACATAAAGGAAAACAAATGACAATTTTCGTAGATTCACTTATGCAGATATATATCCCCATTGGGACATCCCTGCGGAATCTGGCAGTTAATAGGGTGGAGCCGGCCCCCCTCCGACTCAACTGCCAGATTCCGCGGGTTCCTGGGCGTCCAGCTGGGGGTAAACCTGTTTGTGCATTCATTCATTAAGTCCAACAACAGCTTAGCGAGCTAGAATCTCCTTCACGTGATCGAGAACGATGTCTCAAACGGCAACCTAATTAAAAGTGTCTCTGAACCCCCACAGACATTTTCTCTAAAACCAGGAGCCGGGTAGAGCTGACACCTCGGGAAACTGGGCCCTTGGCCCCAAGGTCATGGAGATACTCATACCACGGAGCCGAGCAGGGCGCAGAGCCCGCGTGCGGGGTCCGGCCCGCTTCCCCGAGGTGGACTCGCCACGTAGGTCAGGCTGCACCCACAGAACAGGACTCTCTGTTTCCGTAGATTACAAGAGTCATTTTAAGAAACATTTATTTACTATGGTGAAGAAATAATCCCTTTATTTTGTGGTCCTGAGGACTGGAAAGTTGCACGACTGATATGACCACCAGACTTTATTACTGTGGGGAGAACATGAAGGACTAGTCTACATGTCTGACACTGGGCAATCATTCAGATGAACCCGGTACAATCCCTGGCTTGGAATTCCACGCAGCAGTTCAAAATCATGCTTTTCAAGGACACTGATGCCGTGGGGAAATGTGCCCCAGCACTGGTTTATTTGATGTGTTTATCCCTGAAATGATTAATTTGCGGAAATCATTTTCAGTCCCTAATCTTGACAAACCTCTGAGACCAGGTGTGAAAATCGCCGTGTTTCTGGGTGTGGGGAGAAGTCTGCAGTCAGTCTCCCAGGCACACGCGGTGCTGGGGTTTTTTTTTCCCCAAAACCCGGCTCACCTTCTCACACGTGCAGGGGACGGGGAGGGAAGTGCCTCGTTGGTTGGGAAGAAGCCCTTGGAAGTTCAGATGGAGGGGGGATGGCTCCACCCTTCTCAGAACGCCCACCCGTCTCCCTGGCTCTTGGGAGAGGCTGGGGGACTGGCAGTGGGTGGGAAGTGGAGGGCCTCAGCCCCACCCGGGGCCCAGCCCATAGACCACAGGGGTAGATGGAGACATGAGAGTGGGGGGCGGAGCCCCTGAACCTCGGTCTGCATCCAACACCCAATGCATCGCTTGGTGCCGGCTCTGCCCGGTCCCGGGAACCCTGACATGCCTGCCACCCCATGGGGCAATGTCCTGGGGGCCTGCGGAAACCCATATAAGACTGGTGCCACCTTGGTGTCTGCAGGCTGTGTGCTTTCTGGGGTAGGAGCCATCGGTTCTGTCAGTAACTCGAAGGGCTCCTGGACTCGAGGTCAGGGCAGGGGGAGGGGCAGGGGGAGTGCAGGCTGGAGAGGAGGTGAGGGCCCGTTGCTGCCTGGAGGAGGGGCACAGGACAGGTGATGGAGCAGGGGAAGGGTGGGAAGCTGCTTGGCAGATGTGGGAACCCCACTGCTTGCAGAAGAGCGTTCCCAAGATGCGGGCTGCCTGTGGCGCTCGGGGCCGAGGCGCATCGCTGGCCCAGCTGGCCCAGCCCTCGGGGAGGCCTGCGTCCCTGGGGGCCCTCCAAGCACCCCCTTCTTGAGCTCTGCCTTTCCTGCCAGGACTCACGTGCACTTATACATAAAGATGAGCACGTGTGGGTTCTGGAGCACATCCTGCCCTTCAACCCGCTTCACTGCGCCGCGTCTTGTAATTATGTATGTGGTTGTAGGAGGCAGTCGGCAGAGGGTTCCGTTGTCCACCAGCCCCATTGCCGCTCATCCCTCAAAGCCATGATACTGTCTCTTCCTGCATCCTTAATGGCTCCTGTGGGCTCAAGTCCGGGAAGCAGGGGTGCAGGGGGGAGCCCCTGTCAGCCTGGGCCCTCGTGGGACACAATGAGCAGACAGGAGCACCCACCGTGCTCTCCCGTTCTAAGCTGTTGGGAGGCAGCTTGTTTGCTGGCCGTGTCCCCCTGGCCTGGCCGATTCACGCCCCGAAGCCTCTGGTCTGAGCTATGGCAGGATGGGGTCCCAAGTGGCTGGAAGGTGGAGCCCGGGAAAGCGGGGTCAGATTGTCAGATGAACAGGGGATATCGGCGTTGGGGCGGGTCCAGGCTATGGGTTACCTGCGTGTAGGTGCTGCTTAAAGCCACAGCCGTCATGCTGGCTGATGCCACCTGGACCCCGCCGTGTGCCTGGCACTTCCGACGGGTCTTACGTGTCCCATCTTTGGGTCCTCAGAACAGACCCGCAGAGAAGGTACCATTGTCACCCCTATTTTACACACCAGGAAACGGAGGCCGAGTGTGAGGAGACCAAGGTCCCCTTCTGGAATTCTGCCCCTGGAGTCCTCGTGCAGGACTACTCCTCATCGGGCACCAGACCAGCGGGGGCCCTCCACGTCCTCCGAGGAGCAGCGGCGCAGAACGAAGGGGGTTTGTGCTCCGGGCCTGCTCGTCACCTGGCCGGGCCCCAGGGGCCGTGGCTGCATCTTTCCCTTTGGATCTCCTGTGTATGTGGCAGGACTCCCTGCTGCTGCATCAACTGTTCAGGAATTATAAGGGGCTTTTCCGACTTCATTGTGGGGAAAATAGAGCTCCCATAGGCAAGGCAACCCACTGCTTGTTGCCAGATGGAGGCCCCACACTTCTTTTGCGAGGTGGCATAAAGGCTCCCACTTAAGCTGATTGCTCCTCGGGATAATAAAGGAGCAGGTGTTTCCAAGCCACTTGAAAAATAATGTGAATATTTGAGTGTTGTGAGTAATCTGCATGCTGCCTCTGGTGTGAGCAACCTGCCTGCCTTTAACTCCAGGGCCCTGGAGCCTGGCGCCCCTGTCAGCATGTACCCCGCTTGCTCAAGGGCAAGGCAGCTCCCGAGCACCCTCACCAGAGTTTGCTGGGCAGCAAGCTCCCTTTCCAGCCGGGTGCACTGGGGCTGAACATTTTGCTTCTGTGTGGTCTTACCTCCAAAATGATGATCCTGCCTTAGAAACTCTGTGAGCCTGCTTCTCCCTCTGCTGCTCCCCCTGCTTGTGCTCTCTTTCTGTCAAATAAATAAATAAAATATAACATTAGACAAAGGCTTGTGGTCTGGCCAGGCAAGTCCTTCTAACTCGTTCCTAATTTACTCATTGATAAATTCAGCAAATACTTACTGAGGATCTACCACGCTGCTGGCCTGGACCTCAGCTTCTGGACTTCTATCAGTGAGTCACACAAAGGAGACCCCTGCTCTGGCGAAGGAAGACAGACCCCCCGCCCCCGATCATAACAGACAAGGAAATGACACAGTGTTTAGAGGGCATTCTGTTCAGAGAAACAGAGGTGGGTGTGGTGGGGAGTGGGGGTGGACGTTTGCAGTCTTTTGGTTTCTGTTCTATCCACTCTGTGAGATGTCATTTACATACGATGAAACGCACCTGATGCGTTTGGGTGAGTGTCAGCACTGCCACACTCAAGACGGGGAGCGTTTCGGGCACCCCCAGACCTTGTCTGTGCCCCTTCCATCCATCTCCCCCTCAAGCAGAGACTCTGCCGCCACAGTTCAGCATCGTCTTTCCTGAGTTTATCTGGATGGGGGGGCTCCCGAGGGAGCTCTCTTGTGCATGTCCTTCTGCTGAGCGTGCCTTTGGGGTCCCTCCAGGCTGTGTGGCGGTAGCTCGTCTCACTGCCGAGCGGGAGCCCGCAGCACAGATACGCTACATCGGCCACTACACACCTGTTGATAGACACCTGGGTTGTGTCTAGTTTTCGACTGTTATGGATAAAAAATGTTTGCATATACGTCTTAGTGTGGGCGTGTGCTGGATTATGTGGTAGCATTACATTCACCTTTCTAAGAAACTAGAGACTATTTTCCAAAGAAATTGCACATTTTATATTCCTACAATTGATGTTCAGTCATTCCAGGTGCTTCACATCCCAGGGAGCACTTGGCACAGTTAGTCTGTTAATTTTGACCATTCTAGAGGTTGCGTGGTAGAGTCTCATTATGCTCTTAACTCCTATTTCTTTGACTAATAATGTTGAGCATCATTTCAAGTGCTTATTAGCCATTCATATATTTTCTTTTGTTAAGTTTCCATTCAAATCTCACTCACTTTTAATTTTTCTGTTTCTTTTCCTGTTATTGAGTGGCATTTATTATTGAGTTGAATTTCTTTATATATTCTGAGTATAAGTCCTTTGTCAGATATACGTATTGCAAATATTTTTTTGTGGACTTTGGCTTGTCTTTTTGCTTTCTTAATGGTATTTTTCAAAGATCAGAAGTTTTATTATTTTGATGAGGCCCATTTAATTTTGTCTTTCATGATTTGTGTTTTATATGTTCTTGCCAATAAATCTTTCCTTAACCAAAATGTTACAAAGATTTTCTCCTATGTAATATTCTGAAAATTGTATAGGTTTAGCTCTTATAGTTAGGTCTGTGATCCATTTCACGTTAAGTTTGTACAAGGTATAAGGTTAGAGGTGAGGTTCACTCTTTTCCATATAGATATCCAGTTGTTCCAGCCCTTTTTTGGGAAAAGACTGTCTCTTCCTCCATTGAATTACCTTGGTACTTTTCCTAAAAATCAACTGAGGGGCACCTGGCCAGCTCAGTTAGTGGAACATGCGATTCTTAATCTCGGGGTTGAGGATTTAAGCCCCATGTTGGGCCTAGAGCTTACTTTAAAAACAATTGGCCACGTATGTGTAGATTTATTTCTGGACATTCTATTCTGTTCTATTGACCTATATGTTTATCATCACCACAAAACCATATTGTCTTGATTACTGTACCTTTATAATGTTTGGAAATCAGGTACAGTGAGCCTTTCAAATTTGTTATTTTTTGTCAACATGATTTTAACCTCTGTAGGTCCTCTGCATTTCAATATGATTTTTATAATCAGCTTGTCAACTTCTTTTTTAAAAAAGCCAGAGAACACATTGAAACAGTGGATTAATTTGAGGAAATAACTGACATTTTATAATAACAATTGTCTTCTGATCCATGAACATGGTATATTCTCACTTATGTAGGTCTTTAGTTTCTCTCAGCAACACATGAATCTTACACACATTTTGTTAAATTCATCCTTGAGTATTTCATTTTTTAATACTATTGCTAAAAATGTTTTTAAAATTCAATTTCCAATTTTTAAATTGCTAGTTATAGAACTATCATAGTTTTTGTACATACATTTGTCAGTTCTGCACGCTTTTGGGGGGTTTACAGTCCTTAGGATTTTCTCTGTGGACAATCACATTGTCTATCAAAGAAGATGGTTTTATTAATCTTTCCAATCTATAGTCATTGATTTTATTTGCTTTATTGCACTGACTAGAACCCCCAGGGATGAATGTGACATCTTTGCTTTGTCCCCAGCCTTGGAAGAAAGCATTCAGCCTTCCACCTTGAAATAGGATATGATCTGTATGTTTTTCACAATGCCTCTTGTCAGATGCCCACCTATTTTTAGTTTGATAAGAGTGTTTATAATGAAGAGATGTTGAATTTTGTCATATGCATTGCTTTCCTGTGTCTATTGAGATGATCTTATGACTTTCCTTCTTTAGTCTGTTGATGTGGTGAATTACATGAAATGATATTCAAATGTTGAACTAACCTTGCATTCTTGGAATAAATCCACTTAGTCATGAAGTTTTGCCATATATATATATGCTTCATTTATACTGGATTTCATATGCTAATATTCTGTTAAGAATTTATGTCCATGAGGGATGCTAGTTTGAAGTTTTCTTTTCTTGTAATGTCTTTGTCTGGTTTTGGTACCAGGTATCATAAAATAAATTGGGAGGTGTTATTCATATCAGTACGGACTCATGGATGTGGGGTTATAATACAGTAGTACTTTATTTTTAGCTCAAAATTTTCCCATTTTGACCACTAGGAACTCTTTCAGTTGGCTCCTGTGTCCTTTTGACTTAATCCCTTCACTGTGTTTGTGTGTGTGTGTGTGTGTGTGTGTGTGTGTGTGTTTTAGCACTTACTACTTCTGGCACTCGGAGCTCCAGAATCATCTTGTATGTTTTCTGTCCCAGTCCTAGAATCAGCAGTTTTTCTGAGGAGCCCTTGTTCCTTTCATTGGAGAACAGTATTAGAAATCAAGAATAGGGGTGGCTCAGTTTGTTAAGTGTCTGACTCTTGATACCAGCTCAGATCTTGATCTCAGGGTTGTGACTTCAAGCCCCGTGCTGGGCTCCCCTCTGGGCATGGAGCGTACTTAAAAAAAAAAATCAAGAATGGGGCACCAAGGAGATATATGTGTTTATATTAACTGATATGTATACACATATCTATAAATATTTCTATATGTAGTCATTTGTATCCACAGTAAACTGAAATACTGATGCCTATAATGCTAATCCATCCTCATATGTTCCATTCTAGCCTCCTCTCCTTGCTTATCTGTAACTTTCCATGCCAACAGAGAGAAACCTGGCTCCTACCATCTGCCACCCACTATATAATTGTTCAATTCCAATAAACATGCTTCAGTTAGTTTTGATAATTTGTCTTTAAATTTGTGTTCATTCCTGCAAAGCTGTTGAATTCATTGACATAAAGTTGTTCGTAGTGCTCTCTTATTATAGCCTTAATGTCTGTAGGGTCTGTAGTAATGTCTCCTCCCATTCCTAAGATTGGTAATTTATGTCTTCTCTTTTTTTTCCTTGATTAAGTGCAAGTACGGACTAGATGGAGAGCTGGATCTGACCAGATTTGGGGTTCTGATAGCTGAGTACAGTAAAATGAGAGAAGGATAAGAGAGTGGAAGATGTGTGTGCACGCGTGTGCATGCACAAAGGAGATCACAGTGATATACCATGGACATTCCGCTGAGTGATGAGAGAATGAGGGCATGAAGGGGGTGGGGCCAGTGACACCATGGGGCAATGGGTTGTGAATCCCAGGGTGGTCATGTTCTTAGGGTGGGGCTACTAGCCCGTGTGAAATGGAAAGATGTGAGGCTGTCAGTACAGGGGGATGCTTGAATGCGAGACCCTGGAGTGTCTGTATTTAATGGTAATGCAAAATCTAGGGCATGGCTGTGGAGGAGATGCTGGAAGGACGCACGGTCATACAAGCAGAGGAGGAGGGCAAGAAGACAAGTGTGCAGCTGGACCTGACCTGGCGTCTCTGCTCTGGGCACTGTCCACAGAGATGCACTGGACAGCTCCCTGTAGGGAGTAGGAAGTGTGGGGTCTGGCGTGGTTTGGACCTTGGCCACGTGCCAGCAGGGCACCCTTGGGTGGGCTACTTAATTTACTTAATAATATGAGCTTCAGATTCTTTCTCCATAAATTGGGATATAATGCCCACCTGATAAAGTTATTTGTCATAGTAAATGAAGTAAAATACATTTTGTGGTGCCTGGCACAGAGTGGACTCAACAGATTTGAGTCCCCCTTTCACAATAATTGAAATTTGATGTATTTCCTTTCGCCCTCCTTTTTACGTCCATTATGAAAATTTTCAGAGAGACACATGGTCAAACTAGTACCTGCACACCCTTGTACAGCGTTTTCCCCCACTTGCTATGTTCTTTGCATGGCGCAGTCATTTGATGAAATGGTATGCGGCCATTAAACTCACGCTTTCTGACGTTTGAGATTTGCTTTAAAGTATGTGTTAGTTTCCCGGGGCTACTGGAACAGAGCCCCACACACTGGGTAGCTATAACTAAAGAAACGTATTCTCCCTCAGTCCTGGAGAACAGAAGCCTGAACTCAGGTATCAGGGGGGCTGCACTCCCACTGAGGCTCTGGGCAGGGTCCTTCCTTGCTTCTTTCTGATGTCTGGTGGCTGTTGGGGACCCTTGGCGCTGCTGAGCTTGCAGCTGTGTCCCCCCAGTCTCTGCTGGGGTCTTCACATGGCCTCCTCCTGCTGCGTCTCTGTCTTTGTGTCCTGAGCCCCTCTTCTCTTCAGGAAATCAGTGATGCTGGACCAGGGCCCACCCTACACCTGTCTGACCTCGTCTCATCTGTAATGACCTCCTCCCGAATCAGGTCACCTTCACAGGTACCAGAGGTTAGAACTCCACTGTATCTTTTCTGGGGGATACAAGCCGACCCCTAACGGTATTCCACCAGAAATAAGAATAAAATAGGTGGGGAGGTAGGAACAGATGGAAGAGGGCTAAGCAAAATGTTGTTAATTATGGAAACTGGGGGCGGCTCCCTGGGAGTTCAGGACACCATTCTCTTTCTTTGTGTATATGTCTGAAAAATTCCATAACGAGAAGACTTTTAAAAAAATAATGCTTTTAATGAATATTTAATAAACTGGAAAATGCTGAGTGCAAAAGATAATACACAAACTGTATCTGCTAAAAAAACCTACAGCAAAGAAAGGGCCCCCAAATATTCATGACAGTTTCTCTGAGGAATATGGGGGAGGGGCTTGCTATTTTCTTCCTTTTCTGTTGAACTTTTCCACATTTTTCCAAAATTCCCGCACTGGGAATAGGCTATTCGTATAATCATAAAATAATTTTATTTGAAAAAAAAATCAAACCACCCCTCCACCTATCTGTGCATACACTCATCCAACAAACAGGCGTTCCTGAACCCTGCCTCTCGCCCTGCTGGGCGGGTCCCTGCCAGGAGACAAGTGCATTCCCTCACCCTGGGCAGCCTACGGTCCTGGCCATGGGACCCAATGGCACCTGCCCAGTGACAGCCCAAGTCTGCCAAATCTCAGTGAGTCACAGTGGATTTAAATGACTGCCGTGGGAGGCTGGAGAAAACGGAGCCCTCTTTAGAATATTTGAAATTATTAATGATTTCGATAAAAACCAAGGCAAAGGCTGTCCACATGCCAGGAGTATGATGAGTAGGCCAGAGACTGGGGCTTGTTAGCGGGGGGGAGGCTGAAGCCAAACTGGGGGCGGGAGTACAGCAGACACGGTGTGCGGCCCTTCTCCCTCAGGCGGGAGGGGTGGCGGGTCTGAGAGGCTTGTCGGCCTTGCAGGGACTGATGGATGGTCGGGGAGAAGGGGGCGAGGGTTAAGGGTGGCCGAGCCAGCCCTGGGCTTGAGTCTGGGGGGCTCCGACCCAACGGGGGCTTCAGACAGCAGCCCCCAGCTCATGCAGCTGGGCAGGGTGCCCGGTGGTGAGGGCTGGGCCCCCAGCCTGGCCTCGCAACCCCGTCGGGACAGCCAGTAGCTAGCACATGTGCGTGGCCTGCATGGCCTCCCAGCTCCTGTTTTCCCTTCTGTGGAATGGGGTGAGGATGCCTAACTCCATTGTCGCGAGGATAAGGGGGTCATGTTTGGAAAGTGCTCCTCAAGCCTGCCGCAGGGCTTGGGGAAGATGAAGGCGGTGGTGAAGAAGACCGCCATGAAATCAGTGGTGGTGCTGAAGGCCAGGATGGCAGAGAAAACCAAGGGGGGAGGGGGAGGGGGAGGGGGAGGAGGGGGGAAGAAGAGAGGGGAGGAAGGGGAGGAGGGGGAGGGGAAGAGGCGGAGCAGGGAGGGAGAGGAGATGGCCCCCAGGCAGTGATGAGTAGCACTCCGACCCGACCCCGACCTGGCCTTCTGGGTCTGCAGCTCCAAGGGAGGGGGCCGGCAAGCCCAGCATGCTTGTACACCCCCCGCCCCAGGCCAGCAGACAGGTGCGTGGCCCACGCTAGGTTTGGGTGGGGGTTGCTGAAGACCCCTCACGGGAGGTTCTGCTCCTTGAAGACTGGGCAGATTGGTGAGGGGTGAGCTGAATTTTGATTGGGTTGAGTTAAAATGAATTGAAATAAATTTGGATTTCTACTGAGTTGAATTTGGACTGAATTGAGACAGAATGAACTGCACTAAATTAAATTTGGGTTGAGTCAGCCTAAGCTGGGTTGGGTGGAATTCGCTGAGCCGGGAGCCTCAGATTTGCTCGGATGTGACTCTGGAACGTAAGCACCTTGCAGTCTTGGTGTCCCTCAGTCCTGATGGAAGTCCTGGGGCAGTTAAGATTGGTGACATCTGCTTGCGGCCTCACCACTGCCCCCCGCACCCCAACACCCTCTGCCACCTGATCTTCAGGGTGCCTTAGGGGTCACTGATCCCCCACACGTGACTGCCTGGAAGTGTATGTGTGTGGGGGGTGTGTGTAAGTGTTGGGTGTGTGTGTTTGTGGGGGCAGGGGGTACATGCACCTGCCCCCATCTACAGGCAGACAGGAGCTGGGAGCCCTTTCTCTTTGGGAAGAGTTGCAGGTGTCAGGGACTCTGCAGTTAGGAGGTGAATCATGGTTTCTCTCCTCCCGGCCCGTCTTCAATCTCCCATTTACCCAGGGCCTGGGATCCTTCAGAAAAGTCTTCCAAAGGGTTGATCCCTGAAATTGTCATCAGGGCTCCCAAACCTCCCTAGAGGAACCCCTTCCTGGAGGAGTCCCCCTGAATCCAACCCCTGTGTGCTGCAGGAACATCCCCACAGTCAGCCTCTGCTTGGATCCCCCCATGGATGGGGAGCTCACTTCTTCTCAGAGCAAAATCTGCTTTCCCATCACTTTTCTGCTCTGGGTCTGGTTCAGCTTGCAAGCTCCCATGGAATTCACCTGCACGTCTCTGTCAGACTCTGCGGGAGATGGGGCTCTGCCCGCTGGGCATGCCGTGGGGGCTCAGGAGACCCCAGCTCTGCCAGTTCTCCCCAGCCTCTAAAGGCAGTGGTTGAGGCTGCCCCGCTCCCGTCTGGGTCTGGGAGGCTGCACCCCCTCCCCTGGCTTCTCCTGCAGCCCATTTATTCCTTGAAAAATGGGATTTGGAGAAAGTGATGCTAACTCCCCGGGAGGCTTGGTAGGAGGAAGCAGACCAGCCAGGCTGATCACTTGGTGCCCAGCAGGCCTGGTAAGCCCCGGGGTGAAGTTGAGGCTCCCTGATGTTGCTGGGCGTTGCCCCTTCCCGCCCCGTTAGTCTCCAGCGCGGTCCCTCCCTTGGTCGGCAGAGGAGGCCCGGTGCTGTGTCCACACAGAGCCAGTGGCTCTGATCCCAGGGCCCGCCCTTCCTGGACCCGGGGCCCGGGCAGATCAGGGCTCATCTGTACCCTGGGCCCCAGCCCCCTTCCCTCCCGCAACCGAGCCCCACCCCCTCTGCCAGAGCCCGCAGTCCTCCAGGTTGCCATAGAAACAGGAAAGCCTCTGCAGTTCGCATCCTTGGCAATCCAGGCCCCTCCTCCCCTTGAGGAGTTCCAAGTGGGCCCTCTTTGGTGGGAGGGAGGCAGCGTGGTGCTGGGCACTGGCCACGCAGGGCACTCCCACTTCCTTTCCCCAGACACCACCTGCACTGCCAGGAAGCCCACATGCAGATGAAGAGGCCGACCCAGAGAGGGAGAGCAACCGGCTCGAGGCCACACAGCTCCCAAGGGGCAGGGTGGTGTCTGGCTCCAGGGCTGACCCTATAGGCAGACCTGGATCCCCCAAGGTCAAGATCCAGGAGCACCCCGGGGTGGGGGTGAGGGCTCCCTACTACACAAAGCCCCAGGATGCTTGGTGTTTGGGGTGGGGGACATGTCTCTGCCGGCAGTGACCCCTACTGCCTCGGCTGTGTGACTCTGGGTGAGCCCCCGGCAATCTGGGTCTCGGTCACCCCACTCACAAAATGAAAGCAAGACTGCCTGTGGGGGGTGGGCAGCTCCGTTACATTGCCCAAGTCCCTAACCAGGCCCAGGGCCGTGCCCCTCCTCGACTCCCTGGACATCATCCTCCGCTCCCCCCACCCTCCCTCCAGCAGCAACAGTGCTGGCAGGGGAGAGTCTGCCTCTGGTCTCCCCTTTGCGGTAACCCCATTCCCAGGCTCCCCATTCCAAGGCCTCGGGGGGCTACGTGCTGGGGGCCTACAGCAGAGCGGCCCTGGAAGGCCAGCACAGGCCCTGTGCCAGGTCTGGGGAGAAGCCCTGGGCTCTCGCTCTGGTCGGGGGGACCCTGGCCCCAGGGCCAGCCTTGCCTGACAGAGAGGCCAGCTGGCTGGTGCCGTCCGACAAGGACTTGGGAGCAGTCCGCAGTGGGGTCGTTTTGGAACGAGGTCTCTAAGCCAGCTGGAGTGGGACAGAGGGCGTCCAGACAGAAGGGGACGGGTGGGTGGAGCCTCCCAGGAGCAGGGCCGGAGCAAGGAGAGGCATGGGGTCCGGGGGTGCCCAAGTCCTGGCTCAAGTCCCTCTTAGCCGGTGCTGGCGGCCATGGCCCCCAGCGACGGAGAAAGGACGGACTGGCCGGCACAGATGTTTGTGCGGTGAGAGGCCGCTCCACGTGACACAGTGATGGTGGATACAGGACTTCTGTTAAAACCCCAGAATGTGAGCCACAGACACGGAACCCAGCTGCAAGCCATGGGCTTTGGCTAATCATATGCATCCGTCCCGGCCCATCAGTGGGAACAAGTGATCCCATGCCGGATGGTGGTGACCGGAGGGGTACACGGGAATTCTGGACTTTCTGACCAAGTTCTCGGTCAACTTAAAACTGCTCGAAGCAATTAATGTCTGTTCCAGGGACTAGGGTGTGAGTGAGGGAGGCAGCTGACCCTGGAATCTGTCCCAACCCCCAAGGCCCCCTTCAGCTTGTGCCCAGCTCATCTGAGAGCCAGGTGGGAGGAGCTGCCTTCCAGAACATTCCAGCCCGAGCTCAGACCCCGAAGGCCTCCAGAAGCCTTATCGGTCCCCACCCTGGTCAGAAGAGAGGAAGGGAAGTTGAGGGTTCAGTTCGTTAGGGTGGGAGGCCCCGGAGGAAGCGGGCTACATTTCTCTCTGATCTGCAGCTGTTTGTCCATTGTTTCTCCCTCCCCTATACTTATCCCGGTCGGTGAGTGAAAGTAAACCTCCTCCAGGAGAGGCCTCCCAGGAGGAGGCTTTGCGTTGGAGCCGTGGGAGGCCAGCGCCGCGGGGAGAGGCCCCCTCCAGTCCCTGAGGTGTTCTCTCCTCTCCGGGGCTTTGTGGGCAGGTGGCAGGCTGGACATTTGTCCCACATCCCAGGAGCTCCCCAGTCCCAGGCGAGTAAGGATGGTTGGTCACCCTATACACAAACTCCTGCATGTCTGGGGCCTTCCAGGGCCAGCTGGCAGGGCCACACGCCCCAAGGTCTACCTCCTTCTGGGACATAGACCCCCTGCGCACCCTGCACAGTGTGAGCCCCCCCCACCTCCCTTCACCAGGCCTTGGGGCTCTGTTCAGCTTCTTCCCTGGGGAAACGCATCTGGACCCAACACCCCAGTTCTATGCTGTGTCTCCCCCTCAGAGCCCCAGACCCGAGCATCCAGCTGACAGCCTGGACAGTTGGCAAGTCCGTTACCTCAGTTTCCCCATCTGTACAGTGGGGATCAGCATCAATCCACTGGAGGGCTACTGCAGGCTCTGCATTCGCGAGTACATGTGAGGTGCTTAGCTACAAGGCTCGTCCTCTATCAAATTATCCGTAAATACCCACCCTTATTATCGGCTGGTACCTAAAATGTCACGGAGCCTCCACGGCCACTTAGGAGGATGGTAGTTGGAATCCACACTTTCTAGACGAGCAGCTGAGGCACAGAGAGATGAAGGAACTTGCCGGAAGGTCCCGACCTGTCAGGGCTGGTTGCACCCTGGACCCTGGACTGCGGGGCCGGCACGCCTCCCGCACCGGGGGCCCTCATGTGGGTGGTGGTTATGCAGACTCATCCTGGATGGTCATTTTGGGCAAAGCAAAAACCCAGCACGATCCCACATGTAAGCTCTTTGAAACGTCTCTCCCGATAGTGCTGATTAGAGAAACAAGAAACAGACAGGAGCGTGCTGCAACCAGACAGAATTCACTCTCCTGTGTAGCAGCTAAGTGGTCTCTGCGTCACGGAGTTCTCAAGCAGGTCACTCTGCCTTGGGGAAAACGGTAATTATTTCCCCCTTTTCCTGACGGACTCTAAATTGCTCCTCTGAGCAGGTGTCCTGGGGTGGGGGTGGGTGGTGAGACTCTAACTCCATCACTGTCTCCACCCAAGACCCCCAGCCCCGCAGAGCAGTTAAACCCTCTGCCTGCTGTGGGGGGCGGGGAGAGGCTGCTCCTCTGGCCTCATAGTGAGAGTTTATAAGGTTAAAGTTTACCTCGGGTGGTTTCCCTCCTTCCAGGGACATTTGGCAACAGCTGGTGACAGTTCTGGTTGCCATGACTTGGGCCCGGGGAAGGTGGGTGGCACCTAGTGGGTGGGACCAGAGTGGCCACCAGTCACCCCACAATGTGCAGAACGCGCCCCCCAGCTGAATGATTGGCCCCCAGGGTCACTGGTGCCTGAGCTGGCACGGGGGGGCCGTGATGGGGAGCAAGGACCCGGGGTGGTTCCCTCGCGGAGCTCTGTCCAGCGGGGGCCCAGGCAAGGTGGCGCTGAAGGGAAACAGGTGCAGGAGTGCTGTGGGGGGAGGGACAGCCTTGTGGGGCTCTCCCCACCCCTGCAGCCCCGCCCCCTCCCCCCTCCCCCACGGTCCTCAACTCCTGACACCCCGTCCCTGCTGCTCTGGGTCTCCCGGTCCAACCACAGCAACCCCAGGCTCCTGCTCTGAGACCCCCCCCCCCTCCTCCTGGGCCCTGGGTCTGCTCTGAGGAGCGGGATGGCTCCTTTCCCACTGGGCCCGCTGCGGGCTTCGCGGGCCTAGAGGGGAGGCGGCCTCCGCCTTCTCCCGCTGCCCTCCACCCCTCCCTCACCCGCCTTGCACCTCCAGCGCAGCCGGGCACAGAGTTCCACCACCTGTGGCGCTGGTCCCCATTTCTCAGGGATGGTTTACTCAATGTCCTGCCTGCTGTGGTCTCATGGCGCGTGACTGGGCCGTCCACGCCGGCCACCCTCCCACCACCCCCGCCCCGCCCGCATGCTCCTCAGCTCAGGCTCCCTCCTCCACCCTCAGCTCCTCCCCTGCTCACTTCGCGGGCCCCCTCCCTCCGGGCTGAGGCTGGCTGTCCCTGCAGCGCAGAGCTGCAGACCCTAGGGGTCCACCTGTCCACGCACCTGCCTGTCTCATTTCCTGGACACCGATCTCCGTGTGGCAAGAAGGCCGCCAGGCTTTCTCTCCCTCTCCAAACCTTCAGCACCTCCTCTGCTCCGTCAGGGGGCTGGCAGGCGGACATGGGGATGGGGCAATTTGAATGGGACAGAGGATTTTAAAGGGGATTCACCAAAGGGGAGGGCAGGGCAGGGAGACCCCCAAGGGAGTGCCGCAGCCCCACCTGGAGGGGGTGGGCTGGAGACAGGAAGGGGCGAGAGGTGCAGGTGGCCCCCCAGCCTGCCTGGGCCTCCCTCTGGCCTTGTGCGGCAGAGGCCCAGGGCAGGCAGCCCAGGGGTGGGGGAGCAGGGCGGGAAGGCTGGGGGGTGGGTCAGCCCCGCCGGCGCCCCGCCTACTCGTGGTTCCCTGTTTGTGAGGTTGCCTACTTGCTACAACGTATCTAACCCGGAGTCCCCGCCACGCGCGCACGTCGGCGGCTGGGGTGGACCAGGCCGAGGGGACCCTCTGCCTCCTGTTCCAGCTCACACTGTAAACAGTGCCTTCTGCAGAGGCTTCTTAGTGACCTGTTTTCCACATCTTTGTGCTTCAGGTTGGTGATGTCGCTATTACCACGGCCCCCGGGCCCCGTTGAAGTGCTATCCAGTGTCCTGAGCGCGGGAACCGCGTGCACCCTGAGCCTGTCCCGGCGGAGCTACAGGGCTTCCGGCCTGAGCACCACTTGTTAATGAATCAACGATGTGTGCTAAATAAGCCGTCCTTCAGGAGAAGCCCACATAAAACAAGGCCATGTGCTGATCGTTGATGAAAATGTGACCAGCGGCTGGTGGGGACGTCACGCCGCGTCCCCGGTGACCAGCAGGACCACATACAGTAAAATATTATACGTGTTACCCCCTGGATGAGCTGCCTGATCCCGCATCTGAGGAACCCACAGAGACAGGAAGCAGGTCGGTGGCTGCCAGGGGCTGAGCCGTCGCTGTGGGGTCTCCTTGGGGTCAGGACGTCGGGACACGTTTTGGAACGAGGGGTGGCGGTCCCACTGGTGGGTGTACTAAATGCCACTAACTTGTTCACTTCAACAAAGGAACAGACGAACCATCCTCCACCCGGCTCAGCCAGACCCCCGCCAGGCTGCCCAGTGCCAGCAGGGAGGGCCCGCAGGTGACCCCGGGCAGGGGTTGCTCCCCACACTGGACACGTGAGCCCCACGTGGGCCCGTCCAGGCACTGAGTCAGGGATCTGTGTCTGACAGGCCCTGGGTCCAAGCCGCCCCCCTACTGGCTATGATTGATTGGGAGGGAAGATAACACTTTAGCAAAAGATCTTTTCTTTCTTTCTTTTCCCCTCAAAGAAATTAAAGAAACCTGTGGTTTGCAAATCTGCTGACCCAGCAGGAGGCTTAAGCTGAATCACCCCACTGGCGGGAAGGGGACTGGGCCAGGGATGGAAAACACCCAGAGGCGGATTCCAGCCCACTGTGGGGAGAACGTGGGTCAGGGTCAGAGCTGTCCTGAGGAGGGGCTGCCTGGGAAGACGCCGGGGGCCAGCCACAGGGGCCGGGGGCAGGGACGGGTCCTCCGTCCTGACAGAGGTCTCTCCGTGGCTAAGGGACTTTACCCTTGATGTCCATCCGCCTCCCAAGACAGCAGGCCACACGCACTTCTAGGTCCCTCCACCTCCGTCAAGGGGACCCACGGGGCAATGGCTCAATCCCGCCCTGCCCTCAGCTCCCTCGCCTGGTGGATGCAAGCTTCCCCTGGGCCTCGGTCAGGGGCGAACACGGTCCAAGGCCCCGGTGCGCCGTTGGGGCCCAGGCCGCCGTGCTCCCCGTAGTCTTGGTGACCCCTTGCTCACCCTTGGTGCCTTGATTTCCAGAGGCATCCTGCTCTTGTGAACATGGCTCGTCTGGCCGTTGCAAACCTTGCTGAGCCCAGGAGGGGCGCGGACGGCCTCCCCATCGATATGGGGTCTGCCGGCTCTCCTGACCTGCTGGCACTTTCCTCCCTCGGCTCTGTAGCCCCCTCCCGGCCTCTCCTCCTCTGTCCACTCCTTACTTGTCAACTGTGCGTCCCCAGAGCTCCCTGCAGCCATTTCCCACAGATTCGCTGCGGACCCACTTTTGCATCCTTACCCCCAGCACTGACCACAGCCTGGAGCTCAGATGCATGTTCTCCTGCCTCCTGGACGTTCCCTGGAGCTCAGTGGGGCCCCCGAGCCTGCCCATCCCCTTCTTCGCTCTTCATTCCGTGGGGCTGGGGGAGGGTGTCCGAAGGCTCCAGGACCCAAACTCTAGAACTATCCATGGTGTGGCTTCCGGAAGAGGACAGGAGGTTGGGGCAGAGGCCAGGGCCGAGGAGGAGGGGGAAGCGTGGCCCGCTGTTACCAGGGGATGGGATGGGCTGGGTCTGGGTGGTGGGCAGAGTGCCGGCAGAGAGCTGAGGCTGGGGGTGTGACGGTCAGGTCCATCGGGCTCTGTCCGGGGGAGGTTCCTGCGTGCGGTCCAGGGCCCGGCGTGTGGCAGGCGCTCCCCACATGTGGGCTGTGACCAGTGCAGGCTGGCCACCAGGAGGGAGGCCCTCGCTACACAGTTGCTATTGTTCCGACTACTATGAGTATTATTATTTGTGTGTGCCTGCCGAAGCCGGGCACCCTGCTCCAAGTCCAGAGCTCTCTCCGCCAGGCCCCCAGCGCCCACGCCCGTCTCCCTCTGCTGTCCACCCACACTGGGGGCTCTGGCTGGCTGTGCATTCACTGCATCTGCTCTGTGCTGTGTGGAGGGGATTTTTCAAGGGATCCCTGCAAGGCAGCAGGCCCCTGGGGAGCCTGCAACTCCCCTGCTTCTCCCCTCCCTCCCTTTCGAGATACGGCCTGGCCCCAGGGGGTGGGGGCCCTGATGGAGGAGAGCCCACCAAGGGTGCAGTCTGGCTGCTCGTTTCCTCCAAAGGCCATCGCCGAGGCGAGAGCTGGGTCGGGGGTGGGCAAGGAGGCCTGGCTGCATGTGGCCCCTGGCAGGCCTGGATGGGCTCGGGGCAAGTCCTTTGGCCCTTCCTGGGACGTGGTTTTCTCTCCTTTACGGTGGGAACAATGGTATGTCTGTCTATGCTATGGAGGGGCAAAGGGACCAACCCGCACTGCAGGGAATGAGGTCCACAGGGCTCCACTCAGGGAGGGACCACCATGCCAGCCCCCTCCGGGCACCCTCCACCTTTCTCCGGACGCTTCCACTCCCGAGCTCTTCACTGCGCCTGCTCACTGCATCCCGCTGCAGAGACTCAGCTCAGGATGGCGCCCTGGAGCCTCTGACTCGGGCTCTCAACCCCAGCCAGGAGGGAGCTTCCAGTGGTTTCCGTGTGCTCCAGCATGGGGAGCAAAGAGGCCGGGGAGCCAGGGCCTTGGCACTGGTCGGGGGACTGTACCAGGCCAAGGACGTCCGTCTGGCTGGGAGAGCCCTCTGCCTGGCCGGTAGGCCTCTGGCCCTCCTTGGGCCCGTGTCTCAAATAGCTGTAAAGGCCACACGCTGGCCTTCTCCGTGTTCACTTGTTCTCCGCACCCAGCCCGTTCCCGTCCCTCCGATTGAGATGCCGTAGCCGCTCCCCTGAGGCTCTGGCCTATTGTTCTCAAGAATAAGGAAAGCATCCACCCACCATCTGCCACCCACATACCCTTCTATCCACTCACCCACCCACCTGTGCACCTACCCGTCCTTCCATCCACCCCCCTACCCACCCCCACCACCCACTCGCTCCCCCATCCAATCGTCCACACCCCCACCCCATTCACTTACCCCCGGTCTCACTATGGCCCATCCCCCATCCATCCAGCCCCCATCTAGTCTTTCATGCCCCGTTTGCCCCCCACCCACCCCACCGTCACCCATCCACCTAATCACCCACCTCCCATCTACCCACCCCACCCGCCCCCCCACCCAATCACCCATCCCTCTACAATGCACCTATTCATTTCTTCCCCCACGTGCATCCACCTGTCCAATCACTCAACTGAATACACCCTCCCAGGCTTCCACAAATATACTCACTAATCTACAAACCCACTCCCCCATCCGCTCATCTGCCCACTCAGCCACCTTTCCACCCTCCTACCTACCCTTCCACCCATTCATCCACACAGGACGCCTTGAACACTCACCTGCTCCATCCCAGACCTGTACGGATCCCGGGTGCTCGGACCTGTTTGCAGGCTTATCTGACTCACAAGGCCAAGGGCGAAGGCAAAGATCAGGGCATCAGACCTGCTCGTTATGCAGTGTGCTTTTGGGATCCCAACCAATATCCAGATATGCACAGAGTGACCCTATCTGTGTGTATGCAGGCATATTCCCAGTGGAGTGCAGGCTCCAAGGACTTCTCTGTTAGAATCAGCTATGGGGGTGGGGGACATTCATGGAAGTCACTGAATTTTAGACTGCAAATGGAATTTCTCATGGAGAGAGCCCAAAGCGGGCTGCTTTGGCACATACAAAGCATTGCCACTCTCCTCGTAGGGGTTCCGTCTGTGATATTTATGCAGCAGGGGCGTTGAGGCGCTGGGCTGGGAGGGATGAAGCAGCCGGAACAGTAGGGTCCCACCCACGGCCACAGTGTGGACTATGGGGGAGGGGTACTCTGCCGTGGACCAGCCGACCACCCTCAGTCCAGGAAGCAGGGTGCACTGCGACAATGCTGCTTTGTACTAACAGGGTCCAGAGGGGTGGGGAAAGGAGGCTCCTCTCCCAGCATCTCCCCAGGTTTGCATACTCTTTGTGGGGAGCAGGAGGGAAGGGGGGCTCTGGTAGGGAAGGGCAGCCTAGGGCTGCTGGCTGTGGGGTGGACGGAGTGAGCGAAGTGGGAGGGGAGGATGAAGGGATGCAGCCCCATGGACTCCCCCAGGCCCCGGGGCAGGGGGATCGAGCCTCCGGGCAGATGGGGGGAAACAAAAAGCGGATATCTGCAGTCAGTTAGGACGCCACGCCCTGGACACCCCGGAACAGCCGAGGCCCGGAGGACGCAAGCTCCACCCGATGGTGCTGGTGCTCTGAGGGGAGGAGACCTAGGGGCACTCCAGCCGTCTTGACCTGAATTGCTATTCAACCAAGTCCCCCACCCCAGGGTTTGCATAATTATTATTTCCCAAACTAATTACACAACTTTGTGCTGATTCCCGGGATACCTCGGGGCTGTCTGTGGCCCCCCTTTCCCGGGAATGCTGGAGAAAGCCACAGCCAGGGGGTGGGAGACAAAGGGAACTGTCCAGTCTTAAATCTCCGCTCTGCTGCTTCCAAGCTGTGTGTCCTTCGGCATGTGGCTGAGCTCTGAGTCCCGTTTCCTCCACCCTAAGACGGGGATCCTAATGGCACCCACCCCACCGCGGGAGGCATACCGGGTGGGCAGAGTGTGTTCAGTGCCCCAGTGCCATTCCCGCAAGGAGGCGGCCCCCTGAGGGCTCGCCTCCCCCAGCTCCGCCGCAGAAGGAAGCCTGCATGTCCAGCTCTCCCTGAACATTGGCGCGCTGGAGAGGGCTTGGAGACTTACCTTTTTTTTCTTTTTTGCATGAAAAGTCTTAAATTTTAGGTAATATAATTAGGATAATCGTATAGATAAGAAATCAGCAGAACAGGCAGAGCGCGAGCCTTTTTCCCAGGGACCTGCCTCACGGAGGAAATAAGACAGCAGCTCGATGATTTAATTTCTTATTTACAAAGCCAACCTCAGTGCCCAGGAAGCCCCGTGTGGCCGCAGCCCCCCTGCACAAGGAGAATGGGGGTGCCGGCTGAGCAGGAGAACCCGGGGCACCCACAGGTGTCCCTGAGAGCTGGGTGGATGGTAGGGGAGCCACAGACACGCAGGGCTCCTGCTGCCCAAGCCCCAGGGTCGGGGCAAAACGCACGGCGGGGCTACCCTGGGTGCCAGTGGGCCCACATGTCTTGGGGGGGGTCCTTGATCCGACCACTTCAGTCCCCTCTGTGCCCCCCACCCCACCCATGGCTCAGGGCACTGTGGACACCGCACCTCCAGCCCCCGGACCATTGGCCACAAGCTTCCTCCTTGCCCCTAGGGTCCACCCAGGACACACCCAAAGTCAGGGCACCATGAAGGATTCCAAACCCTTCGTGACAACGAAGCCAACTCTCCCACAGGGCTCCCCACATGGCGGGTACCATTCCAGAAGCTTCCACGTAGATGAGCTCACTCCATCCTCAGAAGATTTGCTGCAGCCAGTGGGACCACGATGGTCCCCATGCTGCGGATGACAGAGCTGGAACCTGGTGCCCGCAGTCAGGGAGAGGAATAGGAGCCGCAGTGGACACCCCAGACCCAGGAGGACAGAGCCTGTGTGGGTGCTTCCGGCAGCATTTCCTGTGTGTGCAGCCACCACCTTCCGGCAGCATTTCCTGTGTGTACAGCCACCACCTCCCGGCAGCATTTCCTGCGTGTACAGCCACCACGAGCGAGGCCTGGAGCCACTGGCAGGAGGAGGCAGGTCCCTGCTCAGCAGCTCCCCTCCACCCAGGGCCAGCAGCCCCGAGGGGAGGAACAGGGCCCAGCCAGCAGGGACTGAGTAGGGACAATGAGTGACTGGCCCCAAAATGGCGCCCCGACCACGGGCCCAGGCCTGTGCGCGAGTGTGTCCAAGGAAGGCGGGTTTGCTGTCTGCAGCTTCGCCTGCTCTTGCTATGCATCCTGCAGGGCTCCTCACCGTGGCTCTGACTGCACGTGGCACCCGAGGCCCCACCTGCGGCCCAGCAGAGTGTCCTTGCATCCACCAACCCCACTGATCGGTACCACAGTCCTGGCGACTCCGGGCCTGGCCCCATTTCACAGGCAACGTGGACTTTCTTCACCGGCCCTGGCCTTTCATCCAGACCCATGAGCAGGTCATCACTGTGGGACTTACGAGCTCCCCTTTTCGGGCCCCTCACACCCGTGAGCTCTCTCATCTCCTGCATGGCGTTGCATGGGCCCTCAAAGATGTGTCCACATCCTGACCTCTGGAACCGCAGAATGGGACCTTGCTTGGAACAAGGGTCCTTGTGGATGTAATTGGGTGAGGCTCCTGGGTGATGTGGGTGCACCCTGAATCCAGTGGTAAGTGTCCTGTAAGAGACACATGGGAGAGAAGACACAGAGGGCAGAGCAAGGGGCCGCGTGAAGTTGGAGGCAGATGTTGGAGCAGGAAAGGCGAGAAGAATCCCTCCCTAGAGCTCCCAGAATGAGCTCAGTTGTTGCTGACATGTTGATTTTGGACTTTTGGCTCCAGAGCTGTGAGAGAATGAATTTCTGTTGTTATAAGCCACCCGATTCGTGGTAATTTGTTACAGCAGCTACAGGATACTAATCCACACCCATAAGAAAGCTCTGCTGTGTGCAGCCTGCCCAGGAGGCTCAGAGGGGCAATGTGATTTGCCCAAGGACACGGGGCTCCAATGCGGGTGAGCCCTTCCCTTGCTCTGGGCCCCTCGAGGCCAGGAGTTGGGCAGTGTGGGGGACACAATCTCAGATCCTCAAGCACCTCCTTTCTCTTGGCTGGCATTCTGCCTGAACCAGGGGCCCTCCCAACTATCTGATGTGGAAGCAGCATCCCACCTTGAACCTGGGGACTGGTTTCCTGAGTGGCTACTGAATGGTAGAGTCAGAGAGTGCAGGGGAATGGTTAGGAGCCGGGCGGAGGCTGAGCATATAAGTTCCCCTCCAAAGACGACCCCAAGCGTGGCTCCTCTGTGCAGTTGCTCCTGAGAAGAACCTACGTGCTGAACGAGCACATCTGCTGGGCTCTTGCTGCTCATTGTCAAGTGGCAGCCAGTGCAGGATTGCATCGGTCACAAGCATCTTTCCTTGTCTCGCTTCCTGTTCTTCCCCTCACCGTCCTGGCTTTGTGCTTCTCATACGAAGTGGCGGTGACTTAACCCTTGCCTCAGGCTCTTCTTTCTCAGGGACCTGGCTGAGACAGGCAGTCTCACACCCTACGTTCCTCAGCCTGTCTGCGTGTTTCCTCACTCATCACAAGCCTCCTGTCCCGTCTACCAAAATTTGTCCCTTGAACTGGAAGATGGCAGGATTAACAGGCCTCGAGGTGGTTCTTTCTCTGAGTCATGAGCCCTGTTCCTGTATTTGTTCTTTTCTTCACTGAAGTGTGATGGTTTGGGTATTCTGGGAAGGAGACATCCAGACGGAGTTGGAAGTGTAGAGATTCAGTGGGATGATGCTTCTAGAAGGGCAAAGGGGCAGGTGTGGTCAGGGAGACTACCTGCACAAGGGAGGGAGAGGACCTCAGACTGTGGAACAGCTCTGGGAAAGTTTGGCTGGCCCATGGCTGCTCCAGGGTCAAGGATACTCAGAGGAACCAGCATTGGTGGGAGGTGGCGAGCCTTGCTTCTTGCCATGATCTATCATTGCTGGGCTGCTGGGGAGGTGTGTGGCTTGGCTCAGAAGCTGAGGCAAATCCTGTAGGCAGTTTGTGCCGGTGGTTGGTGGCTGTCTACGCAGGCAGATTCTTGAGTGGCCCTGACCCTCCACCATGGCCCATAAGTATGGACCATCCCTGTGCCGCATACTAGGGACACCCACAGGCATCGGACACATCTCCAGCCCAGTGGGGGCACCCAGGGAACAGGGAACCAGTTCAGGGACCAGCGCCATGACTCGGGCTGGAGAGACAGTGTGTCCAGGCTCTGGAAGCTTCTGTGTTTCCAGGGGGCTTCTGTCATCCACCCGCCTCTGACAAGCCCACCTCGCCCCACTGATGCTCCTCTTGGCCCCTTCCCTCACCTCACTCTGGTACCATCCTTGGGGGTCCCACAGAGGCCCAGGTTTCCATGGTGGCCAACCATGGGGTGAGGTGTGGGGGGCAAGGCCACTTGAGGCACAGAGGAGAGGTCATGTCTCAGTGGGCTCAGTCATTACTGGCAAAGAGTGAGCAGGAGGCACAGGGAGGCTCCCTTCCTCCTTGTTGGTGGGACCTCAGGCATAGAATGGACATTTGAGGTCCTGTTAGCCGATTCACCAGGATGATGACGATGATGATGTTTGCCTCACTCCTAACTTTATACTGGGGGACCAGAGGCTTGGAGATGGGCATGTCCAGGGGCACAGGGCATGGCCTTCCTGGCCTGACATTGCTCCTGCTCTGCATCACTGGCCCGGCCTTCCAGTGTTGGCTTCTCAGTGGTAGAGCCCCCAGGGTGGCCAGGGAAGCTTCCAGATCTTCCCCCAGGACCCCAGTCTATGTGGGGTTCTTCCACATCCCCGGAGTTCCTGTCAGGGTCCTCAGGAGAGGTGACTCCTGTTTCAGATGGGGATGAGCTCTCCAGCTTGTCAGCACCTCCTAAAATGCTTCTCTAACAGCTCTGTCACATGTCCCATCAGGAGCCTCCTTCGGAGTGATTTGACATTTTGAGAGAAGAATGAAGAAAATGAATGTTGGAGAACTACTTGGCTGTGGAAGTCATCACAGTCTTCCCACAGTGGGTCCATGGGGTGCTGTTTTCCTGTGCAGGTTTTGGAGGCCCCGTGGAGAGCCAGGCCCTCCCATGCAGGGAGGCATAGGCACGAGCCACTGGATCTGAATACTATTCCTTCTGGTGAGAAAGAGGACAGGAAGAGGGACACCAGTCAGGCAAAGAACAGCCGTCGCTGCCATCTGCTCTTCTTCTCTGTAATGAATTGATTTATTGGATCATTGTCTGCTCCCTCTCTACCCTTCAAGGTTGGCGCCATGAGGCAGGGACCTGTTAGGCTGGCTTGTTTTATTTCGCCAGAACTTGGACAGGGCCTGATCACAGTAGGACCTCAAGATCTATTTGTTCAATGGATGGATGGATGAGTGGGTAGATGGGTGGGTGGATGGGTGGGTGGATGAGTGGGTAGATAGGTGGGTGGTTGGATGGGTGGGTGGGTGGATGGATGGGTTAGTGGATGAGTGGGTGGATGGGTGGATGAGTGGGTAGATGGGTGGGTGGATGGATGGATGGGTGGGTGGATGGATGGGTTAGTGGATGAGTGGGTGGATGGGTGGATGAGTGGGTAGATGGGTGGGTGGATGGATGGATGGGTGGGTGGGTGGATGGGTTGGTGGATGAGTGGGTAGATGGATGGGTGGATGTGTGGGTGGATGGGTGGATGGATGGGTGGATGTGTGGGTGGATGGGTGGATGGGTGGATAAGTGGGTAGATTAGTGGGTGGATGGGTGGATGAGTGGGTGGATGGGTGGGTGTGTGGGTGGTTGGATGGATGGATGAATAAGTGAGTGGATGAGTGGGTGGATGGATGGATGGGTAGATAAGTGGGTAGAGGGGTGGGTGGATGAGTGGGTAGATGGGTGGGTGGTTGGATGGATGGGTTGGTGGATGAGTGGGTGGATGGGTGGATGAGTGGGTGGATGGGTGGATGGGTGGATGAGGGTGTTAGATGGGTGAGTGGGTGGATAGATGGGTGAATGAGTGGGTGGATGGGTAGGTGGGTGGATGGATGGATGGATGGATGGATGGGTGGATGGATGGATGGGTGATGGATGGATGGATGGGTGGGTGGGTGGATGAGTGAGTGGATGGATGGGTGGATGGATGGATGGATGGATGGGTGAATGAGTGGGTGGATGGGTAGGTGGGTGGATGGATGGATGGGTGGTGGGTGGATGGATGGGTGGGTGGGTAGATGGATGGATGGATGAACCAGTCCACTGGTTCAAACGCTAATCTCAGTAATCTCACCCAGAAACCTCCCCAAACACGCCCAGAGTCATGTGTGACCCCATGGCTCAGTCAAGTTGATGCATGAAATCCACCATCATGCTTACAGACACAGCTGAAACCATTGCCATGGCTTCGGGCCTCACTGCCCGGCCTTGTCCTGTCCCTTAGCCTTACTTGAGCCTCAGTTTCCCTCATGGAGCAGTGATGAAGGGCTGTGTCCCCACCGTGGCACTCTCCCAGCAGTGAGAAAGGCAGTGGTGCTCTGACGGTGAAGGGACTCTGAGGCCCAGAGAGGGTAAGTGGTCCCCAAGACCACAGAGCAGATCCTGATGGCACTGGTCCCATCCCCTGGGCCCCAGCTTGTCGTCTGCACCCTGGGCCCCAGCACAGCACGGTAGTGTTGTTGTCATTGGGCGGACACTTAGCAGCTGCAAAGCACTGATTTGTAACTTCTCAGTGGCCCCTCTCAGCACCCAGGGAGGAGGGATGATCCCATTTCACAGATGGGAGACCGAGGAGCGCACAGTGAGTGGGGTTCATCCAGAGCCACAGCACCTCATGGGGACAGGGCCAGGCCTGAGGGGGTCACCATTCAGTCCTACTCTCTCCCCCAGGGCCCTGCTTAGCCCTTCCTGCCTTCCTGAGGGAAAGGAGGGGGTCTGGGAATCTGATCAGGCACACCCCTGTGTGTGCATGCCCGTCTGCAGGACGTGTGTACGAGACAGTGAGTTGTGTGTGTGTGAGTGCACTCACACAAGTGAGTGTGAGTGTGTGCGTGCCTGTGGGTGTATGCATGTGTGAGTGTGTACATGCATGTGAGTATACATGTGCGTGAGTATGAGTGTGTGCATGCCTGTGGGTGTGAGTGTGTGCAGATGTGTGTGCCAGCGTGTGAGTGTGTGCACAGTGTGCACATGCATATGAGCATAAGTATGCACGTGAGTGTGTACATGTGCATGAGTGTGTGCATGTGTGTGTACCTGCATGTGAGTGTGTGCGTGTGGGTACACATGTGCACGAGTGTGTACACATACATGAGTGTAAGGATCGTGTGAGTGTGTGTGTATGTGTGTACCTGCACATGAGTATGAATGTGTGCACACATGCACATGAGTGTGTACATGCACACGAGTGTAAGTATGCGTGTGAGTGTATACATGTGTGAGTGTGAGTGTGTGCATGCATGTATGTACCTGCATGTGAGTGTGTGCATGTGTGTGCACATGTGAGTGTGTGTATGCGTGTGAGTACACTCCTGCATGTGAGTGTGAGTGTGTGCATGTGTTTGTGATTGAGCAGGGATAGAACCACTTCCTCGGAGCCGTGAGCCCACCTTGAACTCATGGTTATTTTGACCCAAGCTTGAACTCCACACTTTCCAGTTCACTAGTCTTGGTTTAAAAAAAAGGTTCCTGACTTAGAACAAAAACAAGCCAACAAACAAACTTGAAAGAACTCAGGAAAGGCTCAGGGCAGCCTTGGCCGGCGCACAGCCGCCGGCAAATCAGAAACAAATGGTCTGCATGTCTCTCAAATTACACATGGAATTCGGATGGAAAGTTGGAGAGCAGTCTTGGGGGGAAGGTGAGGGGTGTGTGCTGGGTACCTGCTTTCTTGCCTTGGGGGGCTGCCCTTCCTTGGGGCCGATGGGGGCTGTCTCTGCTCTGGCTCCTGGGTCTGGAGCTGTGGGGAGGAGCAGGTCAGAGGGCCGTGAGGCCACCCCCCCTGCGAGCCTCACTGCCGACCGACCCCCAGCCCCAACCACCCAGCAGCCTCAAGAAGCCGTGTCACTGTCCCTCCTGGACACACAGCGACAGCCACTCAGGAGAGGAAGGAGCCTGCCTCAGTGAGCTCAGAAATGGCAGAGCGGGGTCAGACCTCGGATGGCCAGCCCCAACACCAGAGCCTGTCCCCATATCCCGCTAGACCCCCGCCAGCTCTGTCCCCGTTACTCAGGTCCCACCAGACATCCTTCGAGTCCTGGGCCACTTGGACCCCTCCTGCAGGGAGTCCTTGCCTGGCCTGTTCCCTCTGACTGGAATTTCCTCTGCTGCCCCCACCCCCAGCTGAGCTCTCTCTCTCTTTTTTAAAGTAGACTTCATGCCCAGTGCAGAGCCCAATTCAGGGCTTGAACTCACGACCCTGAGATCGAGACCTGAGCTGAGATGAAGAGACACTTAACCAACTGAACCACCCAGGTGCCCCTTAGCTGAGCTCTCTTGAAAGCAGAGCCTGAGGCAAGGATTAAGGACCAATAGTTTATTTGGGAGGTGCCATCTCAAGGCAACAAGAGGGAGGAAGATGGGAAGGGAGGCCAGGAGGGAAAGGGAGCAGTGCCAGGCAACACATCACCCTGCTAGCCATTGCTACCAGTGAGGTGCCAGGGCCACATGGGATGTCTCCAGACAGGTTATCTGGATGAGCCGTGCCTTGGCAGGGTCTGTCAAAGAGAGGAGGGGAAGGCCTCGGTCTGCAGGCTCCCTCCTGTCTCCCGTCATCCACAATCAAAGACGGCTCCGTGGGGAGTTAGCATCAGGCTGTGTCACTGGCTCCTCTGGTAGATGCTTGGGAAACTTGATCCTGCCCACCGTGGCCTGGCCCTTCGCCCAAGTCAAGAGTGGTGGAAGGATCTGGAGACTTCAGGGCACAGGGAGCTGGTCAGCAGTACCAGGAATAGAGGTGGAGCAGAGTGGCCGAGGGTCCAGGGGGTCGGGACCGTCCCACGCAGACCCCTGCCCCAGCTGTCCAGAGCTCCCGCCCAGGCCAGCAAACCTTGCCACTGGTCAGGTTTTCCAGAACCGGGCTCCGTCCCACCAGGGCGCCCTATGCTCTTGATAAGCCGAGCTTCTGCACCAGTGGATGCTCCGGCTCGCTCTGTCCCCTCTGGGAGCCCCGAGAGGGCAGGTGAGGGTCCTGGTTTGCTCAGCAGCATGTTCCCTGCTCTCAGTGAGCAGACAATAACTATGAATCAAGTGAATGAACGACTGGGTGTCAGAGATCTCGAGATACAGCTTGAGCACGGTGCTCCCCGGCTCAGAGGGTTTGCACCCTGCATGCTGATTTGGGACAAGAGCCAGCACTGAAGGCGGTGTGATGTCCCGGTGCATCATGCGGCAGGATCACGAAGCCCACACATGCACACACGCTCACACGCATGCATGCTCACACACTCGCACGCACACTCGCACACATGCAGGGTGGAGGCAGGGTCCTAGGGCTGAGCCTGCAAGGGATGAGGGCTGACGGCCCCGGCTGGTTTATGGCCAGGTTATAACCATGAAGAAATCCCGCTCCGTCTGGAAAATGAGAACAGTAACGTGCTTGGGAGGGCAAAGTCTTCCTACCCCGACAGGCGGCCCCCATCCGCCCCCCCCCAATCTCTCTCGGGAGAGAAGGGTAAAGTCCCCATACCCCAGTCTCCCCAGGGCTGCTCATACACTTCTGTCCTCTCAGCTGCTTGATCTTGAACAACCCGAGGCAGCTGGGGCATCAGGATGGCCCCGGGCGGCATGGGTCAGGCAGTGGCCGCTGGAGGCTCTGCGGGGTGACCTGAGTGACTTGGTATAAAGGAAGGAGGTGCACTTGACAAGGATGCAAGGTCATTTCCAGCGAAGCCGTGTCCTCAGGAGGCAGACCTTTGGCGACCCTGTGAGAAGTGGCACCTTCAGTGCTGATGTGGGGGGACCCCAGTGCCTCCCCGGGAAGGAGACCCAGCTGGGCCTCCAGGCCAGGGGCAAACTCAGGGCTGCTCTCCCACGTGTGAGCAGTATGTCTGTGGGGCCCGAGGGGGACTTGACCTCTGGCCTGACCCTGGCCTGCCTCCCTCCCTCCTGCCACCATCCCACGAACGCACATGCTCTAAAGCGACTCCGGGGGGGCACCGGGTGGGGTGCCCACCACAGATCACTGTGTTTGGTCTTGGCTTCCCCAGAACTGGGCAGGCAGGTGGGTGTGGCTGAGTGTATGGAAAACAGACCCTCTGACCCACACGCCACACACAGGGGCGTGCACAGCCTGGCCTCAGACAGTGTCCACAACAGGGATGGGTTTAAATCTGGAGACTACAGGGGCAAAAACACATCATAGGCCTCTGGTGACATTTCTGAGGTCCTGCATGCCGAGCCTCACCCTGAGCAGCCCTGGGGTCGGGGGGGGTGGGGCGGAACCTAGGGCCTGCCTCACGGAGGGGCTTCTGCTCTCCACTGTCCTGTACCTTCAGCAGGACCCCGAGGCACGCCACCCAGGCCCTGTCCCCGGCCCGCTGTTCTCCCAGATGAAGGTGCAGGGCCAGCGGACGAGGGCCCTCCTGACTTAGACTCACCCCACCCCCAGACCTGAGGAAATGTTCTGGTCCATTGAGGCCGGAGAGCCCCATCCGGTCAGGCCTGACCCTCTGGGGAGGGCCAGGAGCGAGCAGACCAGGGACGGAGTCATTATAGGGTCCCCCTGCGCCTCATGGGGTCCTTGTAAGGGTTTGGTACAGGGACACTGGCTGGGCATGGAGTGAGGGCCACCCGAGGGTCATCGTCACCACTGTGCCCCTCTCCCCGCCTGCCTCAGTGCCCACACACACTAAAGGTACAGAGCAAGGGGACCCGGTCCGACCCTCCCTTCCCTTGGCCCTGAATCTCGACCTCCTCTCCAGCCTCTGGGGCAGGACAGAGCATCTCTGGGCCCCACGGATGCGTGTGGTGTCCCAGGCTTTGGGATCATCCCAACAGGGCCTAATTCCCTGGAGCAGGCCTCTGGCTCCCAGCACTGAGAGAATTTTCCAGCGCCGCCTGGAGTCAGGCCCTCCTTTGGGCCGTGTCGGGCACCGCTATGCTCCCTGCTTGCCTCCTGACAGGGCCTCGACAGGAGGGGCTGCTGTTGTGGGGGGGCAGGCAGAGGGACGGAGCATTTCGGCACCCCTGGGAAGCACCTGCCGGGGGCCTCCGCCCTGGGGAAGCCGTTGGAGAGGATTTGTGAGCTGGAAACAAGGGGCTGTTCAACCAGTACCTTTGCTGTGTGCCTCCTGCGTGCTGGGGACCCGATGGGAGTCACCACACTGGGGGGCCACTGCTCTGAATGAAGGGTGCTGGGAGGCTGGGGGCACGCAGAGACACCCGGTCCAGCCTGGGGCCAGAGAGGGTCGCCCAAAGCGATAGTGGAACCTGGTCGTGAAGGCAAAGTTGAAATTTGACCAGTAGGGAGAAGGGGGTGGGGGAGGATGGGGGGAAGGAGGGACAGAGAAGGGGGGGCGAGGGAGGGGAGCACCGAGGAGAGGGAGGGGAGGCTGCAGGTGGGGGGACAGCATGAACAATGGCTTAGATGTCCTTGAGCCACAGTAAGACTCTGGACTACTGATATAATAAATGCAGATCCCTGGGCCCACCCCAGCCCCCCAGGATCAGAATTGCTAGACCTGGGGCCTGGGAACCTGCATTTTTAGCAAACTCTGCAGGTTCTCACTGACATTACCACTAGTAGCTCGAAGGTCCCAGGTGGGCACACGCACCTCGTCATTATTCCTGAGCGACTCGGGCGGAGGTGTCATCCGGGCTCACACGGAGCTGTTGCAGCTGCGCCCACTGCTCACGACCTTCCCTGTCCTGGGCTCCTCACTGCTTACCGAGCAGGACGCTGGCCAGCTAAGGGTGGTGGCCTTGGGGGGGCTGTGGCGCCTCTGTCCCGGGCGCACGCGGTGGGCCCAAGGCCAGGTGGGGAGGCCCTGGGCGCCCAGAGGGGGCCCACCCTGCCTGCCTGGTGTATTACTCTAACGCTGGTGCGTGCCCGGGGCCCCAGGCTGGATGTGGAGTGAGTCTCAGAGTCCTGTCTTCCCAGGGGCCCTGGGCTCGGGTCCAGGCCCCGCCATTCAGGGCAGACTTCCCCGGGAGCGCCGGCCCTGGTGTGAGCCGGGAACTGGCCGACCCACCCTCCACTCTGGGGACTTGTCCAGCCACCCAGATCCTTCCCAGACTGGGGTCAGCTCCCCTGTCTTGCTAGGGGTGCCACCTTGTCCCGTGGGCACCTGCCCAGAAGATGTGGGGATGCCGCGGGCACAGTGGGGGACACCTGGCAGGTGCCGGCCACATTCCCAGAGATCCTGCCATGTCCGCTTTCTTCTCAGACCATGGTCTCCCTGCACAGGGAGACCACAACTTTCTCGGGACATGCCATTGTCTGGAGCTCTGTGGTGACCCCCGATTCAGGCCGGGGATCTCTGGGGCCTCGGGAAGTCGTGTGACAACCTCGGAGGAGCCCCTTTGCAGGGACAGGGCTCTGCGGCCCAGCTGGGGTCCCCGGATTCCCCTGGTGTGGGTGAACTCTGGACGCAGTCTACTGTCTGTGGCCCCCTGGCCTGGGCCTCAGCAGGAGCTCAGACGGGGCAGTGCTGGCTAGACACTGGCTAAGGGCTTTGGGAAGCAATATTGCCCCTCTCTGCACCTTGGGCGGGGAGCAGACTCTGTCTCTGACCAGCAGACTGGCCGCCGAGGACCCCTGAGTCTGCATTTCTCCCTCCTTAGGGCAGCGACCAGGAGGTGTTCCTGAAAAATCCATTTTTAAAGCAAATTACACAGTTGTTCTCCAGTGGCGAGGTCGGGAAGGGTTCCACGGGAGGAGAGTGGGGCTGCACGTCAGCAGTCACTTGAACAGATTACCTGCAGTCCGGACCTGTCCTGGTCAGGGAGCCTCGGGGGGGGCCTCCTGCACCGCCCCGGCCTCCTCCTCGGCCCCACCCCCACTGGGCCTCGGCGGTGGTCCCTCTGTCTGCACCCGCCAAGGCTCTTGCAGTCACCGCCTGCGACGGTGGGCCGGCCAGGGCTCTGTGGGTCTGGGGGCTCCCCTGCTCACACCCCCTGTCTCAGACAGAAGCCACACGACTGAGGAAAGGGTGCTCCTGACGGGCTTCTAAATCGGCACGTTCCCTCTTGTCCTTTACTTTAAAATTCTGTTTTATTGAAGCAATATGCTAAGTGCATCGTTCAAAGCCAGATCGCTCTTCAAGCTTTATCATAAGCCCTCACCTCCCCGCCTCCGCCTTCCTGGAAGCAAAGGCTTCCAAATTCCCATCTGGTTTGGTTCGGTCTGGTTTTATCAGCTTGGCGTGTTCCTCCCTGTTTCCAAACCACATGCTCATTCTGCGGCATTTGACGTTTAATTTTGGACACCACCTCTTGACGTCCTCGATGACAGGTGCGCGCTGAATTCTCTCCGGGCCCCACTGCCCCTTCCTACTTGCCTCCCCGTGTAGGGCGATCACTGCCGTCACATCTTGGATTACGTTACTATTCAATATTTATCAATATGTCAACGTTTGAGTAAATCTTTTCAATCAGGTTTAATCAATAAATCAATTCTCCAGTCAAATCGCGGCTGCGTGTCCATCAATACTCTCCCTCTCTCCGTGGTGAACCATGGTCGTCCTTGAGCAAGACGTTCTGCACTTTCCCTCATGTTAAGCCCTGCGTTCTGTGTGCTGAGTTCTCTGTGTCCCGTCACCAAGTCTTGCCCGAGCGTCTCAACAACGTGGTGGGAGCATGGCTCCTCCTCAGTGCTCCCCGCAGCGGGACTCCTCCAGCCCAGTTTTCCTGGAGATGCCTTCTCCCACCTGCTCTCCGTGGCTTGGCGCCCGCCTGGGAAAGCCTGCCTGTCTCCCCTGATGAGCCCGGGGGTCCTAGAGCCCAGGCCTTCCTTTTTGCCGTCTCCCACCCTCCTCTGGTGCTCGTCCTTCGGGATGTCCTGGCCGAGGGTGTGGGCAGTGCCTTTCTGCAGGCGCCGCATGGCCAGAGAGCTGGGTGTAGAATTCGGGGTGGGTGTGCCCTCTTGGGCCTGGATGCTCCACCCTGGCCCTGCTTCCAAGGTGACAACAGGCAAGTCTGAATGCCTTCTGATGCCCGCGATCCTGGTTGGTGACTTATTTCCATTGTCCCCTGGAACAGAGCTCCCCTAGTGGTGAAATTTCACAGTGGTGTGCTGGGTGGCCCTGTGCTGGGTGGCCCTGTGCTGGGTGGCCCTGTGCTGGGCGCTTGGGGCTCCTCGGGATCTGGCGTGCAGCCTTCCCCGGGATGTGCGGGGCGGCGGGGGGGTCCTGGTCTCTGGGGCCTCGGGTGGGGGATGGGCCTCCACCTCCCACGTCCTGCCCCCTCCCCACCATCTCTCCTTCCTCGCAGGGTCCTCAGCCCCCCACCTGCGCAGCTTCTAAGTCGCTCTGAGCCCCTGTTGTCCTCTCACCCACTGCACTCTGTGCAGGCCTGTGTCTGATGCTGAGAAACTGGACACCCTGAAATGTGCTTCTCCGGAGGATCCAGTACGTGCATTTGGGTCCTTTCTTCCCGGGACTACCGTGGGATTTCAGGCGATGGGGCAGCCCTGGGCCCACAGCCAGGCGTGGAAATCCACCGCGGGACAGCAGGTCGCAGAACGTGGAGGAGCGCACCAGCCTGTTCCTTGCACGGGGCTCAGTATGCTCACGCGGGGATCGACCTATAGAAGGACGCTGATCACAAAGTTCCTGGTGATTCTCACTTCTAGGTGGTGAGCCTGGAGGTGACTTCCACTCCTGTCTGTTTATTTTTCTGCATTATCTGAATGTTTTCCTGCAAATATGTGTTGCCTTTATGAAAGCCGTTTTCACCTTGGAGAAGGAAAATCATGCACTTGAATCGTCCCCTCACGGCTTAAAAGCCTGTGCTGGCTCCCCACGGCTCACCGAGAGCGCGTCCTGGTGTCCTGACGAGGCATCTGGAGGCTTCCCGAGTGGCACTCCATTTCCTCCCCCTTGCCAACCCCTCCCTGCCCCTGCTTGTCCCCAGATTCACCGGGCCCTTGCTCCATCTCCTCCCCAGCGCAGGCCCACTTGAACTGCACGGCCGGGAGCCTGGGGGGGACCACTCACCCACACTTGCCAGCACGGGTAAGGATTTGGGCGTACGGTTTGTCCTCTGGTCTTTTCCATGCGCTCCGAACAGGACAATGAGCATGGACGGCTCACAGGGGATTTGTCCGCTAATACACACACCAGGGGCCCAGCAGGCACTCAGGACTCAGGAGACAGGGAAGACATGTTTGAGGGCGCGTGAACAAGGGCAGAGTAAAGTTCACACGAGAGCAACGGAAGCAAGCCGTGAGTTAGCATTTCTGTTTCTCTTCTGGGTGAGAGACAGAATAAGGACCTACGAGAACAATCGCGGTTCAGTCGAAGTAAATGCAAAAAACTGGTTTACAGACAGGTGAAGAAGGGTTTATTTATCTGGGAAATTGATGCTTTCTTTAACAAGTCAGTAGACGGTTGTTCTGGAAGGCGGGGACTAATTGTTCAGACCTCGGGATTTTAACGGGTTTATGTGTATAAATAGCCACTTCATTGTTCAAAGTAACGTTTAAATACATGGAAGGAATCAAGTTAGTGTTTGTTCCCCCCCCCCCCCGCCCCTTTTTGAGATAAGCTGGTTAATTGGGAGTTCATTTGTTTTGGAATTACTCAGGCCTTTTCTGTTTGAGCCCTGGGAGTAGAAGTTCTCTCTTCCAAGCCATAAAATTTCCACGCACAGCACTGAGAGCAACAGAATGGGGGAATAGTAAATGCCATTAGGAGCTGGATTTTATTTTGCGGGATTAATTTTTGTTCTTCAGGCTGAACTCTGTGGGTCTCCTCCGTGGGTTTAAAAGCCGGGAGAAGGAATCTTGGACCCCCTTTGCAGCCACAACACCCCCAGCGCATGGAGAGGAGCAGCCCTGGGGCTGGCGCGGCCCGAGGGTGGCCCTGTGTCCTGGTGTGGGTGGGGGCACGTGGGGCCTGCTGGTTCCTCAGCTCCGGCCAGGGGGAGGAGGGAGCTAACAGTTGGTGGTCACCCAAGGCGACCCAGGCCCTGAGGTCCACAGGTTCATGTGATTGGATGGGGTCTGTGACTCCAGGAGAGGAGAGTGTGTTTGGCCTTCAGGCTCTCGTGAAGGAGGAGGGCCGGGAGGGGGAGGCCCCGCTGCTGTCAGCCCCTCTAGTGCGGAGACCCACAAGGCTGAGCGCGGGGAGGGAACTGAGCGAGGTGTCTTTCTAGGCTGGCCTAGAGGGAAGGGCTGAGTCATCAGCCTGCCCCGGGGCAGTCTGGTCCTCAGGGCCCAGCTCCTGGAATGAATCCCAGGGCCCCAGGACAGAGGCAGGGGTGGGCCTGACAGATTCTGGACGGGCCTGGACCCCAGGAGGCAGACCTGCAGGCTTGCGTCCGTCTGGTCTATGCCCCCTCCCCTCCCCTTCTGCCAGGCAGGGATCCAGAACACAGCCAAGTGATGGGACCAAAATGAAGTGTTCCTTCTAAAGGGGGAAACAGTCCATTCCTCTTTATCTCCGAAGCTGACAGCTTGGAATGTCCTCTGGGCACAGAGCTCTGATGGAGGAGGAGGCCGGTGTCCTCGGACAAACAACGGGCTGTGTGCCCCGCTGGGTGTGGGAAGGGGGCGTGAGGGGTGAGTCAGACACAGGCCCTTCTGCAGCCTGGGGCGCCGTTTCTCAAAGCCTGTGGTTGGTGAAATGCAGATCCCAGGGTCCCTTGCCTAAACCGAATGAAGCCAGTTGTGGGGGTGGGGGCTGGGAATCTGCATCCCACAGAGGCCCTGGTAGTCTGGGCGCACCCGAGTCTGAGGACCCCTGTCCTGCAATGTCACTCTAACAATGGACGCGTGGACTGACGCCTTCTGACAGGTGGTGTAATGCCCCGAGTGGCAGCAGGGGGAGGCCGCTGCTGGCCGGCTGGAGGCCCATCCTCGGGCAGGCGGTGTGAGGATGCAGTTCTGAAGGATGGGGAGCGTCGTTAGCAGAGGGATTGTGGGAAGGAAAGGCCGGGATAGGACTGTCCTTCCAGGTGGAGGAAACAGCACAAGCAAAGGCCCAGGGGCAGGGGGCTGGGCAGAGAGTCAGGTGGGACCTGATGGAGAGTCGGGTGGGGGCTGGTGGGGAATCAGGGGCTGTCCGTTTAGGCTGCAACCCACACTCCCCATGGGGAGATAACGGGGGCTGTGTTGTCCTAAAATGAAGTATTTAGGTAAGAGATGGGCCCCGAGGGAGAAGGTTCACCAGAGCCCGAGTCTGGGCGCACCTCCCGCCCCGTCTCAGCAGAGCTGGGGATGATCCCTGCCCCCTGGGCATGCTGGATGGCAGGTGCAAAGAGAGCATCCTGGGCCTCAGCCAGAGTGGGAGCAGTTTGCAGAGTGAGCAGAGCACCGGGCTCAGGCCCAGCCCAGCCTCTCTGCATGCTTCCCTTGCCTGGTGCTCTCCCCACCCCGGCCAACCCCTGCTGGGTTTAAGGCCCAGAAAAAGGGCCACCTTGCATCACTTAGCTCTGGTCACAACAGTGCCACGTAAGGAACCATCACAACACAGTGGTTTACAACAGAACATGTTTCTTTCTTGCGCGTGAGTCTGCAGCTGGCTGGGGTTTGGCTGCTCGGAGTTGAGCAAGGGTGGGCTTAGCTGTAGACAGTGTATGCCTCTTTCCAGGCGCAGCGGACCACCCAGGCAGGTCCTTCTCATGGTGGAGGTTGGAAGCTCCCAGACAGACAAGCAGAATCATGCACTGTTTCTTAAGCCTTAGGCCCTGAATGTATCTGCTGTCATTTCCACCCATACCCTACTGGCCGAAGCAAGTCCATGGCCGGGCCCAGCATCACTGTGGTGCCCATGGGGGGATGGAGGGGCCTTTGCCTTATAGTAATCTGATGTTCCATCTACCTCCTCTGTAACGTTTCCCTGAATCCCCAAGAGAGAGACAGCCACCCCCTCTGAATCCCGGGCCCTCACTCTGTCACAGCCTTATGAGCCTGTGGTCATGGAAATCTGTCTGTGCACACACTGAGCTCCCCTAGGGCATTGTGACCCTCCCTGTCTGCAGGGAGGCAGGGCTTCTCCAGGAATGAAAGGAGGGAGGGAGAGAGACAGAGCCACAGGCAGAGAGGACTGGAGGGAAGTCTGGCTCCCTGGGCTGGGGGAAGGGTGCATCTCAAGAGCCTGGGGATCAGAGCCCGAGGACCTGCACTTCCGGGCTCTTCTGCTGCTGCCCCTGACGATGGAGGCAGCCTGGCCCAGAGAGTCCAGGGCTGCCGCCCTGCAAGCCAGGAAAACGCCTGCTGTGCAAACTTGCTCTTTCCTCGGCTGGCAGTCGGAGAGAGCCGACTTTCTCTCTCCCTCTCACTTCCTCTCTTATCCTCAGGCTCCCTGACTCTGCCTGCGAGGTGTGGGAGGTGGGCCAGGAGAAGGGGAGCAGGCACACGGGGAGCACCCACGGTGTCCCTGGAGCACCTGTGGAACGAAGCTGAGCCTCCCCAGGCTCTGCACACAAAGGGACTTGCTTTTGTCATGAAAAATGTGAGCCTGGATCTCAACACCTCCAAACGCCTTTCAAAGGAGTAATTGCTTGACTGCAATTATTTTAGGAGGTTTAACTAAGCCACATGGGTGCTTTTTAAGAATATTTGAGCTTAAAATTCCGCCCACAGCCCTCAAGGGTGGGGGCCCTGAGAGGTGCCCAGAAGCCTGAGTCTGCGAGGCTCTGTGGACACTTGGCTCTGCTGTGCCCCAAGAGGGGGTCCTCGGGAGGGGTTTCTGGCAATGAAGCCAGCTCCACCCAGGGAGGCACAGGGACCCGGTTGCCAAGGAAATGGCCTCCCTTGCACTCTGAGGGAGCTGGGCACCTCCTGGCCCGCGAGGCACTGTGCTGGTCGGAGAGCAAGGCCCCGGGGGGGGGGGGGGGGGGGGGGAGGAAAAGGTGATTTTCTCTGTGACAAGCGCTTTCCTGCGCCTCCGTGTCCTCACTGATCAAATGGGACAAGAACGTTCCTTACCAGGTTTTTGCAGGGAGTCAATAAGAAAACGCACGTGCAATGCCTGACTCAGGGCTGGCAGAGAATGTGCCCCCCACACATGCCCACCCAGCTCTCTGGCTCCGGGAGCGGCTCACCTTCTGAGTCCGGGGTAATGTTGGGAACACCAGCCTGGAGCTTCTGGAGACACTTCCGGCATGCACCCCAAACAAGGCAGAATAGGACACAAACGGAAACCTGCCCCAGCCACCTCGGGACGCAACCCCCGACGCTGGTGTGGGCAGACGCTTCAGCAAGGTGCTAGGTAACCATTTCCCTGAGAATCTACCCTGAAGCAGTTTATGCACGCGGTAGGAGAAGATGAGCGATGGGCACGGTCAGCGGAAGCTGTTGAGAAGGTCACTGTCACGGCGTTCCAGCCCCCGCTGGCCGGGTTTTCACGTCCTCCTGGAAAAGGCGGACCCAGATCCCCCGCTCTGGGTCCAGCCGTCGGACAGGAGCTGTGGCTGGACTTGGGGGTCAGCTGGAAGGGGACACGGTGCACCTCGAGGGAACGTCCCCACCACTCCTGTGCCTGAGCCTATGTTTAGGGGAGGAAACAGGCACAATTGCGTAAGGCATTTGCCCAAGGCCGCTCAGAAGCAGGACACAGAATGGCATGGCCCGGCTCAGACCAGGCCTTTTCCAGTACCATGACCGCCCGCTGGCTCGTGTCCCTCCCGGTGAGAACAGCCCCGGGCGCCTCCCCTCACCCAAGAAAACCCACTGCACAGTCTGCAATAAAGCTGGCCCGGCTGACGGTCCCTGTCTGGGGACCCGGAAGGCAGGGCTGTCGTGTCCCAGGGGGCTGCAGAGGGTGGCAGGGCCACGCCACCGTCCAGCTCCCCGAGAGCCTGACAGGCTGCTTCTGCGCGGCACCCACACCCTCCCCAGTCCTCATGTCCACCCACCCAGGAGCCCGGCAGTGGGGACGACAGTGACCAGAGGGGGCCGAGCCGGGTAGGGTGAGATGGACTCTGACACCAGCTGTGCCAACCATCTCGTGGCTCCTCCCCATTCTACCGAGAATGCTTGAGCGACGTTCCACCAAGGACACGCGGCTGGCTCCATGCTGGGGTTGCCAAGGTCAAGGGCCCACGGCCCTCACCAGCATCCCGTCCCGCCTCGCTGAGAGTGGCATCCCCTGGCCCCCTCCCATGTGTCCCTGTCCCCAGGCCAGGAACTCTTCCTCACGGTGGACGTGACCGCAGGGAAGGTTGGGGTGACTTGGGTCTCAGGGCTGCGTCCGAGCTGCGGGTAGGCCTGCGGCAGCCCCTCCCTAAGACCCGCTCCTGACAGGTGTCTGTGACCTGAAAGCATGCTGTTCCTTCACTCCTTGAACCCGAGACCCCACGGGGACCTGCAAGGGTGGAATTAGTCTGGGCTTAGGTCCTCAGACTGTTTATCATGGGCGTTGTCCTTGACCCACTCGGTGGGCAGAGTCCAGTACTGTCATCAAAAAAGGCCTCCAGGAAGGTCATATTGACGAGTGCAAACTTCTTTCTCATGTATGGTGTCATTTAAATCAACACCTACCCGGCTGGTTGGCTGTCACCTCTTTCTTCCGAGGGAAGAAAAGTCATGATGCTGCAGGAATGCTTCAGTCCCCACGGCCATGTGACTCAGCTGGGTTTCCTCCTCATTCACCATGACCCCAGCTCACAGGCCTTGGGGACCCCGTGCAGAGCCGGCTCCTGGTGCCATCCAGCGCCCGCCAGCAGGTGACCTCAGGCAAGACGGTCCCTCCTCCGGCCTCAGAGCCCCCATCTTCTCCCCATCCACCAGGAAGGAGGATATCGGGGGTTGACGGCATCGCAGTCCGCTGGGACTTTAGTCTCTGGCCACAGATGCTTGTGGGTGGTCACCAGCTGGTGACATCTGCCTGCTCTCCAGAGCCACCTCGGGAGGGACCCCGGTGGCCCCTGCAACAGGGGTCCACTGCCTGTCCACGTGTGGGTCACGGGCACCCCCAGCCTCAGCAGGGAGCGTGGTGGGAAGCTGTCCCTCTCGAGCACGAAGACGGCCGGGGACAAGCCACTGAGAGCTGCTACATGGTCAGGAGTGTCTGGATGGCTTCCGGGACCACTGCCTCTCGCATCTGCACTTCTCACCAGGTAACGGGAATTTGCCCAAATGCTCTGACTGAGCACGGTAGCTTTGCCAGTTCATTTGCTGCTTGAGCCACGCTGATGGAGGCACGGCGCCCGGAACCAGCAGGAGGACCTGTCCCCTCCCCTCGGGTCACAGCCACGAGAGACCCACCCCCGCTGCGTCCACGGGGCTCCCCACGGCTGCTCATTGTGGGTGGGATGCAGGTGGTTTTTATGTTCTTTGCTTTTTCTTATATTTTCCCAAGTTTCTACAATGGAAGTGGCTTATTTTTACAATCAGAGAAGAAAAAAAGCAAGATGAGGTGTTCTACCCTCATGGTGATGGAGACCAACCATGTTCCTTACAGCCCCGCGGGGAAAGCCTCACGTCACTGGCTGCTGGTCTCAATGGCCCAGCCCCTGAGATTGGGATGACCCCCCAGTCGCGCAGAGTGGCCTTGCCTCCTCCCAGGAGGGGCCGCCACTCCCGGTCTGGTCCAGCTCTCGCTTTCCTCCTGTGGCCGGTCAGCTGTGGGGGCAGCCGGCCCACCCCCACCCTCGCCACAGGTGGGCTTTGCTGCCCTCCCCACCAGCTGCAACCGCAGAGCCCCTGCACCAGGCCGGGTGGGGACACTCGCAACATGTGGGTCCAGGGCCCTCTATCTCTCAGCCCCCGGACACGGGCAGAAAAGCCCCAGCCCCTCCTTGTAAGGGGCTTATGGCACAAGCCTCGTCACTTCCTCTTCAATGCCTGGTGCCCCCGAACCTTGGCACCCAGGACACTCACCGGGCACATGCTGGCCTCGGGCCCCTCCCGTAGCCTTACTCTCCTCCTGGGCTCCCCCGTCTGCACCTCAGACTGGACTGCGGCATCCTGCCTCTGGATTACCTCAGGCATATGTCCACCCTCTTATAGGGTCCCTTGCACCCCGAGGAGGGCCCTGAAGCTCAGAGGGCAACGGTGACCTTCCCGGGGCCTTAGAGCATCAGAGCCTTGAAAGTGGCTTCCTCCCACTGCCTGCCTCTGTCAGCCCGGGTACCCCACCTGGGGCCTAGGGCACTGTGGCGGCCTCATCTGGCATTCCTGACCCTGAGACAGGGGCTAGGGACTCAGGAAAATGAGGGGGAAGTTTCTGACTCCCCCCAGAAAAGAAACCCCACCTGGGCAGAAGCCCTTTCCCTCTCAGCTGCTCAGAGAATTTTGCTTTCTGCCCTGCCCGTGGGCTTGCAGGGCTGTTTGCGCACATGTGCATTCCCCATTAGCCTGAGCTTCTCTGGGATGGGATCGGACCTGTCTCCGCTCTGCATGGACGGAGCCCAGGCTGTTTTTACCTACCTTGTCTGTCCATCCCCCTGCCATTCCCCCGGGGCCCTGGGCCAGAGTGGGAGCCACAGCATAGACCCGCAGTATGCTTCACCCCACCGGGTCTCGAATCCCTGGAGGTGGTCCAGATGGTCGTGAGGGTCCACCTGGGATGCCTCCAAAGCAGGCAAAGCAGGATTGCTGCTCCCATGATGAAGCCCACGTGGCTCGCTTTTTTACACTCATCCATCCATCCATCCATCCAACCATCCATCCATCCATCCATCCTTCCATCCGTTCTTTATCCAGCAGCCGTCCATCCATCTAGCCATCACTCACTAGCAATTACTCGCCACCCCCTGTGTCAGGAATTGATGAATAAGGCATAGGCCCCGCTCCCTCTGGAGGCTCAGAACCTCAGAACCATCTGTGGCTCCCCAGGTGTTTGACACTTCCCCGTTCTCCATGGCTGATTGCAGAGAAAGCTTGTTTCTTGGTGGATCCCATCCCTTGCATTTCAGTAGCTACTTAACCTAATCTAAAGCTTTGGCCTTGGTAGAATTGATTTCAGCGGAGAAGGAAATAATATTCCATTAAAGTCACTGAAAAATTGATCATCCAATTTCCGTGAGATCTCAGAGGTAGAGATGCTAACGACCATGTGGACGGGGTTTCTGTGCTTGTGCTGCTCAAGGTTTGCGTCAACCCCAGGCTAAGAGCCGCTGTGAGCTGCTGTGGGTGTCGGGGAGACCGGGGTGGGCAATGAATATTTGACACTCTGGGATTCCGTGTGCTTCCTGCTGTGTTCGTCCCTGTAGAGCACAAAGCTCGGCCCCTCATGCCCCTGACAGTGCAGCTCCAACTGGCCGGGCCCCGGGAAGCATGCGAGGCGGCGAAGGGCCCAGGGACGTGCTCCCTCGGGCTCCTTTCCGCTTACTTTCCAATGGCCACCATCGGCTGGGATGCTGGGTTCTCTCCCTACCTGCACGTCCGACACTGTGACCCCGCGCCCCTGTTGTTGAGGTCTCCCAAAGAGCAGCACGCATAGACCCTCCTCCCATCAAGACACAAATGGGGGAGGCAGGTGGGAGCCTTGTTTTTGGGTTCTCAACTCATCCCACCCTCTGCTCCCAACTCCGTGGTTCTGGCTGCTCCCCCGCACTCCCGAGGGGGGCACTCACAGGGCCACTGCCCCCCCCAGCGCAGACCCCCACCAGCCCCCCAGGGTGCCCACCGTCCGGCTTCCCGGGACTTGGGGAGCACTCAGTCCTGCTCACATTGCTGTCTGCGCTGGTGCTGGTGACACGGATGTGCCAGGACGTTTGCCAGCTGCCACCTTGGGTGGGATGTCGATGGTGGGCAAGGCTGGGGGTATGCTGGAAATCTCCCTGCTCTCTGCTTGCTCTGCTACGACTAAAACTGCTCTAGAAAATCATGCCTACGTCCATAACAACACACAACCAGTCCCAGCACGACACTGAGTTTTCATCAGTGTACCCCTGGACCTTGGCATTTTCCTCCTGCAACCACACAGCGGGGAGGAAATAAACCAGGCCCCCCACCACTGACCCCCCCCGCAACCGACCCCGGGGGCATCTGCAGTGCAGTGCCAGGGCAGGGCTGGGAGGCGGGAGGGCCCTCCGCCCTTTCACCCTGAAGAAAATGAGGTTGGGAGGCAGATGGCGGGGCTGGGAACGTGTGGATGTGTCAGGGGCAAGCCTGTGCCCGGGTGCTGGCTTTTCCCGCCCCGCTGCACCATGGTCCTAAACTCAGGGAGGGCATGGGGCCCGAGGTGACAAGCTCACGGACCGCGGCTTCTCGGCCGCCTGCCTCTCTGCCCTACTTGACGCGGGTCTGCTTATCCAGCGTGTTGGCCTCGCCAAGCATTTCCCGCCTTCCACTTCGAGGGGAAAGGGCCAATTAGAATGAAGAAATCAGATTCACAGGCAGGATTGCTTTCACAGGCCTGACTCCCGCCCTGGCCCATCTCCTTCGCAGCATTCCCGGGGGACCTGGGCTCGTCCCCGAGACTCCCCGGCCCTGGCAGGACAGAGTGGGGCTCTGCGCAGGACCAACGGTCAGCAAGCCGGCCCCTGTGGCAGCGGGTCCTTGGTTCAGAAAAGGTTGACCTGACCAAGCCACCTCCCTGGCCGGGCACAGCCCCGCTGGAGGCCGGGTTTGCTGTCCCTCTAGAAAAGCGCGTGCGGAGATGCGGCTCTCCAGTGTGGAGCTGCTCCGATCTGGTCTCAGCACCGTGGTTCGGGCATTCGGTTCTGAAGGCCTGGGGTCCACAGCGCCGTCTGCACAAAGCTGCGGCCCCCTGGCGCTCTGGGACTGCAATTCCCATGGTCTGCTTCCCACCGCGAGCTCCCTGACCGAGGGACAGGCCTCCGCCTGCCCGTCCATTCTCCTTCCCAGGACCGGGTGCAACTATCCCGGAATGGTGCCCAGGACTGAGTTCTGGTTTTCTTGAATAAGGGGGAGCCATGGGCTCCTTCCCGCTGCATTGAGCCGCCATGGGGGCCTGCCCTCACCCTTTCACTCGTCCCCACAGTTAGCCTCCGCAGCCGGTGTGGCCGGGGGTGGGGGACCAGGAGCTGACGGAGGTGTGTGCCTCCCAGACTGGAGAAGAGCAGGTTCTGTTTCCAAGGAAACTTCCACGCTTCTCCGGACATCAATGGACTGTTCATCATCCTGTCTCCTCCATGAGCTTGCTGAGGACAGAGGCAGCAACACAGAAAGCAGGCGAGTGCATTCTGGAGGCTGGACTGCCCGCCTTCGATCTGGCAGGGGTGCCCATCAGAGGGGGCTGTGTCCTGAAACGGCAGCCACCGACCTGCAGTGCTGTGCTGGCCGGGCCGCCTGTTCGGAGAGACCCTGCAGGAGACAGTGCCTTCTCCAGAGGTGGAATTTGCAATTCCCAATTCACTAGCATGGTAGAGAGTGTGACCCAGAAGGTAGACTGCCCCTCGTTGGCTCTGGCACTTCCTTGCTGTGTGTCTTCGGGCAAGTTTCTGAACCTCTCTGGGCCTCTGCTCCTCATCTGTGACATTGGGATAATCATAGTGTCTACCTCAGAGGGGTGGTTTCAAGGCCAAGTAAGTTAATGGATGTACACAGCAGCCCCCAGTTTAGAACGGATTCTCAGTAAATATTAGCTGGCTGCTGAATGAGACATTCACCACCGGTGGGAACGGTGAGACATGGGAGGCTTCCAGAGAGCTTGCTGGGTGCACAGCGCACGGCAGGCGAGGTAAGTGGTCCGTGAAGGAGGGACACCCGCCCTGCCGGGAAGACACCTGCTCTTCACCGAGGATCCTCCTTCCACAGGGTCTCTGGGCAGAGATTATGCTAAACTCAGGGGTTGACAGGGTTGGCATCCTGAGTGGTCCGGAACGGAGCTCGAGGGAGCAGGGCCCCCTCCTCGAGACAGTGCTGGCCTGAGCAGGGCTGGCCGGTGGGCACCCTCCTGGGGATGGTGAGGCTGAAGCTGAGGCCAGCGCAGCCTGACTCTTGAAGCCCCCACCTGCAGGTGACGCGGCCCCAGACGTGTAGCGGGCAGGCCTAGAATGGGCTCGGCACAAGATGGGGGCCAGGGAGATGCTTCCGGCCCCAGAGGTCGCGTGGAGGTTGGGCTCAGGGCCGCCTGCACCCCTGCCACCTTCCCCCTGTCCCCCGAGGCGTGCTTCAGGTCTCCAGTGGTTCCAGGAGCTCTGGGCTCCCAGACCTTGCCCTGCAGGGAGCTCCTGGCCCTGAGGAGCAGAGGCGGAGCCCCGGCCTGAGGCCCCGTGGCCCTGCTCTAGCAGAAGGGTGACCGGGAGCTCCCCATCCTGCTGCTGAGGAGGTCAGAGCTGAGACTCAACCGGGCAGCACCACGGCCCCACGTTCCTCTCCTGCGGCCGCTGTGACAGATTGTCACAAACCCAGCAGTTTGGCAGCGGACGTTTATCATGTCGCACTTCTGTGGGTCACAAGCTCCGTGGGTGTGGCTGCTTCCCCCGCGGCTGGTCTCACGCACAAGGCCAAAGTCAAGGTGTAGCCTGCGCTCTTCTCTGGAGGCTGTGTAGGGGAATCCAGTTCTAAGCTCTGTAGGTTGTGATAGAATTCAGTTTCTTGGGTTTGTGATGGTTAATTTTATGTATCAGCTTGGCTGGACCACAGTACACAGAGATTTAGCCAAACCCTTTTCTGGATGTTGCTGTGAAGGTATTTTTAAAACAAGATTAATATTTACATGCGTGGACTTTGAGTAAAGCAGATTATCTTCTATAATGTGGGTGGGCCTCATCCAATCAGTCGACGGTCTTAAGGAAAAATCTGAGGCAGAGGGAATTCTGCTTCCGGACCCTCCGGGCTCCAGTTGCAGCACCAGCTCCTCCCCAGTCTCCAGCCTGCTGGTCTACCCTGAAGATTTCAGATTTGCCAGCCCCACAGTCATGTGAGTCAATCCCTCAGAATAACTCTCCCTGCCTCTGCGCGTACACATCCCATTGGTCTGTTATACACCGCTGCAGAAATGAGGCCCCACCCCTTGCTGACTTCAGCCAGGGCTCGCTCGGCATCTGAAGGCCGCCTGAACTCAGTCACGCTGCCCTCCATCTTCCAACCAGCAATGGTGGGTGGATGCCGGGTGGATGGCAGTCTTCAGTCACGGGCCACCCTCGGACCTGGGAGCGGGGTCAGCCCAGTTGAGTACAATCAGAGAGCAGAAGGGGGGTGTGTGTCCCATGGGACAGAAAGGGGAGGGGGCCGGGTGAGGGCTCGCAGGGGCAGGGGGCTCACAGCAGCAAGGTGATCCCGAGGGTGTGAAGGAGGGGCTGTCTTCAGTGAGTCAAAGGAAACTCACAGTGGACAGTGAAGCATCCGGGCACTAGTCTGTTGGGAGCCAGGGCTGCCCAGGCCTGAGGGCCATACAGGGAGCATTGCCAGCCCCGGAGAGAAGGCTGTGGTCGTAGTTGAGGGACGGGGCTGCCCCATAGAAGCTGCAGCCTGCGTGGGCCCCACGGGGAAACCCTCATCTCTCGTCCCTTCCCACTCTCTCTGGGGGGCTCCAGTTGGCCAGACCCAGTGAGAAGCTGAAGGCAGGGGGCCCCGTTGCAACAGCCACCAGGTCTGGGGGGCAGGCGGCGAGCAGGGTCTGGAGGGGTGGAGAACAACGGGCTCACAGCCCAGCCCCTGCTTGCCAACCTGCAGCTGTCAGTTTAACGAGAAATGTTCACAGCCCGTGTGAAAGAAACCATAAAGCACTCCTGCGAGGCACACAGAGACCCAAAATAGGGAGGTTAGGACATTCCAACATCATCAAGATGTCAGTTCTTTCTAATTTAGGGTATAAGTTTAATGTGATCCTAATAAAAATTCCAGTGAACATTTTTTCTATGGAGCTAGCGTTGATACTAAAGTTCATATGGAAAAATAAACATACCAGACTAGCTAAGGGAACGCTGAAGGGGAAAGGCTGTGTTGGGTGGGGACTGGCCCCAGCAGGCGGTAGACGCTCTGCAGGGAGCCCTGTGGCAGGTGCGGGCCTCCAGCTGCGGGGTGGGGGCGGCCTCGGTGCCCCACAGCAGCCGCGATCTTTCAAACAAAACCGTGCTGGGACAGACACATAGCCGTTTGGAAGAAGATAAAATGAGATCCATTTCTCACCCAAAGATAAGAATAAACTCACGAAATGAGAGTTAAGGTGCACAAGGTTTAAATACACAAATCCCGGAAGCAAACGCAGGTGAATCCTTCCACAAGCAGAGTATAGGGAAGGGCTTTCCGGACATCGTGAGTAAAAACCCAGATCCAATAACAGAAAGTCTCAGCAATTTTGTCTGCAGAAACACGTTTGCACAGGAAAAAGATAAGCAAAGTTAAAAGACAAATAAACTAGGGGAAAATATTTGGAACTTGCTTCATAAATAAAAGGGTGGTAACCCTAACATGCAAAGAACTTTTAAAAGGTGAGGAGTGAAAATGCCAAATCATACAGGAGCATGAACAAGTACACGAGGAACCATTCCCAGCAAAGGAAACGGGAATGGCCCTTGGAAGCACGACGAGGCGTCCGACCTCACTCCTGCGAGAGAGACGCGCACTGAGGTCGCACGAGACCGCGTGTCCCCTCCGTGAGATCGCTCGAGCTGCTGGAGAAGCCTTGGAGGGGCAGGGCGAGGCAGGCACGGTGGTGGGACCCAGAGTGATCTAGCAGATGGACACATGTTCGCCCCTCTGACCCGGCGACCCCACCTCCAGGGATTGGGCTCTGACAACACAAACTACGCAGGCACAAGGACGTTTGCTACCGCATTGCTCGTCATCGCAGAACAGCGAGAACTGTGTGTGCGAGTTGGCACAGTCCTCAAAGGCAACAAAATAAAAAACAAACAGGTAGGATTGTATCAGAGTAGAAGTTTCTTGCTCCACACAGGACATCATCCAGAAACTGAAAAGACAACCTATGGACGCAGAAAAACCACTTGCACATCATATATGTGGTCATGGGTTAATGTCCAAGACAAGTAAAGACCTCACCCAGCTCAGTAGCCAGAAAGGGGTCACTCATTACAATAATGGCTGGAGGAGGACATGAGGGTGCGCTGGCCATGGCATCTGTCACCCCGGTGATCACCAGTGTTGATTCGGCTGATCTGGCTGGCTGGGCGGGTGTCCCCGTCCTCCCTCATGGCTCCACGTGTGTGCCTCCCAAAGCTGCGTGTCTGGCCGGAGAGGACGACCTTCCCCGATAGGGGAGGACCGTTCTTCGGTCAAGGGTATACGGGTGGCCCTGCTCCCCTGCTAGGACCTCCAAGCCAGTTCTCAAGGTCCATCTGTAGGAGAACGTAGGGTAGTCAAGCTTCCAAGACTCCAGACACAACCAAATGAGGTGCTGCAAGTGGCATTCTGCCTCCAAAGAAAAGAAAAGGACAGAGGAACCAAACAGAAATTTTTCTGAAGAAGACATAGCGAGAGCTCACAGACACATGGAAAGATGCTCATCCTCCCTCATCACCAGGGAAACGAAAGCCAAAACCACAGTGAGATACCACCTCACACCTGTCAAGATGCTGAGTGTCAGTAAGGCAAAAGCAGGGGCTGGCCAGGACGTGAAGTTTAGGGGACCCTCATGCCCTGCCGGTGGGGTGTGCAATGGCACAGCCGCTCTGCGGAACAGGATGGAGCCTCCCGAAAACGCTGAGGGTAGAACCTCCCTACGACCCAGCGATCCCGCCGCAGGGTACGTCTCCAGAGGGAATGAGGACAGGATGTCCAAGTAGGACCTGCACCCCCATGCTGGCCCACGCCTGCCAGGACGTGGGAGCAACCCCAGTGTGCCCTCGGCAGAGGAGGGAACGGAGAGCGGAGTAGTGCTCCCACGAGGAAGAGGGAGGACCAGGGGGCGTTCTCCTGAGCGACATAAGCCTGACGGAGAACGACTGCACAGTATCGCTTCTATGTGGAAACCGGAACAAAGCCAGACTCCTAGAAATGCAGCATGGAAGGCTGGTGCCAGGGGCAGCGGTTGGTCAAAGGGCACAAACCTTCACCTGAAAGACGAATGAGGGCTGAGGACCTCGTGTGAAGAGTGACAACCGCAGGTGACACCACCGTGTTGTAGAACTGAAATTTGCTAAAAAAGCGGAACTTAAATCTCACCCAAAAAAAGAGATAAATACGAGATAAATATATGAGAGGACGGATGTGTTAGTTAAGTTGATGGGAAGTCTTTCCACAGTGTGTCCGTGCATCGGATCATCTCCATGTCTGCTTAAAATGTCTTACGGTTTTATTTGTCAGTGGACCTGCTGCACCTGCAGGAGGGGGACGCAGCGAGCAAACTGCACACACGTGGGTGGGCGCCGCGGGGAGGACGCCGAGGGTGGGCTCGCAGGGTATTTTATCGAGTGACAGACGCCAAGCGCATCACAGGACACATAGTGTGCTGCCTTGTGTGCTATAAAGAAACAGGAATAAGGAAATGTACACATACCTGCCTGTCTTCGGAAGAAGAAACACAGGAAAACAATCAGGTGAGCGCCGTGCTTTTCCCGCAGCACTGACTTTTGGAAGCATGTTAATATTCTGCATATTCAACTCAACTCAATGCGATTCAGTTAACAAGGGTGTAGAAGGGGAAGAATAAAGCTGAACGCAAACTGGAAAAAAATAAACTCGACTATATTTCACATAAAGAACAGCCAGGGAAAAGAACAAGTGCAAGTGCCTTGGGAGCTCAGTACTTGTCCGTACACCTTCCATGCTGCACACAGTCTGAGGGCAGAGGTGGGGAAAAGTGAACACAGGTCCAGAACACTGTGTAGTGGTGTTGTTCTTTCCTCTCGCCGTGAAATGGACAAAGCAACTCTGAAGGCACTGTGGGTACATTACGGGATTGCACAGATGAGGCAACGTGTCCGTGTCGTTGGAAGAGGGGAGGCAGGCATGACACAGGAGGGCAGGGAGAGCCCCTGTGGAGAGGGATCGAACCAGAGTTCTCCATGAGAAGTCATGATTTTGGAGACATGCACATGTGGGGTCTTTGCATATGTGTGCATGTGCACGTGTGTGCATGTACATATGTATGTCCCTAGGTTGGTCTTCCAAGGGCCTGAGGACCCTGCGCTGTGACTCTGGGCTCTCAGAGCTTGTTTTCTAATACATTTCCCACTGAAAGGAACACAGGGTTTCTTGGAAAAATGACTGATTCTAGGACTGGGCAGGAAAAGCACAAAATGAGGCTGGAACATCTTATTATACCAGAAAGTAAGGAGGTGCTAAAAAAAAAGGTGACGTGTCACAAAGACTCAGGAGCCAACTTGGTGAGGCTCCCCTAGCTAGAGTTCAGAGTGATCTGAGCACCAGAGTAATGAGGTGCAGCACTGGGTTGTAGATATTCCTGCTGATGGTGGGGGATGGGTAGGTGGGTGAGTAGGTCGATGGTAGATAGATGGATACATACATACATGGATGGACGAATGGATGGTTGGTAGATAGATGGATAGATGGATGGATGGTGGATGGACAGATGGTGGCTGGATGGATGGGTGGTAGATGAATGGATGGTTGGATGGAAGGTGGATGGATGGACGGGTGGTTTGCAGAGAAGACGGGAGAGATGTGGCCACAGTAGGGTGATGGAAGCCAGCTGATTAAAATGGGGGAAGTGCTGGGTTTGAAAATCAACATTTTGCAGCTAAAGATTGGATCAGCAAGTATCATTAATGATGCTAAATCTAGGGGGAAATTTTGGTGAGAAGGAGACTATTTCCATGGTCTTAATGTGTCTCTCCCAGACTGTTCATCAGTTGCAAGGAAATGAAGGGTAATTATATAGCAGACAACTCAGACAATTCCTTGACCAGCTCATCAAAAATAACACCACCAGTGAGAGGCCTCTTGTGCTCTGGATGAGGAACCTGGAGAAAGACACATCATCTGTGTGTCACTGCAGCGGAGAAAGTATACGCCGAATCTAATCATGAGGAAACATCAGAAAACCTAAAACAAGCACTGTTCTATTAAGAAAAGCACCATATTCTTCAAAAATGTCAGTGACATAAATGACAAAAAAAAAAAGACTATGGGAATGTTGCAGATGAGAGGAAGCCAAAGACACAAGACAAACGAACGTCTGGTCCTACTGTGGTCCCGAGCCGGCTAGGAAGGCTGCAGAGGGGCTGTGCGTGCCGGACTGGGGACGGGCGTCACCTCTCTGTGGCTCAGCGTGACCATAGCCCTGTCTTCAGTGGTGAAGGGCCATGATGCATGTGGCATGGTCTGAGTCAGTTCAGAAAAATCACACACCCCCATTTGAAGGGAGGCAGGGGGAGGCAGGGGGAGGGAGGCAGGGAGAAGGGAGAGGGAGGGAAGACAGAGAGCAAATGACAAACGGGGTAAAATGTTAGCAACAATTGAATGCAGGTAAAATGTATATGGTGTTCTCTGTACTATTTTTATTCTCATAACTTCTCTGCAGTTTGAAATTATTTCCAAATGAAATGTTAAAAGAAAAAAAAGCAACAACCTGCTCTCTCACCGTGTGTAAGTGAGGTGCTGGGCTGTCACACGCCTGTACATCTCTGCTATTTGCAGCCAGCCCACACCCCCTGCCCAGCAGCCCCTGCAGGAGCCCTTCAGATAGATGATGCCAGAATGCCCCACCATAAGAATCATACAACGTGCATATAGCATAAACGGTCATACCCTGCTCTAATAACGGACCCCTGTGTGCACAGCACTTAGTTTGTGGAGCATTTACCAGACCCTGTTTGAGCTGCTCAGCGGTCCTGACATACACGCATAATGGGTCAAATTTATGTTATATAAATTAAGCCTTAATAAAGTTGTCAAACAGTTTTAAAAGTTGGGGGGTTGGTTATACTATGTATTTTGCTGGGCTGTGGTAAAGATGGAGTGGAATCAGACAGTTACAGCCTTTGGGGACTTCTCAAACTGTGGTCCGTCCCTGGGGATGGGAATCAGGCAGGGACCCGGCCATTCCCGGATACCTGGGTTGGAGCTCGGAGCACACCCCCAGCATTGCACTTCTGAGAGCAGCCGAGCGCTGCTCACGTCCACTGTTACCAGATTTCCCCACCGAGAGACAGGAGCCACCAGGCAGAGACCCCTCCTAGCTGGGCGCCCGCCCCGCAGGCTGTGGACCCCTTGTGTCCCTGGAGGAGGCTGTCACGGGGTCGTCCGCAGGAGAGGAGACCTGGCAGGGACGTGGCAGACAGGACCCCAAATCCTGCACGGAGGGACCACCCTGTCTGCCTTCACAGTAAATGAAGGGGACATACCTGTGACGTTGTGACCTTGCAACTTCTACCAGCAAATGTGGTTTTTTAGTGAAGAACCCCAATTTTGGAAGACTTTGATGGACCAAATAGTACTTTCCAGGTGGCAAGCAACAACGGTCAACATGAAAGTGTTTTCCTTTTTAAAAAATGTCACCCAGGACCGAGGTGCAGTGCAGTGCAGAGGGCCCCTTGCCCTTGGAAATGGGGTACAGCTGGAGAAGGGGCTCCCTGCTCCCTGTCACTCAATGTGCATTCATGGGAGCCAAACCATTTGTGGCCGTGCTCCCGGGTGGCTACTGAGAGTCAGCCCTTGGGGAGCGCGCTCACACACGCACACACGCACACCCCCGCACGCACGCACACCCTGACCCCGTCAGGTGGAGAGCTACCTGACAGAAGAGCTCCTGGGAAGCAGCAAGGCCCCCTTGAACCCAGGCGCGGCACAGCTCTGGGTCACCATGCCACCAAGAGACCGTGTTTCCATGGGAGCTTTGGGCGCCGGATCCCAGCCCCTGACCACCGCCTGGGCACCAGGCAAGAATCCTGTAGCCGCACCCCAACCCCAATGCATCCATAGCAGCCAATGCAGAAGCGCAGAGGGTGGGGCGTCACGCAGCCTCCAGACACAGACGGGTGATAAGATGTGCTCCTTTCCCCCGTGTGCCCCTGGGAGAGCCACTGGGAGTTTCCCGGGGCTGGTGGTGGCCCGAGGCCTGGCTCTCCTTGGTCTTCCCAAGCAGTGCTGGCAGAGCGCCGTCTGTGTGTCAGGCACTGTGCCGGACACCGGACACGCTCCCGCTCTGTTTCCAGCAGCCTGAGGAGGTATTGCCATGGTCTGAATGTTTGGGTCCCCCCACTTGACGTGTTGAAATCCTGGCCCTCTGTGTGATGGTGGGAGGAGGTGGGTCCGTCAGGAGGTGCTTGGGTTCTGAGGTGGAGCCTCATGGACGGGGCTAGCACCTTATAAAAGGGGCCCCAGAGAGCCCCACAGCCTTTCTCTCTGTGGGGGCTCAGCAGGAAGATGCTAGAACCAGGAAGAGGGTCCTCACGGCATGTGACCTCAGCACGCGGACACCTGGATCTTGGGCCTCCAGGCTCCAGAACGGTGAGCGGGTAGTGTCTGCAGCCGGGATGGACTGAGGGACCGTGACCAGCCCCAGTCACAGATGACCCACAAGGGCACAGGCAGTTCAGATGACCGCTCAAGGTCACACGGCCATCGCGTGGAGGCAACACTGTCCAGAGCCGTGGGCAGCATGGCTGCGGACATAACCACCTGGGCGTCGAGGACGTAGAAGGCTGTGGCCCTGCCTCCCTCAGGGCTCGGGCTGTAGAAGGAGCCGGCATGTCCGGCCAGACCCTCTGGGGTTCCTGTCCCACCTCGGGCTCTGAGCAGGTGGTTGCATTGCTCGGCACCGTTGTTTCTTCCATACAGAGGGGGCGACAGGGACCATACGTGGGGGTTGTGAAAATGAGATCATGCAGGTGAAAGGTCTGGGCCTCAGTGGGTCCTCCAAAATGTGACTCCCCCAGAAGCCCGCATGACGGTCCCAGCAGGAAGCCAAGGCTCCCTGGCTCCCGTGCCCTGCTAATTGAATAAATATTCATCTGTGTTGAGTATGCGAGTACAGCGGTTTCCATGGATACCCACTCCTAATGGCTTAATTAGACAAGGGCTCAGGTTTTCCAAGGCCTGCATGCACCCCAGCACCGATGTGAGCACCCCCACCCCGCAGGGCCGGTCCCTGCTGACTTCTCCTTGGAAACACCAGAGAGGGTGGCCTGTGGGTCCTGGGCTGTGGGGCGCACAAATACAAATCGGGTCCCCCCACAGGCGGCTTTGGCAATAATGCCTGTGTTGAACCCCAGTCCAGCACGCCATCACCAGGACCTAGCACCTGCCCCGTCCTGCCTCCCTTTCCCCGTGGCTGGTTTCCACTGTGCACCCCATGTGTCACATGCTGGGAGTGTGGGGTGCAGAGCCCAGGCCTCCTGTGGCCACGGCCCTGGCTGCCCTCCAGAGCCGGGCTGCGTGGGTGTGCGTGGCACCTGCCTCACCCTGACCCCTGGGCTCTAGTTGAGGGGCCCTGGAACATGCCACCCACTCTTGTTCTGACCTTTCTCCTTGACTTGCCCTGGCTTCTCATGCTGGCCGGTTTCAGACTCTGCTCATCTCCCAGCTGACTCCAGAATGCTCCGTTTGTCTTTGACGTTCAGGGAAAGTGGCCAAGAATGTGATAGTCTGGGTCAGGAGGCTGCAGGAAACACGGGGGCATCCCCTGGAAGGCGGGCCGGGGGGAAGCATCTGGTCTGAACAAGCCCCCGAGTCTGCCCACCTGTGCCCAGGGAGCAGGTATGGGTCGCGTCCCTCTGACCTGTAAACCTTACCTGAGCACTTGCCCTTGGCAGCATCCAACCACAGACCCGCTGGTCACGGTGTGCGCCCAGGGAAATGGAGGGCAGAGCAGAGAAGACAGAAGTGTGCTGAGTGGCCCACAGACCTTCTGGCCCTTGACCTAAGTCTGCACTGGACCTGGAGACACCCGGGCTTCTGTTTGCCCCTCGGGGAATGAGAGGTGCAGCCTCTCTCAGGAGAGCCTGGGGAGCAGATGGGGCACACAGGCTGGGGGCTCGGCATGGTGAGGCCTGGGGCAGCTAGCTGGCCAGGCACCAAGGGCTGGGCTGGAAACCCAAACGCTCCGCTGAGTGGAGCACAGATGCGGGGAGAGAGCGGCCCCAATCCCTGCCCCTGGGGGCGCTGGCCTTCCTCCTAGAGTCCAGTACGTGGACTCTTTTTGCTTGGACGGCATGGGACTGGAGCCCAGGATGCAGCGGTGCCCACGAAGTCCTCTGTGGGGGCGTGCGTCTCTGCAGAATTTCTAACTGAACTGAAGAGACAATGAAGAGCTGTTGGGACAGGCTCAGAATCTGAGTAGGGACTCGGGTGGCTGGGGTTCACCTCCTTGGTCTCAGCGAATCCTCACAGGTGCCCTACGGCGGGCTTTCTCAACAGGGAGTTCGTAGCAGGTGCGGTGTGCCTGATGGGGCAGGGGTGAGAGCCGGCCCCCTGTTGCTGGGAAGCCCGGCAGTGCCCTTAGTGGCCACATCACACCCCTCGGATTTTGCTGGGAGCTTTGCTGGCCTAGGCTAGTGCAGGGTCGCTGGGAGGACGTGGCTGTGTGTGCATAGGGAGGGCGGCGGGAGCCCACGGGGAGACCAGCAGTGGGGCAGCTGGGGCAGTGCTAAGTCTGGAAACATGCGAGTAGGGTAGGGTTCTTCCCCCCCGGGGTTCCTTGCTGGCTCACTCATCACTCGCTCACTGATGCGGTCCTTCTGAAGGATTCCACCCGGTGCTTGAGCCTGGGAGGCTGCAGGTGAAGCACTTGGTCTCTGTCCCGAGGAGACAGGCACCCAGGAGAATGAGGTATGAGGCTCCATCCCCATGAAGGGATCTCAGCGGCCTTCAGGTGTCCTCAGGAGCCCCAAGAGGGCTTCTTGGAATAGGCGGCTGAGCTGATTTTGACAGGATCCCTCTGGGCCATCAGGGAGGCTGGAGGGGAGGCCCAGCCTGGTCTGGCTCCGGACAGCTCCCGCTGGCGGCCGACGCCGGGTGAGGGTGGGAACCAATGGTGGCACCCAGGTCTGCAGCTTGGGACCCAGTGTTTCTCGGCTCCCACCAGCGCTTCCCGCCCTGGGGACTTGCCTGCAGGGGCGGGGCTGCGGATGTCGCCCCCTCCTGGACACCAGCTCACTCTGCAACCACGCAGAGGGATGATGCTTTCAGTTTCCAAAACGCACCTGGTTTCCCTCTTAAGCAGCCCCCTAATCCACGAAGTTCTGGAACAAAAGGCAAGGCTTCGAGACTCCCAGGCCCCCCCCCCCCGGGGCTTCCTGTTATTCTAGGCTGTTCTGGAACAGGGAAGTGAGCCTTCTTGGTGAGGAAAAGGAGGTCTTTGCTTCCTTCTGGGATTCACGTCCTTTCTCTGCTGTAATTGAAACGGTGTCTGCGAGGAGGACTCTCGTCGCTCCTCCTTCCCAGACACGGAGCCATACATGTCCCGTCCACACACACCTTTTGTGACCGTCCAGCCTGGTGTCCCAGCAGTTCCCCGAACACCGCCGTGAAAAGCACTTGGGCTTTAAGATAGTCTCAGTGTCCTCCGGGTGCAGACGCTGTATCTGCAGGAGCTCTCGTCCCGGCTCCAGCCCTGAGAGCCTTTGTGCCCCTGTCTTCCCCAGCACCACAGCTCGTAATCCAAGCTCACCTAGAGGACCTGCCTAATGAGGGCGCCTGGAGCTGGGACAGTCCCGTGGGGGGGGGCAGAGGGCAAAGGTTACAGAGCATCAGATGAAGGTGAGGGTCAGGAGTTTAGGCGCTGGATAGAGACACGGAGACACACTTGTGACCCTGAGCGGTCAGCACAGCAGGTGGCTTGGGGTCAAATCCCAGCCGTGCCTTAACCTTCCCCACCCCACCTTGACCCCACTCTGACCCCATCCTCACCCTGACCCCCTCGCCACCTCCACCCTGACCCTGACCCCACCCTGACCCCCTCCCCACCCCAATCCTGACCCTCACCCTGACCCCTCCCCACCCCACCTTGACCCCACTCTGACCCCATCCTCACCCAGACCCCCTCGCCACCTCCACCCTGACCCTGACCCCACCCTGACCCCCTCCCCACCCCAGTCCTGACCCCACCCTGACCCCCTCGTCACCTCCACCCTGACCCTGACCCCACCCTGACCCCCTCCCCACCCCTACCCTGACCCTGACCCTGACTCCACCCTGACCCCATCCTCACCCTGACCCCCTTCCCAACCCAGCCCTGACCCTCACCCTGACCCCATCCCAACCCCCACTCTGACCCGCACCCTGACCCCAATCCTAATATTAAATTGACCCTGGACCTAATCTTGATCCAAACCACTTCTCAAATACTGACTCTAGCCCCCAAATAACTCCAACACAAACTGTTTATAAACTTAACTCCAACGCAAATCCCGACTAAAATCCAATTAATCTCTAACTCACTCGGACCCTCCACCCCAAGTAAATCCTAACCCCAACCTTAGTCTCAACCGCACCCAGCCCCCTGCAGAGCAGAGGAGGGTTTGCTGCGTCTGGAGAGCTCCAGGGTAGCCGGTGATCTAGCGTCCTGGGCAGTTTCAGGCGCAAAGAGTCTGCCTGTTCGCTGATGGATCCCCAGGTCCCAGCCCCCGACAGGCACTCCGCAGGTCACACAGTGAACAGCCAGCACAGACATCCATGGCGGGTTGGTGTGCACCCTTGCTCAGCAGCACTCACTCAGGGAGGTCTTGTCCTGTCCCAAGCGAATTTGATTCTCCACGTTTGCTAGATGAGGAGACTGAAGGTCTAGGGGGACCCGGCAGTACCACAGCCAGGCTGTGGCAAGGCGGGAGGGGACTTCTGTGTGCTGCACTGGGCTGGGCTCCGTGGGGGCTATGGGCTCAGACTGTGGAGGTCTGTGACTGGGCTGTCCAGCTGGCCCGTCTCACCATCCCAGTGAGCCCCAGACGGAAGGGTCTGACAGCTCTGCGTTCCACTTTGTGCATCGGGGCTCGGGACACGCTGCAGCCAGACCCACAGACCAGCCCGCCAAGCTGGGGTGGGGGTTCCCAGAGGCTCAGACAGGCATGGAGCCCCGTGTTGGCTTCTGTCTTCACGTGCCCTTCTCTTCTTATAAGGATACCAGCTGTATTGAATTCGGGCCCACCCGGGTCCAGGATGACCTCAGTGAACCTGAGTTAGTCTGCCAGGGCCCTATTTCCAAATAAGGTCACCCTCACAGTCCCTGGGGGGTGAGCCCATAGACATATCTTTTGGGGAATACAGTTCAGTCTGTAGCAACCACACAGCTTTTTTTCCTGTTTTAATTAGATGCTCTCAGCAAGCAATTATATTTCACATGAAAACCTGGATCTTTGTCCTCCTCCAGCACGAGACCTTGCAGGGTGGAGTGAGAGGTAGCTGTCCCACCCTCCCCCGCCTCCCGCCCCAATGCCACGGGGCATTCTCCACGAGCCCACCCCAGCCCAGCCCCAGCGCTCCTCTGGTCCGGCCCTGTGGACCCTGGAGTTTGGGACCTCGATCTGACCCAGCGGCTCTTGGCTGAGGGTGATGATGCCTCCAGGGGACACCTCGCAATATCTGAGGACAATTTTGGTCATCACAACTGGGGGCTGGGGGCGTGCTCCTAGCATTAGTCAAAAGAGTCCAGGGATGCTGCTGAACATGCTGCAATTCACAGGATGGCACCCATAACAAAGAGGTCCCAGCCTCAGATGTCAACAGTTCCCAGGTGGGAAACCCTCCCTGCATTTGTCTTGGAATATGGCCCCCACGTTAAAGATGCCCTGCGTTTGGAGGACCGTGCCCTCCCATCCCACTGGGCTGAGGGCTGACTGTGGGTGTCATGGCAATGGCCACCTGGAGGTGAAAGATTCCTGCTGGGGACAGCCAAGGAGAGGGCAAAGGTGCCAGTGCCCTCCACCCCGTCAGGCAGTCAGGCGTCCTGCCCAGACTCAAGGGTGGGGGAGAAATCACCCCCATCTGTTCTAGCCCCCATGTTTTGGGCTGCTTTGTTACAGCAGCATCACCTGCCCCTTGACTCACAATCCTGGATCTCCGGTTGGCCCCATTCCCTCCCGAGACAAATTTCTGGTTCAAATCAGAGCCTTTCTGGGAAGGGAAATCTCAAGAATGAAAGACAGCAGATCTTGCTGAGCCCAAGCGCACGGTATCCAGGTTCCAGCACAAACATTCCAGTGCTCCCACCAGCAACACACACTGCTGGGCCTGCCTCCCTGCCTTCCAGAAATACTCGGGAATCAGGGTCAACGTAGGAAGCTGGGGAAACTTCACAAGCTCAGGCTGAATGTGAGCATTCTTCGCTTACTTTCCCAAACACGTCAAGGGCTTCTCTGCATTTTCTGAAAAACCTGGAAAAAAACCAGTCACAGCCAAACAAAACGAAAAGAAAAATCTCTGAACTCTCTCTAGCCCTGCATTGTACCTGCTACCATCAGAGTCACAGACCATGGCATGAACTTGCTCTCATTTAATGAGCCATTTCCTCCAGACTTGTTCCCCGAACTCTACATGGGGCCACTGTGGTACAGGATGCGGGGGGACAGGATTCACGATGGAGAGGGGGGCCCCTGAGCGAGCGCTGGGGTACCACATGCGTCACCGGCACCCACGGACGCACGCGCCCCACACCCATGCTGCCCAGGCGCTGCTTTTCACACACTCGGGAGAGCAGGCCACGGCCCAGGCTCCTGAGACCTCTGGTTGCAGTGAAGGATGGACTCTGTCTCACTCTTTCCGCCCTTCCAAGCCCTACACACATTTGGTGCTCAGCAAATGAGAGGCAGCAAAGCAGATGGACAGAACCTGGCTTGCTGAGAAGTCCGGCTCAGGGCTGTCGGGGCCCCGACGGTCTTAACTACAAAGCGGGAATCAAAATGCCTGTCTCATGCAGGTGTTTGTTCGTTCACTCGCTCATTCATTCGTTCATTCATGCGTTCATTCCCCAAACACCTACAGGTACAGGTGTTCATTTCTTCTTGTTGCTGGAACAAACGATCAGACACTTGGTAGCTTCGAAGGACACATATTTATTAGCTTACAGTTCTGCAGGCAGAAGTTTAAAATGGGTCTGCAGGGCTGGTTCCTCCTGGAGGCTCCAGGGGTGAACCCATTTCCTGGTTCTTTTCCAGCTTCTAGAAGGGGCTGGAGCTCGTGGCCTCGTCTTCCTGTCACACATCCTCTGCTTCTGATACCACATCGGCTCTAACTCTGACCCCTTGTCTCTCCTTCACTCAGCAGGACCCTCGTTACTACATTTACGGTCCACTCTGGGATAATATCCCATTTCGTGGTCCTTGGCCAAACACCATCCGCAGGCCCCTGTTGCCCGGTCAGGTCACATGTCCCAGTTGGGGCAGTTAGGGCACAGATGTGTGTCTATTTTGTCTACTGCGGATGACACAGTGATTCTCAGAGAAGGCAGCAGGGGGCTGTGGACAGCAAATCAGCCAGGACATGATCAGACCCGAGCTACAGAAGCTTCTCTCAAAGGCCTCAGACAGCAAGGCCACTTAGCATCCCCTCCGCAGGAAGCCTGGCCAAGGGTGGCCCCCGGGCGGGTGTGCTTGGAGGCTCCGGAACAACCCCAGCTCTTCCCCCTCGGGTTACCATCCCTATGTCCAGCTCCTCGGGTCCCCAGAGCTGCCACTCTGGGCCTCGCACCCCTGCACCAAACAGGAAGAAAGGCAATTGACCTTGGTATACATTTCTTGCTCATTATCAGGGAGGTGATATTGGCTGGGACTGGCCACGCAGCCTCTCCTCCAGCCAAGGGGGAAGGGAGACGGGCCCATCGTAATAGGCTTAGTGGCATCAGGACACTTCCCTCAGTGCTGCGAAGGGGTCCCCCTTTCCTGGGACCATTGCTACTCCTCCACCAGAACCGGGTACAGGGGTGATTAGCTATCAAGGCTGTGTAACAAATTACACACACAGACCGGCTTAAAATGACACACGTGTATTATCTCACAGTTTCAGCAGGCCGGGGGTCCAGGTGAAGGTTGGCTGAGTCCCCTGCTCGGCGTCCAAAGGCTGAGATGAAGGTGTCAGCCTTCATGAACGAAACAGCCAGGCTGTTTTCCCTGAGGCCCATGGCCCCTCCAAGCTCACACAGTTGTCAGCAGAATCCAGTTCCTGGAGGTAGTAGTCCTTGTTTTCTGGTTGCCGTTTGCCTGGGACCACTCTCAGCAACTAGAGGCCCTCTTAGATCCTGTCTTTGGACCCTCTCTCATGACATTGCCTCACCTTGGAGGTCAGCAGGACATCACTGATACTTTCAAAAGGCTCACCTGATCAGGCCAGGCACACCCGGGATCATCTCCTTTAATTAATTCACAGTCACCTTATTGGGGGTCTAACTAAGGCAGTGACACTCCATCATATTCACAATCAAGGACCGGGGATCATTCCAGGGCTTGGGTCTTGGGGGCTCAGTGGGCCAGGAGGCAGTCAGTGAGTGCTGACTGCTGGGTACACGGCATGCTCGCCCGGAACGCACCCCTCAGCCTTCTTGTTGGACAGGCTGCTACTTTCTCATCTTCCAGTCCGGGCTGAGCCCCTACTTCTTCCAGAAAGTCCTTGCCGAGGCCCCAGGCAGGTCAGAAGCCCCCTCGGGCCCTGCCACTCACTTCCTCCCTCTTCTGGTGCCTCCCAGCTGGTCACCCAACCTGTGCCTTGTCCCCTGTGCTGGGCCCGAGTAGCGCCTTGCTCTCCATAGCCAACGGGCACCGTCCACACTTGGCACGAAGCAGGTGCCCAGTAGAAGCTTGCTGAAAGGGTGCTGAATCTCCGGGGAGTGACGTGAGGGGCCAGACCTGAAATCTGCCCCTGGGGGAGGGGGGGGAGGGGAGGGTCCCCTGGTGGGCGGGCAGACCCGTAGACAGGGTCACTCCAGACCTCAAAGGCTCCACCTTTGGGCCTCGGCTTGGCAGTCACTCCCAAGAGAGCCCTTCTGAGGCCATCCCCCACGGAAGCCAGTTGCTGGAGCAGGCTCAAGGCAAAAGCAAGTGGGTGCCCAGCGGCATAACGGCAGGACGGAGGGGAGCCACACCATCCCAGGCCCCTGGGCTTCACTGTCCTCTCCTGCAGAGTGGGCTGATCACGCAGCAAATACTTGGCAAGGCCCTAAAGAGCGTGAACTGGGCCCACCGCCCGTGGACTGTTCAGGACAGGCCCAGCCTGGGGGAGACACTCCCTAATGGTGGCTACCATGGGCAGGGGGCTCTGGGGGTCTGGGCAGAGCAGCTGAGGGCAGAAGGGTGGCCAGGGCGGACTCTGGATCTGAAGTTTCACAGTGGTCCTGAGGGGGGTGGTTCCCAGGAGCCCGGTGCTGGGGGTGGTGGGTCTTCCACCTGCTGAGGTGTGCGATGAGCGGAGGTGAGAGGGAGTGCTCCAGGCGCAGGGAGGAGCAACAGAGGCAGGAGAATGGCGGACATGGCCCGGACCCTGTGGTGAGCAGGCCCTGGGCTCAGAGCTCCACAGACACTGTTCCCCAGAGCCTGCACATCTGCCCTAGGGGCGGGACTCTGTTATTGCCATCTACAGGCCGGGGAGGCTTGGAAAGGAAGGGCGGCTTCCCAAGGTCATGTGGGGACCCCTGGTCAGCCCGACCCTAGAGTCCAGACTTGAGGCCAGGCCAAGGAAGGTCTTGAATGCCAGGCTCAGGCACCTGGGCAGTAGCAAAGCCCGATGGGGAGGACCCCATCAAGCCTGGGAGCGGGGGGCCGAGCTGCAGGCTGCAAGCAGGACGCCACGGGAGGGTCGTGCAGCAGACAGGACGGGCAGGGTCAGGTGCGAGCTTGAGCTCCAGCAGGCCCCGGACTGAGTGGGGTACACATACAGCTGCTGGTGCTTAAGGAGACACGCTGACCCAATGCTTTCATCTATTACACTCGTTGCAAATCAAAGACGGTCCCTGAAGAAGTTCTTTCTCCAGAGGCGAAGTCTGCCAGCTCTGTAAGAACTCAGCTGGGCCAAATCCATCAATGTGATCAATATTGCAATGGATCTGGTCTGTGGGGTGGTGCATGGAGAGCCAGGCCCCGGGCCAGCAGATCCAGGCCACGTTCTAACAAGACAAAGTGGTTCTGGAATTCTTCAGGGAGGGGCAGGCAGAGAAGCGAGCCTCATTCTTCCCTGCCTGTCTTTAAAAATGAAATTTCAAATAAACATGGAGGGGGGGAACCTCAGCTCAGCTCGAAGGAAGAAACAAGTCCTCTGAGTCTGGAGCCCAGGAAGCCAGGCCAGTCTCCCTCCCTAGCTGCACCTGCTAGAGAAGTGGAAGGGGGCCCGCTGTCTGCCTCCAGGCCCTCCCGTGCAGGCACCCAGCAGACCAGTGCAACACCCATTTCCAGGAGCTCACAGCCAAGGGGGGGCAGAGCTGGCATGGACCTTAGAACTAGCCAGTCCAATGCCCCCACCTTACAGATGGGAAAATTGAGGCCCAGGGAGGCAGGGGGTTCTCACGCTGCCAGACAGCAAGGAAGTGATGAGCAGGAGCTTATGTCCACATCCAGCATCAGCAACCTCCACAGAACGGAGGCAGAAAAGGGTCAGTGGGTGGGGGAGCTCAGGGGTCTGACACTGGCAGCTCCCGGCCGAGGCATCAGCTCCCGGGCGAGGCATCCCTGTGCTCTGCCAGGAGCCGCCTGCGCCAAGCACACCGCAGGTGTCCAGCCTGGCCAAGGAGCATGGAGGACATCAGGACCTTCGTGGGACTCCTGACCTCACCCTTCACCGCCCCCACCCCTGCGCCAGCTTTGACTGAGGCCCTACTGTGAGCCATAGCTGGGCCTTGCACCAGGCAGTGTGAGAGACACGGCTTGCTCTTAGGAGCCCACAGTGGAGAGGGACGGGGTCTGGGGAGGGCCTGCCCCTAATGGGCACACAGGAGGCCAGCAAAGGAAGGGGCTCCTGATCTGGCCTGGGAGATCAAGGAAGCCTGCTGGGGAGTCTCATGCAACACATTCTGAAGGAAGAGAAGAGTCCTGGGGATAGATGAGGCAAAGGGTTGCCAGCCTGGAGAACAGCATGGCCAAGGCCCAGAGTCCACAGCAGGCAGTGATGAATGGGCTTGCAGCCTGGAGGGAGTGGGCTGAAGAGCCATCTGAACGAGCCGGGTGGAGGTGAGCAGGCTGAGGCGGCAGAACCCAGCCTGAAACCGGAAAGAGCTGCCCACAATGGGGTGGCCAAATACATCCTCCCTACAGCCTGGGAGGGGGAGCAAGGCCACAGGCACCTGTGCGCATGTGCCTCTCTAGGTGGGGGTGAGCATGTGCACATGCGTGTGTTTTGATCCACACGAATGCACGTGTGTATGTGAGTGGCTGTGTGCAGACATGTGAGTGCATGTGTGTGTGCACGTGTGTGTGCACAGATACACGTATACGCACACACTTATGCACATGCATGTATAGAACACGTACATTTTATGCAGGTGTGCGGATATGTGTCTACGAACATGTGCGTTGGTATGTGTGCACATAGTATACGTGTGTGCATGAATGTGTGTGTGTGCGTGTGAATACACGTGTGTTCATGACTGCCTGCTTATGGAAACATGCACGTGGGTGTGTGCACACGAATGTCCTGTGTAATTTACATGGCTGTGTGTGCATGTGTGCGCAGCATGCATGAATGTGTGTCCAAGCCTACGTGGTTACGCCAGCATAGGCATGCACAGAAATGTGTGCACGTGAATGTGCATGTACACACACACACGAGTATGCTTGTGCATTTGCACCTGCATACATGTGCACATCTGTGTGTGTGCACGCATGCCCGTGTGCAGGGAAGTGGTTCAGGGAGACAAGCTCCCATCCATCAGGATAGACGCTGCTCGTGGAACACAAGGGCACTGCACCCCAGGTGTGCACCTGGATTCCCTCTCACAGCACCCGGGGCCCAGGACCCGGTGCCCCGTGGCTGTGTGGTCCTGGCTGGACCAACCCTCCCTCTGGGCCCCACTCATCATGGGTGGGAGGAAAGGCAACTCGGCCTTGGCAGCCCCAAGGTGGTTCACAGCTACGTGATTTTCCTTCTAGGAGGTCCCACAGCTCTCCCCAGCGCCCTCACCCCTACCCCCTCTACCAGTGCAGCCTGAACCCTTACAACACCCTCCCTGTCATCCCTCCAGGTCCTGCCAAGCCCAGGCCTGCCCACCAGCAACTCACGGGGACAGGCAGCCTTCCAGGCACATGCTGTTTTGCTTGTTACAGGATAATCAGGAGCCGTTCGTCAAGCCTCAGTTTCAATGTCTGGGGTAAGAGGCCTCTCCAGCTCCTTGTTGAACAGCTGCAGTCCCTGGGGCCTCCCTCGCACACAGGCAGGGCTGCGTTCGGTGCAGCCCTGAAGCCCAGCCAAGGGCTCCTCCAGCCCGAGGACTCTGTAGGGGATCCAGCTCTCCTCTCCCCCTCTGGGCCCTGACCCACAGGAGAGGCGCTTCCTCCTGCCTCCCTCCTGGGTTATGCCAGGGAGATGCTGCTGGCGGTCCTGAGGTCAAAAGGCCAGCCAAGTGTCCCCGGGGGCCTGAGTCACTGGGCCGGTCAGGCACTCCGGATGTCCCCAGCCTGGCCTGGCGAGCCGCTTCCTGGGCAGTGGGAAGTCCTGTCTCCTTCGGGCCCCAGGTGCTCTGTGTCCTTTTTCCTCCAAATTCTTCGTGCTCTGCTGCCCTTGAGTATGAACATGTGAGATGTCCAGGGCAGCCAGGACCCTGGATGTCCCAACACCCCCAGGCATCCCCCAAAGTGCTCCTCACAAGATGAGAACTCCCAGGGTCTGGAGGAGGTCCAAGTGGCTGGTCAGCTGCTGGGGGAGGGAGCTCCCCCAAACCTACATCTGCCATTTCCTTTTTTGGATCCTCCGCTGGTTCTCTGTGTCTCCAGGACAAAGCCCCTCCCGCTACCCCGGGGGAGCACAATTGTTAGGGGCCTCTCACTTCCTAATAACTTTCCTCTAGTCGCCAAACGCAGCTCAGAGGTCACCTCCTCCAGGAAGCCTTCCTTGACAATTCCACTCCCAGCCTGGGGGGAAGAGCTCCAGGGCACTGAGGGCCTTCACTGCAGCATGGCAGTGTGTGGTACCAACTGTCGCAGACGGCGGAAGGCCTGTTACAGACAAGGGCCTGTGCCTGCCCACTGCGGAAGATGCGAATGTGTGCGGGTCTTCCCGGCAAGCACGCTCCAGGCCTTCCAGACCAGGGGGCCCTTTCACAGGGATGCTGGCTTTCTACCTTCTCTGGGCCCCGTGCCTCTCACAGGCAGTCATGGCTTTGCTGCCAAAAAGTGCATAAAAGCCCAGGATTGGCAAGGTAGGTGTGGCCCTCCTTGGGCACAAGAATCTCTGATCACCGGCCTCGCCCTGGCCTGACTCCCCCTCCTCCGTGTAAGGAGGCTAACAAGGATGCTGGGGCTCCCGGTGGGCATCTCTGCTAAGACCCTAGTGCTCTCCTCCATAAGACCGTTTGAGCCTCAGGGCTCAGAGAAAAGAGAAGCAGCCCCAAAGCCACGCACATTTCTAGGCATCACTAAGGGGATGCTCCAATCCTTCCCTGTGACACCTTCCTAGAACCCAAAGGTATCCCACCCCGTGGCTCCCAGCCACAGGAATGACCCCTACCCTCTCATCTGAGGCTGCAGGGAGAGCTACTGGCCTGCCTGTGTGCTTTTCTGGGCTGCTGGGAGGAAAGGCCCTCCCCTCCTCCTAGCAAGAAATGCCAGGCCTGAGAACTCCAACTTCATCCCCAGGGTCTGTCTCCCACGGACCTCGAGCTGCCTGGAGGTGGGAACCAGCACAGGCACACGACAGGGAACGACCATGCACGTTCGTGGAATGAACGCACAGAGACATAAGGCAGGGGTAAGCCGGGGTAGGGGAGATACCCCAACAGCTTGCCCCTAAGCCCGCAGGAATGAGGCACCCACGCAAACCCGCCAGTCATCCGGGAAATTCATTCTGGGTGTTTGTCAGAGGCGATGATTTTGAACATCCCCTCCACCCTTTAAAAGCAGGGCCCCGGAGCATGAGAATTAAACTTCAATGATTGCCAACATGGATGCGGAGCCTGGGAGCCTGCCCAGGGCTTCCACTGGCACCGCCGTCATGATTCATGCTCCAGCAGCGTTTGGAAGTGGGCAGAGAAGGGAGCTGAGGCTGGGGGCAGGGACGCGGTTCTGCCCTGTAACACCGACCAGAACCAGAGATCGGCACTCCGCAGGACCCCCGCGCACCCAGACAGCGTCGCGTCCTCCTCCAGGCTGCGAGTCGCTGGCTCTCCAATCAGGCCGCGGACCCCGAGCCGACCGGTGCTGCGCGCGAGTGTGCGCGCCCGCGTGTGCGTGCGCGTGTGCCCGGGGGAGGCTAGGAGGCTCTTGTCTTAGAAAGAGCAGGTTTCTGGAACTCACCGCCCAGGCCAGCCGGCACTCAACCCCGTCCCGCAGACTGCAATCGGCCCTGGAGGGGGCGCCCTCGCCGTGCGCGCGCGGCTCGCGCCACCGCCCCGGACTCCTCCCCGGCGCCGCGCGGGCAGGTTCGCCGAGGCGGCCGCGGGCTCCGGCTCCCGGGCCCGCTCCCCCCCGGGCCGGCCGCGCTGGCCTGCCCGCCAGGCCACCCCCTCCCGCCCGCGCCCCGCCCCGCTGCGCAACTCTACCCAAGTTGGAAGCCGAGGCCGGGCGGCTGCACTCGCGCCGAGCGCACGGCGGCGGCGGCGGCGGCGAAGGAGGCGGCGGCGGCGGCGGCGGCGACGGCGCAGCTAAGGCGAGCGAGGCAGGCGAGGCGGAGCCCGCACGGCCGAACGCGGACAACGGGGGGCGCCCGCGCCCGGAGCAGCGGGAGGAGGACGCGCGGCGGCGCCGGCGCCCTGCCCGGGAAAGTAAAGTTGGAGCCCGAGGCTGCGCGCGGGCGCTGGGGCCCGGAGGAGCGGCGGCCCGCGCCCCGGTGCGCCCAGCCCTAGCCGGCCGGATGGGAGGCGGAGCGCCCGGGCCGCCGCCTGCAGCCTGCGCCCCGGTCGGGCTCCGGGGCCGCGGGGCCGCTCGGGCACGCCCGCTCGGGCGCCGCATCACCGTGGGCTCGCGGCCGGGGCGCTCCCCGTGAGCGGGGCCGAGGGCGGGGCCGCGCGAGGACCCCGGGACCTGCCCCCCTCCCCCCGCCGCCGCGTCGCCGCTCGCTCCGGGAGCCTCCTGCTCTGCACTTACGCGCGCGGCAGCTGCGGGGAGCCCGGCAGCCACGCTCTCCGGCGCGCCGCTCGCCCGCCGAGCCACCACGGCCGAGGGCCAGCTGCGGGGCGCCGCGGTCCCTGGCGGGCGCGCCCCAGCAGCAGGCGGCGATGCGGGCGCCGACCCGGGCTGGGGGGCGCCCGAGCTGCCGCGGCTGCGCCCCGGCTCCAGGCGGGACCGCGTAGCTCGCGGGAGGACCATGGCGTCCCCGGCGCTGGCGGCGGCGCTGGCGGCGGCGGCGGCGGCGGCGGGGCCCAACGCGAGCGGCGCCGGCGAGGGGGGCAGCGGCGGGGCCGCCAACGCCTCGGGCGCTGCGCCGGGGGCCGCTTGGGGGCCGCCTGGGGGCCAGTACTCGGCGGGCGCCGTGGCGGGGCTGGCTGCCGTGGTGGGCTTCCTCATCGTCTTCACCGTGGTGGGCAACGTGCTGGTGGTGATCGCCGTGCTGACCAGCCGGGCGCTGCGTGCGCCGCAGAACCTCTTCCTGGTGTCGCTGGCCTCGGCCGACATCCTGGTGGCCACGCTGGTCATGCCTTTCTCGCTGGCCAACGAGCTCATGGCCTACTGGTACTTCGGGCAGGTGTGGTGTGGCGTGTACCTGGCGCTCGACGTGCTCTTCTGCACCTCGTCCATCGTGCACCTGTGCGCCATCAGCCTGGACCGCTACTGGTCGGTGACGCAGGCCGTCGAGTACAACCTGAAGCGCACACCGCGCCGCGTCAAGGCGACCATCGTGGCCGTGTGGCTCATCTCGGCTGTCATCTCCTTCCCACCGCTCGTCTCGCTCTACCGCCAGCCCGACAGTGCCGCCTACCCGCAGTGCGGCCTCAACGACGAGACGTGGTACATCCTATCCTCCTGCATCGGCTCCTTCTTCGCGCCCTGTCTCATCATGGGCCTGGTCTACGCGCGCATCTACCGCGTGGCCAAGCTGCGTACGCGCACGCTCAGCGAGAAGCGCGCGCCCGCGGGCCCCGACGGTGCGTCCCCAACCACAGAGAACGGGCTGGGTGCGGCAGCAGGCGCGGGCGAGAATGGGCACTGCGCGCCCCCGCGCCGCCCGTGCGCCGACGTGGACCCGGAGGACAGCAGCGCGGCGGCTGAGCGGCGGCGACGCCGGGGTGCGCTGCGGCGGGGCGGGCGGCGGCGCGCGGGCGGAGAGGGGGGCGCGGGCGGCGCCGACGGGCCGGGGCCCGGGCCCGGGCCGGGGCCAGGGGCGACCGATTCGGGCGCTCTGGCTGCCGCGAGGTCCCCGGGCCCCGGCGGGCGCCTGTCGCGCGCCAGCTCGCGCTCCGTCGAGTTCTTTTTGTCGCGCCGCCGCCGGGCGCGCAGCAGCGTGTGCCGCCGCAAGGTGGCCCAGGCGCGCGAGAAGCGCTTCACCTTCGTGCTGGCGGTGGTCATGGGCGTGTTCGTGCTCTGCTGGTTCCCCTTCTTCTTCAGCTACAGCCTGTACGGCATCTGCCGCGAGGCCTGCCAGGTGCCCGACCCGCTCTTCAAGTTCTTTTTCTGGATCGGCTACTGCAACAGCTCGCTCAACCCGGTCATCTACACCGTCTTTAACCAGGACTTCCGGCGTTCCTTTAAACACATCCTCTTCCGACGGAGGAGAAGGGGCTTCAGGCAGTGAGCTGCGCGCCCGGCCCCGCGCAGACCCTGGACAGCTCCAGGCGGCGACGTGGGAAGGCTTGGCCCCCCAGGAGAAAGCGGGGGCAGCTTCCCCAGAGACCCAGGGATGGCTTGGCCTCCAGGGCGGAGGGGAGGGCAGGGCAGGGCCGGAGTGTGGGCTGAGAGGCAGCAGGGCCCCCGGGGAGGGGGGGAGGAGAGAGGGGGGGACCCCTCTGCCTTCCCATCTCAGCAAAGGGCTGCTTCTGGGCCTTCGGGCCCGGATCCGGCTCTGGGGACCCCTGCAGAGGTGCGGCTGTGAGGTCAGGGTCTTAGACAGCAGAAGTGAATGCAACCTCCCAAACAGGAGAGAAAGGAGCTCCCCCAACACACACCACTACCCGGATCCATCTCTGAGCAAGGGCTGACTTCCCCAGGACCTAGTGGGGGCGGCTGTCTTGGGGGAGGAAAGAGGCACTGACAATCTTTGATTATTGAAAGTATTTAAATGTTTGCCAAAAATGACAGCCAAAACAACCAAACTATTTTCTAAATAAACCTTTGTAATCTAATGTGGGGTGCAGCTATCAGTCCTTCAGCCGTCAGTGGGGGTGGGGGTACCTTCCAGACTTGACCCTGTCTAACCCCCCCCCGGGGGTGGAAGGAGGACACTCCAGGTCTCCAGATTCCAGCACCCCCTCTTGCAGGAGAAGGAGGGGGGTCTTTTTTTTTTTTTTTTTGATATGAAAGGTAAAATCCTCGGGCTGTAATTGGCTGAGAGGCAAAAGAAACCAAGAACCCCCCAAATTAGGTCCCAGTTTAGATCCTAGGGGTCTGTCCTCCTTCATTCCCATCCCTGCCCCCCGACCCGTTCCTGGTCTGGGATCCCCTCCCCAGTGGAGGGGGGCAGGGCTCTTGTGATCCAAGGCTCCAATTCTGCCTGCTTTGGGTCAGTCCGTCCCCCCACCTCCGAACACTTTGTGGGCTTGCCACTTTGGAGTAGGTAGGGTGGGTGAGAGCTGCCCAGAAGGGGGCCTCACCCACAGATGGGGTGGGGTGCAGGCCAAGTCTCCAGATCCTTATTCCATGCCAGGGACCTTTACCAATTTCTTGCTGTTTTTGAACGTTGAGGTTCAAAAACAATGGGACGGCCTGCATTGGCTGGGGAGGGGGCTGGGCCCCGCCTGTCCTCCCTAACCTCTCCCGCACCCATGCAGCCAAGCCTTGCCCCCTTGCTCGGCCCTCCCCCGCACCCCAGGGTGTCTGTACTCACTCCACACTGAGGCTTGAGGAGGGGTGGCTAGAAGAAGCCAGCATTAAGTAGAGCGGTCCTCCCCCCGGGCCCTTCCAGCCCCCGTCACAGAGCCTGGAGAGTCCTGGCTGGTGGGGGCTCACTCTGCAGACCGCTGCTGTGACTGTCCTGTCCTCCTGTCACTCCGTCTCGGGTTCCCCTTGGCCTTCGGTACGTACCCTTCCCTGGCCAGCCTGCCCGCCCAGCCGAGCTCTGTCTTGGCTCACCACCCATCTGTCCTTGACCCGGGGTGGCCATGGGTGTGTCCTCAGGATGGCTCAGCCCCTGGCCCTGCCTTTCATTCCCAAGTCCCTGTCCCCTGAATCAGAAGCCAGGGCGGGCCCCTTGCCTGGTCTAATTTGTGGGGGCCGACCCTTGGAGAACCCTTCTCTGCAGCAGCCCCACCCATCACCCCAAGTTATAGGGACTCAGGACACCCCGCCTGGAAGAACTCCCCAGGACCATGCCCACACTCACTCATGTGAGAGCACTCACACCTGCTGCGTTTAGGCTCAGGGGCAGGTGGGGAAGCTGAGACGGAGAGCATGGCGGCGGGTGGGGGGTGTGGCTTGTCAAGGCTGAGTGGGGCATCCCTGACCCACCCCCAGGCAGGGGCCCGACAGGGTGTCCATGTCAGAGGCCCAGCTCTGTTGTAAGATTGCTGAGCTAAGCTCGGACAAACCCCTGACCTCCCGGGGCTTCAGCACCCCTTCTTTGAAGTGTGTGTGTGTGGGGGGGGGTTGTTGGAAGCTCAGGCCCTGCTAGGCCGGCCGATCTGTGCTCCCACCTGCCAGCTGAACCAGGGGGCCTCCGAGAGAGGGGACCTTCCCTTGGAAATGGCATGGCTGGCACTGGTGTTCCCACTGAGCTGCAGGGCCCCCTCGGTGCAGTGGGGTAACGACACCCCCACACAGAGCTTCTGGGGGATGCGCTCCAAGTCTACCACAGGAGCACGCAGCGTGGCACGCAGCCCACGGAAGAATGTCAGCGCAGCCTGCTCCGCTGGCTCCCTAATTGTGAGAATTGCACCTTCCTGGGCTGTCGCTGGGCCGCTGTCGCCTGGTGCTTAATACCCCATTCAGCGAGCAGATGTTCACCACTTGATGGTGATTGCCGCCTTTTCAGCTGCATAAACAAGAGCCGGAACCTGGCTTCTCACCCTGGCCTGCCACAGGGACATGGGCCAGCCGGCTCACTCGGAATCTCGGTGGATTCTGCTCACTCCCTGAGGGTGCCCGTGAGCACCAGCCGCTCCCGACATGGCCCGGAAACCATCTTCGGGGGGCAGCGCAGTAACCGCGGGGAGTGGGGGCCCAGACCTCTGATCAGGCCGCTGTGCCCTGTTCCTTCACACAGTGGCTCTCCTCTTGTATGGGCATCTCCACGTCTACTCCAGGGGGCCAGGCTCATTGTCGACCCCGTTCTGCGGCTGAGGGCACTGAGCGCCGGGACCCACAGGTGTGAGGGGGTGGGTCATGCCAGGAACTAGAAACATCCAGCTCCACTGCCCAGGCCTGAGCGCCCGGCTCCAGCGTCCTCTGACCACGGGTGTTCCGTGGGCCTCGCCTCTGGAGAAGCATGTCACACGGCCTCCTTTCTGCCCAACGCTTCCCCTTGGGCTCTCAGGAGATCTCAGACAGAATAAAAAAGCATCCGCAAAAAGATCAAGGAGCGCCAGGCCCTGAGTGGGGGGACTGGCCCGAAAGCTGTACCCAGCCCCAGCCCAGCGCTGATGCGGTTCTTAGGAGACATACAGAGACATACATTTGTTTAAATTAATTCTTGAATTTTAATTCAATTGCTGAGCTTGTAGAAAAGGGGGAAAAGGAATAATCCTAATAATCCATTACCGCTCAGTATGGAATTAAAAAAAAAAAAATTACTCGGAGCCGGCAGAATCAATACTTGAGAAAAGCAGCTCCACACTCTGCGTTCGGCCCCCGGCTCCGGGGGTGGGGGCTGAGGGGCGGGAGAGAACACGTTGCCGCGGCACTTGCTGGCGAGGAAGCGGTCCTGGCAGCCGGCTGTTTTTATATCACATCCGTCGGCAGGACTCAAATATTCCAGTGCAGCCTCGGATCAAAACACACGCGCCTGCAGGTCTGTCTTGAGTCTGGTTGGGCAGCCGTGGCCAAGCTGATCGCCGCATCCCTGCCAACACCAGCCACCCCCATCCAGGCGGACCCCCCCCCACACACACACGCAAGGGAGAGGCGGGAGGTGGCCAGGCTGAAGATTCTCCCGTGCCCTGCCCCACGGCAGGGGGGCCCCATGGCTCCTTGTGGGACCACACAGGCATCTGGCCACATAGCCTGTGGCTCTCTGTGGGCAGGGATGGGCAGCCTCCTCTCCGTGCCAGGGGGCATCTGTGGGGTGCTGTAGACATGGGAGGGGGGCTCAGGGATGGGAGAGGGTGAGTCCCAGGATAGTAGACATCCAGATGCTCAGAGCTGAGGAGCAGGGGAGGGAGGGACCCAGGTGAGGGTCTTCCACCCTGAGGACCCTGTGTCCCTGCTCTGGGTCTGCCATGCGTATCCAGGGGGCCTCAAGCTGCCTCTCCCATTCCTAAGGGTCATCTTCCTGTTTGACCAGCTGGGCTGTTGAGAGCATCACATGTTGGTGGGGTGGAGAAGCAGGGTGAGGGGTTTGGGGGGGGTGGAAGCATCTGGTTTGCTTGAGAGGGACCCCAAGCAGGCACTGTGGCTCCATCTGCTGTGAGACCCCGACTCTATCTCCCAGCAGCCATAAGGAGGCTGCACATCCTTTCCTGGCTGGGCTGGGGCCGGGGGTGCAGTGCCACACTCTGAGGTCTGCCTGGGAAGCAGAGCTGACTGCCAGCGCGGGGCCAAAAGAGAGCCCTGGGGACCAAAAACGTGCTTCTTTCTTGCCAAGAGGATCTGTAGCTGCTCCCAGTGAAAGCATGGGGGTACAGCGGGATTATTATTGTCAAGATAAGGATCGCCGTGCAGGGCAGAGGGGGAATGCTGGACCAGAAAGCCCCGTTTAAGGGCATCCTGCTCTCCTGGCTGAGCACACGGTGTGGTCCAAGCTGCCTGGCCGTGATGGAGAGAGAGGAAGCCGGACGCACACCGAGGCTCTGTGGCCAGGTTGGTGGGACCTGGAGCCCCGCAGGGCGGCTATGAAGCCTGCCCGAGCCTGGGCTGGGTGCCACCCCGCAGGCCACCCTGACCCAGAGGAGTCTCCTCTAGAGGGGGGCTTTTAGGACTAGGAAGGTCTCTGGAGGGACATTCAAGCTATGGTCTCTGTTGGGGTAGGGGGATAGTTGAACCTCAGGTGCACCAGACTGGGCTATTTTTGACATATTCCACCAACACCCCAAGCCTGCCCCTCCCTGGGCCAGGCCCTAGCTGGCTGGGGCATGGGGTGAGTGGGGGTGGGTAGTCACTGGGGAGGGACCGGCCCAGTGGCTGAGACGGGGGCCACCCATCTCTGATGCCTGCCGCCTATACATCTGGGGCCAGCAAGAGGCTTTGGGGCTGCAAAGCTGACCTGGTGCAAGGCCCCTGGGCCCCAGGACAAGCCTGCACTGCTATCGGCTCACAGGCTGTCAGCTTCAACCCCCCACCTGCTCATTGCTTCCATCTGCCTCTCCAGTGCCTTTATTAATTCAGGCTGTGCCCTCCCCCCAGGAGCACCTTTCCCGTCTTTACCCAAGTGCCCCTCATGGGTCCCTCACAACTCAGACCAGGCTTCATGTCCAGAAAGCCCTTCGGAGCCACAGGTCCCAGGGCTGGGCCAGGCACTGCCCCTCGTCCCAGTGCAGGAAAACCAGCGTGGGAGGGGGCCCAGGGAGGATCTGAACATGGGGACAGTGTTTCACCCTGGCAGGTGGTCGGGCAGAGCGGGCCTCCCTCAGTGCTGCAGGGCTGTCCTTCCGCACTCACAGAGATGCCCGACCAGGATCATCCCTGGATTCCCAATCCGGGAGCCGCCAGGGCGTGCCCAGGGTGTCGGGCCAGTGTCCCAGGCCATTCGGGGAGTCCTCCGGGGGACGCCCCACAACCGGCTCTCGGGGCACTGGGGAGAAACTCAGAGCATGAGGCAGGCACTCCAGGCTGGGCGCTGGGGCTGTGGGGGATTTTCCACTGTGTGCACCCCGGGCTGCTGAAGCCACATGTTCTAATGTTGGTGGGCGGGTCCCCCCCCCCCCCCCAGCCTGCGACCGCCCTGCACTTAATTAGCTCTTAACTGACTGCAGCACTCACGGAAACAGAAGAACCTCATGCAGCCGTCCTAAGCTCTGGATGGAAGATACCCGAAGGGGGGCCCCGTTCGAGAACCCCCTGCCCACTTTACGGGGAGGCCAGAGAGGGGAGTCATTAAGGATCATAATAAAGAGCAACAGACACAGGTGTGGGCCCAGCGGCATGTTTCTGCCGCGTGCCCTCTGCGTGCCAGCTATGGGCGGGGCGCTGCTCCCTCTGCTTTTCATGCTTCGGCCAAGCAGGGAAGGACGGTCCCATTATACAGACAAGAAAATTAAGCTCCGGAGAGGGAACGAATGAAGAGACGCTCCCTCAAAGCCGCACTGAGTCCCCACGGGCCACCCGTACTCCCATGTTAATTAGCCTCATGTTCCCAGGAGAGCACGGGCTCCGGGTGTGGGAGGGACCCTCCAGAGCCCCTGTGTGTCGTGTGCACAGAGTCGGGTTGCTTCTCTTTGTGCTGGCCTCTGCTCCTTCTCCACCGCAAGCAGCCCTGAGATTAAACGTTGAGCGGCTGAGGTCAGACAGGGCCCAGGATTTACACCTTTCTCCTGTTGCTTCATTATTTTTGATGTAACCCGCATTCTAAAACCCCAGCTGCTCCGTGAAATGACAGGTCCCCGTCCCTGCGCCAAGCGAACAGAGGCTGGCTTTGTTTTTATTTTGTCGTCTTAGAAACGACATGCTGGAGCCACTGTTCAAGATCACCCCACCCAGGATATAGAAAGCCAAAATGTTTGTGAAAACAATCCCTTTATCCGTTTCCTGGAGTGCCCTGCCGTCGCAAATCGAATTTAAAGCAAAATGAGCCCACTTCTAATTGGTTCAAATGAAGCTGCCGTTCATAGTTGGTGGGTCCCCGCAGCCTCGTGCAGGAGGCCAAGCCAGGAGGCCCTCCCGTCGTGGACACCGCGCTGCCGCCGCCTCCGGGGGTCCCACCAGCCCGGCCCTTGCGGCCACGGTGGGGTTTGCCCACGGCCCGGCGCCTGCGGGACCTGCCAACACTGCGTATCCAGGGACGGTGTCCCACGTGCCTGGAGTGGCCAGAAATGAGAACACTCGGGCCTGCCCCTTCCGGGGTCTGGTGGCACTGACACCTTTGCAGGGACCCCCACAGCACGATGGGGGGCATGACCTCAAGGTGACCCCTGTGTCAGCTGGCCCGGGGTGGGTGTCTCCGGGTCGCTAAAGGCTGGGCGCTCAGTGTGACTTCAGGCTTCCCGACGCCCTGAGCAGGCTGGAAATGGAGCCATGGGACCCCTTGTCTGGACAGTGGGCACGGGCAATGGTGCTCCCGTCCCTTCCTCACACGGCTTCTGGGGGGGCCCTGGGACAGCTGGAGAGCGGTGCTCTGCTGGGCTTCCCTCTGTGGGTGGGCTGGCCCAGCTGGGTCACTGGGCTGTGGAGCCACGGAGGGAGTCCTGGAGGGAGGCAGGGGGCTTCCGGAGCCCTGGGGCACAGGCTGGGGGTGCAGGGGCTCAGGCCAAATCTCAGGACAGGACGGGGTGTTCAGGCCGGGCCACCGGCCTCCTCCAGCACAGCCTGGATCGGGCCCGCTTCCGCTCAATTCCAGACCCCACGCAGAGGCCAGCACACTTAATAAATAATGCTGCAAGAACCTGTTTGGGTCACCTGGGTGATTCCTGCTCCTGAGGGGCGCTCTCCGCTCCACCTCTCTGCTCGCAGGAGGAGAATGCCCCTGGCTTCCTTGGAATTGTGGATGATTGAAGCTCAAAACCTCAGGAGACCGCCTAGACCCGGTTAACTGGGGGGGAGACTGAGGCTCAGGGACCCCTGGTCGTGAGGCCACACATCCACTGAGGGAGCCACAAGGCCACGGGGTTGTCCTTCCCCCAGTTCCCCTGCTGATTTTTCAGAGAACCAGAAAAGCCACAGAGGGGAGGACAGGGTGGGCTTCCTGCCCCGTGGCCTCCGCACGTGGGGGCGCGAGGCCACAGCAGGAAGATGGGGAGAAGGGCACAGGCTTCCCTGAGGCCAGAAGAGACACACAGGTCCCATAGGCCAGCCCTCGCCCTTCCATACCTCTGGTGGCGGAGAGCTCACTGCCCCCTAAGATGGTCTGGTCCTTGTAAGCACTGCCCTGACCTTTCCATTTCACGCAGGAGCGATCTGCTGCCCGGAACTTTCAACCCCAGACGTCAGGATCAGTTTCCACAGACACTGTCGGGCCAGCAAAGAGCTGGCCGAACTCACGTACACGTCTCTCCCCTCCCTGCTTTCCTTCACCATGTGTGCGCCCGTGCTCTGCCTGGCCCTGGCTTGGGGAGTGGGAATGAAGCTCACAGCTTACCCCCCATAAAGACACCAGGGAGCACACAGCCTGCGGGGAGACCAGGAGAGGTCATGACCCTGAGTGGAGCCGGCCTAGCTGTTGGTGGGGCTCTCACTACTGACCGGGGGCGTGGACAGTGACCAGGGTGGCCAGGAGGCCTGAGAAAGCCCTAACCTGTGGTCACCTGGTGTCAGAGATGGGGTCACCTGGCGTCAGAGATGGGGTCACTTAGGCGTCAGTGATGGGGTCACCTGGGCATCAGAGATGGGGTCACCTGGTGTCAGAGATGGGGTCAGCTGGTGTCAGAGATGGGGTCACTTAGGCGTCAGTGATGGGGTCACCTGGTGTCAGAGATGGGGTCACTTAGGCGTCAGTGATGGGGTCACCTGGTGTCAGAGATGAGGTCACCTGGTGTCAGAGATGGGGTCACCTGGTGTCAGAGATGGGGTCACTTAGGCGTCAGTGATGGGGTCACCTGGTGTCAGAGATGGGGTCACTTAGGCATCAGTGATGGGGTCACTGGGTGTCAGAGATGGGGTCACCTGGTGTCAGAGATGGGGCCACCTGGCGTCAGAGATGGGGTCACTTAGGCGTCAGTGATGGGGTCACCTGGTGTCAGAGATGGGGTCACTTAGGCATCAGTGATGGGGTCACCTGGTGTCAGAGATGAGGTCACCTGGTGACAGAGATGGGATCACCTGGGCGTCAGAGATGGGGTCACCTGGTGTCAGAGATGGGGTCACCTGGTGTCAGAGATGGGGTCACCTGGTGTCAGAGATGGGGTCAGCTGGTGTCAGAGATGGGGTCACCTGGCGTCAGAGATGGGGTCACTTAGGCGTCAGTGATGGGGTCACCTGGGCATCAGAGATGGGGTCACCTGGTGTCAGAGATGGGGTCAGCTGGTGTCAGAGATGGGGTCACTTAGGCGTCAGTGATGGGGTCACCTGGTGTCAGAGATGGGGTCACTTAGGCGTCAGTGATGGGGTCACCTGGTGTCAGAGATGAGGTCACCTGGTGTCAGAGATGGGGTCACCTGGTGTCAGAGATGGGGTCACCTGGGCGTCAGTGATGGGGTCACCTGGTGTCAGAGATGGGGTCACTTAGGCATCAGTGATGGGGTCACTGGGTGTCAGAGATGGGGTCACCTGGTGTCAGAGATGGGGTCACCTGGCGTCAGAGATGGGGTCACTTAGGCGTCAGTGATGGGGTCACCTGGTGTCAGAGATGGGGTCACTTAGGCATCAGTGATGGGGTCACCTGGTGTCAGAGATGAGGTCACCTGGTGACAGAGATGGGATCACCTGGTGTCAGAGATGGGGTCACCTGGGCGTCAGAGATGGGGTCACCTGGTGTCAGAGATGGGGTCAGCTGGCGTCAGAGATGGGGTCACTTAGGCGTCAGTGATGGGGTCACCAGGTGTCAGAGATGGGGTCACTTAGGCGTCAGTGATGGGGTCACCTGGTGTCAGAGATGGGGTCACCTGGCGTCAGAGATGGGGTCACTTAGGCGTCAGTGATGGGGTCACCTGGTGTCAGAGATGGGGTCACTTAGGCGTCAGTGATGGGGTCACCGGATGTCAGAGATGGGGTCACTTAGGCGTCAGTGATGGGGTCACCAGGTGTCAGAGATGTGGTCACCTGGTGTCAGAGATGGGGTCACCTGGCGTCAGAGATGGGGTCACTTAGGCGTCAGTGATGGGGTCACCTGGTGTCAGAGATGGGGTCACTTAGGCATCAGTGATGGGGTCACCTGGTGTCAGAGATGAGGTCACCTGGCTACAGAGATGGGATCACCTGGTGTCAGTGATGGGGTCACCTGGGCGTCAGAGATGGGGTCACCTGGGCGTCAGTGATGGGGTCACCTGGCGTCAGAGATGGGGTCACTTAGGCGTCAGTGATGGGGTCACCTGGTGTCAGAGATGGGGTCACTTAGGCGTCAGTGATGGGGTCACCGGGTGTCAGAGATGGGGTCACTTAGGCATCAGTGATGGGGTCACCTGGTGTCAGAGATGAGGTCACCTGGTGTCAGAGATGGGGTCACCTGGGCGTCAGTGATGGGGTCACCTGGCGTCAGAGATGGGGTCACTTAGGCGTCAGTGATGGGGTCCCCTGGGCTTCAGAGATGGGGTCCCGTGACTCCGTGATGGAGTCCCCAGTGGCCTCCAGGGTGGGCCTGCTTGCTGTCACGAGGCTCTCAGAGTCTGCGCCTTCTGCGGGGCTCTAGGAGGACACAGTGGGAGAAAGGGAAACTGCTGCCGCTGACTAGCGGCACAACTTTCCCGCCTTCTTGGGGCCCCGTGTCCTGTCCTGTAAGGTGGGAGCAGTGGCGTCGCATTGGCCCACTGGAGCGGGCTGCGGACCTGGCCATGCTTGGGGGCCAGAGGCTGACTGGCTGCAGGAGACAGGGCAGGGCCTGCTGCGTCCCTGGTGGGCTCAGCACAAAACGCCAGTGTGGGAACTGGGGAGGGTGGGGGAGCCTGTTTCCCCTCCCCACAGGCCCAGGGCCCTGGCATGCAGGTGGATGAGCCACGCCCAAGGAACGGCAACCTCCATCCCCGACGTGCCCGGCACCTCCCCCCTGCCTGCCCCTAGAGGCTGCAGCACGCCCGGCTGGCCCTCACCCTTCTGGAAGCTCCATTGTCCCAGCGGACTTCACTCGCACAACACAACACTCAGCGGAGACCACGGTTAAGTAGGTGGAGAGGCTGCAACCCGTTGACCCCTGGGCGCAGCCCCGAGGAGCCCCCCCGACCTCCGGGCCTGTGGGACCCCACTGTCACGGTGCCAAGAACATTAACAAGGCTTTTCTCTGAAAGCAGCAGAAAATCCGGGTCTGCCACTCATTGCAACAAGATTGTGTCTCAAACGGCCCATTCTGTGTGGGGCTGGCAGTCCTGCTGCCGAGGGGCTCTCTGGCCAAGTTCATTCGCCACTGGTTGGTCCAGCCCATGGTGCCTCTCACTCAGCCAGGAAGCTGTCACTCGACACACGCTCACATGGCAAATGGTGAGACCACACCGCCGATGAGACCCCACGAAGGTGTGATGCTCCTGTCATTATTACTGCTATTCAGGCAAAACCAACATACATTGGTAATTCTTTGAACAACCTCTGTTGAGAGCCCACAGCCTACCTGGTGCCAGGTTGGTTGGCACACCCCTGCCCGCGTGGAGCCTGCGGTCTCGTGGGGGGTCAGGCCACAGAGCCACACAAGCAAATATAGCATCACAGACCGCGGGCTGCGTGTGCGGCTGACCTGCCGCTGGGGTGAGGGCTGGGGCCGGGGTAGGTCGGCTAAGGTGAGCCGCCTCCTCGGGGCACGTCGGTCTGGGGCACAGGCTCATCTGCGGATGGGGCAGCTGGGAGCACATGCCCGGGGTTAGCTCTGTTAGTGTCCCGGGGCCACAGCCTGAAGCTCGCACAGCAGGCGTGCATGTCCTCCCCGTCCTGGAGGCTGGGAGTTGGGGATCCAGGCGCGGGGCAGGGCTGGTACCTCCGGAGGCCCCTCTCCTTGCTGGGTAGACACTGTCATCTCTCCATGTCCTCACACGGTCGTCCCTCCTTGCCTCCCCAGCCTCTCCTCTTATGAGGACACTGGTCAGACTGGATAAAACCCATACAACCTCATTTTACTTAGATCACCTCTTTAAAGACCCTCTCCAAATACAGTCACATCTGAGGGCCTGGAGGTCATAACTTCAGCACAGGAATTGGAGGGAGGTCAGCCCACAACACACCCTGAGTCCATTTCCTGGCCCCACACAGCTGTGTGATGTGGGCAAGCTCCCCCCTTCTTCTGCCTTGCTTTTCCAGTTGTAGCCCCAGGACTGGTACGTGCCCTCCCAGGACCAGGGTGATTCTCAGAGGCTCAGTGAACGCTCAGTGAACACTCAGTGGAGGGGGCCAGCCAGCCCCCGGGCTTGCAGATGGTGGGAGAAGCTGGCCCCCGAGCCCAGCCCAGCGGGTTATGGAAAGGCGCCCTGGCCAGGTTGCTCAGAGCTGAGGCTGACGGGTCTTCCAGGCCAACTTGGCCTCCTGTGAGGTTTGTCATTTGCTGTCATGATGGAAAACTACCAGTCTGTCCACGAGGGGCAGCAAGAGATGGGCGATCAGGGGCTCAAGGCTCACCCAACGGGAAGAAGACGGGCCGTTTCCGGGGCCCCCAGCTGCTGCACCTGCCTAGGTAAGGGCTGGACTCCTGCTGGGTCCCCGAGCGGAATGGCTGAGGGTGGACCCCAGAAACCTGGAAGAAGAGCCTGGGATGGCCTGTCCTCAGGGCCAGGGCCACATCCTGCTGTCACCGCCCTGCTGTGTGACATCAGTCCCTCCCTTGGTCTCTCTGAACAAATCTCTCCAACAGCCGGGCACGCAGCATATACTCTGCATGGACCCCCCTACACCTCAACACGACCTGTCCCCACAAACTTGCCCGGGAGCCGAGCAGGCAAATAAGAGTCCCCTGGGGTTTGTTGACACCGAACCTGGGGTTTTCCCCTGTGACCCCACGGTCCCCGCCACCGGGGATTGGCGCTCTGAAGTAGCAGGTGCCTCGTCCCTCGTTCCCCAGGTCTCCCAGCAGGACTGCCGACTTGGGGGCCGGGGTGGATGCCGAGGGAGGCACGCGGCTCTCCCACAGATCTGTACCCCGAGTCACATGCTGCTCTGGGCGGGGGCTCAGCCAATGTGCAGAGTTCCTGGGCAGCTTCTGTGGACACAGGTTCCAGGGAGAGCTCAGGGCGGAGAAGCCTGGTGACCCGTTCTTTTCAGCGTGCCTGGATTTCGGGGCTGTTCGGGGCCTAGCACGGGGCAATGGTGAACTTGTAGCTGACTGCTTGCTAGAAAACAGGACTTGGGTGTAAGCCCCAGCTCAGCGACTTGTGCAGGCTTCTGCTGTGTGTCCGGGCTGGGGTGGGGCTGCCATTCACACCAGCTTCAGACTGGGGTGGGGGGACTGGCACACCGGGGTCAGATGTAATGTCAGCAGCTCTGTCTCTTTCCAGTCCCCCTTCTGCTTTTCTCCTGAGAGTACTCCCCTCGACCGCTGCACCAAGGTGGCAGGACGGCCATCAGCAGCCTTGGGATGATGCCCCCGCCCCAGCTCAGCAATCCCAAGAAGGGGGGTCAGATCAGGTCCCATGCACAGCCTGGAAACAGGAGGGGGTCAGCCCCTCTTGAGTGCAGCGACTGAGGGTGGGAATGGGTATGATTCTGCACAGAACAACCAGGGGCTCTGTCCAGGAGGGTGATGGACAGCCCCGGGGCGGGGGGCCCTGCTTTGCCCACCGGCTCCCAGGAGCGCTGTGGCCTCTGGGCATGTCTAGGCTGGCTCCTCACGGGGCCTGCTCCACTGTTGTGTCCGGATGCCTTGCCCCGCCACCCCTTCCTGACCCCCAGGCACTCCACGAGGGCAGGGTTTGTGCCCCTGGGAGTATCATGCTCTTCCTCGTGTGCTGAAAGGGCTGGCCTGCCTCTGTTTCATCTCTGCACCTGCTCTTCTCAGACTGGTGGATCCCCGCTCAGGGCTGTCCTCTCCTGGAGGGACCTCCCCCGGGGCTGGGCTCCTTGCTGCCACCTCCCCTCTCCGATGCTATTTTCCTTCACTGGAGCTGAGGCTCTGCTGGGCTCTAGGCCAGGGCTGACGCTGCCGGAGGCCGGGCTCCCAGCCCCATGGCCTGTTGGAGGCCCGCGTTGTCCCCCCCCGGGAACCCCAGGATGACCCTGACATGAGCCCCCCGGGCTGGGCTGCCAACATCCAGTGACGAGGGCCAAATGCTCGGCTCAGACAACGGGCACGGTTCCCGGCGCCCACATCCTGGTGGTGCCACAGACTGTGGTGGGCTCTGTCCGCCGCGCTCCCACCCCGAGCACACTCCCTGGGCGAGGGGCCCCGCAGACTGTCACCGGAGCGCCACCATGCCCTCCGCACTGCTCGGACGTGCGCACTCTCCTTCTCTGGGGAGAATACCCAAACGCTTCCTCCTGCGGAACGGCAAACCTGTCGTCCCTAATGAACAGCTTTCATTTAGGCTCGGGGAAGAAGGTGCACGCTGGGGATGGTATGTGCAGGCGGCCACGCTGCAGGATCTCAAGCTTGGCGTTCACTGCCCCTCTGGGACTCCACGTGCCCAGCACAGCGCTTTTTCTTATTGTGGCAAGAGACACATAACATAAAATTTACCACCTTCACGATTTTGAAGTGCACACTTCAGTAGTATTAAGCACAGTCATATGCTTGTGCAAAGCATCACCACCATCCACCCCCAGAACTCATTCATCTTGGAAACCTGAAAGTCTGTCCCCATAAACACCAGCTCTCCTCTCCCCCGCCCTCCCCCCGCACCCCCCCCCCCCCGGTCCCTGGCAGTCACCACGGCGGTTTCTGTCTTTATGATTTTGGCTACTCTAAGTCAGCAAATGACTTTCTGTTGTTTTGAGCCAAGAAAGAGGGTTTAAAGAAGCTAAGATTTGTGCTGACCCGTATGTCACAGATGTCCCTACAATGTCCCCACCAGAGGGTTCTCAGGCCCCTCTTGCACGCCTCCCGTGATGGGGTGCTCACCATGTCCTGGTGCGGCCCCCTGCTGAGACTCTAGAGGAGAAGGACTGTCGGAGGTTCAGGCCGCTGAGCTCCTGGCCCTGCCGTTCCTGATCCAACACGAGTTTACTGAGCATCTACCGCACTCCAGCGTCTGTTGCACGACACCGGCTCAAGGCAGGGGCCGCCCTGGTGGGGAGCAGCCCCCCGCCGCGCCAGCTGGAGGACTCCATACCTGCTGCAGTGAGCGGGCAGTACCCCACATGGGGGTGCAGCTGCTGGGCTGTGACCTGCTCACTGTAGGCACCATCCCACGGCCCCCTGGCTGAGTCTCGTCATCTCTCCGGAGGCTGCTCTATGCTCAGCCTCAAGTGCGGGCTCACTGTGGGTCCTCCGAGAAGCGCATGCAGGGAGGAGTTAGGTGTGTGGGATTAGATGTCCGGGGGTAGTGCTGATGAAGGGACAGTAGCAGGTGCGGGCAGGGAGCACCTGGCAGGGATGCAGGCCCGACCCCATGAGAGGGAAGGAGGAGTGGGTGGGAGAAGCCTCCGAGCGGAGCAGCTCGGGGAAATTCCGGGCAGCTGATGGGGGTTTGAGTGAAGCCTGCCAGGGTGGGAGGTGCACCGGGCGGGCCTGGCTCCTGGTCAGTGCGTCCCAGGCGGTGGCTCACATGAATCAGCATCTCGGAGGGGCCCGGGGCAGCCCTCTTCCACTTGACAGAGGAAGGATGGGGCTCGGGGGGTCGGCGCCCGGCTACAGCCAGGAGTTGGGCACAGCAGCTGCCCCCTGCCCTGGCTCCAGCCACTGCGCACACATCCAGGGCGCTGCTGAGCGCCGGGCCCACCTGGCAGACAGTGGGAACGCGCACCCGGCCCAGGTGGGGATGAGTTGGCCCCCCCGGTCCCCCGGCCCCCGGCTGTGTGTTCAGTGAGAACGTGGCCCATTAAAGAAACACACGGAGAACCGGCCCCAGGGCGGTACCTCCATGCAGCCCGGCCCGTGCCCTGGAAGGATGTGGCCCAGGAGCGGACCGGGAGGAGCAGAGGCTCCACGAGGCTGCCTGGCCCTTGTTCTCGGGTGAACGGACTGGAGGTGAGCGAGCGATACTTCGGGGCCCCGTGCCAGTGGGGTGCCGTTCTCTGTTCAGGCCTCCCTGCACTGGCCCACCCTCAGACCCTCTCTTCATCTTACCAGCCCCTTCTCGTCACTGGGGTCCGGCCTCCCAAACCCCCCTCACTCTGGGGAGGCGAGGGCCCCCCGAGAGCAGGCGGAGGCTTGACTGGGGAGCCGGGAGGCCAGGGTGCAGGCCCCGTTCTGTCTGGCCGCTCAGCAAGGGAGCGGGCAGGGGGCGTGCTGACTCCCGCTCCGTCTGTATGGCAGAGCCCGTCTTGTTGGCTCGCACACATGGACGGGGCATGAGGGCCAAGGGGCAGGCGTGCTGGGGCAGGGAGGGCAGAGTCTGAGGTGGCCCTGGCCCGAATGCTGGCCTGTGGGGTCCCTGGGCTGGGTCTGGGGAGGGGACAGTGCCCCTCCTCTTGGGTGCCCCTGAAGCAGCCACAGAAACAAACAGAAAAAGCCTTTTTGTTGCCTTTCCGGCCCAGACAAAATCAATACATTCTGGAAACATGAGCACAGCTGACCTTTGGATTTCTAGCAAACCTTCAAAGCTCAAGTTTGGTTTGGGGCCAGTCCGGAGGTGCTGGCCCCAGCTCCAGGGCTCAGCTGGGGATGAGACCAGCTCAACACACGCCTCCAAGGGCAGGCGCCCCTCGCGCCAGGATTCCAGAAGGTTGCACAGCCGGGCCTGCTCTCTCTGCGAGCTGCGTGGTTTTCTCAAGGTTTTAGATACGCCTGGGCTCCTCCTTCCCGGCTAGGAGGCCTCCAGCAGCTACAGACACGGAGCATCACAGGCTTTACAGATGGGGAATCTGTGGCCCAGTCCTTCTGCCTCGCCCATTGGCCTCTGCCCCAGCTTCCCGCCTTGGCTGCCCCGCTGGAATGTGGGTCACTCTGGAGCTGGGTGGCATTGACTAGGGCCAGGGCTCCCAATTCAGTAATTGATTGATCTCCCACAATGCTCCGGGCCATGCCAGCCACTGGGAGCCAGTGGCTCTGGGAACTCAGTGTCCTCGGGGGGCCACACAAACACAGACATGCAGAGCAGGGCCCTCGGGAGGCCAGGCTGGGGGAAGGGATGCCCCCTTGGGAAAACCATGATATCTAGCGGCCCGTTGGCCCCAGCTCTATGGAGGGCCCTCCATGGGTGTCTGTGTAGCTGGAGACTGGCTCTTCATTTTATTTCAAGTAGGCTCCACACCCAACGTGGAGCTTGGAACTCATGACCTTGAGATCAAGAGTCTCATGCTCTACTGACCGAGCCAGCTGGGCGCCCCTGGAGACTGGTTCCACTTGGGGGTTCTGCCGAGGCTGACGAGAATAGGCAGCATTTGGCCTCAATTTTGGGAAATGTGTGAACTGCATCTGGAATATATGGAGGGGGAAGGGGTCCCAGAGGAAACAGCTCAGAGGAGCCCCGGGAGTGACCCACCTGCTCCGGGACCCAGCAGCCCAGTGTGATGGGCGTGGGGAGGGCATGGGAGCCAAGCACCAAGGCTGGCCCTCGATCCCTGGGCCCTGGGGGGCCTTGGTGGCACCTTACTGGTAGCCGTGGGAGGCAGAGGATCCAGACCAAGAGGAGGAGCCGGGAGGCTGCAGTGGGGTCCGCATGGGGAACCCGCATGGTACTGTGATGTTGGCAGCCACGTCAGGGAATTGGGGTTTTCTCCAGAGGGCCATGCGACCTACTGGACAGAGGAGAGAGGATGAGATGTGCATTTCAGATGGACTACCAGCTTCCCACGAGGTGCATGGAGAGGGCCAGGCTGGGGGCAGGGCGGGTCACCAAGAGGGGCCCCAGGGGAGGTGGGCGGGTACTGCATGTGGGAAGTGAAAACAGGGTTTGCTTGGTACCACCCCATCCGTTTGAGATAAAGTAATGTGCCAGCTCTGTGTCCCCACGGGGCCCAGCCCCGTCCCTCCTGGCTGGTGGCCTTCTGAGTGTGACTCAGCAGGAGGAGCATCCATGAGCCGAGCAGGCAGCCAGGCCTGGGCCCCACCTGCCACTCCAGGCACGTGCGTGTCGTGGCCCTGGTACAGAAACTGGCCTTAGGCTGGGCTCCCCCAAAGCAGCCCAGGAGGCCGGGGCTTACTGAGCACCTCCCAGAAGCTCAGGTGAAGGACGGGTGAGGAGGGAGGGGAGGCAGCGTGGGGCTGGGCTCCTGCGTCTCTGGGGAAGGGCCACTGGGGAGCCCGGGAGAGCATGCCTGACAGCACAGGCAGCCAGGGGCCACAGGGAGCATGGTGGGGGCACGCCGGGGAGGGGGCATGTCAGGGGGAGGCACGCTGCGGGGGGCATGCCGTGGGGACTCACGATGAGGGTCACACTGTGGGGGACACACCGTGGAGGACATGCCCATGGGGGACAAGCCATGGGGGTCACACTATGGGGGACACGCTGTCATTCCCGCCCCCAGCAGGCTTGGCTTCCTTCCCTGCCTGGCTTCTGGACCCACGCTCCCCCACTTGCCTGCTCCTGGTGGTGGGGGTCCTGCTCCCCTGAGACCTTCACTATGGTGAGGGTCCCACACTTGTCTCCCTGAACGACCACCAGATGCACATGCTCCGTCTCCTGGCGTCCAGCCAGCACCCTGCCGGCCCGTGGCATCCCCCGCCCCCACGCACAAGCTCTTAGCATCCTCTCTGGCTGTTTTCTCCACCGCCAGCCTGGTTCTGACATGACTTGAAGGGACAGTGTGGGGGGGGTTGCCAACAGGTCGGGTGTAGGGTTCAAGGGCAGCGTGGACAAAGAGTCTCCTGGCAGGAGCGGGGAGGGGAGAGTGAACGAAGGGCCCGGAGCTGTCAGCAGCGGGACAGTGCTAGAGGCGGAGTGGTGGGTGAGGGTCCCGGGGAGCAAGCCCTGTGTGCAGACGAGGACAGGTGCTGTGTCTCAGGGGGTCAGCCTGAAGGACACACGGAGCGTCCCCTAGCAGCACCGTGAGTCAGTGACCACACAAATCTGTTGACCAGTTGACCCTTGCGGGGTCAGCTCCCTGAGGCTGGCAGACAGGATGCTTGCTCATCGTCACCTGGGGAGGGGTCCCAGACCCCGGCTGCAAGGCCAGAGGACTTCCCACCACCTCTGAAGTATCTGCCTGTGAATGGAGTGGACCCCAAACAGGTTGGCCAATTACAGGGGATGAAAAGAGATCGGGTGTGAGGTGGCTTAGTGTCCGCTGCAGCTGAGCCACTGGCCCGCTTTGACCTCAGGGTCTCAGAATAAGCCTTTCTGAGAAGCACTGTGGGTCCGATGTGGCCCTGCTTCTACAGCACCAAGCTCGGCTTCGTCAGGGCTGGTGCTTTGGGGGCAGCTCTTTCTTGGATGTCCTTCCTCTCCAGTTTCAACAGGAAATGAGTCTCTGCGGCAGGTGCAGGTTGGCGGTCTGGATACTAGATCAGATGGGGCCTGACTGCGCAGGCGTGTCTGCACGGGGTGCACAAGGTGTGACGCATGTGTACGCATGTGGGCCCGTCATGTGTGCGTGCCAGTGTGCCCGCGGGGTGTGTGTGTGCGCGTGAGTACACACTTTGATGCGTACATGTAAATAAAGCTTGTCCTCAGGTTATCTATCCAGAGACAAGATGCAGGCTGCACTGTAAGTTTCTCCTTTCTCAAAAAGACCAAAACAAATAACACTTCTCTCCAGCAGGCTGCAGAGTGCTTGCATGGGCAGAACAGGGCCCCGGTCGCTACATGAATCCCATTAACTTCCCCAGCTTAATGAGATGAGCTTCCCCTCTACCAGCTACCGCGGGCTCTCCCGGCTTTTCCCGAGTTTCAGACTCCAAGTGGGGCATCCACCGGCACATGTGGGGGGCTCCGTTCTTGTCTCCCCCTCCCTGCTCCCCGCCCCCACTCCTTCCCTCTCCGTCCCAGATCTTCTTCCTCAGCTCTTGCATATTGAAATTTTCAGGTTTCATTTGTTTTTGGTATGCAGATCAGCCCCTCTCCTGAGATTGGCTAGACCTTCTGGGAGGTGAACAGACCTGGAGAAAACCCGTTCCCTAGGTCCCTAAGCTTTCACAGCAATAGGAGCAGGTTCAAGGAACACTGTGCAGCTGTGACAGGAAAGGACTCCAGCCAGGGGTGTACAATAGGTCTCCAATCTCACACCGAAGAATCTGAGGCTACATTTGGGGTCTGTGGGAGAGATGACCGCAATCTGCTAGTGATGACTGCCAAAGGCAGGAGTAGGAAATGGAAGCATCAGTGTGATGTGTCAGCTGCGTTGGGCATCGTGGGCTCAGCTGTGAGGGGTGGGGGCCGCCCTGGTGACTGGTGTCATCCCAGAGTTTTCACTGTTACCAGGGCCCTCCTGCATCCTGTGCCTCCGTGCTTTATCGCGCGGCTCACGCTCCCTGCAGTGCCATCCCTCACCCTGCTGGCCACTGCCTCCCCCACCCTGTCCCTGGTGGACGCCAGCACCCTGGGCTCCCACTGCACTGTCCGCACGGGGTCTGCCCCACACCCTGCTGGCCATGGCCCTGTTGGTACTTCTGGTGCCCAGTGCCCTCCAAGGAGTCTGGCGTCAAGCAGAGGCTGAGCTGGTGGCATGAATGGAACTGAGTGCAGTGTTCTCAGACCCTTCAGCCCCCACAAGCAAGGCAGAAGTGTTCTGGGCTGGATTCAGCCTCGAAGTGGGAGAGGGGCCTCCATACTGTCCCCACCAAGCGATATAGAACTTTAGCTTCCAAGGGATAAAGGGAGAGCTTGGCTTGTCTCCAAGTCCACACAAGTTCCTTTCACCCCAAATCAGCCTTTCCAGGGTTGTCAACATGTCCTTTTTGCCCCATCCTTACCATGCCCTGTGCCTGGCAGAGCAGAACTGTGCCCCCTTCCTGGGCACCATCTCCAGGATCACATGTACCACTCGGTATATCTCCAAGTCCAGGGAGTACATCTGTGCAACACTGGCCAAAAGGTAGCCAATGTGTTGCATGCATCCTCACCCAACCACCTTGACCGAGAGGGTCAGAGAAGTCCTCCAGGGACAGTCCCTGTTAGCCACATGGGGAGCACTGTGACACCCCTTGCCTCTGCCCCATCCCCTCCAAGCCAAGTGAAAGGGGCTCTTCTCTTTTCAGTGGGAGGTGTGCCTGGATGGAGAGGAGACTGGCTTTGCATTCCCCAGCTGGCCATGCATCAAGAATATGCCTGGGAGAGCTGGACCAAGTTACCACAAATTGCTGGGTTATTTCAAACCATTTTAAAAAATGATGTCAGACAAAGTAGATTTCAGAGGAAGAATGTTAACAGGGATGAAAAGAGGAATCATGACTATAAATCATTTCCTAATGATTTAGGGGCTCATTCAACAAGAAAACATTACAGTCCTAAGTGTGTATGTGCCTAATAACAAAGCTTGAAAATAAACAAATCAAAAACCGATAGAACTAAATGGAGACACAGAAAATCCACAAAATGATCTGAGATTTCAACACCCCCTTTCTCAATAATTGATAGAACAAGCACAGAGAAAATCAGCAGAGATACAGAAGCCTTGAAAAGACACCAACAACAAACTTGACCAGACTGACACTTACAGATAGACACTACATGCAGCAACAAGAGAACACGTGTTCTTCTCAAGTATCTGAGAACAATGACCATGATAGACCATAGTCTGGATCATTAAACAAATGTCAGTACTTAAAAATTATACAAAGTATGTTCTCTGACCACAGTGGAATTGGATCAGACGTTAATAACAGAAAAATATCTGAAATATCCCAAAATGTTTGGAAGCCAAATAATACATTTCTAAATAACTCATGGGTTGAATTAAAAAATTAAGAAGGGGAACTAGAAGGTATTTCTAATGGAATGAAAATAAAAACACACCATATTAAAACTTGCGGGAGATTGCTGAAGCAGGGATTGGAGTTAGAAATTTGTACGTTTGTGTTTAGATAAGAAAAGAGGAATAGTCTCTAGTCAGTGATCTCAGAGAGTGCCTCCTGAAACTAGGAAAAGAAGAGCAAATTAAACACAAATTGGCAGGAGAAAATAAATAGTGAAGAGCAGAGCAGAAATCAACAAAATAGAAAAGGGAACAACAGCAGAGAAAACACAGAAAAATCAATACAACCAAAACTGGTTCTTTGTGAAGATCAGTAAATTGATAAGCCTCTGGTGGCTTGATCAGGAGAAAAGGTGAGAAACAGATTTTGCCAATATCAGAAATGAAATGGGTGAGTCACTGTGGATTCTGCAGATGTTGAAAGGATAATAAGGGAATCTTATGAACAACCTTACCTTTGACTCCTACATGAAATGGACAAAGTCATTAAAAGATACAAAGTGCCAAAGCTCACTCCAGAAGAAATAGAGAGTCTGAGTAGTTCTTTTCCTGTTAAAGAAATTGGCTTTGTAGTTAAACGCCTTTCCACACAAAATACTGCAGGCCCAGATGGTTTCAATAATGTTTGAATTGTACCAAACATTTAGAAAGAAAGAAAGAAAGAGAAAGAAAGGAAGGAAGGAAGGAAGGAAGGAAGGAAGGAAGGAATTCTACATAAACTCTTCAAGGAATAAAAGAGGAAATAACACTTCTCAGTTAACCCTTTGAGGCCAGTATTACCCTGATACCAAAATCAGACAAAACCAGTACAAGAAAAGATAACTATAGATCAATATCTCTCATTAACATAGCCTCCTGTACTGACAGGACCATGGCCTCATAGGCTAGAGGTGATATCCTCTTTAGGATATCATAGATGTGCCACGAAAAATGTATCCGTATTCAATAATTTGGAAAATTCTGGGTTAAACCCAATTAAACAGTTCTCTTTAGTTGCCTGGCTTCTCATAGCCCTTAATAGGCTACTGAATGCACCTTTGAACTTCCAAGAGATTATTTCCCCAAATGTGTGGTCACGAATGTGCACGTGTGTGTGTGTGTGTGTGTGTGTGTGTGCACAAGTCACATGGATTCACATACCCAGGTCTGTGTTCTTCGGAGAGTCCTTTGAAGATGGCATGAGCATCTGGGGAGGAGCCGACTGGTACAGGAGCTGGGAAGGGTCTGCACAGAACAGCAGGTGCAGCTCAGAGGTAAATGGACTTTGAAGGGAGAGACACTCCATGGCAACAGGAGCCAGATGAGAGTCCAGGTGCACCACTCCTGATGCTTGGGGCCGGGCAGGCCGGGGGCAGGCTTGGAGAAGAGGTCCGGCAGCCTGCTCACTGGGACGGGTTCCTGCCTCTGGGTGCCGGTCCAACTTATGCTGCCCAGAGCCGGAGGCTGTTGGGCTCAGAGGACTGGCTTGTTCCCTCGCTCTTGGCAAGTGGCTCGGGCAGTGGCTAATTGGATCTGTGAATTTGGTGCGGCTGTTTACAGAAAGCTTTTAGTCCCCAGGACAGGGTGGAAATTGGATTTCAGGCTCCTGGCTTAGAGATGCTCCCTGATTCCTAACTCTCATCCTGCCTGTGTGTGGGGGGCTCGGGCAGCTGCCTCCGTTCGGGGCAGATTATAAATCATGTATCCATTTAATACCCAGCTCAGCCAGGTGGATGCCAGGGGCTCTAGTGGCCCAGGGCCTCTTGTCTCTAGACAAGTCTGTTTTGCTTACGTGAGCAGGGGGGCTCTGGGTTGGCCAGAGCCTGGTGGTCCTCAGAGAATTTTCCCTGATATGATCACTAGGTCTGGGCCATGCACATAGATCTGTGGGACCCCATGGCAGGGTCGTCTGGGGACTGAGCTACCAGATGGGACCCTTGGAGGAATGATGGATGGTTTCATGAATTACCCAACATTTGTCTTTATCCGAATGCATAACTGTTGCTGGGTAGTTAGTCATGGAAAAGATGCTTTAAAAGTGTCAGCTGGAGCTTTGGAGACCATTTGAGCTCCATTTGAGACTCTTGGACTGCTATTGCGTCTGCTCTCTTCTCTCCTACTCTAAGCTGAGAAGCCACCTCCTTCAGGAAGCCCTCAGTGTTTATCTCTCTTCTCCAACCCATCACCATCTGGACCACTCACTGACTCAGATGCAGGCTGTCCAGGGAATGCCTTTCTCTTCTCCACTGTGAGTCTCCCGAGGGTCACTGGAATCGCATGCGGACCTTCTCTCTATCTCTCTGGAAACCCTCCCTGAGTCAAGATAGGGAGAGAGAGCGGTGTGCAGGGAGACCAGGGCCTTGAGCAAATGGGGAAAGGAGAGAAGAACTGGACTGGCCACTTGCCTGAAGGCCAGGCTTGGCATGCGCCCCCCAGCTTCCACGAGAAGCCTCCAACAGGGTATGCTCTATTAGTCCACTTGGAAAGAGAGGACACTGAGGCCCAGGAGGGAGGGCATTTGGCCAAGGCCGTTGTGCAGCTGCGGTAGGACGAGCCCCTGCTCCCGCAGACCTCCCAGAGCCTCTGAGCTGCTCCCGCTGGGCCACCGCTGCCAGTTCCCTGGGTGCCCTTGTACAGAGGACCAGCTGTCAGTGGCTGTGGCCCCCTTCCAGGGGCAAGCATGGCGTGAGCAGGGATGCAGCTCAGGGGGCAGGGTCACGGGAGGGGGGACCAGACCCCAAGTCTGCATGGGGGGGTGGGGGCTCACCCCACCCCCCACTCGCTTGGGCACAGCCATTTACACACACATGCATGGTGTGCTGCTCGAATTCGCTTTACTTTGTGAGTGGAGCTTCAGATAGTTGAATCTGGGGGCAAGTCCCTTTCCCACCCTGACTTCAGGCTTCTCTGTGGACCGAGCTTCAAGCCGCCCCTCACCCGGCAAAGCAGCAGGTGTGAGACGGTGTCCGAAACCCCAGCAGGCCGGGCACTTGAAAGGCAGGTACTGGCCTCCAGGCAGCTACTGTGCGCCCAGTGCTCGGGCAGGAGCCAGGAGGGGCCCAAGGCGGTCACTGCATTACAGGGCAAGTGCGTTAGGGAACACGGGAGACCAGGCCTGGTTAATCGCCACTCAGGTTCACCGCGAGGTGATGGGCGCTCGGATGTGGGTGGGATCACGGGAATGGCCACTTCGCTCCCCAGCAGGTTCTCCACGCTTCACGCCAGCAAGAAGAAGCTCCATTGAGAGAAAGGCTTCAGAGCGATTGTGCAGTCAGCCATTCCTTCATCCAGGCCACGGTTCCTCGCCCATGCCGAGCCTGCCCTGTGGGGGACCGGTGGGGTCTGGCCCAGCGGAGCTCCTGCCCACCCCACTCCGGCGGCGCAGCGTGGCCACCATGCCGGGGGATCCTGGTGGTCAGCCCCCATGACCCAGGCAGCGCCTGACGATGTCAATCCCGAAACGTGGAACATGAGTTCAATGGAGGGTAAACTTCTAGAGACAGATATGCTCACAGCAAAGATCAGACGCATGTTTTAAAAAAGCTGAGCGGGGGTGGTTTCACGGGTCTCTTCTTTCCTGCATCTCGTCCCTTAAGAGGACCCGGCAGCTACCGCTACAGCAGGAGGAAGTATTTCCCTGGAGGTGGGGGAGTTCCTGGTGGGGCTGAGCCGCAGGCTCAGGAGGGGCCATTCCTCCTGGGGGGAAAGCCTACCTTGGGTTAGGAAGACCACCCCGGTCGGGCCTTCCCGGGCTGGTGGGAACAGCAGAGACAGGAGAGGCAGGAGTTACTCTCATGGGAGAGGACCAGAGCTTTGGGATGACTCTGGAAGCCCAGCGGGGGCGGGGCAGGGCTCAAGGAGGATGGAAATGCCCCAGAGCAGCCAACCCCACAGGACAGCGGCAGGTCTTCGAGAGCCTGCTGACAGCTGGGGGCCAGAGCCCAGCGGAGGCGAGGCTCTCCCCACCCCAACCTGGTGATCCTTGAACCTTCAGTTCAGCCTGCCTGCAGGCATTTTTGGGGGTACATGGTGGGTCTCTCTGCAGGGAGACATGGGATGAAGATGGGGGCCAGCGGCAGGACGAAGGTCATGAGCTGGGAGAACAGGTGTGGCAGCCCGAGGAAGCGGGACATGAACTGCCTCCAGTGCCTCCAGGATCCTCAGAAACAGGGGCGCTCTGGCTGGCCCACGGTGCCAGGCCAGGAGCTGGGGGCTCGCTGTGGTTGCTGGAGGGGCTGGCTTCCCAGGCCAGTCTTTACCCTGAGGCTCGGTCAGCCCTGCCCTGCCCCACCTTTTCCTTTATTGTACATTTATATTCAATGTATTATATATTTAACAGAAGATACAATAGGCCAAAACGAAAAGTTGCCTTCATTCTTTGACTTTTAAGAGATGAAACCACTCTCGTGGGCCCGTGGGTTTCCCTCGGGCCTTATTGTGCTTGCCGTGCCAGTGGGAGGCCGGCCCTGCAGGTGCACTGAGCGCCCGTGCCCTTAAGCCGGGCCTCCTTCCCGAGCAGGAGCCTGTGGGGGCCAAGGGGCTAAAGCAGGATGCAGGGGAGGAGGGCCAGTCTCCAGGGAGTGGAAAGGCCTCCTGGCCCAGGGACCCCTCACCAACAGCCTCGCTCACGCGACGGGGTCCGCAGGCACTAGTCTCTAGGAGATGTGCCGATGAAAATAATGATCAAGAATCAAAGATGCTTGCCTTCCGACACCGCACGCGAATGGTGAGTAATATGTCATTCTTCCTCTGGAGGTGACAACTCAAAACTGTGGTTTAGTAATTACCCACACGTGACTGTGTTTCATCCTTAGAAGGATGCCACAGAAAGCTTACATCATCATGTGGGGTTTTTAGTGGAACGAGAAAAAATCAGGGCTGGCGGGGCACAGGCCCGGGGCCCGCGTGAGGGGCCCTCCGAGGGGCCACGTGCCCGGAGCTGGGTCCCACACACAGCCCTGCGTCACTGCAAATCACAACAACACTCTTTAGAATGAGGAGATGGGCCCAGAGAGGTTGAGTCACCTGCCCAAAGACCCACAGCAAAAATGGCCGTCTGAGGATTCAACCCGAAGACCCCCACCCCAAACCCCACGCTCAGTCTTTGAATTCTGATTTAGCCAAACAAGCGGGGGTGTCCAGGATGGCGCTCCCTCCCACTGGGCTGGAGACCGTGCTCAGCACCGGGGCCCGGATCCAGAGGCCGAGCCCGCCGGCCCCCTGCGTTCCTGGCTGGACAGTGGAGTGTGCCAGATTTGGCAGAAAGCAGACAGGACGCCCAGTCAAGTTCTCACGTCAGGTGAACGATGACTGCATCTGGCGCGGCCCCGTGCCACATCAGGAAATGCTGGTACTTAAAGGAAAGACGCGTTCCTTGTTTCTCTGAAGTTTAGCCCGGGCCTCCCTTTTCTTAATCGGGCACCCCTGGTGGGGGCAAGAGCACAGTGAGCTGTCGGGGGCCTCGACCTGTGCAGGGGCCAAGGGGCTGCGTGCACAGCTGCCTCGTCCCCCTGGCTCCGCGTCCCTCTGTGCTGGCTGGTGTCGCGGGCTCGCCGGCCCGTCCACAGGCCAACGATGGGGACAAAGAGCCGCTCCCTCGGGGGGCGCCGAGCCAGCCTTGGGGTCTGTGAGAGCGTGCCTCTCCTGTCCATGTCCCCTCTCTTTGAACCCCAGGACCCCCCAGGGAGGACGGTTTCCGTGTCGCTCTTCCCCTGCACTCTTGCCGAAGGGACACTCAGAGGCTCAGCGGCAGGAAGCGGGCGCCCGTTATGCCCCGGAGCTGGGGCCTCGGATGGGCAGCCCGGCCGGCTGGTTTGCTGTGCGTTCCCGAGCTGTTGTTTTCTGGGGTCCCTGAGCCCTGGGGAAGCCACTGTCCCCCACGAGCTGGGCCTGCTCTCTTCTTGGAGGCGCACCTGCAGCTAGCTACTTTGTGCTTTCCATAAAACATGGCTCTAATGAGATAGGGGCTCCACAGCCAGGGAAACAAATAGAGAACTGCAGCAAGGGGGGCTTTCCAGCACTTAATTCCACGAAACAGACGCCCACGGGCAGCGGTGGAGTAACAGGGCTCCCCCGCCTCCCTCCGAGGCACCTGCACAGCCCCCTCCCTTGGGCCGACTCGGCTTCGGGGAGCAGGGAGCCAGGGACGGCTCCTCTCCGTCCCTTCCCTCCCGGAGACCCGCCTGCCACAGCCACTCTGCAAACCAGACTCCGTCTCCCTCTTGACTTACATTGTCTTTCTGGGAAAAAGAAGGCCTATGTCGTGAGCACCGACTGTGCTCGGAGCGGACCAACCAAGACTCCTGTAATCCCCGTAACAGCGCCTCTGGGAGGCATCACCCCAAAGCCTGGTGGCTCAGCTTTCCTTCCTTTTCGTTGTTTTTTAAAGTCATTCCTTTGGTGGCAGACCCCGTCCCGGGCTGACACACGACCACCGAGGGTCTCTGCGGCTTCTGCTCCACGTGCCCATCCATGCTGCACGACGTGGCGCATCGGGTCATGTGGGCGTGGCCTCTGCGAGGCTGAATTCGGAAACCCACCCGGTTCCCGGGGCTCCTGTCCGGGCTCTCGGACCTGCTGCAATACCCCAGTGCCCTGAGGACACGGAGCCTGGACCCAGCGGACCCAGCGGACCCAGCCCGGACCCCAGTGCCCTGAGGACGCGGAGCCTTGACCCGCGGCAACCCCTCCCAGGGTCCTGCCTGCTGCGTCTCCAGAGCCCACCCGGTGGCGAGATGCAGGGAACATGATGATGACAAAGAGAACAGAAGAGCAGCCCCCTAACTGCGGGTCTCCCAGATTCCAGAGCTTTCTATGGGCCACCACAGGTGCTCTCGGGGAGTCCGCAGGAGACTTAACCATTCTGGGCAGAGTTCTAGGCCTGCGTCCCCTCGTCCTAGGGTGGCCCTGGGGAAGTACCTGGGAAGTCGTGCATGCCCCCCAGGCCCCCCACTCGGGGGGCTGATGCCAGGGACTGGGGTGCAGAGTAAACAGCAGGAGCGCCGGAAACAGTGCAACCCCCATTCGGGGCTCCATGTTCTGAAGTCGCCGTCTTGAAATTCCTGACAATTCAACTTTGGAGTCTGTGTCTGTATGTGAAGTCCAAGGGGACCGTGGAGCATGCACGGGGACCCGGCTCCTGGGGTCCTGCCTCCTGTCGCCTCCAGACCCAGACTGGCCTCGAAGGGATAGGTTCTGGCCCGTGACTCTCCCACCCTCCACCCTAGCAGAGCCCAGGGGGATCAGCTCTCCGGAGGCGGGGGGCAGGGCTCCAGGGTCTGCTTTCACCCCCTTAGCCCTGTGCCCAGTTGGGGGACACACCGAACACCAACATACGAAAACCATGACTGCTCAAGACAGAGGAGAAAGATTCCTTGCTGCCTTTTGAGCAAGGAACGCTGCTCAGGGGGATTGATAGCTCCCAGGAACCGCCCTGCTGTCCACCAGGCGTGTCTCCTGTGGGGCCTCCCCTGAGACGCTGTGGCAGCCCTGGCCCATCCTTCCTTACCTCCCTCTGCCCTCTGCCCTTCACCTCCGCCAGCCAACTGCGACCTTGGATGACACCTCCTCTGGAAACTTCTGGAGCCTCTCCTGGTCTGGCCTGCACCTCGTACCTGCTCCACATGCTCCTGGCCTCCATGACGTGGCCTCCTTTCCCTCTCTCCTGAGAAACACGTGCCCTAGTGCATGAGCTGAACTGCGTCCTCCCCTCCAAATGCAAATGCTGAGGTCCTCCCCCAGCACCCCGGAATGTGGCTGTAAGTGGAGGTAGGGCCTTTAACGCTGTGATTAGGGTCAAGTGAGGTCACTGGGGTGGGCCTGATCCCACAGGTCCTTACAGCATGAGGGGGTCAGGACACAGACACACAGAGGACAACCCCGTGAGGACACGGGGCGGGGGAGACGGCCTCTACAGGCCGCGGAGGGAGGCCTCAGGGGAGCCAACCTGCCCACGCCTGGGTCCCTGACTTCCAGCCCCCAGAAGCCAAGGAGCCACATTTCTGTTGTTTAAGCCACTGGTCTGGTGCTTCTCATGGTGGTGGAGCCGACCAGTGCGGTTGGGCAGCTTGGCTTCAGGCAGATCCCCCAGGGACTGTCACCGCAGGGGCTGAGGTTGGTACGTGCACGCGATCCTCCCATGAGAACCGCCTCCTCCCTTCCATCTGGCTGCCCTCAGGACCAGCTTGGCCTACGGAATGTGGGGGCAGGTTCCCAACCTGGGGCGTGAGAAGCCATGCGGCTTGCCATGTGGGTGTCTCAGAGCACTTGCTCTGGGAACCCAGCGTCACCCAAGAAAAGCCCCAGCCACACGGAGAAGCTGCACGGAGGCTCTATGGTCAATAGCCCCAGCTGAACTCCCAGCCAACGGCCAGCATCAGCTGCCAGCCACGGGAGTGGCCAACCTGGACATCCAGCCCAGTCGAGCCTTCAGATGGCAGCAGCCCACCCAACCTCCTATGGCAGCCGTGTGTGAGACCCAAAGGAGAACCTCCCAGCTGAGCCCCATCGAACCATAGAACCACAGAACACAGTGATACATTGTTGTTTTAAGCCACTAAATTATGGTGTGGGTTGTTATAACAGCAGCAGATAACCAGAATACCCTTAAGAGAGCCTCGCTCTGCCCTTGGGGCCACACAAGACCCTATGCACTGTGGCAGCTCTTTAGGAGTCTGCAGGCAGTGGCTAGATCCACAGAGCTCTTTCCCTTGGGGAAACAGCCCCAATTCCTACATGCCCTGCTCCAAGGATCCAGCTTCAGTTCCCCTTCCCAACCCACTCATTGCTAATAAGCCCACTCTAATCTGCCAATCATTACCCGAAGGGACCCACAGCAAGCTTCCGTACTACAAGGAATGGTGCCATAAGCCCAAGATGCAGAACCATCACCTCCTTTATTCCAGATACTCTGCTCCTGTTAATGTGACCGAAGATTCAATTTTCTTTTAATTAACCTTACCCCATCATCAGCTCAAATGAAGCTTATGTCATTTGCAGCCTGTGGATACCTTTTAATGGAGCAGGCTCCAAGGCAGTTTCTGCATTTTGGGGGGACACCAGGAGACCTGCTGATCCCTCACATATACAGGTCACCAACAAAGACTTCCAGGAGCCCCAGGAACTGGGGCAGAACATTCCCCTCTGCCAGCAGGGAGGCACTAATGAGTGAGTAGGAGGACAGGAGAATTATGCTTTTAAAAATCCCACTCCCCCCAAATAAAACCCAAGTGCAACCAGGGACAATGCAATTTGTCACACATATGTGATATATTTTTTTAAAACACTTTCAGGTTTTTAAAAAATTCACCGATTTTCTGTCACCCACCAAAAAAACCAGAGGAAAAAATACATATTCCATCATTTAAAAATTCAAATACTTTCTTTTCCAGGGTTTGAATCAGCCCTCCCCAACTCAAATGTGGGTTTTCTGAGAATGTCTCCTTCACGTGACTATTCTTCCACCTGAGGAATAAATTGTCAGTCACACGCTATTTAGAGAACAAAAGCTTCTATGAAACATGCCAAGGAAGCTCCGTGTGCCGTCAGAGTTGAGGGGACAAAGACTTGCTCTGGAAGCCTCGCAGCCGCGGCACCTGGGAGGTCCCCTGCTCGAGGCTCCCGGCACCAAGAGATTGCCCGCTAAGCGGCTTGGCCCCTGGGCCCCTGCAGACATCAACGGGTCTTTGCAAGTTTGAGAAAAACGAAAGAAGGCTGTTTATCCTAAAGATCTGGGCTCGCCACCCCCTGGGTTGGCTTCATTTCATTTGGAATCGCAAAACCTCCAGCCACTCAGTCAAAGAGAGGACATGTTTTCACGGGGAAAGGCATGTGGGTTTAATCTCAGAGTTTTAAGAGACCAAGGTTCAGAGCGGATTTAAGCGGTTTTAGCAGATGCCGCATTCCGCTGAGAACCATGAATGCGACCTCACAAGCCGCATCCCTTGGTGTTCTAATGCGTTATATAAGCGCGTTTATAGAAATGTTTTCCTGGGTTGGATAAATAGTGCTTTTCTGTTTAAATTTAATCTGGGTCCTTGAGAATTAATTTTACTGATCTTTTTGTCACCCACGAGACTTGTCCTTGATGAAAATTTCAAACCTGAAAGGAAATGTTGCTGAGCTCATTTGTCCCCAGCACCGGCTGGTGGCATCGGGCGCAGAGGAGAGCCCGGGAAGCATCTGTGGGCGCCGGCAGGCAGACGCATCCCACAGGTGTTTACTGAGCACAGACCACAGGCTGCAGGCAAGCATTCGCAAGGAGGGGTGGGCAAGGGAGCGGAGGAAGGAGCAGGAGGTCGAATCTAGTGGAACCGCATACGTAGCTGGGGGTGACACTTTGGGTTTGACTGTGAGTGGGATGGGAGCGCCCTGGGACGTGCCGAGCAGAGGGATGATGGTTTCCTGCCTGGTGTCTCAGAGGCTCCTTCCGGTTCTGCGTGTCGGGGATGTCCGAGGAGGGCAGAGGCGGGGAGACCAGGGGGAAGCAGGGGCCGTGGGCTCTACGGGGTTGAAGGCAGAGCCCGTAGGACACCCCCACAGTCTGGAAGAGGTGACGGAGCACAGACTCACGGTGGGCCCCAGATGTGGAACGACGCAGGGGCCATCGGCTGAGGTGGGAAGGAGCAGGTTCTGATTGGGAATGAAAAGGCCTGAGTGTTTCAGGTGATGACTAGGAGCCCACCGCGTGGACGTGGCCAGTGGCACAAGCCTGGTGCTCCCAGGCGAGGTGAGAGCCCGGCATCCTGGGGGTGGCTGCGGTGCATAGACCCGTGGGCCTGGGGGCGGGCGTGGGACAGGCACGGGTGGACGAGCCAGGCTGGGGAATCAGCGGCCGTGGGCTTCCTGCCTGGGGGCAGGGCAAACATCTCAACCTCTCAGCCTCTGTTTCCCCAGCTGGACGTGGGATAAGACAGGTGGCTTGTGTCTCACACGTGCGTGAGAGTGAGGGCGAGTCACCCCGGGTCAGAGCATGCTCGGACCGGGCAGGCAAAGCACAGGGGCCGAGGGCGGAGAGCAGAGGTGTGCTGGGGACCAGCAGGCCTACTAGGGGCTGAGCTGGTGTCCAGGCCATGTCCCCAGGGCTTCTGTGACTGGGAGCCCTGGAGAGTGTCCAGCGGGGGAGTGACAAGGCCAGCAGGAGGTCACTCTTCACCCCTGGCACACACCACGTGCCCAGGACATAGTGCCGACTGAGTCAGGGTGATGCGTCCACTGCTCTGATGAGCCTTGGGCCTGCCCACCCCTTGTCTGTCCTGGACATCATTTCTTGCATGTTTTGCTTGTGAACTTTTACAGGGATTTAGGGGCATTGTCGTCTCACGCGACGCTCACGCTGAGGGTCACGAAGCAGAGGTGGGACATTGAAAGGATCGGATCTTAGAATGGAGGCTCAGAGAGGTTAAGTAACTTTCCCAAGGTCACACAGCAGGCAAATATGACAACGGCGTATGAACGTGGGTCAGCATCTGATTCTTCTCTGATGGGGGGACCCCTGGGTTGCAGAATGGGCCCGGGTACCAGCACTGGCCTGGGAGCCGATGGCCACCGCCCTGGGCAAGTGTCTTCTCCTCACCCGTGCATGGGGGTCGAGGCTGACTTTCCAGGGAGCTGTGGAACTCAGCAAATCCTTCCACAGAGCTGGGCGCCCAGTGGGCATGGCTCCTCCCACTGGCACGGACCGACTGTGCCCATTTCTTCCTGGTCTCAGTCTTGGCTCTGCGCCTCCCGACTCTGGGACCAAAGCTCGTTGCTTTGGCTGGAAGACGGGGTCATGGTGGCATGTGCCCACAGGGTCACTGTGAACTGGGTGTGAGAAGCGGGTGCTCCGGGGACTGTGTGAGCTGACTCCCGACATACTTGGGACGAAGGACCAGGCCCTCTGGGGCAGGACCCAAGTCAATGCTCACTGCTTGCTCCCCGGCCACAGTGCCTCCTCCAGCAGGCCTCCCTGATTGTCCCCAGCGCCCCGAGAGGGTGGGCGCCCAGGAGGTACTCACTCCAGGGACAGTTGATGAGTGAACAGGGCTGGTTGGCCCACGTGGTCTTCCCTGCCCAGTGATGGAGCAGCCCTGAGCTCACTCCCTTCGCGGCCCCATCTGCAGAGCATGGTCCATGCCCTGTGAGGCCCATGACTGGGCACAGGGCTGGCTCTCAGGCAGGAGACACAGGTTCCTGCCCCAGCCCTATGGCTTTGCTGCGGCAGCCCTGGCAGGACCCTAGTCCCTCGGAGACTCTGCTTCCCCATCTGTGAAATGCGGGGCAGTTTAAGGGACAAAGAGCAGTGCCCAGAGTGCGCAGGGCACACCGTGGGCTGCACGGGTGGGCTCCAGAGGCGGGCTTGCTGGTGGTGTTTCAGAGTCGTTCCCTGGACGCCGGCCCTGTGCCGGCTCTGGGTGGACCTCCCATCAAGGGCCCACTGTCCAGGGTCTCGCAGCGCATTCAGGAAGGTGGGCAGGGGGGTGACCTCACTCTTGGATGGCACAGCCTCCTTGAGGTACACGGGGCTGGGGGCCTGGTGGGGGCGGCTCTCATGGGGCTTACCATGTCGGGGGGCCTGGAGGATGCATAAGGGGTGGCCAGTGGGAGCCAGAGCTGGTCAGTCCAGGCCAGAGGGAGAGCACTTCCAAGAGGCTGGCAGCCCAGCCTTTGCGGCCGCGCGGGTGCAGAGGGGTGGAGGCAGGATGCGCGGAGGTGAGCAGTGGGTTCTCTGCCAAAGTGCCTGGGAATTCTGTTCTGAGAGTGGACAAGGAGCATTCGGAGGTTTTCAAGAAGAGAAGTGGTACCACCTGATTTGTTTGGGAACGAAGATCTGTTTAATTTTCTTTGAGTTTGAGCCCAAACCATCCCTGGTTGAGAACACCGGGTTGGACAGGCTATCCTCAAAGATGTGCTGGGGGGTGTCCGTGTCCACGGGCGAACCTGGGCCCCGTGAGGAGCCCCCTCCAGGGCAGGGGCCCTCGGACGGTTGTGCCCAGGGTCCCCTCAGAAGAGCTGCTCCGGCTTCTCAGGCACTCAGCTGGCTTGGCGTGGCGATGCGCTAAGTCCGCCGAGGAGACCCCGGGGGCAGCTGGGATCAGGCGTCTCGGAGAAAGGAGTCTCCCCCCGCAGGGACGCCCCTACAGGGTGCACCCCTCCTCGAGGCTCTGCTCTGCCGGCGTCCACTTCCTGGGCTTCAGCGGCCGGCCTCTGCCGTGCCTGAGCTCTGCGCCCCCAGGGACCCCTGCACAGACCCCGAAGCCACGGCCCTTGAAGCTGGCACGTGCGGTGGGACCCACCTTGCCCATTTTAAGGTGTCTGCGGTAACCGTCCCATTGGGAGGATGAGGCCAGGCGGCTGGCTCCCGTGCTTTCAGTGGCCCCCAGACCTTGCATGTGGCTGCGCTGAATCATCCCACGGATGCCCGGGTCCCGATCCCTAGACCCCGGGTCTGGGTCACCTCGCATGACAAGAGACTGCAGATGTGGTCGAGGACCTTGACGTGTGGAGGTCACCCTGGCTGATCTGCGGGGGCCCCAGGTAATCACAGGGTCCTTGGGAAAGCAAGGCAGGGGTAGAGTCCGAGGGGAGGGGCAGGTGTGACCAGAGCCGAGGTCAGGGTCGTGCAGAGAAGGGGCCATGAGCCTCCAGGAGCTGGATGGTCCCCTGGAGCCCCGGAGGAACCCGCCCTGCCGACACCTGGATTTTAGATTTCTGACCCCGCAACAGTTAATGATTAAATTTCTCTCCTATGCCAACCTCCCCCTGCCGTGTCTGGCGCAGTTGGGAACGCAGATCTTGTAGTGCGACCGCCGTGGTTCCAATCCCCGCTCTGCCGCGTCTGGCTGGACGACACTGGGGACATCACTTAAGCCCGACATGCCTCAGTCCGCCTATGTGCACTGTAGTTGTTCCATGGTACCCTCCTCGTCCACCCGGCACCGTGCAGCTCCTACTCCAGCCCACGGCCCGTCACTGGCCCCTGGGGGCGCTGCCTGTTGTCCAAGGAACACATGGGACGTCCACGCTGGCCTCCCCGGAGGAAGGCCCCCGGTCAGAAGAGGCCCTCTCTCCATGGGGGCCAGGTCTGTTTCCCTTCCTCTGCTGTCCCCTGTCCCTCCGTGCTTCCCACAGCTCACGGCAGCCCTGGCCTGGACACTGTCACCCTCCCAGTGTGTGGGGGGATGGCCTGATTCTGCCCTTGAGCTGGGGCCCGAGCGGGGAGCTGGCCGGAGAAGCCCGGGTCCTGCCCGCAGGACCCCACCTGGTCACGCCCATTGTAACAGGTGCTGCAGAAATGGAACGGCCGGGGGAGAGTGGCCTTTGTCCTGCCGGCAGCGGGAGGGCCCTCTGGTCAGCAGAGCGGAGGACAGGCGGGGACTGTGGCGTGCCCACCCCTGGGCCTGGCACAGGCTTGCTGGCAACCGTGATGCCAAGCTCCCAGGAGCAGGGAGCGGCTCTGGTGTGGGCACCCCGGCATCAACCGGCCCCTGGGCCTCCATCACACGCCCCCGAGCCTGCTCGTCCTGCATTGATCCCTTCAGTCCTCACACAGCTCTGCAGGGAGCGGGCCAGCACTGTCCCCCTTTCCCCGGGGAGGAGCAGGGCACACAGCGTTCGTGTCCGACGGGGACCAGAGCATCTACTGCAGACCTGCTCGGTGTCATCTGCACCAGCTCCTGCTCCGGACATCATGCCCTCCGGCCCTGCCCCAGGAACGGAGCGCGGGCCTCCGGGCAGCCGCTGCGCTCCCCCGGGAGCCAGCCCCGACGGGAGACCTCCCTGCTGGCAGTGGGATGGGCATCTGGAACGAGGCCTGGAATCTGCGACCCCGACAGCCAAGGCTCGCGTCCGGGCAGGGCAGAAGTACCCAGCTGCGTGGCTGGGCATGCAGGGGGCAGCCCAGGGAGCCCCCGCGCCACCTCCACCCACAGGCGCTGGGACAGAGCTGGACACGCGCCCCGCGTCACATCCTCCCACACACCCGGGAAGCAGGGAGGGCTGGGCGTTGCCAGCACACGATTCTCGGCCCCATGTTCTAGCAGCTTCTCTCCAGGTCGGTGGAGGGGGCTCAGAGGAGGTTCGCTCCAGCCTAAACAGTGGGGGCAAGACTGAAACCCCATTTTAGTCCACCTGTGCCCTGGCCCTCCAGGAGAGCATGGCTGGGAGACCCCTCAGGAGCTCCTATGCCAGCCCACTCCATCACAGGCAGGGGAAGTGAGGCCCAGGGAGGTCAGGCATCGGGGCAGAGGTCTGCTGGCCGGGGCGCGGCACACGGGGGTCCCTCAGCAGCGTCTGTCCGGGGGCCAAGGAATGAATGGATAGCGGTACACCCCGAAACCCCCCCGGAAAACCCTCTTTACACCTGCCCCTCCCCTTCCCGCCGCGTCCCCGTGCACGTCTGGTCTTTGATGCTGCTGTCAAGGATCTCTGTGCGCAGCCACCTCCTGGGGGGGGGCCGTGGCACTGAGACCCCCGCTGGGGCTGGAGGGCCTTTGGGATAATCGACTCTCATCCCCTCGGGCTGGACCGACCCCAGCCGATTTCTGCTGAGCCAGAGAGAGGCCTCCTCGGTCTCTGCCGCTCCGGGCCTGTGGTGGAGGCCCTGGGGTCGAGGCTCTGGGGGAAAACCGCAGCACAGGGACACCCAGGAGGGGCGGCCCGACTCGGGGTGGGCGTGCGCACCCCTCCCAGGGCAGCCCAGCCCGCCGTGAGCCTGTGTCGGCCAATCCAGGAAGTGGTCGCCGATGTTTCTTCCAAGGGACCCGAGAAATCTAAACTTGCTGAATATAAAATGACTATTTTTAAATGTTGTCACCTAATTGGAAAAAAGTTGAAAACACTTTGAAGCTCAACAGTGTGTCACTCAAAACAGCGTCTGGGGAGGGTGATCTCCTCTGTGGTTCAAAGGCTTGTGGGGATGGAGGCATCTGGAACTCATTCGGGACCCCATGGTGGCCGCCTGGGCTCAGGAGGGACCCCTGCCCTCCTGTGTCCCACGCCAGAGAGATCCACGACCTTCCCAGGAAGCAAAACCCAACGGACCTCCCATCTTAGTCAGCTGGGGCTCCCATAACGAAACCCCAGACTCGGGGGCTGATTTCCCACAGTTCTGGAGCCAGGATGTGAATCCCAACTGCTGTGTCCGCTGCAGGGCCCATGGCAGAAAGAACAACACCTGCGCCGGCCCCACATGCCCCGAGCCCTGTGCCCTGTGCCCGACTCAGCCCTGTGCCCGACTCTGCCCTGTGCCCGACTCAGTCCCATGCCCGACTCGTCCCCGAGCCCGACTCAGCCCTGTGCCCGACTCAGTCCCATGCCCGACTCGTCCCTGAGCCCAACTCAGCCCTGTGCCCGACTCAGCCCCATGCCCGACTCAGCCTGTGCCCTGTGCCCGACTCAGCCCTGTGCCCGACTCAGCCCCAAGCCCTGTGCCCTGTGCCCTGTGCCCGACTCAGCCCTGTGCCCGACTCAGCCCCATGCCCGACTCAGCCTGTGCCCTGTGCCCGACTCAGTTCCATGCCCGACTCATCCCCGAGCCCGACTCAGCCCTGTGCCCGACTCAGCCCCAAGCCCTGTGCCCTGTGCCCTGTGCCCGACTCAGCCCTGTGCCCGACTCAGCCCCATGCCCGACTCAGCCTGTGCCCTGTGCCCGACTCAGCCCTGTGCCCGAATCAGCCCCGTGCCCTGTGCCCGACTCAGTCCCATGCCCGACTCGTCCCCGAGCCCGACTCAGCCCTGTGCCCGACTCAGCCCCAAGCCCTGTGCCCTGTGCCCTGTGCCCGACTCAGCCCTGTGCCCGACTCAGCCCCAAGCCCTGTGCCCTGTGCCCTGTGCCCGACTCAGCCCTGTGCCCGACTCAGCCCCATGCCCGACTCAGCCTGTGCCCTGTGCCCGACTCAGCCCTGTGCCCGACTCAGCCCCGAGCCCTGTGCCCTGTACCCTGTGCCCGACTCAGCCCTGTGCCCGACTCAGCCCCATGCCCGACTCAGCCTGTGCCCTGTGCCCGACTCAGTTCCATGCCCGACTCATCCCCGAGCCCGACTCAGCCCTGTGCCCGACTCAGCCCTGTGCCCGACTCAGCCCCGTGCCCTGTGCCCGCCTCAGGCCTATGCCCAACTCATCCCCAAGCCTGACTCAGCCTTGTGCCCGACTCAGCCCCATGCCCTGTGCCTGCCTCAGGCCCGTGCTCTTGCTGACTGTCTACTGGATCGCCCTTCCCCGTCTTGACCTCTGGAAATCCCAGTATTTTCCAAGGCTCACCAATTTGCCAAAGACGCCCCCCCAACCCTGTCCCTGCTTCCTGCGGTCCGGATCGAACTCGGCCTCCTCTGACGGGATCCCTGCTTGTGGAAAGCTGGACACGTCGGAGACAGGCAGGAAGCACCTTTATTCCTTCTCATTCCCTGGACACACGCACGCAAATGCACACCTGTGGGCAGGCACACACGCAGGTGCCCGTACATACGCACACACACGGGGCCTGCAAACGCGCACACGCACACACATGCACCCCCCGGGGCCCCGCTCTGCTCGGGCTGACGAGCTCCCTGTCGCATGTCAGCCCTCTCCCCACGCGCCTCGGTGAAGCCGGTTCCTCCTGTAGCGCTCAGGCCGTCAGTCCGGGTGGGTCTAAGGTAAGAACTGGGCGCCTATGGCCCAACCACCTCCCTCTCCCCAGCCTGGGCCTGAAGCGTCCCCTAGACGCACGCCCGTGTCCGGGGAAGGGCTTAGCTCCTCTCTGCAGGCTCAGCGGCATGCTTCCGGAGGGCTGTGTGCCCTAGGCCAGGAGCTTGGTGCAGGGGTGGGCAGGGGGTCAGGGAGGAAGGGCCCTCACCAATATGCGGGTCCCTCAACCCCCCGTTTCTGGCCGTCCACCCCCAGCTGCCCTTGCCCTGCCCTTCCTGGTGGCCTCCTCAGAGGGGACCCTTTAGGGGGCTGCCGTCTGGGTCTTCTGCAGAGTCCTCACGTGGCCCCCGGAGCCCGCACCCTGGATCCTTCTCACCTCCCCATGAGGGCTTCTCAGGGCTGGTTTCTCCTTCCTCCTTCTGCCCCGCCTGCCGCACCCCTCCACAGACTCTGCCCTGGGTGCTTTCTGCTTGCTCCCCTCCCTGCCATGGAGTCCTCACTCGGGGTCCGGCTTTGCCGTCCGTCCTGACCCAGGGCCTGCTCCAGCCTGGGTCTCGCTCCTGGGTCCCCGAGGCCGTACCCACCTGCCTCCCGATGTTTCCCCTGGGTGGTCTGACTCAGGCTCCAAGCTGCGCCTTCCCTGGACGCCCCAACTTTGCGCCCCACCTGCTCCACCACGGCCCTCCCGCCACGAGCGCAGGCTCCTTGCGGGTGCGTCGTTCCTTTCCTGCCAACAGAGGCTGCAGAGGGTCCTGTGAAAGCCCAAGTCACAACGCATCTCCGGTCGGGCGCTCCCATACTCCCACCCCTCAGAAACCCTTCCCGCGGCCTCCAGGGTGCACGAGGTCTGACCCCTTGCCCTCTGTGGGCTCATCAGCTCTGCCCGCCAGCTCTTGGCTCCCCTGTCTGCAGGCCCGACCCACCCTGCCTCAGGGCCTTGGCGCCTGCCGCCCCCTCTGCCGGCAACGCCCCTCCCGAGGCGTCAGCACACCCAGCGCCCTCACCGGCCCCAGGTGGTACCTGGATTTTAAGATGTGGAATCCCAAAGCTGGAAACCTTTCCCCAGCATTTCATTTTCCCTTTCTTGCTTTTTCTCTCTGGTTCTTATCATGAATCCATGAGCCACTTCATTAATCTTGCTTTTGTCTGCTTCATTCACAGAAGGAAAGCACTGAGCAGACAGGAATTCTTACTGATCGCTGATGATCCCCCAGCCCGAGAATAGGGCCTGGTACGGCAGGGGCACATAGTGGTTGTCTGTCAAATGAATGAGCAAGTGAATTAACGGATGCACCTCAGTGCTCCCAGCAGAAGTCCAACTGCCTGAGCCTGCCGGACTGTCCAGGCAGTGCAGAGGCCCTCCAGCCGACAGTCCCGGGAGAGCCCGGCCTGCCCATCGTCCTGGCCAAGGGGCCAGTTGTGAGGCCCGCCCTGTGGGACCCTGCAGCCCAGACCACCCACCAGCGACACCACGTGACCTTCGTCAGGGGCCCTGGGAGCTGAAGGACCACCCCGCAGCACCCTGTCCGAATTCCTGACCCATGGAGCCGGGAGCTAGAACGAAACGGCTCTTGACCGGCGTCCCCAAATCTGTGATGTATCGGATAAATCACTTTCCCCTGGTTTCCTGTGAGTGTGGCATGAAGTCCCACATGCGGCTGGCCCACAGCAGCAGGAACTCATCCTGCCACGCCTCTGGAGGCCGGAAGTCCAAACGCTGGTGTCGGCAGGGCTGGGCTTCTCCCCGGGGCTTGAAGGAAGAATCCTTCCTGCCTCGTCCACCTTCTTGATGCTCCAGGCCTTCCTGGGCTTGTGGCCACAGCAGGCCTCTCCTCCATCCTCACGTGGCCGCCTCCCCTGTGTGTCTGTCTGTCCTCCCCGTACCAGGACGCCATTCGGGGGGATCAGGGCCCACCCTAAATCCTCAACTTTACTAATTCCATCTTCAAAGATGGTGCTCGTCCCATTTCCACATGAGGCCACATTCTGAGTTTTGAGGTGGACATGAATTTTGGGGAACACTGTGCACCCCAGCGCAGGAGGCCTGGATTCCTCACGTGTCCTGGGAGGCTCGCGTGGCCCCTCTTGTGATGCACATGTTCTTGTGGTGGGTCTAACGGGACTGCCTACAACTCCCTCCCAGCCCATGAACTTCGGGCATCGGGCTGGGGGGCGCCAGTCTGGGCGGGGAGCCACATGGCCACGTGAGACACGCCGATCCCAGGGGATCCAGGAATGCCAGGTTGGCTGGGCTCCACTGCACGGGTCTAAGCTATGTGGTGCCCTCCCTTCACCCCCACTCTGGGTCCCGGCAGCACCCAAGGAAATGTGCCACATTATGCAGGAGCCCTTGGCACGGGCTCAGTGGTACTCATCCAGGACCGGCTGGACCAGTCCCTTGGCATCCAAGGGCACAGAGCAGGGCCGGCCTCGGCTGCCTGGAGCCGGGTTCAGCCGCAGGGTCAGCGGTGGGGTGTCCTCACCCCGGGCAGCCCAGACCCTCAGGCGGGGTGGCACCTGGCCCCTCTCCTTCGGCTCTGGAAAGATTGTGGTGCACGGAGCCACCGGGCAGTGCGCCATCAGGAAGGGACACCGCGTGCAGGGCTGCTCGGGGAGCTGGCGGCAGGCCTGATCCTTGCTCCACGGGGAGGCTGCCACACTGACCCCGTGAGGCTCTTCTGGAAGGCAGTAGGCCTGGGGGCTGGCTCTGGTGCCTGGATTTCAGGGAGCAGAACTGCTGAGCTTGCAGCAAACTCCACTGGGGGATTTTGTCGGAGAACCAAGCACAGTCCGGGGTTCAGACACCTGGAGAGCCCGCCCCGTAGCCTCGGGGGAGCTGAACCCTGGAATGGACATCTGCATTCTTACCTGCTGAGGAGTGTTACTGAGGACAGCGAACGAACGTCAGGGGAAGCCATATAGGAGGCCCAGAGAAGGCCGGCTGCCCCCGCCCGGGCCTGCCCTTCGTCCCGCGACCCGGCTCCCCACCTGTAGCCCTCCTGTGCACCCTCTTGCTCTGGGCATGTGCTGGTGGGCTCCCGGCCCGGCCCTCCTGAGTGGGACTCGGTAGGCTAGTGAGATGCCCGGGGCGATTCTGTGCCTCTTCCCGCACAGCCAGCCCAGCGCGCTGAGGTCCCAGTTCACCCTGTCTCGGAGAGAGCGTCCATGGTCCATCATCCAACCACCAAGGGTTGGCCTAGAAGCCCAGCTTCAGGAGGGCCTTCACACTCAATGCCGAGAAGCCTCTGAGAGCTGCTTTTGGACAGGTGGCTGTCTAGGCCTTTCCTGAATGCTTCCAGAGACAGGGAGCTCACTACCACCCAAGGCAGCCCGACCAGCTGCTCTGGTGGCTTAAAGGCATTTCCCATGTGGCATGAAGGCTTTTGCTCTCTAGCATGTGCAGGGAGCTGTGCCTGGAGTTTGGATCTGGCTCTCTCCTAGCCTGGCCTCTCCCTCTGTCAGCCTCAGGTTCCCCATCTGTGCTGAAAGCAATGGGGGCCTGTTCCTGTTGTGAGAGCACTAGCACTCTGGGGACATCGAGAGACCAGCCAGTCAGAGCACGGAGTCGGGGGTCTCTGGGGTCCCAGGGACAAGGTGTCACTCCCATCTGACACAGTCAACGGGGGTGAAGCAGGAATGGCCAGGATTAGGGAGCAGAGGAGGGGAAATCTCAGGGCCACGGGGAGGTGCGTGTGAAAACACAGAATCCTGGGCCCTACTCCCACAGGCTCTGACCAGGAGAACCTGGGAGGGCCCAGGGATCTGCATTTTAGGCAGGGTGCAGGGTATTCTCTGTGGCTGTTTGGAGGAACCCAGGCTCACGCAGCACATGTGCTTCCTGGGGGTAGGAGATTGTGGGCAGGGCCACACAGCTGCTTAGCCTTTGGGACCCAGAACATTCCAAGGGGAGAGCAGCCTCAAAGGGCCCCTGGGTTACGCCAGCAAGGGAAATTTGGAGGCAGAGTTGTGTGTGACCTGGCCTGCACCACCATGAAGCACACATAGGCGCGCGCGCGCACACACACACACACACACACACACACACACACCACATGTCCTCCCAGCCCCTGCCCTGCACTGCACACACACATGGGACAGGACAGCCCATCAGGGTTTATTCTCATGACCGTTCAGGCTGCAAAGACAGGGCAATTCCCTCACGTCAGCTGGTTCGGCAGGTGGTGTGCCGGCCAGCTCAGGGCCAGGTCCTGCCCACGCTGAGCTCGCCGTCCACACGGGAATCAGACAGGTGAGCAGGCCACAGCCCCCCGGGGCCGTGCACATGGGTCCAGGGACAGCCCCAGGTGAGCCGTGTGGTGTGGGGAACCCGAGGGCGGAGCTCGAGGCCGGGAAGGGCAGGTCAGGAAGCTGAAGGGGCTGAGGCGCCTGCCGCCAGCCCGCACAGGTGAGGCCCAAGGTGGCACGGGGACCAGGAGGGACGCCCCGGTGTGGGAGCCGCAGGGAGCAAGTGAGGCTGAGCCGGCTTATTCTAGAAGCCCAGGATGGGGAAGGTGCCCGGGGTGTGGCTCCATTCCCTCTCCCCCCGGCCCCCGCCCCGCGCCTCCTTCGTCCCTCAGGTGGAGCCTGGAGGAAGAGGCCGGCTTGCTGGGTTTTCGGCAGCTTGTCAGCATCTTCCCACCCCCTTCTCCCTCAGGCCCTGCACCGGCACAGCCTCCTCCACTTGGGGGCACGGGGATGGCCCCTTCTGTCCTAAATCCTTTCAGAGAAAGGACAGGGCGACCTGGCCAACTGCCAGCCGGGGAGACAGGGCGAGGCGCGCGCACCAGCGCCCGGCTCAGTGTATCCTCTGAGAGCCAGCTGAGGGCAGGCTTGTCCCCTCTGCTTTTAAGAAGGGGGCACCTGGGGCACAGAGAGGTCGAGGCACCCCCTGCCGTCACACAGGGGCCAGCCGGGAGCCGGCAGTCACACGCAGCGTCGGGGCCCCGGACGCCTCCCCGATGCTGGGGAGAGATGGCGGGGCTGTCGCAGACACAGCCACAGAAGCCGAGGCCCCGTGGCGGGGCCCCGGCCTGACCCCCGGCAACCCTGAAACTCCTGCCCAGCCCAGACCCAGGGAGGCCGAGTGGAGGGGCCTTGTTCCGGAAGGAGCCACTCTGACGGATTAGCCTGCTGCTGGAAACGAAGTTAGTGCCGCATCGAATAAGGAAGTAGCTCAGGAAGGAGGAAGCTCCGTCCTGGGATTTTAAGAACTGGACGGACCGCGGTGAGGGAGGGCTTGGCACCTGCACTGTGCCCAGGACCAAAGGATGAAAGGGGGTGATGCGGCCCCTCGCAGGGCGAGTCCTCCCAGTTGGCAGACCTTTTTCCCTGCCCTGGACCCCGGCCTTCACCAGAGGCCTCCTGGGTTCTTTGGTGCTCAGAGCTGGACGGTGCAGAATGGGGGCAGTTACATCACACGTGTGTGAGCCTGTGTGAGTGTGCATGTGTGTGAGTGTGTGCGTGTGGACGTGCCTGTGTGCACACACCCAAATGCAATGGCTGCATGGAAGCAGGCAGGGTTTTTGCCCTTCCTCAACACCACGCAAACACCACCTCCTCCAGGGAGTCTTCCCAGACTCCCTCCTCTGAGCCCCTCCCTCTCTGTCATTTGCATTATCCTGGACCACGTGGTCCTGAGAGGGGCCGGGTCTGACGGGCTCCAAGTCTCCCCCAGGTGGCCTGGGTCTGCAGGGGTGTGTGCTCAGGGACCCAGGCCTGATGCTGGAGGTGGGGATCATGCACAGTCTCCAGTGACGGGCCCCAGGGGGTGACCCAACCCATGGGCAGGCAGTGGCATGGGACCCGAGCAGAAGAGCTAGTCGGTGAGCGCCGCAAGGACCCCGGTGGCTGGGCGTGCCCTCTTGCCTGGGACGCATGGTAACTCCAAGAACCAGCAGAGTTTGGCGCACGTGCCCTGCAGAGAACCAGCCTCGGTGCACGCTCTGGATCCTTCTCCAGCCAGATGGGAGTCTGGGAGTTCTCCAGGTGTGGGTCTCTCGCCGTCCACCGCCTCTTCGAGCAACTCATTCCAATCATCTCTTTCTCCGCTGACTTGTGGACAGTGACTTCCCCAGCCACCCAACAGTGGGGCCACCCAGCTCTTCCCTGTAGCCCCAAGTCAACCCCCAGTCCTGCTGGCCCCCCCCACCACGACCCCTCCCCCAGAGGCTCCACCCCTCCCCCTGGCCCCCTCCAGCCCCCTCCCCGGGGCGGGGGGCTCCCTGCCCCTCTCCCATGCCTTCTCCAGCCAGCAGGCAAAGAGCTCCTTCCAAGATGCCTGTGACCAGGCAACTGGGGGGGTCTGCCCCGTCTTCGCTGGCTCCCCATGGCCCCTGCGGATCGCCCCAGCTCCCGGCCTGGGCTGAGGGAGGCCAGACTTCTGGCTCCTCGATCTCGGGACCAGGCCCTGCGGCGCCCAGAAACGGCTCAGCACACGCTTGCTGAGCCAGAGCCAGGACGTGGTAGGTCATTCGGCTGCTTCTGGATATTTAGTTACAGGCCCCAGACCCAGCCTGAGCCCCTCCCGTGCTGGCCCCTCACCCTGTTCCCTCCCACCTCCACTCCCACCGCCACCACCCACCCAAAAACAGGAAGTCTCCTGAAAAATAGGCTCACAGCCAGGGGCCAGCTGCCTAATGTGGCCAGGAGTCACAGTGAGGGTGGATTTGTCCTTTCTCTTCCCAGCGTAAATGCACCCTTTCCTAAAATACATCCTGACCCTGTGTGGCTTGACTGTGTCTGCCAGTCTCAATACCCCCCGCCCCTGACCTGTCACGGAGTGTGCATGTGACTGAGCAGCTGTGGACCACCGAGGTCAGTCCTCCCTCGGAAGCTTCCACAGCACGGGCAGAAGGGCCCGCTTGCTCCCCGTGGAACCTGAGCATCAGGATTGGGATCTGGGGGCTTCCCAACACGTAGAGAGAGCCTTTCTGCACCACGTAGGCGAGAGCCTGGCTCCCCCACAGCAGTGGGGATGACAGAGGGTGGGGGAGAGGGAGAGAGAGGGGCCGGGGAGAGCTGGGGACAGCCGTGCCCAGACCACCAGACCCCCAGAGCCCTGGGCCCAGCAATGGCCTTTCCTGTTTAACAGCATCCGCGCTGCTCCGGCAGCCCTGGGCCCCGCCCGCCCACCTGCGTTTGTGCCCGACGGTGGTATCCCAGGAAGCCGGCCATGGTGACAGTGCATTCGGCCTTTCTGAATCCCCACGTGAAGGCGGGGCGCGGAGGGCATTTGCCCTTGAACTGGGTAAAGGGCCCCCCACGTGGCTCAACACTCAAGTGGGTGAGAACCAACACCCACAGCCCAAGACCCTGCAGCAGGGGGCCTAGAGAGGCCTTTGGCAGAAAAATGGACAGACGGACAGATGGATGGGCAGGGACCCCAGGATGGGGGGGGCAGAGGGACTGGCTCCGGGGTCCCCTCCAGGACAGCCCACGGGAGTAGAAGCGTCTGGAAATGGCCTCCCAACCGAGCCGGCCCAAGAATGAAGGGTGGGGGTCCAGCTGGAGTGGGGAGGAGGCCGGAGCCAGGCCCCCATGGCCCCATGGAGCTCAAGACACTGCGTTCCCCTCGACGTGGGCAGCAGAAAGGAATCGGGACCAAAGCCCGTGCCAAGCTGTTGCAGCCAGACAGAGAATAAGGACTCGGGGAACGCCGCCCAACCCAGCAGGCCGGGGCGGCCCACCGTGCGGCTGGGGCCCGTGACCCTCAGAGAGGCCGGCCCGGGGACGAGGGACCATCTTCCCGGAAACACTGGGATTACGTTGCTACAGAGCGCTGTCTGCCTTCCCCACGGCCCCAGTGTCCTGGCTCTGATGGTGTTGCCCTGAAAAGACGGGAGCATGGACAGCTAGAAGGGGCAGCTCCCCAGCCCCTCCCCCGAGCTCTCGTGTAAGCTGGTTAACGTGTGTGCCCCGTCTCGGCCTCTACATCCCCCTGGCCGGTGGCCAGCCTTTGGCTGCAGCTGTCCGCTGCCCTGGATGCCCACTCACCCCCAGGACCCCTCTCCCCGGAGCACTAAGGGCTCCCTGCTCTGTGTTCCTGGGTCCTGCCCCCAGAGTGGCCGAGGCAGTCCTGTTGAAGGCCTACTATGTGCCACCCGCGTGACCCTCCCTAGGGAGCCTCAGCCAGCCACACTGCCCCCGTTTCAGACCTCACTGTGATGCCTCTTTGCCCCCTCCGAGCTCCCCGGGGAGAGCCACTGGGGCCCCCGTTTCACAGTGGTGGGGGTGGGGTGGAGACAGAGAGACAGGGCCCCCGAGTGTCGGGTGACAGACCAGCTACCCCGAACCTCAGACCTCGTCAGCAGCCTGGAGTGGCCGGCTGACCCCACATCGGAGAATGCCAGCGGAAAAGTGGACGCAGGGCAGGTGTGGCTGGCAATGCCCCCCACAAAGGACAGAAGAGTGGGTTCAGAACCAGGCTCTGAGGTTGGGGTGCTGCGGTCCACTGCTGGCCTGGGATGTTCCTGAGCCCCTGGCTTTGCTCACAGAACCACAAGCTGCCCCCTTACTCCGCCTGTGGGGCCTTTTAGAACTGTTCGCAGAGCTAAGTTCGTTCCCTGAGGGGGCTGGTGCCTCCCCGCCCCGCCCCGGTGGCGCAGCGACCAGGCACACCAGGGCACGTGGGGTTGCGTGTGCCCCCCGGGTGGGATTGCTCAGTCAGAGCGCTCGGCTGGGAAGCCGGAGTCCGGGGCTCTGGAAGGCCGGGCCCAGCGGATCAGCTTCCTGCTGCTGGGCCACCACTTACCGCAGACCTACACACACATTTATTGTTTCACTGTTCGTGAGCGGGCCCGTGCTTCCCGGCCCCTCCAGATGGCAGGCCAGGGGGTGCACGGGCCCTGTTCTCACCTGAGGCTCACCTGGGGAGGGTCTGCCTCTGAGATGGCTCAGGGGGGGTGGCAGTTTCATTTCCAGTGGCTGCAGAACGGCTGGTCTGGCCAAGCTCCTCACAATAGCCACATACGTTGTCGGGCCAGCAAGGCGTCCCCAGAATGAGTCTTGGATGACCTAAGGTGACCAGGGAGTGACTCTCATCTCCATGGCCATGTGCTCTCAGAAGCACGCCACAGGTCTCACTCACACGTTGAGGAGTGAACACCAGCAGGCAGGGGTCCTGGGGCCATCCTAGGGTATGCCCCCAGGCCACGGCCATGTTTTCCTGCTAAAGCTTTAGGATCGTGCAGTCCCAGGGCAGCACGTGAGGGGTGGGGGAGAGGCCAGGAAGGACAGAAAGGGCGTGTCGGCAAGCTGGCCGTGGCTGGTCGCTCGGCTTGCAGGCCTTCCCTGGACAGTCCCTGGGAGGAGGGCAGAGAGTGTCCAGTTTCCCACCCCTCACTGGACAAACTTCGTCCCATGGGGGACACCTGGAGGTGGTGCACTTGGCCAGGCTTGGGTGCGGGGCAGCCAACCTTCCCCGGTCAGCAGGTGCTCCAGCTCCGCACCCCGGGGCATCTGATACAGCCAGCGAGGGATGTCTGGGGCTTGTGCACAGCGCGGTGGCCAGGGAACTTTCCAACAGGAGGCAGGTGGCCTGGGGGACGCCAGGCTGACACCAGGTGGGGTCTGATATAGGTATCGTCAGCCTTAGCTCCTCATACTGTGGGGTCCCCTCCGGGGGGGACACAGCTCAGCTACACCTGCTGACCACCCCCCATCCTGGGTTCTCCTGCCTCTTGCAGCCGTGTGGGTGGCCGGCTCCCACGGGCTCACCGTGACTGAGAACAGGGCTTTGGGCGCAGCGTGGAGCGTGCCCCCGGTGGGGGTGCAGGGACAACGATGGTGCGTCCCCCGTGGCCCCTGAGACACCCCGGGCCGGTCTGCATCACGTCCAGGGGAGAGGCTGAGGCTCCTCCATGACCAGGTGTGACTCTCCTGTTCTAACTCCGAGTTGCCTAAAGTTCCCAGCTTACACGGAAAGCAGAGCTCATAAACCTCATGTTCACCACCTCGTTCTAAAAAATTACCAGCTCCTGACCTGTCTTGTCTTACTCCGCCTACTTTCCCCAAAGGTCGGACTATTTTGAGGCAAACCCCACACGGCATGTCTTTTCCTCCACAAATAATTCAGGATATCTCACTTACAAGACAAGAACAAAATGTCGGGGCGCCAGGGTGGCTCAGTCGTTAGGCGTCCGCCTTTAGCTCAGGTCACGATCTCAGGGTCCTGGGATCGAGCCCCACGTCGGGCTCCCTGCTCGGCGGGAAGCCTGCTTCTCCCTCTGCCTCTTCTACCCACTTGTGCACCCTCTCTCCCTTTCTCTCTCAAATAAATACATAAAATCCTAAAAGAGAAAAAAAAGGACAAAATGTCAATGGCTAATACAGCTGATTTTTTAAAAAAGTTCTGATTGGCCAGATATTGAATTGACCATTTAGTCTTTGGTTTGGCGGGGGGCGGGGGGATTCAGTTTTATGGTTTGTTTGAATGAGAATCTAAGTAAAATCCATAGGATAACAATGAATTTGACGTGTCCTCCAAGTGTCTCCCCTCTGCTCTCCATGACACGTTTTTATCGAACTTTTTATTGAACGGGACTCCATGAACACTCACCCGCCAGGTCAGCACATGGGACACCCTCGTGCCCGAGAGGCCGCTGCATAGCCCTTTCCTAAACGACCAGATGCACTTACAATTTTTCAGAAGTTGTGCTGAAATATACACAGATAAGGTCTACCCTCCGAACTGTTAAGCAGATAGCTCAGCGGCATTGGTGCCTCCCCATGTCACCATCCCCAACCCAGAAATCCGCCGTCTCGTAAGCCTGAAACTCTGCCCCCAGGGAACCCTGACTCCCCACCCCTCCCCGGGCCCCCAGCCTCCATCTGCCTTCTGCCTCTAGGATCGGACTCCTCTAGGGACCTCTTCTAAGTGGGATCACATGGTGTCTGTCCTTCAGTGACTGGCTCATCTCACTGAGCACAGTGTCCTCCAGGTTCATCCACGTGGTGGCAGGTGTCAGAACGTCCTTCCGTTTGAGGCCGGACAATGTTCCATTGGCTAAGTATATACCACATTGTGCTTTTCCATTTGTCTGTAGGCAGACATGTGCACGTGGGTTGCTCCCCCTTTTGGCTGCCGTGGACACAGGGTGCACATATGTCTTAGAAACTCTTGTTGTCCAGGATCGTTTGGGGAACACATCCAGACGTGGAATTGCTGGGCCGTGGGCTCATTCCGTGCGTAGTTTTCCAAGGACCCTCCACGCTGTTTCCTGCGGTGTCGGCACCCTTGCATTTGGTTCTCAGAGCTGGTCCGTGGCAGGGTCAGGGCCCGGGCCAGGGTAGGCAGACCCCAGCCTCACCTTCGTCTGCCCCCTCAGGTCTCTGAGGGAGAAGATGGGCTGGTTCTCCTGCAGCCGGGGGCAGAGGGCTGGGAAGCGTGGGTGAAGCTTCTAGCTAGAGCCATGCAAAGGCCCCGTGTGCAGCCTTCAGGGACATGAGGTTGAGATGGGGCAGCCAGTGTGGGTGGGCTCTACAGGAGGGAAGAAGAAAGGAAGCTGTTTTTCAGGCCAGGAAGCAGCTTGACACATAACAGTGCCCCGAACCTTATCGAGGCAAACTCCGTGTCCTGTTGGGCACTGAGCTGGGAACTTTCGGGGTGGGGTTCCCGGGATAACAAGAGACTTGCCCAGTCTGGCAGGAAGGATTTCGTGGGAATTAAGGTACAGCCCTTGGGAGCCCACCCGGGGCAGGCAACGCGATCAGGAAAAGAAACCGGGAAATGCCCGTGGCTGTGGCATCGTGATCGGGTGGGCTGTGAGGCCCCGCTCTCGGGCAAGTTCAGGCGGGGGGCCCGGGGCTCAGCAGGCGGTGGCAGTGGGAGTCTCCGGCCTGGGCGAAGGTCAGGGCTGGAAATGAAGGTCAGTGCAGGTGGGGGTCCAGGATGGTGCAAACCCCCAAAGCGCAGTATGTGGGGGAGACAAGCTGGAGCCCCGGAGAGAGGTCTGTTCAGGAGAGGCAGGAGGGGAAGGAGCCTCAGCGGGGAGGGGGCCATGTGAGGGGCAGAGAGCCCTCAGGGGGTCTGCAGCCAGCCGAAGAAAGACCAGGGCAGTGCCGTGGCCCCAGCTCCAGGGAGGCCAGGAAGTGGACGCCTGGTAGGGGCTGGTGTTGGCCCATCTCTTGAAGACCAGAGGTGGGGTTGGGCGGGGTGAGCAGGCCGAGCCTACGAGGCTGCAGGTCTTGGGATCAAAGCTGAGGCCATCATCCCAGCAGCCTGCTAAGGATCGTCCAGGAGCCAGGTTGGCAAAGAAACCCTGAGCTTGACCCTTCCTGCAAGGCCAGGCCTGGAACAGCCCAGACGAGGGTGTGGCAGGTGAGGCTCTCCCCTCGGGAGCGAAACTGAAGGGGCCTCGGAAGCTCAGTCCAGCAGAGCTTTGGAGCCAGAACAGTGTGCTGGTGGGGCTCCTGCTGTCTTGCGTCTCCAGAGCCCCTCTGACAGGTCCTGATGACAGAGGTAGCTGTGTGTGTTTGTATCCGGGCCCCCACGGCGGGGAAAGTTTAGGGTATTCTTGGTTGTCCCAGTAGTGGGATTTCAACTGGCAGTTAGAGGCCAGGGAGCCGGGAAGCTGTGTGGCCTGTAACCTGCGGGACAGCCCCTTAATGAAGCGGGAAAGCAGGGATCCCCAGGGCACTGACCCTCAAGACAGGCACTCGATGCAAGATTTACCTACGCAGGGCAGAGGTCAGAGCAGGCAGCATCCCTCCCTGACCGCCTGGTGTCTGCTGAGCGAGAGTAGCTGATGGTGAGGTTCACGCCCAAGGGGAAAGGGTCATACATCTTTGTCACCTTGAGATCCCGCAGCCCTTGAAAAGGAAGTCCCCTGGCTGGATGCTGTTCTCCCCCAGCCGCTCTACCAACCTCACCAGGTTAAATGCTCTCCGACCATCCCCTGCCACCCCCCTCCGGCCCCTTCTGTGGACAGGCGGCTGCGCCAGCCCCCGGCTGTCCCCAGTCAGCTTTGGGGACAAATGTTGTTTTCCACGGGAGTCCTCATACGCTTTTCTTCCTGTTTTATATCACACATTTATTATGTCAATTTGATCATCACCATAAAGTCATTTGGGAACAACGACAATAGAAGTCAGCAGAAGAAATTCATGAATAATGAATCATCCTGAAAAAAAAGTATAGCAACACTTTGCTATTTTTCCCTCTAATAGTATTTGTCTTGTGAAAATAGGTTAGCTGAGTTTGCAAGGTAAGGATACACACACGCAGAGCTACCTCTGTCATCGGGACCTGTCAGAGGGGCTCTGGGCACGTGAGTGAGCAGGAGCCCCACCAGCACGCTGTTCTTCTGGTTCCAAAGCTCTGTTGTTTGGCGCATGCACATTCGGGTTTGCTACGTCTGCTCGGGGAGGGATCGCTGCCCGGTCACGTCGAGATGTCCCGTCCCTCCCTGTCCCTGGTTCGGTCCTTGTTCTGAAGTCTGCTTTCCCTGACATCAATATCGTGTGCACAATACTGTGTGCAGGCGACGCAGACACTCCTGCTCTCTTCCGACTCAAGTCTGCATGGTGCCTCTCTCTCCCTTCGTTGAAAACCTAACTTTTCATTCTGTGGGAAGTGAGTTTCTTGTACACGGCGGCACATCCTGGGGCCATGTTTTCTGTCCACGCTGCCAATGTCGGTCATGCCATTGTTGTATTTAGACCCTTTGCATTTAGTGTAGTTGTAAATATGTTACGGCTGCCGTATTATTTTTCATTTTGTTTGTTTCCTCGGCTTTTCCTTTCTGTTTTTTTTCCCCTACTTTCCTTTGGAAAGTGTGTAAGTAATTTACACACTTTTTTTTTTTGAGTTCCATTGTGACTTGTCTGTAGTGTTTAGTGTTTTTGAGAGTGTCTCCTTGCGTGGGTTTTCAAGTGGTTGCTCTCCTACTACATGATACACATACCCTACCCCAGGCCACTGTTGTCACCATTTTACCTGCTTTGGTGAAGTGTAAACACACTATCTCTCTTTAGGTCCATTCACTGTCCCCCTTTTATGACATAATTGCCTTCAATGTCTCCCCCACATACACTGAGAATCACGTCAGTGTTTCCTTTTCGCTTCAGCTGTCAAACATGATTTTAAAAAAATTCAGGAGCAGAAGGAAGGTCTGTTGTATTTACACATACTTCTGCTTATCATGTTCTTCCTTGCTTCTTGATGTTCCAAGGCCCCTGATTTTATACTTTTCTTTCCGTTTAGAGAATTTCCTTTATCAACTCTATTAGATTAGGTCTGCAGGGGCACCTGGGTGGCTCAGTCGTTGAGTGTCTGCCTTCGGCTCAGGTCATCGTCCCAGGGTCCTGGGATCGAGCCCCGCATCGGGCTCCCTGCTCCGCGGGAAGCCTGCGTCTCCCTCTCCCGCTCCCCCTGCTTGTGTTCCCTCTCTCTCTGTGTCTCTCTCTGTCAGATAAATAAATAAAATCTTTAAAAAAAAAAAAAAGGATGGCTCTGCCAATGACAGGCACCATAGTTTTCCTTCATCTCGGAATGTCTCGGCTGACCCTTAATTCCTGCAGAGTATTTTTTCTGGGTGTAGAATTTTGAGTGGATGATTCTTTTCCTTCAGTGTGGTTTTTGATGAGAAATCTGCTATCTTTCAAATTATTTTCTCCATGTAGGTAAGCTATCCTTTTTCTCTGGTTGCTTTAAAGATTTTTTTTTCCCCCTTGGCCTTTAATTTTCAGAAGTTTGATGATGATGTGTCTTGGCATGCATTTATTTGGGTTCCTGCTCTGGGTTCACCTGTCTTGAATCTGGGAGTTTATGTTTTTGCCAAGTCTAGGAGCAGAGCCTTGCCTGGGAGGCTGTGCCCTTCGCTGCCATCCAGGCTGCCTCCCCGATCCTTGGCTTATATATGACATGCAGAGCCCACCAGGGATCTCCGGCTGAAGCCCCTACTACCTCTCGAAGCTGAGAGGTGGCAGTGTCAGGCATGAGGCAGGGAACAGCCCTACACCCTGGACGGGATCCCGACTCACGCAGGTACAGAAGAACGACAGGCAGGCGGGAAAGTGCCAGAGCAGGCAGCCCGGCTGGGGTTGCCTGGGCTCCCACTACCTGCGCCGTTCCACGGAGCACGTTGCCTGTCTCCCCTGGCCATGCCTGTGTTGTCCCTCCACCAGCCTCCAAATAGGGAAATGAGAGCCGAGAAAACCCTGACTGAGCTGGAGGCCCCTGGCATCCTCAGCAAATGTTCAGTGAAGGAGTGATTGTGAGCATGAATGAATGGGGAGAAGCAAGCAGACAGACAGGCCAGTAAAACTAGAAACTGGGAAGGAGGAGCTTCAGTAAGCAGAAGGCAGAGGCATGGTCAGGGCTCCTTAACCCTCAGTGCTGTTCCCTTAGCAGTGCCCGCACCTGGCAGGTGTCCAGTGACTATTTACTGAGCAAATGAAATCTCGAGCATCGGTCTCAGATTCTCAGCTCAGTGACTGCATGGTTTTCTGGAGCTGGGCGCCTTGGTCCCCGTCCCAGCTCCACCACGTACTACGTCGGCCACGTCGCATCCCCGCCCTGGGCTTCTCAAGGGGAGGATGATGTGCCCGTTCACTGTGAGCATAAAGTAGTCATGTAGCTGAAGCATTTAGGGCAGAGCTGGGCCCCTGGCAGGAACAGCGTGACATGCACCATCGTCAACAGCTTCCCATGTAACATGGAGCAAGCTCATTCTACAGATCAGGAAGCCGAGGCTCAGAGAGGCTAAGCCACCCGTCTGAGGTCACACAGGAATAAACATTGGCCAAGCACCTTGCTATGTGCCAGGCCGCGTGCTGGGACAGGTGCTGCGGGTGTGAACCAGGCTGTTTCCCCCCGGAGTGTACTTTCCTGCCCGCCACCCCCCCCCCAATCAGTCCCACCAGCAACAGGCCAAGGAACTAGCACTCAGGGGTAATATGTGCCCAGCAGTGGGTCGGGCATTGCAAATGGTGGCTCACATGACCCTCTGCAGTCCCTCTGTGGTTGGAACGTGCTGGAATCTGCCTGTTTGTGGCTGCCTGCTGCTCGGACCTGCTGGCCGCTGAGGTGGCGTGTGAGCTCGGAGAGACCTGAGTGGGACCCACTCTCACCTCCTGATGACAAGCACCCTTGGAACTCTGCCATCAGAAGAACCCCTGGGAAACCCGGGGTTTCCTGTGCCTGGTCCTGGGGCCAGGCTTCCTGCTTCTGTGCTCTAACTTGCTCGTGGGGAGCCGGCGACTCCCGCGATGCTCAGAAATTGGCCGGATTAGCTGGAACTGTGCTCAGCAAACTCCGTAGAAGTCCTAAATCAATTTGAAGTCTGCAGAGTGAATCCAATGGGGTGCCTGTAACTTAGTTGACTCAGGAAGAAAATATCCATCAGCGCCCCCTCGGCCCTAATAGGATGTACACAGACCTTCTCAAATGAGTTATCTGGAACGGAAATATGGTGCAGGAAAATGCCTTCCACCCTCCGGGGAGAAGCAGGTACTACGCAGGCAGCTGTGATAAAGTTTACATAACAGAAAAGAGAGGAAAGGAGTCCTTATTGGTGCTAAACGTGGGGGCGGGTTGCCCTAAAATTAGTTGGAATGCCCCCAAAGTAGCCGGCACTCCGGGGGCTCTCCTAGGGTCCTGCAAGGTGCGTGTTCTTTGAATTCAAAGAAAAGGAGAATTTCGAGCAAATGTGAGGGCCCCCGGCTGGAGGAGGAGAGCAGAGGTGTGGGATGTCTGCCGGCGAGTGAGGCTTTCTGGATGCCAGGCCCTCGCACGGCCTCTCGTCGGCCCACCCGCCATGACCAAGTGTCTCCGGGGATGGTCATGGGGATGGTGACGTGGCTCTGCAATCACGGTGCTGCGGGCTGCTGACGACAGAGGGACGATGGGCTTGCTGCACCAGCCCCCTGCCGGGGACCGAATGCTTGTGTCCCCGCAAATTCCCCTGTTGAAACCCCGACCCCCAGCGGGGTGGCATTCAGAGGTGGGGCGTTTGGGAGGGGACTGGGATGAGAGGAGGTCATGAGGGGGCCCCCGTGATGGGATTCATGTCCTTCTATGAAGGGGACGGACGAGAGCTCTCTCTCTCCAGGTGCCCACACCCAGAGGAAGCCCCGTGAGGCCACGGTGGGAGTGTGGCCGTCCGCAGCCAGAAGGAGGCCTCCCCAGAACCCACGTGTGCTGCACCCTGCTCTGGGGCTTCTGATCTACGGAGGTAGACATCCAGGACCCCCTGCACCACGGGATTTTGTTATGGCGGCCCGAGCAGACTGAGATACTGCCCCAGCTGAGCACCTGCTGTATGCATGGGCTGGCACTGCATGCTCTGGGCACGCTGTCTCAACCAGGTGACTCTGCCACCTTTTGGGTGGTGAGGACTATATTTGTCCCTCTTTACCAAAGAGGACATAGAGGCTGGGGGAGGCTGCACCAGCTCGGCACAGGATCACACAGTCAGTACGAACGGGGCTGAGACTCCAAGTCACAAAGGGTGTGAGTCTGGAGTCCTGATTTTCCTGGACCCCAAACACCAGGACCTCCAGGGTGCAACGGGGAGGCTGGAGGAGGGTACAGCTTCTGCTGCTGTGACCGGGAGGCCCAGGGAACGGTGGCTGGAACCATCCTGGGCAAAGGCTGTTCCCTGGAGAAAAATGACCCGCTAGTTTGCGGGAAGAGTATTTGCTGTAAAGTGGGAACAGAGGGGAGGCCAGGTGGAGTCACAGTGATGGGGGCTGGAGGGCAGTGGGGTGGAGGCTCTGGGAGGAAAGATCGGGAGCCCCTGAGGTTGCCCCACATCCAGCGTGGGCAGTGTGGAACTCTTGCTGCTCCCCTGTAGGCAAGGGGAGCCGCCTCTGTGTGTCTCTGTTCCCTCCTCAACCTCATCCCCCGGGACCTTCCTGTGTCCCCCACATCTCTCCACCTCCACGATGGTTGGTCCATCCCATCACTGCCTCGGCACCCTCTCTCCCACTTACATGTAAACCTCCCTGCACCAGCACCAAGTGGGGCTCTATCAAATTCAAATTTGACCTTAAACCTCTGGGTCAATCCCTTTACCCGCTTCCCACTATGCCTGGACAAATCCCAAACACCTCCAGCCCCATATGGGGGCCCCCTGCCACTTCCCTCAGCCTCTCTCCCTCTCCCTGGGCCCGGCTGCCCTGACTGCCCCACTGTAATGTACCACAGGACCTTTGCACATGCTCTTTCCTGTGACTCAGGCGTGCTTCTCTCTTCCCACCCAGACCCATCCTCCAGATAAACGATACTCCTAAATTTTGACTGCAGCTTCCCAACTGGCCTCTCCCCTGCCCCATCTACTCCCTCTCCACAGCCCACTTGGCCGCTGAAGATCTGACTCCCCTCTTTCTTCTGCACAGAACACAAGGCCCTTCTCCATCAGCTTGTCCCCTGAGAGGGTCCCAAACTGACACCTTTGACAGTCCCCTCTGAGCCAGCCCTCGGCCCTGCTGTGGCCAGGGGGACAGGGGAAGAGACGCAGTGTCAGGCTGGGCCTCAGCCTTCAGCCAGCAGGGTTCCGCCGCCCCTGGGAGCCACGGGCCACAGGTAAGAAGTCCCCGCACCCTGCTGGAGAGACCCTGTGGTGGGAGCCCATGGAGGGATGCCAGCCCCCAGCTGCGCCCTGAGGCTCCAGGTGAGGTCACCGTGACGTCCGTGAGGGACCTCTTCGAGCTCTGTCAGTCCTCAGCTCGCGCACACAGTTCTGGAAGCCGCGAAGTCTAGGCTGTGGCTCAGCGATGGGCCAGCGGGCGGGGCGGCCCTCTCCTCCTCCCCTGCTCTTGGGCCCAAAGCCCAGCCACAGCCCTGGCTTTTCACGGGCTCCTCACACCCGAGTTCAGGCCAGGGCGATGGGCTGTCCATCCCAAGCACCTGCTGCGTCAGGGCGCAGGTGGGCACCACTGTCCCTGAAGGAGAGGCTGCCTTTCCTGATCGTGGCAGTGAGGTCAGGAGGACCCGGACTGCGCATGGCCGGCCCCCCGGGGCTGCAGGCGATGCAGCCTCTTGGCCCCGCTCCTGCTTCCGCGTGAGAGTCGACCCCACTGGGGTCCAGGCCCAGCGTCCAGGCACACGCCCACGGTCCACTAAACCTTCAACGCTCAGTGTTCGAGTTTCATCTGTTCATGGATTGATTCGTTCATTCAATGATTCTACCCACTGATTTATGCATACGTTGATTGGCCAACCCTTCATTCATCCATTGATTTATTGATTGATTCATTGATTCACTCAGCCGCCCATTAATAAATTCAACGATTTATTGATTAATTCATTGATTTGTTCATTCTCCCACCTATTGATTCACTCATCCATTCATTGGTTAATTCACTGATTCACTGTTTCATCGATTCAGGTGTTGATTCCGTCCGTCGTCACCACACTCTCCAGGCGCTCCATGCACCGGGACTTGGGAGCCGCTCCCTGGGGTCCCCGCCCCTCAGGAGTGCGCGTCCCCAGGCGGGACGCGCAGCAGGCAGCCCCGTCCTCCACATAGGACCGCGCGGCCCCGGTGCCTCGTGGGGCGCCCGGGGAAGAAGCGCACAGGGGCATCGGCTTCCTCATGCCCGGGCGAGACCCTCCCTCCTGTGCTGCAACCTCTCCGTCCGCAGTCCCACGGCGCAGGGGTACGCTGCCCCATCGTGGCTCATCTCTGTGTCCCTCTGTGCCCCCCGGGCCCACCGAGGGCGGGCAGGAGAAGACGGGGGAGTGAATGATGCTCATTCTCGACACAGCGTGGTTCAGGGGTCACCCCAGGGATGCCTCTCTCCGCCCCTGGACACCACGGGGACCCGCACAGGGCAGGTGGGTGAGGATGGGGAGGCAGGGGGGACACGCCCGTCCAGGCATCCCGCATCACACCCTCTCAGGCTGTGACCCAGGGGGGACACGCAGCCCTCTGACCCTTCCACCAGTGGCTAGGAGAGCCCAGGACGGGTGTGGGAATGGGGAGACCCCCAGACAGCCTCATGAGCGGCTGGGGTGACATTGGCCGGGGCGGCCCATCCTTCCTGTCCCTCCCGAGAGCCCTGGGGGACGGGCTCGTGTGTCCTCTCATCTCCCCTGCACAGACCAGCCTGCCTCCAGGAGGGGAACCCCTTGGCGGCCTCAGAGTCCAAACCGGAGGGGGCTGGGGGCGTGGCTCTCCACCTGTCCCTCGGGAGAGCCCCGTCCACGCCCCCTGGTTTCGAGCCTGCCCTGGCCCGGAGCCCATGTGGGGCACAGAAGCCGGGGGGCCCGTGGCCCGCACTTACTCATCCCCACAGCTCTGGAACGGTGCTCCCCTCTGCGACCACCAAGGCCGGGGTCCCACAACCACAGGCTTTCATAACAACACCTTCGGAGCACATTGGGTACTGACCTTCCTTGGAGGAATCAGGGGCAGATTCCAAAAAACCCCAGACTGTCCTTAAGGGAAGGTGTCAAATTTTTCAGATATGGAATTTTTCAGGAGACTGAAATGAAAGTTTTCAGCATGCTGGGGTTGGGCCGGAGAGTGTCTTGGGTTTTAGGGGATGCACCGGTGTCCTCACCAGGTACTCACTCTAGAGGCAACAAATGAGGTGCGTGGTTAACCGTTTGTCAACTGTTAGTGAATCGGGGTGAAGGGTATATGGTGGGCATTTCTTCTACTATTCCCTCCATTGCTCTGGAGGCTTGGAAGTTTTCGAAATAAAAGTTTGGATAAAAAGACGCTGGGCCTCCCGTTAGCTGGGGAGTTTGTGGCTCATTCTCTTAGCTGCCCCAGGGCCTTGTGTGAGGGGCCTGCAGCGACCTTGACCTTTCTCCCTTGTGAGGTGAGGTGCGTGGGGTAGCCCAGGGGTGCTGGAGGCGGGCTCCAGCAAGAGGGGCTGATGGGAGGGGCTGCAGGGACACAGACGGGGGGCCGGCCGGGCTCAGAGACACACGGGTAGAAAGGACCCCTGGGGAAACTCACGTCAGCCCTTCAGGCCAACCTACAACTGACCCAGCCCAGGTCAGCGGAATATACGTGTATTGGTGCCCCTGAGGTTTGTGGCTTGTTGGTTGTGCTGCCGGGGACACCCACGGCTAACTGATGCAGGGTCCCTCTGCTCCCCCAGGACGCCGACCCTGCCCCTGCCTCAGCCCCGTACCTCCCGAGCACCTTCTCTGGGCCCTCCCGGTGCGTACCCGAGCTTCCCTCTGCACCACCTCACTCACCACGTCTGGCCTTGGGGGGAGTTCATCACCTCCTCGGTGACGCCAGGAGCAGCGAAGGCTGGGGTGCATCAGAGTCCAAACCGGAGGGGCATCCCCCGCTGTGAACCCCTGTCTGCTGGTTTCAGGTGCTGACATGTGCACGGGGACCCCGTCCCCTCCACGCGAGCCTCTGACAAGGTTGGGCATGACAAGCTCGAATGATAACAGAAGTCTTCTCCAGAGGTGGAGTTACCGAAGACTCTCATTCTCTTCCTCGTATTTTTCCATGTTACCAATGGTGTCTACAGGGAGCAAGCTACTTTCTAATCAGAAGAGAGAAGAAGGTTCTGGAGACAGGGGGGTGGGGGTTACACAGAGGTGCCCTCCCTGCGGGCCACTGGGGACACTCTGGTGGGGGCAGTGGCCAAGGCCAGTGTGTCTGTGGGTCAGTGTCTGGTCATGCCACCCCTCATTTAGGGGGAGGAGAAGCTTTGGAAAAGACCCAGCAAGCCTGGGCTTCAGTCCTGGCTCTGCCCCGGCTGAGAGGGATAACCCCAGGCAGGTCCCCGCACATCCCCAGCCTCGGACGCCCTGATTGCCCCTGGCAGGCCCACCAGAGTTGTGAGGAACCCCAGAGGTGCCAAACGGGTGCAGCTCCATCTAGCCCCCTGCCTCTACGATCTTTGGGTCCAACCTCATCCGGCAGGTGTGTGGCTGTCCCTTACTAGGCTGCTGCCCGGCGTGAGAGCGAAGCCAGTCTCCAGTGTGTCCATCAGCCTCTCTCTGGCGGAGCAGAGAGACCGGGCTTTTACTGCTAAGACACCACAGTGCAGAGCATCCTGGAGTCAGGCTACCAGGTCAGGCCTGAGTTAATGAAACAAATAAAATAAAAGCCAAGGGCGCCTGGGTGGCTCAGTTGGTTAAGCCACTGCCTTCGGCTCAGGTCATGATCCTGGAGTCCCGGGATCGAGTCCCACATCGGGCTCCCTGCTCAGCGGGGAGTCTGCTTCTCCCTCTGACGCTCTTCCCTCTCATGCTCTCTGTCTCTCATTCTCTCTTTCTCAAATAAATAAATAAAATCTTTTAAAAATAAATAAATAAAAGCCAAAATAGAAACACGTGCACGGTCGGGAATCAGAGACATCCCGTTACCTGGCGCCGTGCGCACGGTCGGGAATCAGAGGCAACACGGTTACCTTGGTGTGTGAAGCTACTGTGGAATCTTCCAGGCTTGCAAGGCCTCAGATCTGTACCTGCGGGTTTGCATTTGAATCACGTATAATTACAGGTGGGCTCGCTGCTCCCCCAGCACAGGGTGGGAGGAGACACTGAATGCCCGGCTTTTATTCCCTTCTTCCTACGAACTAGTTACCTGCTTTTGCTCCCAGAGACAAGGGGCCCTCAGTGAGTATCTGGCCCAACCTCCTGTTACAGACGGGGAAACTGAGGTCTCTTCCTGGACAGTGGATGAGGGCAGGAGGGGAGCAGGTGCAGGAGTCCGCCTGCGCTGGCTTGAATCAGACCTGGTGTGACCTTGACCTAGCCGCTTAACCTCTCGTAGCCCACATGGTGAATCACCATGATGACCCCCAGGCCCGGGGTTGAGATTAGAATCAACAGACACCTCCAGCACCCTGCGATCTGCCCTGTGGGTGCTCATGGCTTCCCCTGGCCCCCTTCCCAGGTCGGGGGGCCTCAGGTCCTGACCCTCCCAGCAGGGTAGGCCCTCCCCGCCTGGCCCTGCGTCCTCAGTCCCTCTGGAAGGGGCGTTTTCCACGCAGACACCTGCCGCCGTCAAGGAAGGGAGCTGGGAAACCTGAGCCGAGTGAGGCCCAGCTGCAGTTGCCCAGCAAGGAGCATGCGGCCAAACCCCGCCGACCACGGGGGCCGGGACAGGGAGGCAGCAAACCTTCCCCAGGCGCAGCGCGTGGGTGGGGGGAGGGGGGAAAGGTGCTCAGTTGGGCAGCTCTCACTTGGCGTCCCTCGCGAGCTTGCAGTCGGGTGTCCAACGCGGATGCCTGTTATGGCTCCGTCACAGCACCGGCGGCTGGGAGGTTGGCAGGACCGTCTACTGGAGCGTCTGCCGCTGGCTGGACGGAACGGCCCAGAAAGGACCGTTTCGAGCGTGTTCCCAAAGACTAAGACAGGAGCTTTCTAGGCTTCATCGGACCCAGCCTGGGAGCCAGCCCGCATCGCCCCTGCTGTGTTCCACTGCAGCGGGGCAGGCTGGGAGCCAGCTGGGGTTCAGGGGGAAGGGAATCAGACCCCACCTGTCAGTGGGAGGAGAATCTGGACATTCAGAGCTGCTCCGGGAGGCTGTGGCCATGTTCCAGGACAGAGAGTGCTGACGGGAGCCAGGGAAGCGGCAGAGCGGGTGACAAGATGGGGTTTGGGGTCCAGATTCACGGTAGCCCCCCTTCATTCATGGGGGAGGTGTCCAAGACCCCCAGTGGATGCCTGAAACCGCAGACAGTACGGGCTCCTACACACAGTGTGGTTTCCTGTACGTGCATCCCTAATCTATAAATTCCTGTACGTGCATCCCTAATCTATAAATTCCTGTACGTGCACCCCTAATCTATAAATTCCTGTACGTGCATCCCTAATCTATAAATTAGAAGCAGGAAGAGATTAACCCACAATAACTACTAATATCCTAGAACGAGTGTAACAATGCGCTGTAATAAAAGTTGTGGGAATGTGGTCTCTCTCTCTCTGAGAATGTCTTACTGTCCCACACTCTCCCTTCTTCTTGCAATGGCGTGAGATGATAAAGTGCCCATGTAGGAGATGAAGGAGGGGAGGGACATGGACGTGTGACCTAGCGTCAGGCTGACCTTCCGACCACACGTCAAGGGGAGGGTCACCGGACTTCTGAATGACACTGACCGTGGGAAATTGAAAACACAGAAAACAAGACCGCAGGTCAGGGGGGACCCACTGTGGTTTGAAGACAAAGCAGCGGCCTCTGCTGATGACCAGCAGTTTATGTGTGACCCGTGAGGCCCTGAGGTCCAGCTGTCTCACCACGTCCACGTCGCCAGTCCCCAGCCAGGCACCCACGGAGTGAATGACAGAGAGGGTCTGGCCTGTGCCTGCACACAGAGGGTTCTCAGGAAGGTCGTCCCCTCGTGAGACAGACAGGCAGGCCCAGGGCCGGCACTCTGGGGGACTCTGGGGGTCATGTGCATGCCCGGGGCCTCCTCCTACAAGCATGGGCAGCCACCCCCTTAGTTAGTCCCTCCACGTTCACATACGAAATCATAGTCAAGCACGCCTGCTCTCAGCCTGCGCGTGGGACTGGAGACCGCTCGGGGACCTCTGCGGCCCGCCCATCTGCGGCAGGCCCTGCAGCACACAGGTCCCAGCTGCTGTCTCCAGGTCAGCCTGGTAAACTGAGGCAGCCCAGAGTCCCACTCATACTAGATGCTCACAGCTGTCGGCTCAGCAAGCTGACCCCAGCGCCTAGCCCACGCCCTGTACCCAACAGGTGCACGGGCGGAGGGGGTCCTCGGACCCAGACCGCAACAGAGCATGCGCAGTACGCGTGGCCGAGAGCCTCCCTTGCTTGCAAGGGGCAGGGTGTGGCTGTGCCCTAATCGCGGGCCGCGTGGCTGGGGCCAGGCTGGACTGCGGCCCAGCACCCCTGGCATCCTCTGGTCCGAGCGCCGGGTTCTGTCTCCACGATGGCGCTGGTGCCGGCGAGGCACCCGGGGGCAGAGCAGGGGGGGCTGGGGGCTCTGGGGACTGCGGCCCGCGACTGAACCAGCCCCTTCTTGCCTCTGTCTCCTTTGCGCTTCCTCTGCCTCGGTCTCCTTGCCCTCCCTTCCTGCCTGCTGGGATGCTAATTGAGCTGGTCACCAGGAGGCCCCCTCCTCCCCTTAATGCTCAACCCTGCTCAGTGCAGGGGACTGTGAGCCTCCTCACAGGCAGGGGGCAGAGTGGGCGAGCTTCTCAAAGCCCACGGTGACCTCTCTCCAGCCCCGACTGGATCCAGGCCACTCCACACACTTTCTTGCAACCCTTGCCCCCCCAGCCCTGGTGTGGCCTCCAAGGAGGGGGCACACGTGAGGGGAGAGGAAGCCACACATGCAACAAGACACACACAGGAAAGGCTGCGGGGAAAGCACAACCTGGAGGGCTTCCTGGAGGCGGCACTCTTTGGCCAGAGGTGAAGGGCTGGAACAGCCGAGCGAACAGCACATGCATAGGCATGAAGGGCAGGTCTGGGGGTCCAGGGACCCACGGAAGAGCTGGTGCAGAGCCCAGATCGTAGGGAACGGGACGGTCCCCCCAGGGGCACAGGTGCAGAGGTGAGGTGCCGGAGCTGGACAGGGTGTGGGACCCGCAGCGCCTGATGCAGGGGCCCCGCTCCCGGACTGGCTCCTCAACACCAGGCAGCCCTGCTCATGCCCCCCGCCCTCCGTCTTCCGTTTTGTCTGCGACACTGAGGTTGTACTGATTTAACAAATTAATCCCCCAGATTACGGAATCGATACCTAATTACGGGCACATGCCATTCTGAGAGCCCGGCGAGCTGGGGCCTGCCGCCACCATCTGCATGGCGAGAAGCCCGGTTCAGGAGGGGACGCGGCCGGGTCTGCGCACAGCAGCCACATGCCGGGGAGGGTGCAGGGGTGAGGGCTGGCCGCGCAGAGCCGGCCTGCTCCAGGCTGTGTGTGCCCTGCCCCCGGCAGGGGCTTCCGAGGTCACAGCCCGGCCAGGGCCTCTCTGGGTTCTGAAACTCTTGGTGACCCACTGCCTTGTGATGGAGGGAGCTCAAAGGAAGCGCCCCAGCAGAGGCCCTCCTGGGGGCTGTCGTCTCTGCCGAGTGGCGGGGCCCTTCCCTCCAAGGGGAACCGATCCAGCAGGATGGTCCTCCTGCGAGAGTCACGGGGCTGAGTCGGGGCAGCGCCCTGAGCCTCCCGCGGCTGCTGGCGGCCGCCACAGGGCTGGGGCAGGCCTGGGGCCCTCCCTTTGGCCCGGGGACCCCTCCACCAGAGCTCTGGGCGGAGATGGGGAGGGTCCCGGCTGGCTTGGGGAGCGAGGCCTCACCACGAACTCTGGCCTGAAGGTGGCCGCTCCAGGGAGCCCCCCTCCCCCGAGGTGTGCAGCTGACAGGCAGAGACCTCAGACCTACCACCCGGCATCAGGAGCCCCCGTCCCACGTGAGCAATGATGGTGGCCCACGCCACGGGGCTCTGGGTGCTTCTCGCGTGGAGGCCTGGTTCAGGCCTCCCACGGGCCCCAAGAGAGGCGCTGTCCTCACCCACCTTGCAGACGCGGAGGCGGACTCACAGCAAGTCGCCCAGCACGCAGACTGCACACACAGGTGGAGTGAGCTGGGGTCTGAACCCAGGCACGCGGCCGCTGCGAGCTCCACTTGGAGTCCGCGCACATTGGGGTGCGTACTTCAGTCTGCGAGTCAGATGCTCTAAGGCCTTTTTATTCTGTTGGAATGTGATTCTCTAGGGTGGTCCTCCCCTTCGGAGCCCCGTCCGAGGCCGGCCTGGGCTGGGTGTGTGGGTTTGCCCCAAGCACCTGGAAACTCGGGGTTGGGGCCGGGGGCGAGGGCCAGGGGACGAGGGCTGACGGCTGGCCGCTGACCGGAGCAGGCTTTGCAGGTCGTCCGTGCCCCTCTGGGCTGCAGTGAGGAATTTGGGGGACAAAGGGCCTGGAGCAGGGGAAGGCCACAGGGGGACTTATTTCCCAGGTGGGGGGTGGGGGTCAGAGGCGGGCAGCGGGCTTCCGCCGTGATCCCGGAGGGAGCCCACGGTGGCTCGGGCTGGTGGGCACCGTGGGGCCGGAGAGGGGCCTGGGCAGAATCGGTGATGGCTTGGTTTCCGGGGCTGAGGAAAGGGGGTGTGAGGAGCATGCTGGAAGGATCGTGGGGCAGAGCGGTCACTAGGGTGACCCTCAGATGAGAGACTGCAGGGGGCTGGAGGGACATCAGGAGGCCCGGCAGCCCGGACTGCGCAGTGGGTCCTTGGGGACACAGTCCAGAAGCCCAGGCAGCACTGCCACCCGGCTTGGCTCGGCTGGGGGCACCAAGGTGGAGCCGGAGCCCCCCGTCTGTCCACGCTGCCGGAGCGACGGCACAGGGCCTGAGGGTCCTCCTCCCCAGCTCTTTCTGCCCCTCCTGTCGTGAGTGGGAAAGACCGCCGGCGGGTGAGGGGGGCTGGGTGCGCCGCTGGCAGAGCCCTGGCCCCAGGGTCAGGCATGGGGTGCACAGTGCGGGTTTGGGGCCGTGTGACGCAACAGGCCAGTGACCGGCCCAGGTGCCCACCCAGCCCCACGGCACCAGCGAGAACTGCCTCCCCCTGGCACAGCCCTGGGGCCCTTGACGCCATCCCCACCAGCCAAGCCCCACTACCTCCCTTGGTGCTGGTCTGGAGGTGCCCCCTTCTGCTTCTAGAATCTGCCCTCCTCCTCCAGGAAGCCTCCCGCCTGGCCCCCGGCCCAGCTGGAGCCCTCTCTGTGTGTCCCCCGGCCTCAGTACTGGTCACAATTGGCCCTCGTGCTCTGTCCCCACCAGCTGAGAGCCCTGTGGATACGGTGTCGGGTGGGACCCCGCTCTGCATCCCCCGGGGCTGGGCTGGACGCACAGCAGGGGCTCCCCAGGCCTGTGGGGGTGGACCAGGGTCTGGCCTGGGCCTGGGGAGCACCGGCAGTGACCCCTCCATCAGCGCGGGCCGCGGGACCTCTCTGGGCCTCCACTGCCCCCAGCTGGCCGAGCGGGTGGGGGAGCCGCCTGGGTGACAGCGTGTGAAGGGCGGTAACCCGGACGTGCCCTGGGTCGGGGTCACATGTCCCCCGTCCAGCAGGAGTGCTGCGGTGTCCAGCAACTCCCTCTGCCTCCCCCTGTGAGGCCCGCGCGAACCCCTGGACACACACTCACAGCCCACCCTCCCGCCCCTCACCCACCACACACCCTGCTTCTTCACAGCGCATGACGCCTGTCCCTGCAAAGATGGGCCGGTCTGGTCTGACACACGGTGTGTCCCAGCAGCAGGACAAGAATGGCCCCGGCTCAGCCCTGGCGCCGTCCGCTGGGGCCTGGATGAGTGTGGGCACTGGTGGACAGCCCAGGACAGACCGGAGCCGGGTGGGGAGGCTGGGCTGCTGGATTTGGGGGCCGCACACCGCCCCACCTTCCTCCTGGGAGACGCGACGCGGGTACACGACCCACGGCCACGGCTGTGACAAGGCTGAGTGGAGACCACGGCCCGGAACGGACCAGCTGCCCGTCAGCCCTGCCCCGCCGGGTGGATCGCGGGCCAGAGCCGGCAAAACCACAGGAAAAATAGACCCAGCCTCCACCCCACTGCAGACCCCGGAGCTTTAAACTCAAAACCTCACTGGCCGAGGACGGGGACCCACCCAGCTACACCCCTCTTCCAGCAGTGGGGATGCCAGGGGGGAGGAAGGGAGAGAGGCCGGGCGATCCTCCAAAAGTTTCTCCTTGCCCTCGGGTCCCAAGTCTGGGGACTGTGTCCCCCGAGCCCCTCCTGTCCCCACAGGGGTGTGCTCAGAGCGGGACACTGCTGGTAGCTGCAGGCGGGTCCTCGCTGCCTCCCTGACTGTTGGTACCCCATTTCACAGAGGAGGAAACTGAGGCCCTGGCAGCCAGCCCCAGGCCAGGCCGTGCCTGCAGTCGGCCACTGCCGTCCACGCCCTCCTCCCGCTCTCCGCCGCGGCTCGGCCCAGTCCTACCGCCCAGTGCAGGGTTTGATCCGCTCGCCATTGTCTGAGACAGGAAAGCAGGGTCGAGTCTCATTTCCTGCCCGTCGTGGGAGGACGCACGCCCTTCGCCGGCCAGCAGGGACGGCCTCCCGCTCCCCTCGCCGGGCTTCTCGGTATGAAACCGCCACCGTCTGGGCTGGAAGTACCATGGGGAGAACATTTCCTCTGACGAGCCCAGCACCGGAGAGCAGCCTGGGCCGTGCTTTCCGTGGGCTCAGGGCGGCCGGAGCAGCGGGGAGCCAGCCCCCCGGCCCCGGGCCCGACCCCAGCGCACCCTGCGCACTGCAGGCAGGGGCCCGCGCGCCAGGTCTGAATGCCACAGCCCTCCACAGACGCGGGGCACAGGGCGTGACCTCCCTGGCGCCCAGGTCCCTGGAGCCTCCACCCTCTTGCTCGTCGGCAGGGCCAGACTCCGTTGGGTGCTCCCCAACCCCCTGCCAAGGCCTTCGGGAAGGGTGGCTGAGCCCGTGCCCGCCACGGCGTGGGTGGCCGCTGTTCTGGCCACTGAGGTGGGAGTGCAGGCTACGGGGGCTTCGGGAGCGTTTCCTTGCTCCCGAGGAGGCCGGGAAAGGTCGTCTTCCCTCTCACTAAGCATGGCCGTGTCTGCTGTGACCTCTGGAGCACTGGCAGCCGCTGTGGCCATGAGAGGAAGCGTCTGAGGCCTGAGGGGAGAGCTGGGCAGCACCGGCTCTCTGTGCTCTTTCTGCGCCGCTGGAGCCCGCTGCCCCCACGACCTCCCGTTCAGCGAGCTCGGACCGTCTGATATTGACACCGTTTCAAGATGGGCTTTCTGCTGCCGGCCGCCAAAAGCATTCCGACATCCTCACGGGCCTTCCCTGCAGACGGGGATTACAATCCACCAAAAATGTCTCCTTCCCGAATAAAATAAGACCCAGAGCTTCCCACTGGGCAGTGGCGGGAGACACATCCGTTCCTCCGTCCATCCGTCTGTCACTGGGGTATCTGTGCGTCTGTCTCATCATTCACGCGCTGCATCTGTCACCCGCATCCTTTGCGTGTCTGTGTCTGTGTGTGCGTGTCTCGCCGTGCCCTGCGGCTGGTCCTTTCCTGCTCCGCCGTGCTTCCTTCCGCACGCGCTGCCCTGCTTGGCAGGCTCTGCCGCGGCCTGGCTTCCCAGGTCGCACTCCCGACGTCCCCCTCCCAGGAAGGCCAGCTGCGCAGCCGGCTCGTGGAGAGGACGACCCCGGGGCCCCCCGTGTGGCTGCAGGCTCGGCTCTGCCGGAGACGCCCGCCTCACTCTGTCCCCTCCCCTGGCAGCCAGGAGTCGGGACTCGGGGGCAGATGGGCCCCCTTGACTTCCAGGGTGCAGACTCTGAGGTAGCGTTTGGGGATCAGGAAGCTTGTCAGGGGTTGAGCTTGGGGTCCAGACCAAGGAACGGGAGTGTCTCCGAGTGGTGGGCCCTCTCGCATAAAAGGTTGTCCCCATCCGAAACCCAGAGCCTTCGAGCAGGACCTTATGTGGAAGCAGGAGCTTCGCAGGCGGGATTAAGGAAAGGCCGTCCTGGGTTATCGGGTGGGCTCTACGTCCAGTGACACACGTCCTCCGGGAGAACACTAGGAGGCACGCAGAGGCCATGTGATGGCGGAGGCAGAGGTCCTGGGGTGTGGCCGTGAGCCTAGGACGCAGGCAGGGCCCTGCTGCCCCCGTGGCGCTAACCCAGGGGAGGGGAGGGCCGCACAGAGGCTGACCCCCGGGGTCTGGAGCTGGGGAGAGCCGTCGAGGGTCCAAGACGCCCTCCTGCGCTCGGGGGGTCCAGGCAGGGCTTGTGGGTCACGCTCACAGGGCGTGGGCGGCCAGCACAATCCCTCTCTTCACATCTTAAGAGCTTGAGGGTCTCCCAGCTGATCCTTTAAAGAAAAATGTCCCCAGAGTCCCCACTGCAGGCTTGGGCCCTGCCGCCCACTGGCGAACATCCTGTTGGCTGTTAGCCAGGGTGTGGCGGGTGGCGTATGGGGCCAGGAGAGCCCTGGAGGGGCAGGAGTTGGGGCGAGAACAGAGGAGGGTGCGGGAGGCTGGGTCTGCAACCTGTGCCACCCCGAGCCAGCCCTTGTGTCCCTCAGGCCCTCTGCTCGCTTCGGGAAGGCTACCTCCTGAAGGGGCAGGGTCCCGCCCAGCAGAGAACCTGGCAGCTTCCAAGGGCTGTGCCCTACGGTCCAGCTCACCTCCCCAGGGGCACCGAGGGCCAGCCCAGCCTTCCTGCCCCCCGCCCTCCGTGACGGCCATCGGGCCATGGGCTGCAGGGGGCAGTCACGTCCTGCCCGGGGCGGAGGCAGCATCGATCTGCCCCAAATTGAACCAGACAGAGAACACGCCAGGCCAGTCGACCTTTACAAATGGCCAGTAATTCAATGATCCCGCCTCCGTTGCCCCGAGAGCGGCAGTTGATGTAATTAGCGGGAATCAGGGGCACAGCAGAGCAGGAGACGGGCTAGGGTGGCAGGCTGGAGGACAGCCTCCTATGGGCCTCCCTGCCTCCTCCTGGCCTGCCCACACCCATCCCTAACTGGCAGGCGAAGGGAACTTCCCCAATTCCAAGTGGAATGTGTCACCGTCACCCCAACCTGTCCCAGACAAAATCCTGATCTAAAAGACCCCTCAGTGTGACCACTGCCCACGGGGACCCTTTGCTCATGGAGGATGGCCGGGCACCACAGAAGCTGGGGAGAGTGCTCTGGGTCCCGCCGGCTGTGCTTTGGGAGGGGAACCCGGAGAGAGGCTCCCTGCCCCACCCCCTCCGGCCCCTCCTCCAGGCCCCTTGATCGGACTCCCTTCACAGCCCCAAACCCACTCACTTCCCGCCATCGCTACGGCCACCCCGCTGCCTGGGCCACTGTGGCCTTTCCCGTGACCAGTGCAGGGGCTCGTCCCTGGCCTCCCCCTGCCCCCCTGGTTCCCGTCCGCCCTGCATGACCACATGCACGGCTCTGCCGGGGCCTGGTGGGAAGGCACAGTCTGCAACGGGCTGTCGCGGCCCGGCCCCTCCCCCAGCTTCCCCAGGCTCAGTCTCACTGCTCTGCCACCTCCCTATGCACCTGCCAAACTCCTCTTCATCCTTCAACACCCACCCCAGCTTGTCCCACTACGGGTGGGTGAGGCTGCTTTCACAAGGCCCCCAGTGCACCAGGACCCCGGTGACGGCCCCACCACGCAGCCTTCCTAGCGGTGAGCTCAGGACCAGCCTGCCCGGGCACAGGCGAGTGAGGAACAGCCATCCTCCCAGGACCCTCACCAAGGGGTGCTCGAGCCTACCCTCTTGGGGCCCCATGTGAGTAATGAGGGCCAGAGCAGCTCAGACACGGCTCCTCATCTCTGTAGGAGGAGTCCACAGCCTTAGAACAAGCGGTTTCTACTCCCCAGGAGGGCCAGCCTCCCCCGGCCCTGAGGCACCCCCAGGGGAGCGGTTCACCCTCAGCCTCCATGGGAGGTGGGTAGGGAGCCCCAAGACGCTTGTCCCATGCAGGAAGGGAGTGTGGACCCACTGGAGGGGGGGGGGACCAGCCCCAGAGGGAGAACTGCCATCCCTCACCTCTTTGCTCTCTGACCCTGGGCAGGCCACTCAGCCCCTCTGGGTCTCCATGGCTTCCCCTGAAAGAAGCTGAAACCCCACTGGCCCCCCAGAAGTAGGTGATATGCACCTGCCCCAGGGCCTCTGACAGCTGAGTCAGGCTCCTGGGGGCGCCCCGCCCCACCCCACCCCTCCGGCTGTGCCCAGACCCGTCACCTCTGAGTCTCCCCTTCCCGGTGTCCCTTTGTTTCCTTGTCTGTAGAATCGGAGCCATATGGGGTTTAAGTCTGACTGCCTCCAGGGGCCGTGCCCCTCCAGCTGAAGGGGGCCTGGCACACACAGGGCCTGCATGGCCTGGGGGTAGGGGGCTGTTCCCCTTCCCAGGGGGCAGGGTCTGGGCTTTATCTGACCTCACTCAGGCCAGGGCTTGGGACCCCAGCTGCGTGCCGAGCCCTCGTGCAGCCTACCTTCACCACCTCCCGTCCCGGTGGGAGCCCAGGCAGCCACAGTCGGGCCAGACAGGCCAGGCCCACATTCTGGGGTCCTCCTTGCTCCCAGGGAGCCCTCGAGACAGCCTCCGGTGGAGGAGCAGTGACCCTCTGTGATCCCTGTGCGGATGTCGGGGAGGGCCCTCGGGGCTCCCAGCTCCCCCACCCACGGCCCAGAGCACCCCCTCACCAGGATGGCTTTGCAGGCTCAGCGTGCACACATCCTGCCCCGGGGAAGTCTGTCCAGCTCTGGAGGAGCCCCCCTTCCCCTCCCCAACCTTCATTCCCTAGAGCTTCCCTGTCTTGCCCCAGACAAGAAAGGCGGGAGCATCTCCATGGCACCTGCCCTTCCCCTGGGGAACCAGGTCCTTGAGCTTGTGGCAGGGCCCCCGGGGCAGAATGCCCAGGTCCCCCATCCCAGGTGCTGTCCTCTGGGTCCAGTCTGGACACTGCGGCACGAGCCCCGTGTTCCAGAAGCAGTGGTCTGCCCGGGCAGCCTCTCCCAAAGGGTACCCGGGCCACGCAGGCGCTAACAGCTGGCCCTCCTTCTGTCCCCCGGCCTGACCACAGCCACTCCCCTGCCCACCGCCCAATAGCGCTGCATGTGGGACCTTCTCCTGAAGCAGCAGATCACGGCCACTTTGGCCAGTAGGCTGGTTTGGGCCGCTCCAGAAGGCTGTCCCGCCTGGCAGAAGACAGGGGGGCGTGTGCCAGCAGGCCAGGTGGAGACAGGCTGGAGGGTGACCCGCGCGGAGGAAGCAGCAGGACACCTGCCGCCCAGTCAGAGTCCCCCCCACGCAGAGAGAGGACTGGGCAGGGGCTGGAGCGCCGGGGGCCTTCCCAGCAGCAGTGGCAGCCAGGCCACCGCAGCGATGGGGTGCTGAGCTGAATGTCCCCGGGCAGGTGACGCGTGCACACATGCCCCCGGCTTCTGCCCCGGGGTCCTGGGCCCCGGGCTCCAAGGGACAGCTCTCTGGGGAGCCCGAGGATGGGCCTCCAGCCTCACTTGATTTCCGCCAGAGACAGACAGCTCACTGCCAGCATGGAGGCGGGCGGGGAGGAGGGGGTCTACCGTGGCCCGGGGAGCCAAGAGGGGAGCAGAGGAGAAAAGCGGACCGTGGGGCCGTGGGGGTTTCCTGGGGCCGCCAACTAAGTGCCACTTCCGGGGGCTGAGCCCAGCAGGAATGCGCTCACTCCTGGTTCTGGAGGCCGGAAGTCCCAGACCAAGGAAGGCAGGGCACCCCGCAGGAGGCGGTGGTGGTCGGCAGTCCGTGGCTCACAGACCTCCATCCTTACGCAGTACGCCCTCCCTGGGTGGCTGCCCCTCTTCTAAGAAGGGCAGGCCCACGTTTTATTACATCTGCAGAAATCCTATCTGCAAACAAGGTCACCTTCTGAGGTGCTGGGGCCCTTGTGAATTTGGGGGGTGGGAGCCCCTCATCAGCCCGCTCCGCTGGAGGACACCTCGAGGGCCCCCTGAGCTGGGCTAGAGCAGGAGACGGGCCTGGGCTCGGGCGGGTGCAGTCTGTGCTCCGAGCACACAGCCCAGGGCGGCCGGGTCAGGCTCACCAAACACGAGGGAACAAATACATGACGGATGGGCGCTGCATCGCTGCCCACGACGTGAAGAGCAGCTGTGGAGGCTGAGGCCGGAGTCCGCAGGCAGGCAGCCCCCAGGGTGGATGCGCTCCGGGCCAGAGGCAGGGAAAGGCTCCTCCAGGGCCCCGCACTTGGGACGCGCTCCAGCTTGTGGGCAGCTACTGACTGGACACGCTGGGTGCTAAAGAGAGACTGTCCGAGGCTCCTGCAATACATTCTGGAACTTATTGCCAGAAAGGGGGGCCCTGGTGTTTCTCCGAAGCTGGGAAAGGAGCTGAGAGCACATCCCCATAACGTCTGATTTCCTGGGCTCTTGTCAAGTCGTGTCAGGGCCTCAATATTATTTGAACATTTTCATATTTAACTTGCAGGTCACCAGATGCTCAGCCTGACAGGAGAGGAGCCGTTCCGGTGCCCGTCACTGTCCGCTCCGAGTCCGTCTCCCGCCACGTCGGAGGCCCGGCGTTCTGCCCTCCGAGGTTCCCACCGCCTGCGGAATGCAAACGGCCCGGGCTCCCCGCCGCCCAGCCAGCAGGGACCAGCGGGAACGTGAGCTAGAAGCTCCCACCTGCAAGCCCACCCAGACTGCCCAGGCCGAGGCGACCCCCTCAGCGTCCTCCAAGGGCTCGGGCTGGCCCGAGTTTTGGGAGTTAAGCCATGCCTGCATCTCCGGACACGGCGCCGTCCCTGTGTGCCCCTGCCCCCCCCAGCGCCCACCTGCCCATCCGCCCACCCATACACCCAGGGAAAATGCTCCTTTTATTCAGCATTAGACAGTCGTCTATGAGAGGCCCATGTGGGAAGGCGATTTCTGCATGCCACTGCAAAACGTGTGGGCATCACTTATTCCATTTATTATTCTTAATCTTTGCAACAACCCTCAGCATGTGGCAGAGACGGTGAGCCGCCGGGGTCCACGCTGTGCTCGTGCTTCTGGCGCCCACCCACGCCGCACCCCAAGCCTTCCTCGAGATTAGCTGCAGCCACGTGACTGAGTTCTGGCCACGGGGAGACCAGGGTGAGTGAGGGGTGCTGCTTCCGGGCCCGAGCTTTGAAGAAGCAGGTGCACCTGCTCTGGCTCTTCCCTCCCCTCCCCTCAGCTGACCGCGGGTGATGATGGGAGCTGGGGGGGGCAGAGCCGCAGGGCGGAGGGAGTGAGGGTCCACAAGTCAACGCAGGAGGGGACACTGCCCACCCAACTGTCTTCCTGGGGATGCTCTGTGAGCAGCAAAATCATATCTATCCTGTTTGAGCCATTATGTGTTTGGGGGGGTCTTCCTGTTCCCCCAGCCAAGCCTTCTCTCACTAGCATATCAGGCAAGCTTACCCCCCACGTACGAGAGGAAGCCGAGCCCCACCAAGGCAAGGCATTGACCTAGCAGGGTTTCTTGGATTTGGCCCCAAAAACAGAGGGAGCCAAGACACAAATAGACAAAAGGGACCACATCAAGCTAAAAAGCTTCTGCACAGCAAGGGACACGACAGAATGAAGGGCCACTCACCAAGTAGGAGGAAGTATTTGTAAACTGTATATCTGATAAGGGGCTCATTTCCCAGATATATAAGGAGCTCATAAAACTCAGTAGCAAAACAAAACAAACTAAACACAACACAAAACAAAGAACCCCCTGAAAATGGGCAAAGAATATGAATAGACTCTTCTCCAAAGAAGACCCTCAGATGCCTAAGAGATGCGGGGAGAGATGCTCAACGTCCTCAGTCACCAGGGGAATGCAGATCAAAACCACAGGGAGATGTCACCTCACGCGTGTTGGAACAGACATTCTCAAAAACAAAACAAAACAGAAGATAGGGGCGCCTGGGGGGGTGCAGTCGGTTGAGCGTCTGACTCTTGGTTTCGGTGCAGGTGGTGATCTCAGGGTCATGAAACCGAGCCCCGCGTCGGGCTCTGTGCTCAGCTTGGAGTCTGTTTGAGATTCTCTCCCCCCCCCCCCCCGCCCCGCCACTTCTCTCTCTTTCTCTCAAATAAAATGGTGCGGCCAGTATGGACAACAGCATGGCGGTTCCTCAACAACTCACACAGGGAGCGCCTCATGCTTCCACCAACTTCCTTCAGGGCATCCCCCCCAAGGAAATGGAATCAGGATCTCAGACGGATGTCTGCGTTCCTACGTTCGCTGTAACGTACTCACAATAGTCAGGATTAGAGAAGGGACCGAAGTGTCCACCAACAGGAGAGTGGCATAAACGTACAGAAATATCATGCAAGATGGAAATCTGGGTTTGCAGCACGGCGGACGGACCCGGGGACAGTACTGTGCTCTGTGCAAAAAGTCAGCACGAAAAGAGATACACTGTCTGACCTCACCTCTCTGTGGAATCTAGAAATCCTCCAACTCCTGGAAGCAGAGTGGGAGGCTGGTTGTCGGGGGTCGGGGAGATGTTGGTCAAGGGCAGCTGATGCCATGCAGTGTGACTGGCCGTCACATGCCCTGTCGTCTGCTTGACCGCTGCTGAGGGGCGGCTCTTCAGCGTGGTCGCCACAGGAAAGGAAAGAAAAGCAAAATGGAAACCGAGCTTGGGTTCATGCCCCTTAGCTTCACGGCGATCCCTTCACAACGTGTGTGCACAACAAAATGGTACATCGTATACCTTAGTATCTACCCACTTTGGTTTGTCAGTTGGACCCCAATAAGGCTGGAAAAATCTTTTAAACTATTTTTAAAGTTTCAGTTATGTTCGCTGAATGAGCCCCAGAGATCTGCCGTGGAGCGTGATGCCTGAGTGCGTAACGTGAGGATGAGCGCCCCAGAATCTGCTAGCGGGGTGGGGCTCCCGTTAAATGCTCTCACTACAACAACTAACAGACGAAAACGAGCCAGAGGGACCCACGGAAGCTCCGGCAGGTGTCAAATAAGCGTGTCCGTGGCCTTGATCATGGTGACGGTGTTGTGGGCGCTTACAAATGTCCACGTGTGGCCCTTTGTACGTCGGCTCTGCCTCAGTGAAGCTGTCTGCACACAGCTGAGCACCCTGGCCCGAGCCTGCCTGTGTCCTTGTCCGCTCGGACAGACCCCTGGCGTCTCCGGGGCTCCAGGCCCTGTGCCCCATGCTGGGCGCCCAGAGGATGGGGCCGTCCCGCCCTCCAGGAGCCCCGGACCTGGTCTTCCCAATGTCTCCCACACGTGTGCCCCTATGTGACCCCTGTGAAGTTTCTTGCAAAAAAGCGCAAAGACTTCAAATGTCTTTGTTGAAGTAGACGCTGCTAATAACCTTTAACGGCTATCCAAAGCGATGGGTAATTTCTCTGTTACCAGTCACGGCGATCGCCTCTTGACACCAGGGTCCGGCACGTGCATTTCACCAAGGACAGTGGCCCAACCCCTGGCCATTCATGCACATATGGGTCACAGAACATCTCCTGTGTGCCAGGCTCATGGTGCGCCGTGGCCCCAGGCCCCTGTTGGAGCCCGCAGACCCTGGGGGTCTGTCCGACTGGTTCTGCCCAGGCTGAGTCCCCATTCCCAATGAGATCCAGGCCCCTGGCCCTGCCTCCCCCTTCCTGGGGGGTCCCCAGACAGGCCCCTGGAGGACCCTCCCGGGCTTATGTCTCCCTGTAAGCAGGAGCCTGGCACAGAGGGGTGGAGTAGAGTAGCCCCCAAGAGCCGGGGCCCTACACCCGCCCTGGGCACTGCCCGGCCAGAAGTCTCCCTCCGCCACTTCAGCCCTGCTACAGGCCCTGGGGCCCTAGGGTGCCACATCTCAAAGGTTATTCTGGAACAGGGAGTCCAGATCCCCTCCCACCTAATCTGCCGCCCCCCTCCCCACAAATGGTCCCCACTGGTGAGCTGAGCATGTCTCCCAGGGCCAGGTTCTCGGCATGGTTCCCCCCATGGCTGGTGGGAGACACAGATCTGAGCGCGAGCCGCTTCGTGGGGCGTGGGGAGAGGGGGGTGGAGCCATTGAGGGCCAGTTGGCAAGTGAGGGAGGGGGAAGGAGGGTCCCACGTGAGCTGGGGGCTCGGGGCCTCTGGGGAGGAGCCTGCCTTCCAGGCTGAGCGTGAGGGCTCCAAGCTCCAGCTGGGCCCTTAGCGCCTACCCCACGGGGCGGAGGAGGATTCAGTGAGGTGATTGGCATGGGCGGGGGGATCCCCCAGGATGGCGCAGAGTCGGGGTGGCCCTCCAGGAGTGGAGGGAGGAGGTGAGGAAGGGCCTGGGGCGAGGAGTCAGGCCAGACCCTGTGAATCTCACAGGGACACGTGGTGCGCATCCTCTGGGAACACGGGAACGAAGTGGGCCCAGACACCAGCGTGGATTTGCAAAACACTGCTGTACGACCACCAGGGTTTTCAAGGGTCGTAAAACATTAAAGCAATCAATGCAGGGAAAATAGCGCAGATTTCGTCAGCAGTGCCCTGGCCCGTTTTAATAATATTAACTTTTTAATTAAAATTGACTGCTCAAGAACTTTCCAATGGACCAAGTTTCACTTCTTAAAATAGAGGGCATGCACACGGGATCCTAACTGAATAAGCTTATTGGAGACCTCGAGGTGGGGTGGCAGCAGGCAGCAGGGGCTCGGGGTGGGGAGGGTGGGGTGCTGGGGGGCGGGAGGCAGATGAGCCATGGGGAGGGTGGAGGAGTGGTCCCCTGGCCCTCCTGACACCGACACCCTGCTGCTGCCATCCACGGGGATTGTCCCCTCCCTGCCCCGTGTGCAAGGAGCACTGTCACCTGTCCTCACAGGTGGGGCGGAGGGGGGGGCGCCATCCTTCCTTCCCCGTGTCATTCGTGGGTCTGTGCTCAATGCTGATCTCACTGAGATGTGCTTTCTCTCAAGAACCATCAGTGGCTCCCCATTATTGAGGATGAATCCCCGGCTCCGTGCCCCTTGTGAATGGTGTGACCCTGGCTCTGTTCACCTGCTCTGTGTCTCAGTTCCCTCCTCAGTAAATTGGGACTAGTGAGAAGTCCTGACCTCACAGCACCGGCTGAGAATCGGGGAGCTTGTCCATGGGGGCTCGGCGGGTGCCTGATGCAGGGCAGGGGGCGTATCTGCAGCAGCACACTGGCCCAGTCCTCGTGTACCCCACCTGCATCCCACACCACTGCCTCCAGAGCACCTATGGGTCCCCCAGTGCCCCCTGTGCCCCACCCCTGCCCTGCAATTCTCCCTGCGTCCCCACCTTGTTTTAAGTAGGCTCCACACTGGAGCCCAGTGCAGGGCTTGAACGCGGCCCCACCTTGGAGCCCATGAGAGACCCAGAGATGCAGCGACAGAGACCAAGAGACAGAGACACGTGGAGAGACCCAGAGATGCAGCGACAGAGACCGAGAGACAGAGACAGAGCCATGCAGAGAGAGACCTGCAGAGACAGTGATGCACGCCTTGAGAGTTACAGGGACCAAGAGAAACCCACATGCAGAAGTCCACCACGAGTCAGAGATGGGAGACGCAGGCAGACACAGGGAGACAGGCAAAGACAGAGCACTAGGGACACACGGCAGCGGGTGAGAGACAGACTTGGATCAGAGACAGAAGGAGCACCAGGGGCCAGAGGCAGGGAAAGCACGTAGCCATGTGCCCTTGGCGCTTTCCGGGGCCTGCACCATCCACACTGGCCCAGGGCCTGCAGCGAGGGAAGGTGAGGCCCGGCCCCTGGGAGGTGGGCTGGGGGGGCAAGGGGCAGCCGCCTTGACCCCAGGGAGGCCACTGTCGCTGCAGGTTAGGGCCCTGGAGGGGGACAAGGGGCTGAGGGCACGTTCAGGGTGTGTGGGAGCAGGCTGCTGGGTGAGCCCTCAGTCTCAGGGGCAGGGAAGCCTGCCCCCTACAACTGCATGAACGGTGGGCAGTGAGGAATTACAACTCCCTTTTACTGATGAGGAAACGGCCGCGGAGGTGCCAGGTACAGTCACCTGAGCCCAATTGGAGCCCCGCCCGGTGGGCTTCCGGGCATCGGCAGCCCCCTCTGTGTGGGGTGAGGGTGCAGGCAGGGCTGTGTTAGTGGAGAGCTCCCCCACAGATGGCAGCGAAATGCTCGGAGGAAAGGGCATCTTTCCTCATTTGCACAATGGCCCCAAAGGCTGGGGCTCCAAAGAGGCCGTGGCCCAAGCTAAGGCTATTAGGAAGGGCTTCCTGGAGGAGGCAGCAACCCCGAATCTTATACTTTGGGGTTATAATCCAGTAGTACTTTATTGATTTTCCTGCTCGAACCATTGCAGCTTTGGCCCCCGGCGCTCTCGGAGTCCGCTCCTGTGTGGCTTTGACGTGCTCCCATCTACGTGGTGGGGGTCTTCCGCTTTTGCTGCATGTGGTTCTAGCGTGTCCTTACTTTCTGGCTCTGAAAGAGGCTCCAGGCTCATAGTTTTCCTGCCCCAGTCCTAGAATATCCTCCATTCCTCCATGGACCCTCCGGTCCTTTCCTTGGAGAAGGGCGTATTTGAAACCAAGACCGGGGCACATGGGAATTACATCTTAACATGACCTGGGCACTTAGCACGGGGCTGGCCACGGTGTCAGCCATGACCCACGGGGCCACGGCCCTGCCCCTCGGAGCCCCACAGATCCTCAGGCAGAGCCATGGAATCTGCCCGGGATGGAGAGCAGAGTCGAGTGGAAGAGTCGTGAAGCAGGATCACGGTGACAGAAGGCACCTGCTGCCATCGCCGCGAAGACGGAAGCCTCCCCGCGCACGGCCCTGCCCTGTCTCTGTCCTGTGCACTTTGCTGTCCAGTATCCAACCGTGGGGGACGGGAGGACCCGTCCGCACCTCCTGTGCTGGCCGCCGGGTCCCCCCGAAGACGGAGAGAACAGCTCCGCCATCGAGAACCGACAGGTCCCCTCGAGGACACCCGCGCCTGCTCTGGCTCTGGGCCCTCTAGCTCTGCCTCATCAGACCCCGGTTGTCCTGTGAATTCCTGGGCACAGGAACTTGACTTCGAGGGGAGGGCTGAGCCGCCGGGGTGGGGGGGGCCTCTCTGGAGGCCGTGGGGTGAGCAGCTCCCGCTGGAGGGCGCCTGGATGTGAGAGGAGGTGCGCCGAGCCAGTGGCTTGAGCGACGGGAGGCCCTGGCCCGGCCGGCCGCGTGACCTCGGGCGAGTGCTTCCTCTGCCTCCGGCCTTCGTGGTCCCATCCGTAAAAGTGGGAGGAGCGGTGCCTGCTCTGGGCACCACCAGGTCGCGGCCGGCCCAAGGGCAGCCCAGAGCGGCGGGCTGGGGCGCGGGGAGCAGGCCGGCGGCAGAGAGATGGCGCTTCCGAGAGCGGGCAGCGGCTGCAGCAGAAAATCTACATGAGCACAATGTAAATTAACGGAAGGGATGGAGGAAAATGCAAGCGGACCTCCTAGAACGTGGGACAGGAAATAAGAGGCAAAGAGTAGACCCTTGAGTCTCAAGAGATGCAGCCAGAGCAGCTCCCGGAGGAGAAACGCCGCCCAGAGCAGAGGAGAGTTTCCTGCAAATGCGTCCCGACGCGGGTCAGAAGCTTCCAGATCGGAGGGCTCAGCAGGGCCCGTGCGCAGGGCCACGGGGAGAGGTCACTGCCACGGCGCCGCCAAGGGCACGAGTCTGGGGAGCCGCCGGCCACCTCCTGCCCCGTCCGGCCTCTGCTGGGCTGTCCCTACGTGGGCTCAGGCGTCAGGGCTCCGGTGCGTGGACCCAGGAACCACAGCTCCGAGGTCACGCTCCCGGCAAGGGGGGCAGCTCATACACGCAGGGGCACAGGTCACAGCTCCCGCCGAGGCTCGGCCACGTGTAGCATTTCTGTGGTCGCAGTCACCCAGCGCGGCTGCACCTCATGGCTGCGGGGGCCTTCACTGGGTACCAGCTGGCCCTCGCCGACTGGGTCAGGAAGCCGTTGTCCAGGACGGTCGCCGCGGAGCCGGGAGATGCGGTCGACTCCAAGCGCACGACCAGGGCGGGCAGGGTCCCTCGCCACGGAGCGGAGCAGCTGGAAACTCCAGGGCTCTAGCTGGATGGGGGCCAGGTGCACAGGAGGCTCAGAGGCTGGCGAGGGTCCTGGTCAGGGGCGCACCCCTCAAGAGCCACAGGAGCGATGGACGGAGCATCGGGCGTGTGCGCGCCTTCTCTAGGAGCCGGGAAGCCAGGCAATGCCGAGACCTGTCGTTTCAGGTGGCAGAACGGTGGGCGGCGCGGCTCCGCGGCTTGTGGGGGCTGCTGCAAGTCAGGTACAGCTGGTTCCCTCTTGGCCCTGCCGCACCGTGCCTTGCTAACAACAGCACCCGAGAATGAGCTGGAGACCACCGCACAAGGGGGACCGCAGCTCACCGTGTCCCCTGCCCCCCGCCCCTTGCAGACCCCTCCCAGGCACATGTGGGGCAGGGACCCATGCAGTGCATGCATGTTGCCATTTCCCCATTTTACAGATGGGAACACTGAGGAGCCCAAGGGCCCTGGGTCTGAAGAGACCCCTGTTCCCTAGGCTGTGGGGCCACTGTCTCTGAGCGCCCCAGGGGGGCCCCCCAGAAGTTCCGGGGCCTCGGCAAGCCACTCAGGAAGATGAGGTGCTGTGGGGAACCTCCCCCCATCCAGAAGCTTCTGCCTCAAGTGGTGGGGAGCGGCTGGTGGGGTGGAAGCTTCACCCTGGACCCCACTGGGGCCCCTCCCACCCCGGGCTGGCCTGGACCATGTGCCCACGAGACCCCCGCCCCCTAGGCTTGGGCATGGGCAGAGTCCAACCCGCCCCAGCCAACCCCCCGACCTGGCCCCAGGCCCCGGAGGTGGTTCTGCCTGCAAATCTGCAAACTCACGCCACCCTCCCCCCCCCCCCCCCCCCCCGCCGCGATGGGGCCTGGCTTCCTTCTCAGAGTTATTTAGTAAATCGGCACTGCCTGTCGGCCCGAAGGAGAGCTTCGGCTGCCACCTGCTGGCCGCTCCTCGGGAGAGGTGGGCTCTGCTTTCACCTGCCCTGGTGGCCGGAGAGGGGAGGGATTCTGGAGGGGAAGAGCTAGGCAGTGTTCAGACAGACCGGGGCTTGGATGCTGGCTGCGTGACTTTGGGCAGGTTACTCGGCATCTCTGGGCCTCATTTCCCTTCTCTGTAAAATGGGGCTAAGAAAGCGCATGTTGGAATGCTATTCTCCGCCATTCTCAGGACGCCCGCTGAGGACGCAGAGCTCAGAGTTGGGAGACGCCGCGCCCAGGGACGCTCTGCGATAAGGCTGCCCCTGTCCCGCCCCAGCAGGGGCCCTTCACAGGCTGGACGTCTGTTCCTCACCCCAAACTCTCAATTGAACTTAGAAATGGCACCGAAGGCCCTCTGGGTCAGGCAAAGTGCCCGCCAGTGCCGGTTTCAGGTTTGTGGCAAGACGAACTGGCCCCTCGAGTCTGCGCGGGAGGAAGGCGGTGAGAAGCGCTCACCGCGAGGGCGGCAGTCGTCGGAAGCCGGCCAGCTCTCCGCCAGATTTAATCACACCTCGGACGCTCAGATGATCGTGCAGCAGGTACGGAAGCGCCCGCAGCGGCGCTCGGCCCTCCAGAGCTCCAAGGGTGTCAGGGGCCGCGCAGTGACCTGGGAGGAGGCCGTGTCATGGACAGGGAGCCAGCCGAGGACCCGCAGGACCCTGGGCCTGCAGAGACCACACAGAGGGCGGGGCGCTGAGCTGTGCACCTGCTCTCGCAGCAGCTCGGGAGCCCCCAGACCCCGCGGTCCCCGTGCAGGGGCAGGAGGAGCCTGTGGGGTGATGGCTTCAGGATGCGGATGCATCACCCCGTCCTGTGCGGCTTTAGGTCGGTTACACCTCAAGAAAATGATCGGAAACAAAGCATGGTACAGCCTCACAGTAGTCAGGGACGTTCCCCAATGACCTGACAGACTTTAACCACTGGTTCTGGGCCATGGACACACGCCACGCCCATCTTGTCTTTCTGGAATGTTCTTGGCCCAAGGGCTGTGCTCTGAATCCACGACCATGGTTACGCTGAGGCCAGGCCTCCCAGCTGCGCTCTCCGCTGAAGGAGACCTCGGGACAGGGGCCCGAGACCCCAGCTCCGGGAGCCCCACCACCTCCTGGCAAAAGCTTCCTTGGAGTGGCACTGAGGTCTGAGCCTCTGTGGCCCCCTTGCCCCTCCCTGCGTCCTGCACAGACAGTCAGACCTGCCCCCCTCCCCAGGGGCTCCCCGGAGACCACGTCCAGTCCAGCACAGGGCTCGGCCCTTGGTGGGCACGCAGTACGCCTTGCCCGAGAGAATGAACAAAGGAAGGGAGAGTCTGAGTACCCCCAGCGGCGAGTATTTAAGGATTTGGAGCATTTCTGGGAAGAAGGAGAGGAGAGGCAGAGCAGAAAGTGAACCAGGGTCTGCGGAGCATTGACTGGAGGTCCCAGAAAGATGTGTCCCTGTCCTTAGCCCACGCCTATGACTGGGACCTGATCTGGAAATGGGTCTTTGTGGACAAGGCCAAGAATCTTGTGATCCTGGATTAACCAGGTGGGCCCTATATGCACTGACAAGTGCCCTCGTGAGAAAGGACACGAAGGAGGGGACATGGGAAGGAGGCCACGTGAGGGCGGAGGGGAGATGGGTGACACGGCCACCAGCCCAGGCGCACCTGAAGCCCAGGGCTGGGAGAGGCGGGAAGGAGCCTCCCTGGAGCCTGACCCCAGGACCTTGGCTGTGTCTATGGTAACTTGCTGGGAGCCCCAGGAACCTCCTCCGGGAACTGCTCGAAGCCCTTCTCCCCCAACCCCACCTGCCATCCCGGGCACTGTGTCCTCTGCGGCCCTCGGTCACACGGGGTGACACTGCCCGTGTATCGGAAGGCCTGGGCTGCCCTGAACGGTGTTGCCGAGGGCCGGGGAGCAGCCCCGGGAGGCCCTGGAAGAGTGGGGCCCAGGACCACCCAGAGTGACCAAGGGGCCTGCTTCTTGAGGGTGGATCTGGGAAAGGCGCTTGCCACAGACAGGGGCCGGGAGCCGGGACCCCTGCCTGGGACAGAGACTCCAGGGGAGGGGGTCCGCTCTGCCATTCAGGGTCCCCCCATGCTCTCATCCATCAGACTACTTTGGACCTCTTGAGAAGTCTTGTTCAACTGCTCCAGCCTGCTCCCCACTGAGCTGTGGGGACCAGGGGGCTGGGGGGTGGGCTGTGTGGGGTGGAAGCAAGAGCAGAGGCCTCGGAGGCCAGCAGGGAGGAGTCAGTGTGGTTGGCGAGAGAACCCAGGGGGACAGTAGGTCTCAGGGGACCCGGTGGGATGGAGGGTGCAGCCGCCTGCCCAGCCTGGGGGGAGCCCACCTTGGGGGACGAGGCTGTCTGTGAGGGCGGGGGGCTCACAGGCAGCACCGCCGGCCCCATCCTGCGGCTGAGCAGGGTGAGGGGCTGCAGGGGCCTGGCCAGGAGTCCGTGCACCCCAAAGACAGAATCCAGACACTGGAAAGCAAGCAACCCTAGCTGGTGCCCACATCTCCAGGAGCCCCAAGAAAAGGGGACTTTGCAGACCCTGGACCTGTCCTGCCTGCTTTGAGTGCTGGGTCTCTGCTAACGTGTCTGTCTGTCTGCCCCTGGACACCTGAGCTCCTCACAGCGGTGGGCGACCCTGGCGCGCTCCCTCCCCCGGGGCCCCAGAGCCCAGCATCCAGCAGAGGTCCCATACATCACTCTGACTTAATCATGCAATTGTAGTTTGGCAAGAGACAGAACACACTTGAAAACCCAAGTGCCAAAATGGGTGAGAACAGAGTATATTTGGGGTCTTTTGTGACACTGTTTGGAAACAACAGATGTGGTCAAACCGAGACCCGGACACACACATGACAACTTGCCAGTGGTCACCTGTCCAGCTGGCCAGGGCTGGGCCACCTCACTTTACCCCCAGGTCAGGCGCATGGGGGAGGGGCAGTTGGAGGAGTCACCCCACACACCCCGTCCTTTCCCCACGTTTCCCGGGGCTCCCCTTCCGCTGCCCGGCCTGCTTCCTAACATGCTCCTGGGATTTCTTCCTGTCCCTCCGTCCACTGTGGACCTGCACACTGTGGGACCCCCCCCAGTGCACTGCCTGGATACCCTTTAGGTTGGGGGGCTCATTCCCAAGTGCTGGAAAATGGCCCCCAGCCGTCCAGCCTCTGTGGGTTGAAGGAAACTGCCTCATCTGATCTCTTCTCCTCTCAGTGGCTGGTCAACATGGGGGTGCACTGGCCGATTCCATCCACCTCTGAGGGCCACCCGCTCCGGGGTTCCCGTGGGGTCCGTGCGACTTGGTTAGGGCACAGATGCAGCTGGATTTTCTCTGTGGCTCCACTCCCACTTCCGTGGATGTGGACCCCAAGCACACCCCCTAACCCTCAGGCAATCTCTGTCAGGGTCTACTTCCCAGTTTCATGTACAGGCTTCGCGTTGAAATGCAAAGGACAGCCACAGAGAACCCAAGGTTCATCTCCCTCTGAGTTGGAGAATTTCCTTCTCTTGCCGGAGAATCAGGCTCTTTCTTGCTGGTATCGACCGACCAGTTCATTCACTGAATCACTCAGCGGGCGGGCTCTGTTCGGGATGCCTGGGATGGAGCAGGGCATCAACAAAAACCTCGTCTTCCTGGTACCTAAACCCAGGCAGGAGGCCAGTGGAATACGTGAACAGTCTAGACTTCCGGGTTGTGATGGGCGCGGGAGGCAGGTAGGCCAGAAGGAAGACACAGGGGTGTGCATGTGATTTAGCCCACCTTTTGGGGAAGGTGTTGGGAGCAGAGCTGCATGACAAAGAGAAACCCTGGTGAATATCAGGAGAAAGAGCATTCCAGGCAAGGGTACAGTGGGTGCAAAGGCCCTGAGGCAGGATGAAGTTTGGGGATGGCGGTAGGCAGCCTTCAGACTCCCACCTGGAGCCTGGGAATGGCTTGGTTACATGGCAAAGGGCCAGGAAGGTGGCAGATAGGATTAAGGGTGCTAACCAGCTGTCCTTAAAACACAGAGATGATCCTGGATGAGCAGTCTGGCCCAATGCAGTCAGGAGGGTCCTTAGAACCCAAGGCAGGAGGCAGAGAGAAGGCCAGAGGGAGACCCTGCTGACTTTCAAGACAGAGGCAGAGGCCACGGACCAGGGAGCTGGAGGGATGGACACCCCCAAAGCCTCAGGAGGGACACAGCCCTGCCCACACCTTGACTTCAGCCCAGCGAGGTCCCGGTCAAACGTCTGACCTCCAGAGTGTCAAGGTCAGACATTTGTGTGGTCTGTGGGGATTGGTCACAGCAACCCCAGAAACTAGCAGGCTGTTCTCGAGAGCCAGAGAGAGCACCACTCTGCCCTTCACCTCCTGGGGCCTCGGTTCTTCCATCCAGAAAGAGAGAGGTGTGTGCCCACTCCTGGGACAGAGTCAGCGGCTAGCCGAAGGACGCCGTCAGTGGTGTGGATGGCACTCGGCTCAGTGTCCTGCTGGGACGCCGTGACAACTGTCTCCAGGCCTCCGTGGGGTGCTGAGACTGGCGAGCACCTGTGACACGGGGCCTGCACTCAGCCGGGGCCGGGAGGGGCCTCGCAGGCAGCAGGCCCTCCCTCGGGGGTGCGACCCGGGCCACGGGTGTCAGTGCCAGCCACGTGCTCCAACTCCCGCCCGGCCTCCCCTGTGCTCCGGCCTCACGTACCCAACTGACGAGCTTCTCAAGCTCGGCGTGCACAAGAGCCCAGCTTCTCTCTGAGAGGGCGGCTCCAGTGCCCCGGCCAGCCTCGGCTGCGGCCAGTCCCTCAGAAAATCCCGATGGTGCAGCCAAGACGAATCCTGAGCCGGGCCCATCTCCCACCTCCACCCTCCCGCCCTGGCCTGGGCCCCCCACACCCGGCACCTGGACCCTCACAGCCCCTCCTTCACAGGTTCTCCCTGTTTCCACCCATAAGCCAGCGGGGCCACCCTGTAGCTCTGTGCCCACACTTCCCAGCGGCCCTGGCGATGCCATCCGGGCTCCTCTCTGATGCGTCTCTGCCCCCTGAGTGTCTCCTCTCAAAGCTACCTGGCTGCCCCGGCTGCCTCGCTGTTCCTCAACACCCAAGCTTTTCTACCCCAGGACCTTTGTACCTGCTGTGGCCTCTGCCCAGGAGCTTTCCTCGCAAGTATCCGATGGACTCCCTCCGGCATGAGCCACTCTGTCTGGTGGTCTTCCCTGACCACCTTACTGATCTAACGCGCTTCCCCTCCGAGGAGGCCCTAGAACCTGTCCCCAGTGAGTACACAGTCATGTGGCACCAGTCCATCTCCCAGAGGCGGGTTCATGCCCGCGGGACCCCATTTACCCCCAGCACCTGGAACAGTAGGTGCTCACCAAGCCCTTGTTGGACAGAAGGAGGAACAAGGGGGCTGACACTCCAGACTGCCTCTCTCCACATCCTGGGAGCCCAGCCAAGCTGAGGCCCCGGCCCGGGCTGTGCCTGCCCCTCAGAGGGCCTGGGGCTCTCTGCACGCTGGCCCCAGGATCAGCCTCCTCTGCCTGTCTCCGCGCTGGGTTCTGGGGGATGGCAGTGCATACCTTCTGGGGAGAGTGTGGTCGGAGATGCGGAGGCCGCGGCAACTCGTCCCAGGCCCTGTCCTGGTTTGCTGTCCTTTCTACAAGCTATGTGACCTCAGCAAGCCCCCAAACCTCTCTGATGGTTCTCATCCGAAGGCACAGGCTGTGTTCGCTGCCCGCCTGGGGAAACATCTTGTGCTGCTCGGCCCCAGACTCGGCATTGAGCTCACTCGCTGTTCGGGGCCCGAGGGGTCCATCAATCGCCCCCTCCTCCCCGTGGCGGGAGGGACCGTGGCTCAAGGCAGGGGCCTTGGCGCACTCTCCAGCTGAGAACAAGTCCCCTGGCCTCTCCCAGCCTCAGTTTCCCAGATGGCCCCCCAGAGCAGCTGTGAGCATTAATGCAGTACCTAGGCCTTTGCTGGTGGGACGTTCTCAGCAATGGTAGACATGCTACTTTTTCATCTGGGGGGCTCCAAAGCCCACAAATGACATGCAGGAGACCACAGAACCACCCCTTTATGCCTTAGGAGCCCCACGGCATCCACCCCACAGTGGGACATCTTTGTCATCATAAGAAGACCCAGGGAAATTTGAATCTGTAGTGTGTCGCGTGCAGTATTTAGGACGTATTCCTCCAGCATCTGACATTCATGAGCCCTGCTTGGTGGTCCTCACTGGTGCAGACCCCACCCCCAGCCCAGAAATCCCACCTGGGGACTGTGGCGGTGCGGGGGATCCCCCACGTGGTCTCGGACACGCTCCCCCACCCGGGCTTACTGCAGGCCTTCCTGGCCGAGGCTGTGGTTTGAGGGGCGGCCACGAGGTGGCACCATTGCTCTGCAGATGCAGGTCCTTGGCGCTTCCTGCCCGCCGAGCCCCCCCACCCCACCGCCTCACCTGGCAGACCCAGACCCACCCGGACACCCTCTCTGGGCCTCGGGTCACCGGGGAGGGTGGGGGGCACGGCAGGCGGCAGGGCAAGCTCCCGGGCTCTTGTGCGGCGCACACACGCCTCCCCCGGGGCAGATGGAGGCCTCCCCGTACAGGCCCCTCTCCCCAGCCCGGCAGGTCAGGGTGGGGGTCCCATGTGCTGAGGAGGTAGAGGAGAGCCCTCTGCCCCCCACCCCACCCCACCCCACCCCGAGGAGCGGCAGCTACTCAGGTTCCTGCCCCCCCCCGCCCCCTGCCGTCTGTCTTGCTTCTCTCGCGGTCTCTGCCCTCTCCTTCCTCCTGGTCCTGCCCCATGTCCCTCCACGCCCGCGTGTGAGTGTGAGTGTGAGTGTGAGTGTGAGTGAGTGTGTGTGTGAGTGTGAGAGCGTGTGAGTGTGTGAGAGTGTGAGTGTGTGAGTGGGTGTGTGAGTGTGAGTGTGTGTGAGTGTGTGAGAGTGTGTGAGTGTGAGAGTGGGTGTGTGAGTGTGAGTGTGTGAGTGTGAGTGTGAGAGTGTGAGTGTGTGAGAGTGTGAGTGTGAGTGTGAGTGTGTGTGAGTGTGTGTGAGAGTGTGAGTGTGTGTGTGAGAGTGTGTGTGTGAGTGTGTGTGTGAGTGTGTGTCCGAGTCTCTGTCTCTCCCTTCCTCCAGCTTCCATGTCCCTGAGCCTCGGTGCCCGTCCTTCCCCAGGGAGGGGGGCTGCCGTGCGCCTCTGGAGGGGTGAGCAGGGCCCAGCCCAGAGCCCATCGCACACAGCCAGTGCCCGGCAGAGGCTCACTGGGCTCGCTGGCGGGTACTGGGGCACAGAGGGGGCCAGGAGGTCAGGGGGTGGTGGGGAGGCGGGAAGGACCCCGACCCCACCCAAAGGTTCTGGAACAGCTCGGGCTACCACAGGTGTTCTCTGAGCCGGCTGGGCCCCGGGAAGCCCTTTCGTGGGCTAGCCAGTTTGAAGCGCAAACATGAGCCAGGACCTGCGCCCAGACACAGGTGTGGCCCCTGCCGGCTCTGAGCCCAAAGGTCGTGGGAATAAGACTGGCTTGGCCCCATGACGGGCAGATGGTGGCAGGACCCCTTCCCCAACTGCTTCCCAGGCTCAGTACCTGCAGAGTGCGGTGAACAGGACTAGCCAGTGGCATTTCCCAGCAAGCCCTGGGACGTGTCCCTCGGCCTTCTCTCTGCACGCGACCTGAGCTCTGCCCAGGCTCAGGGGGGCAGGGCAGTGGGGCTCCGTGTGCCCCCGTCTCTGACACACCCTTCGGGGCCTCCCCAGAGGCTGCTTCCCACCGCAGCACCCAAATACGAGGGCTCTGCCCGCCCCAGCTCCCACACCTGCAGGAAGGGCCAGGAGGCCCCCGTGGGTAGGCCTGGACACCCTCCAGCCAGCTGGCCTCAGCCAGAACCCCTGTGGCCGTAAGGACCTGCACAAATCACCACATTAACCACCCATTTCCTTAATGGAGTGTCAGCCCTGGAGACTTGGAGGCAGCATGAATAATGCAGACCGAGCTGCCCGTCACCAAACCAGGAAACGCTGCGGTGATTTTCATGTTTCCCTGAAAGTACCCAGAAAAGGAGGGAGGCTTGGGCTGGTACGGTGGGGCGGGGGGGCGACAGGCACAGGCTTGAGAAGGGCTCGGCCCCACGGAGCTGGAGCTCGTGCCTTCCAGGAGCACCCCCTCCCCAGACAGCCGACGGAGACCAGAGTCAGGGCCCCCTTCCCCTTTCCACCCCGGCCACAGCTCTCCAGGCCCCAGGAGCTCAGAGAACCCAGGACTGCGTCCTAAGCTTGGCAGACACCCTGTGGAGGCTGCTCCTCCCAGGCCACCTGCGGGTGCCTGAACTGGGCCCACCTTGGGGGGGGTGTCACAGCCTGGGCGGAAAGACACGGCAGTCCAGGGGAGGCTAAGGGCAGCATGGGGGGTAGGGGGTCCATGGCCCAGTGTCTTGGCTGGAGGGACAGAGCAAACTCAGCAGGCATCTGGAAGAAGGCAGGCTGACCTCCATCCCGAGAGCTCTAGGCATCCCTGTGGCCTCGACTGTGGCCTACAACTGTGGAGCCAGCTCCTGTGGATCTGAGCAGCTGCAGTCTGGCCACTAGGCGTATTCCAGCCGGGACCCTGAGGGCAGCCAGGGAGGAGCCCCACAGGGAAGCTTCCACACCCCAAACAGCTCTGCACACTGTTTCCAGGACCACCCCCCCACCCCCAGCGGCCTGCTCCCCTGCTCAGTGCTCCTCCATCTCCCACGCCCAAATCCCCCCACCCTCAACCCCGCGGTGGGACCCTAGCCTCTCCCTCCTGGGGCAGCCCAGGGCTGGGGGGAGTACCACCAACTTCCTTGGTTGGACTTCTGTGCAGGGCTGCAGCCCCATCACTCCTGCGGGGTCCCCACCGCAGCATCCCCGGGGCCCCCAGGGCCTGGCCCACGGTAGGGGGAGATGAACCCAGCAGCAGGGGCATGGTCACCCCATCTTGCTCCCCTCCTGTGTCAGGCTCGCGCATGACGAGTCTCACCCCAGAACTCCAGCAGCGGCTTGGAGGTTCTGCCCTGGACAAAGTCCCCGTACAGCAGTAACGTGGCTCCTGGCCACGGCCTTGCCCCGAATCCCCTCCTCGCCCCTGACACCCTGGAGAGGACACTGGAAGTAGAGCTCCACCCGTCCGGGTATCCTGCTGAGCAAGTGTGGCCCTAAGCTCTACCTGTTTCCTCTCCCCAGCTGTACACCCGAGCGGCACACTGTCCGCATCCTACAGATACAGGAAACTGAGGCCCAGACAGTCGGGGTGGCGTGCCCGAAGTCACACGGCCAGGAAGCAGCAGTGCTGGGATTTGAACACTGGTCCCGGACGCTGGGCGCTGACCCCTGGGCTGTCCTGCCTCCCACTTCTCTGACCTCCCGGGGATCCCAGACTGCTCCCTTTACTGGACAAGCCTCCAGTGGGTGCTGAGTGGGGTGAGGCCTGGCCTGCATTAAACTCCGTGTGAAAACAATTCTTCCCGGAGACATAAGCATAGAGGCTGTTCTGTCACCAACAATTGCTGCTCAGGGGAGGCCCGCAGCACAGCACGCTCCATGGCCCGTGCCTGAGAAACCAGGGCACGTGGAAAGGGGTGATGGGGCAGGGGGCGCACAGAGGAGATGACATGGCCTGGAGTCTGCTGGGGGCACCATCATGGAGACGCGCAGGACGAGGCTGGCCTCAGAGAGCTCAGGGGACACCACCCAGAGATCCCAGAGATGGGGTCAGGACCCCCCATGTCTGGGGGGGCGGTTAATACTGGGGGCTGGCAGCGGGCAGGAGGCCTAGAAGCTCCTTGCCCCTGGGTTCTCAGGTTTGGGGTCTGACCCGTGGGCACCTCTCCCTGCAAAGAAGCGCCTGGAACCGCTCCACTCACTGTGTCAGCCTCCCAGCTGACCTTGTTCCTAAAGAGTTTCTGTCTCTCCCCGGGAGACCAACTACACTGTCTGTGAATTTGGGATCCTTCCAGAACAACCTCGTGCTTCCAGGTCTCGGCCTTACAGGACAGAGTGCGTGCTCATCTGCATTAATGCGCCCCGAGGGCCCACCATCAAAGCCACCGGGATGCTCTGCCCAGGGGACACCCCGCAGTGTGGACACGTGCCCCTTTTATTGGACGGGTAAGCGGTTTCCAGGGCTTCCCCAGACAAATACTGGTCCCCGGCTGTGCCTGGAGCCCTTCCCTGCTCTCTGCAGGGGACAATCTCAGGAGCCCAGCAGCCGTGGGCGGGCGTGCACCTGCTCCCAGGTCACGCCCGAGGAGCGGCCTCTCAGTGTGGGTTCTGTTGGTGATTCTGTGCCTGACTCGGTCACACTTCCAGGCATTCGTTAACCAGCATTCGGTCTCGGGAGATGGTGTCTTCATTCCCCAGGGCGGCTGAAACAAAACACCGTGAGCCGTGTGGCTTACACCTGGAAACGAAGCGTCTCGCAGCCCTGGAGGCTGGCTGGCCGAGATCAGGGTCGTGGCAGGGCGGCCTCCCCTGAAGGCGCCAAGGCATTATCTCCCTCTGTCCCCACGTCCGGCCGCTCCTGGGGGCACCACCCCTCCAATCGGCACGTACGCCCTCCTCCTGACTCATGACACCCAAAGAGACCCTGTTTCCACATCACGTCCCATTCTGAGGTCCTGGGGGTTAGGAACTCAGCACGTGGAGTTGGCAGGGGGACACAGTTCAGGCCGTCACAGATGGGTCCCCACGCGGCCGACCGATAGGGAAATGTTCCTTTGCCTGGGGGGTTGTGCAGGCAAAGCACATGGATTTTCCCTGGCAAACGCCATCAGTGGCAGAGGAGGGGCCTCCAAGATGCACCCCGAGTGTGTTAGGAGTAAAGGTCTTGGCAGGAAAGGTTGGTAAATTCTGTGTGGTAAGTGATAGATTTCTTTTGGGGGAAAACGAGCGAGAGAATGGACGTGGAGCCAGCAAGTGGCTTTCAAGTTCTGCCCCCTTCACACACTGCAAGGTCAGCAAACCACTGAAACCCCCATTAAGCTGACAAGTGTGCTCAGAAATAGAAAAATGATTTTTTTTTTTATGGCATTTACTGCTCAGACCTATCCATTCAGCTAAGAAAACAATACCCCCCCCAAGAATGCAATTTGCTTCGGGTCTCCCCGCGGCATTTTGTCTTGTCTAGAATTACACTCACATAGGTCATTGCCAGGCACTTAGTAGAGACTCAGCAAACATCTGTCACATGAGTGCGTGTATGAATGGATGAACGAATGAAGGTGGGTGGTCCGGACGCAGGCTCCGTGGGGCACTGCACTAGTCACCTCCATGTCATTCATTCCCGGGAGCCAGAACATTCCGGCGCATGGACAGCTCCATCAGGAAGCGCCAAGGGCGTCACTGTGGGAAGCGCTCGATTTCACAGCTCTGCTCTTTCCAGCAATGGCTTGTGTGGGACCGGAGCATGGCCAGGGAGGTGATGGGGAAGAGGCCAAAGGGTCCCACCGCCAGAGGGACCAGGGAAAGGTCTGGGGGACGGGGTCAAGGCTTTCACCCATCTGAAGGGCTGCCGTGGGGAGGAGGGGCCCAAGCATGTCAGGTGGGGCTCTGTCTCGGAGACACGGCTAGAACTGGTGAGTGGGTACCCTAGGAAGGCAGGTTAACAGAGATGTCCAAGTCTAGAAAGGGAGTCCTCGTAAGGTAGTGAGCTCACCATGTCCAGAGGTGTATGAGAAGGAACGTCCTAGAGGGGCAGATAACAGAGTTGTTCCAGTGTGGAATGGGTGCCCTCAAGAGGTAGTGAGATCACTGTCCGCAGAGGCATGCAAGCCGGGTCTGATCAGCGGTGAACTGGGAATACTGTGGGAAGGCACCAGTGGGCACAAATAAGGACAGGGGGCCAGGGAAAGCCAGCGCCAAGTGGTAGGAGGCTGAGGAGGGGCTGCTGTGAGTCTTGCCCTGAGCCCTGTGCGTGGATCACATCACAGCTTCCACTCGCCCACCAAGACTCACAGTCACAGCTCCAGAGCTGGTGGGCACCACTTTCCCCATCTCATGGAAGAGAAGGCTGAGTTCCCGAGAGAGCCGGGTGCGAGGCCTGCCGGGGAGCCCTCTCTTCAGCCTTCTGTCTCCCGGTCAGAGAGCCCGGGTGCCCAGCCAGGCCTGGAGGCCAGCCTGGCAGCAGCAGGAACCCCTCAAGAAGAAGTAGGAGGAGGAGGGCTGGCCGCGCTCCGTCCCTCTGAGCCAAGGTGTTATAAAAATCCCAGGAATGATGATTGCTTCAGCCTGTGGGGCGGGGTGGCCACGGGCGGCCTAATTGTGCTCCACCAGCGGTGAGATCATGGGGCTGCATCCACACGTCCTGTCAGCTTCCCCAGTGTAATGGGGAACAGATGCTCCCAGAGGGGCCCACGGGGGGAGGGCCGCCTGCAGGGGCTGGCCGGGCTTCCAAGATCCAGCAGCGGACTCGCATCTCTAAGCAGTACCGTCACTTACCAGAACCTTCCATGTACTGCCGGGCGCTCTGCCAGGCCCTTGGGGCTCGTCACTTCTGCCCCCCCCGCTGCCGCTGAGCGGGGGCGATGCCATGTCCCGAGCACCAGAGGAGGGACTGGGTGCTGGGAGGGACACCAGGACCCCGACCACACTGACCGGGGCTCGGAGACACCAGGAGGCGGGGCAGATCCGAACTTGGATCTTTGGGATCTAAGCGCAGTCCCCATGGTGGACACACGCCAGGTCAGGTCCTGACGCCCTCCCGCCCCTGATGCAGTCACCCACGTGCACGTCTGGACGGGTCCCTAGCCCGGCTGATGCGCCAGCAGAACCAAACAGCCAGCTGGTGTCTCTGGGCTCTGGGAGGTGGCTGTCCTTCCTTCTCCGTCACAGGGACATCCATCCACTGTCAGGCATCTGGGCGCAGAGACCACAGCCCCAGAAACGCAGCGGGAGCCTCCCCAGGGTGGGCCTCGCCGGCAGCGACAGAATCTGTTTTCCCAATTCAGTTCATCCAACACAAACGTGCCACGCACCGGCTTCCACAACAGGCTCGGTCCCACGCTGTGGGGGCTGGGCAAGGTGGGGCAGCCAGAGTGCCACCCTGACTAGCCAGCGGGTGTGGACGCAGGGGGAGGCACCACGGGGACATAAAATGATGGGGCCCCGGGAGGAGACTGCCATTTTAAGGAGGATGAACCAGGTAGAGGGACGTTTGCACAAAGATCCAAGGGAGATGAGGGAGCGAGCCATGCGGATCTGAGCCGAGAGTCTCAGGCACAGGGCACGGCCAGCGCAAAGGCCCTGAGGCAGGAGGGGCCTGCTGTGTTGGAGGGCCAGCCAGCCCAGACGTCTGGATGGAGTCTGTTTCTGTGGCTGTTGCCGCAAGCCACCAAACAGGGTGGCTCCACACAATAGAAACTCATCGTCTCAGTTCTCGAGGCCCCGAGTCCAAAATCGTGTCATCTGGGCCTCGCTCCCTGCAGAGGCTCCAGGGGAGGCTCTGTCCTTGGGCTCTTCCCCTTCGGGTGGCACCAGCGTTCCCGGGCTGCTGGCCACATGCCTTGTGTCCTTCCCATGGCACCTCTGCCCCTGTCTGTCTCTAACCTCCCTCTTGTCTCCCCCCTGCAGGCTCTGACCGCGTGCGTGACTCGCCTGCCGGTAACCCAGGACCATCTCCCTGCTCGAGGTCCTTCACTTAATCCCACCCCCAAAACTTTGTTGAAATAAGGTCCCATTTGCAGGATCTGGGGATTAGAACGTGGATGACTTTTGGGGGTGGGAGGTGGCGTTTCTCGGATGACAAACCCGGGTCAGGGCCGTCTCCACAGCGTGCCGGGTGGAAGGTGTTCGGTCAGCACTGGAGTGTGGCACTGGCGGACCCACGCGGCCACCCCACTCTGCGGCCTGCTACCGCCTGCACGGTCACTGCTTCTCTCCGTAAGGTGACAGGAGGTCAGAGCCGTCCCTGACGTGGGGCCGCGGTGCCCTGAGACGGAGGAGGGCAGAGCTGCTGGGGGCAGTGACAGCTTCACACGCGAGGGGCCAGGTGGCTCCCGGCTCCCCAGCCCAGGGGGCCGAGCGGAGCTCTGATCTAGTCGCCGGAAAACACAAGAGCAACCACTGGCAGCGGCTGGGGCATGAAGTGAACAGCCACGTCCTGCTTCCCACAGATGGTCCCGCCTCGACCATGGCCACGAACCGTGGCCACCAACCGTGGCCCAGCCCAGAGGCGCTTTGGGAGCCCCTGCTCAGGGCAAACACAAAATTAGGAATGCCACATTCGGAACAGAGGTGAATTCTTTCTACTTCCAAGTAGAAAGAATCCACAAAATCCTCCCCATTTTTTAAAAAGACTGACAAATACCACAGACACGAAAACATCCAGAAACAATAACATGTGATTTTTATTACCTGCCTGACTATGACATTGATGATGCTTTTCCCTACATGTTTGATGTCCGCTCCTCTCCGGGCTCCTCGCGTGACAAGACCGTGCCATCATTTCGTACACAGAGCCCGGAGGCGAGCCGGCTTCCCGCCGTCAGGCGCGGCTTCAAACTTGGTTTTGACCGCTGTCAATTGACAGAGGCACCTTGTTCCTTCTGTGTTCATCTCACAGCTCCTTGCGGATCACGCCACAGAAGAGCGTGGAGCTTTTTCCAGAACGTTCGCAGGGTTGGCTCAGTGGCTCACTCGACCGCCCGGCGCTGTGTGCGGTGCATCCGGCTGGAAGCTGCGGGGCAAGCACGGGGCGCATCTTGGTGCTGCTGTGTCTGCTGGCCTCTGATGCACACTCTGGCCCCGTCCCCTGTGTGCTTCTTACTCCGTAAGAGGGAAATTTACGGTGGACAGCAAAGCACCTTTGATGTCCATCCAAACCAGGAATCTGCGATTTCTCACTGGTTTGACTGGACTGCTCCAAACTGTCTGCAAATTATGGTTTAACCACACTTTCTAGCTTCATCACCTTTTTGAAGAAGCCTCTGTCCTCTCAATGGTGCGCGGGTCTGTTCCCGCTGCTGTTCCCGGACGGTCGCCCTGGGCCTCTGCCAACAGCGGCTTCTCAGACCTGCCCGGAGTGCCGCCCGGCAGCCCGCTCTGCACAGTGAGAACCGCGGGGAGTCTGGGCGGCTTGGGCTGGTGGACCGGGACCCACTCACAAGACCTTCCGCCGTGACGAGCGCCACGGCCCGGCCCCATCCACATGTGTCCCATCCAGCGTGGTGAGGTCCACCTGGGGAGGGGCCTGACCCTCTAGGCCGGGGGCCCCCTCCTCCCGCTGCCCCAGGTGCCAGGACGCACGTGGAGAGCCCGGGCACCCTCATCCCTGGCAGGCAGGTCGCGCCTCTGCCGCAGGAGAGCTGGGGCCGGGGCCTGCCCCTCTGTGTCCTAGGGGGCAGGGAGAGGGACAGGGTGAACTGGATTTCTCTACAAAGAGGGAAAAGCCCCCGGGAGGGTGAAGGAACGCGGGTTTGAGAACAAACAGGTGTGGGTTCTAAGCCCAGCCCCATTACTGCTCTGCTGGCTGACGCCGGGCAGGTAAGTAACCTCTCCATTCCCAGTGACCTCCGTGGGAAATGAGGCTAAAAGCATGTTCCCCGGGGGGACGGAACCAGGAAGAAAACAGGCCAGTGGCCGGCCAGGTGGGCTGCAAACCTGAGAATGCCGAGGTGTGCGTCCTGAACCCTCCCGCAGAAAACGGAGCCCGTCCCTCAGAGTCACCAGATGAGGCAGGCCTGCCTAGACCCACCTCCAGCCCGAGGCAGACGCAGCTACTCACCAGTCGGCGCCCATAATCGCTGGATGATGCTTCAGCCTGGAGCCGCGCTCAGCCCCCAGCAGCGCCGCGAAGGCTCTTTGCCAGTGCCAGCGCCGAGCCCGCCCCACGCTCTCGCCTCCCTCCACTGGGCCGACCCCCGGACACCGGGCCCCGGGGGGACACAGCCCCACCGTGTGTTGTCGCGCCCCGAGGACTGGGTCTGCTGCAGGGTCTGGCTTCGGGTCCTTTGCACGGTCGCCCCCGTGGTGGGGAACTGCATCCCCGGAGAGCTCCTCGCTGTCCCGGCACACAGTCGGGCTCCCAGCCCGTGCAGGGCCGGCAGGAGGAGAGCACAGAGTGGGTGCTAGCGTCCTCACCGCCCTCTACTTGGTTATTCGACTGAGGCCGGCAAGGGTGCCTCCCAGCAGTGCCCACGCCCTAAGCCCCCCGGGCTGAGCGTATGTCACCACCCAGGCAAAGGGCCCCGCACAGGTGCAGGGTCAGGTGACAGGTGCAGGTGGGCCCCTGATCACTAGGAGCGGGAGGCTGGAGGCAGAGATGGGAGGCGTGGGGGTGGACGCAGAGGTCAGGGGAGGGAAGATGGAGGAGGGGCTGTCAGCCTAGGAACACGGGGCGCCTCCCGAAGCTAGACAAGGGCCAGCAAGAGATCCTCCCCCGGAGCCTCCAGGAGGACCCAGCCCTGCCCACACCGGGATTTTAGGACTCCCCGCTCCAGGCTGTAGGCGGTCACACCTGCGTGGCTTCCAGCCACTGAGTGTGTGGTGATTTGTCAGCGTGGCCGCAGGAAGCAAATACGTGGGTCAGCATCTGCCTTCAGTGCGGTGTCCTGCCTCTGGAGCTCACGGCCCGGTCGGTGGTCCAGATCTGTTCCGCTGAGGAGTCACACAACCCCGAGACCGTCGTTTCAAGCGGGGAAGAGCTAGGAATGTGTGAGCACCTACCCTGTGCTGGACGCCCGTCAGGCACATGACAGAAGTGTCCTCTCGGCCCCACATGTGAAGCACAAGCTTTACAGGCAGGGAAACTGAGGCTCAGCAGGGCACAGTGGGGAGTGGTGGAGAGGGCCCAGGGGGTGAGAGCAGACGTCCTCAGGCCTCCTTGTAGGGGGAGCTGGGGGAGCCTGGAGCCAGGCGCCTTCACAGAGGCTGGGGGCTTGGGGGGCGCAGACCCCAGACAGACCCTCGGGGTCAGGGAGGCATGAGCCCAGTCCCCACCCCCCTTCCTCCAGCCTCTCTGCCCCCTCTGTCCCCTGCATCTGCCCCCGAGTCTCTCCCGTCTCTCTGTCGTTCCATCAGAAGGACAGAACATTCCACTCAGTCAGACACGTTGGATGGGCCCAGCTGCCTGCTGATCATCTCCCCACAGCCAAGGACCCATGAGAGTCCGGTCCCCAGAGCTACCTCCGGGCCCCAGCTGGGCAGGTGCAGAAGCCCCACGTGGGAGTCACCCAGAAAGGCGCAGGCCCTGCTGGGAGCCACAGTGACAAAGGGTGGATCCCGCCCACGCCAATCTACAAACATTGCTCAGAGGGGTCTGGGGACCTGCTCACGTCCCGCTGCTCAGAGAGAAAAGCAGGCCCATGAATGTGCACCTGCTATGGTCCCTGCAGAGTTGGGCCCGGGGTGAAGATGGGGTTGAACGTGGCCCCAAGGCCACAGGAGCGTTGGTGAGTTTGCTGTAGAAAAACTGAGTAAGGAATGATTTTAGCAAACGCCCCCTGGTGGCAGAGGGGACAGCAGGGAGGCTGCCCCTGGGTGCCTCAACTCACACACATTGTCCGGGGACCCCCTCCCCTTGTGCCAGGCCAGGGACTGAGGCTACACGGGGCAAGCAGACACCCTCCTGGCCCCAGAGCCGTAGGCCTCGCAGGGGAGGATGCTGAGCAAAAATCCACACAACCAATGTGGAACTGTGTCAGGAAGTGGATGTAGGAAGGCTTCCTGGAGGTGGTGAGAGATCTGAGGATGTGCAAGACAAGGGGTTGGGGAGAGTCACAAGGACGACAACACTGAGTACTGAAGGTGAGAGCTGCAAGCAGGTTGGGCAGCCGGACAGGCGGCCCATTCCCTTCTGAGCTGTCCTCCCGATGTGAGGCCACCCGCATGCAGCACTTCGATAGGCATGAAATATTTAAAGCAGAAAAGGGAAGGAGCAGAGAAGGAAGGGGGATGAAAGAAAGGGGAGCAGGTGCATCTGGGAAGGAAGCACAGCCCGAGGCTGCAGCGGCTGGACACGGTCGCGGCTTGGAGCTGAGGCTTGGAGGCCCGAGTGCCCGTGGGCATCCGTCCTGAGGTGAGGGGGAGAGGTCGCGGTGGGGCTTGGACCTGCCCAGTTCCAGCACGTTCCCTTCAAGCACGGTGTCAGGCTTGGAACAGAGGGATGTGGGAATTACCCGCAGCCAGCCACCCCCCCCCCCCCCCGCCCCCGGGCGTCCAGGGCGGGGCCGGGCCCCAGCTCCTCCCCTCCCCCCAACCTCCTTCCAGCATCAGACAAAGAACGAACACGGCGCACCTGAGACACGCGGCAGACCCTCATGCACTTCAGAGAGCCCACCTGGCCGTGACCCCACCTGAGGACGGAGGCCTCAAACACACGGGCAGCAACCGCAGGTCGGCAGCTCATGTGGGTGCAAGATGGGCCTCCCGCCTGGGGAGCGTCCGCCCGGGGCAGGGCTGTCTCTCGTCCCAGCCCCACCGGGGCTCCCCTCCTGCAAGAACCATGCCAGCCCACAGGACACCTTGGGGATGCGCGGGGGGCAGAGATCAACAAAGGCAGGGACCAGAGGGAGCCATGCGGGGCGGGGAACAGGGGGTGCTCTGCAGCCCCAGAAAAGGGCCTGATCCCAGGACCACCCAGAGTCTCACTTCCATGGCCCCCACAGCTCCGGGTGTCAGAACCGTGGCCCAAAGGCAAACTCCATGCACCTGTCCCAGACGTGGCCAGCCCCACCAGTCCTGGCACACGGCGGATCTCCTTCAGATATGGATGTGGAAAAAACAAGTGGTGGTTATAACCGTCCGGGCATTCCGTGCTCTTTCCTCAAAGATGGGAAGCGGCCATCATCTGTGTGCGATGCGCCCGGACAAACGCTGCGTACGGAAGGCTTGGTTGTCTGCACAAAGCTTCACCTCCGTATCCTCCCTGCACCACCGGTTCACAGCACGGCGGCCATGGTCTCATGTCCACCTCAACTCCTGCCCCGGCCTCTCTCCAGCTGTGTGCTCTCCAGCAAGTTGCACACCCTCTCTGAGCCTCGGTTTCGTTGTCTATCAAATGCGGGTCATGACCGCATGCACCCTTACAGGCTGCTGTAAGGACTGCATGAACACAGGCACATAGCGTGTTGAGCACACACCAAGAATGGGGTTCACGTAGTGGAAAGACCATCAGCTGTGAGCAGCTGCTCTACCAGCTTCGTCCTCTCCGCCAGGCTCTCTGCACTTCATCGTTCCAGCCGCCCTCCGGCTGTGACAACAAACACCTCTGTTACTGGTGCAGGACCTACAGCTCAAGAATTGACGTGACAGGCACTTATGTATGTACGATGTTCACAGCAGTGCTCTTCGCACGAGCCGAGAGGTGGAAGCAGCCCGAGTGTCCATGGACGGATGGAGGATGAGCCCAATGTCCCATCCACACGATGGCATGTTAGTGGAAAAGGGAAGGAAATCCTGCCACTTGCCATCACGTGGATGAACCTAGAAGACATTGAGCTCACCAGAATAAGCCAGTCAGAGAAAAGACAAATTCCGCCTGATTTCACTTATAGGACGTCCCTAGAGTCAAAGTCATGAGACAAAAAGTAGATGGTGGTCACCAGGGGCTGGGGATAGAAAGAAATCTCCAGATGGATGGTGTGATGGTTTCCCACTTCCTGCCACTCAGTTGTACACTTTTAAGAATAGTTAAAATGAAAAACTCAACATTATGTGTATTTTGCCACAGTTTTAAGAAGTTTATGTGGTCTTTCAAGGTCACCAGCTCCTGAGCGGCAAAGCCAAGAAGACTTAAACCTAGCCCCCTCCCTTAGGAGAACCCTATCTACCCTTCCCACACCCCACCTGCCCCCACCCTGCTCCCCTGGGCACACGGGCACCCAGAGAGTTGGCCCTGCCTTGGGCTTCCCTGAGCCTCCTATCCCCCTCGCTACAACAAGACACTCCCCTACTCTCAGGACCCAGGGGAAGGGAGGCCATTCTGTCGACAGGATCCTCTAGGCATGGGGACCCCACTGTCATGAGAGAAGAGCTCACCCACCTGGCCAGAGTCGCCCAGAGTAGAACCAGAGTCTCTATAGGAGGTGCCTGGGGTAACATCCTCAGCCCTTCTTTCTCTGCACCAGCACTCCTGAACATACCTGCACATTCTAGCAAAGCAGCAGGGGAGAGTCCTTCAACCGTGGCCATGCACCTCTGAGTATGAATGGCTCTCTGAGCAGTATATATCTCCAGGAAGCAGATCTCAAGGAAGAAGGCACAGAGACAGGAAATTAAATCGATCCATGGTTAGGCAAAGAAGTAAATTCAAAGATGGCGCCACCACCCAAGGCTTCCATCATTTAAGATGTCTCCACATACACAATCTCTGATGATGGAGGGGTGGGCAAGACAGGCGTGGTCTGGCCTCCTGGAGCCCATGGTCCAGCCAGAGCCAAGAAAGTAACCCCCTTCCTGCCACCCAAAGACTCCGCTCATAGTGCTGACATCACCCAAGGACTCCGCTCATAGTGCTGACCGCATGTCCCCACTGGCTTAACCCTCCAGGGCTCCTCCTTCTGTGGTTCTGTTTCCCTGAGTCCTTTGTGATTTTTGGTTAATCCACAACACTATTGCTGTATGACACTAGGGTTTGAGGGGCCCAGTTACCATCTGGTGAGGTAAGAAGGCACAGGGTTTTGGTCATCATGATTTTCAAGATAGGTACAAAAGAAAGCAGAAATGGAAAATCCTTTCAGAAAACACTGGTGAAACATGTCTTGAGCATGGATTTCACTTTCTTCTCAACCACCATTGTTGCAAACTCTCAAACTGTGCCATTTCTGTCTTTCAAAAAGTAAACATGGAGCTGCCATATGACCCAGGATTCTGCTCCCAGGTATATACCCCAAAGAATTGAAAGCAGGTGTTTGAACAAACACTTGTCCATGAATATTCATTGCAGCAATATTCACAGTAGCCAAAAGGTGGACTGTGAACCCCCGTGGATGGATGGGTAGAGAGTGATACTGGCAAGATGGCAGAGTAGAACATACCAGCCTTCATCCTGCCACAGAAACCAATAGTCAGACAGCTATCTGTAAACGGAAGTGTCTCTGTTAGGAACCTAGAGCAACACAGCAAAGAAAAGAATGGAGAATAACCTCACAGAAAAGATCCCTGGGGGACTGGCTCGGCTGAGATGTCATGGAGCCAGGAATAAAGAGGAAGCGTGGACTATCTGTATCAGACCCACGGCAGGTGCCAAAAGGAACCAACAACCAACTGTTGCAGACTCCCTGAAGAAGTAAGTATAGGGGCAAATTCAGAATACTCAAATACTATAAGCGTGGTCTATAAATCACTTAACTCTAATACAAAAGTTAAGAGACAAGAGTATTAAAAATTGCTGTAGCTATGATAATTCATATAAAAAGATGTAAACTGTGACATAAAAACATAAACTGTATGTGAGAGAAGTCAAAGGGTGGAGCTTTTGTTACATTATCAAAGATAAGTTGTTTCCAGCTTAAAATAGACTGTAAAACGGTAAGATTCAACTACAAGCACAACATATACTGAATACGCAAAACAGAAAGAGAAAGGAGTGCAAGCATCCCGCTAAGGAAAATCATCAAGTCACAAAACAAGACAGCAAGAGATGAAGGAAGGGACAAAGGAAATACAAAAGATCCAGAAAACAACTAACAGGATCTCAGCAGTTAAGTCCTTATGCATCAGTTATTATTTTAAATGTAAATGGATTAAATTCTATCAGGAGACATAGAGTGTCTGAATGGGAAAAAAATAAGACCAAACTACTTGCTGCCTACGAGGATTCACTTCAGTTTTAAGGACATACACAGGCTGAAAGTGAAGGAATAGGGAAAGAAACTCCATGTAAGTGGAAGCCAAAGTACGTGGGGTGGTCAGACTTACACCAAAGTACATGTTAGTCGAAAACTGTACCAAGAGACAAAGAAGGTCATTATGTAATAATAAGGTGATTAATTCATCAAGAGGATGTAACGATTATAAATACATATGCACCCAACATCAGAGCCCCTAAATACATTGAGCAAATATTAACAGACCTGAAGGCAGAAATAGGCAGCAACATGATATTTTTAGGGTACTTCCAGAACCCTCTTTCAACAATGGATAGGTCATCCAGACAGGAAATCATTAAGCAAAAATTGCGTGTGAACTGTATTTTAGACCAGATGGACCTAACAGAGACACACAGGACATTCCATCCAACAGCATCAGAATACATGTTTTTCAAGTGCACAAGGAAGACTCTCCAGAACAGATCATACATGAGGTCACAAAACAAGGCTTAAGAAATTGAAGAAGACTGGGGCGCCTGGGTGGCTCAGTTGGTTAAGTGTCTGCCTTCAGCTCAGGTCATGATCCCAGGGTCCTGGGATCGAGCTCCGCATGGGGCTCCCTGCTCGGTGGGGATTCTGCTTCTCCCTCTCTCTGCCACTCCCCCTGCTTGTGTTCCCTCTCTCTATGAAATCAATAAATAAAATCTTTTTAAAAAAGAAAAGAAATTTAAGAAGATTGAAATTATATCAAGTGGTTTTTACAACCACAGTGGTGTGAAACTAGGACTCAGTAACAGGAGGAAAGCTGTAGATTTCACAAATATGTAGAAATTAAACAACATACTCTTGAACATTAATGGGAAAACATAAAAAGGGAAGTAAAAAAATATTTTAAGACAAACAAAAATGAAAACACAACATACCAAAACATATGGGATGCAGGAAGAGCAGCTCTAAGAGGGAAGTTTATAGCCATAAACATCTACATTTAGAACAAAGAAAGATCTCAAATAAACAACCTCACTGTATACCTCAAAGGGCCAGGAAAAAAAAAGAACAGACCAAGCCCAAAGTCAGCAGAAAGAAGGAAACAAAGATCAGAACAGAAATAAATGAAATAGAGCCTAGAAAAATAATAGAAAGGACCAACGGAACTAAGAGCTGGTTTTTTAGATGGACTAAATTGACAAAGCTTTAGTTAGACTAATGAAGGAAAAAGAGAGAACTCAGATACATAAAATCAGAAATGAAGAAGACATGACAACACATGTGCAGAAATACAAAGGACCATAAGACATTTTTTTAAAGATTTTATTTATTTGAGAGAGAGAATGAGATAGAGAGCATGAGAGGGGGGAGGGTCCGAGGGAGAAGCCGACTCCCCGCTGAGCAGGGAGCCCGATGCGGGACTCGATCCCAGGACTCCAGGATCATGACCTGAGCTGAAGGCAGTCACTTAACCAACTGAGCACCCAGGCGCCCAGATCATAAGACATTATGATAAACAATTAAACGCCATGAAATTGGGTAATCTATAGGAAATGGATGAATTTCTAGAAACATGCAACATAACAAGACTGAACCAGGGCGCCTGGGTGGCTCAGATGGTTGGGCGTCTGCCTTCGGCTCGGGTCGTGGTCCCGGAGTCCTGGGATCGAGTCCCGCATCGGGCTCCCTGCTCCTTGGGAGCCTGCTTCTCCCTCTGCCTCTGTCTCTCTCTCTTTAGATAAATAAAATCTAAAAAAAAACAAAAAAACCAAGACTGAACCATGAAGAAACTGAATATCTGAGCAGACCAATTACTAGTAGAGGGGCTGAATCTGCAACCAAAAAACTCGAACAGAGAAAAGCCCACAACCACATGGCTACCCTGGTGAATTCTACCAAATATTTAAAGAATTAATGCCAATCCTTATCAAACAGTTCCAAAAGTTTGAAGAGAAGGAAACACTTTCAAACTCATTTTACAAGGTCAGCATCACCTTGATACCAAAGGCAGATAAGCCACTACAAGAAAAGAAAATTTCAGGCCAATACCCCTTATGAACATCGATGCAAAATTTCTCAACAAAATACTAGCAAACCAAATTCAATAGTACATTAAAAGGGTCATACATCATGATCAAATGGGACTTAGTCTTTAATGTAAGTATAGCTGCCAGGATGGTTCAACATATGCAGATCAGTGTGACACAAATAAACGTGATGGCCCACATTAACAGAATAAAGGATAAAAATCATACAGTCTTTTCAATAAGCGGTATTAGGAAAACTGGATTTCTTCCATGGAGAAGAGTGAAGCTGAACCCGTATCCTACACCACTTACAAAAATTAACGTGGAATGCATTAAAGACTTCAATATAAGACCTGAAACCATAAAACTCTTAGAAGAAAACATAGGCAAAGTCTCCTTGACATGGGTCTTGGCAGAGATTTCTTGGATATGACCCCAAGAGCACAAGCAACAAAAGTAAAAATCAACAAGTGGGACCACATCAAAGCTTCTGCACAGCAAAGGACATAGTCAACAAGATGAAAGGCAACCTATGGAGTGGGAGAAAACATTTCCAAATCGTATATCTGATATGGGGTTAATATCTAAAATATACAAGGAAGTCAATAGCTCAATAACAAGAACCCCCTCTCCAAATAATCCAATTTAAAAAAAACGGGCAAAGGACCCGCACAGACATTTTCCCAAAGACATGCAGATGGCCAACAGGCACATGGGAAGGTGCTCGACATCACTCATCATCAAGAAAATGCAAATCAAATCCACATGAGATACCACCTCCCACCTGTTAGTATGGCTATTGTCCAAAAGACAGGAGACAACAGGTGTTGGTGAGGATGTGGAGAAAAGGGGCTCTGTTCACTGCTGATGGGAGTGCAAGCTGGTACGCCCACTGTGGAGAACAGGATGCAGGCTCCTCAGAAAATTAAAAGTGAAGCTACCGTGTGATACATTGATCCTACTTCTGGGCATATTATCTGAAAGGAACGAAATCAGTATCTCGAAGATGCTCATTGCAGCATTAACATATGAGCGCAGCCAAGTATGGAGACCAGCCCAGTGTTCGTGGAAGGATGGAGAGACTGTGGTGGGCATGCACAATGGAATGTCGTTCAACCACGATGAAGGAAATCCTGCATCCGCGACAACACGGATGAATGTGCAGGGCATTATGCCAAATGGAATGAGCCAGGCGGAGAAAGACAAATACGGTATAACATCGCGTATATGTGAATTCTTCAAAAATTGTCCAAATTATAGAATTCTAGAATCAGACACTAGAAAGGTGCCAGGGACCGGGGTGGGGGAGGGGAGATGCCGGTGAAAGGGTACAGACTTTCAGCTCTAAGTTCTGAGGATCCAAGTCACCGCCTGGTGACTATTGCCAATAATACTGTATTTTATACTTGAAATTTGCTAACAGAGTAGATCTTAAGCGTACTCACCGAAAACAAAAGTATAAAGGAGGTGATGAACGTGTTAATTAAGTGTGGGGATCATTTCAAAATGTATTTGCACGTCAATCATGACATTGTACACTTTATTTTTGTTTACACTGTACACTTTAAACAATGTTGCTTGTCAATTAGACCTCAGTAAAAAGGAATGGGGTACTTCCACATATTGTAGGATTCCATTTAAGTGAAATATCCAGAATAGGGGCGCCTGGGTGGCTCAGTCTCTTAAGCATCTGCCTTCTGCTCAGGTCATGACCTCAGGGTCCTGGGATCGAGCCCCGCATCGGGCTCCCTGCTCAGTGGGGAGCATGCTTCTCCCTCACCCTCTGCCCCTGCCCCCTTCTTGCTCTCTCTCTCTGTCAAATAAATAAATAAAATCTTTTAAAAGTTAAAAAAAAAAAAGAAATATCCAGAATAGACAAATCCAGAGAGATGTGAAAGTAGATCCGTGGTTGCCAGGGGCCGGGGAAGGGGCTGAGGATGGGGAGGAGGGGTGACAGAGTGAATGGGGCAGGGTCTCCCTCTGTGGTGATGGAAATGTCTGGAAACGTCCAAACTAGAGGGAGGCACTGGTTGCATGATATTGTGTCTGTGCTAAAACCCCACTGAGTTGTACACTCTCCAGTGGTTAATTTTATGTCATGTACATTTCATCTCCATCAAGACAGTCACAAGGAGATACCACCTCACAGAAGTCAGAATGGCTAAAATGAGCAAGTCAGGAAACGACAGATGTTGGCGGGGATGCGGAGAAAGGGGAACCCTCCTACACTGTTGGTGGGAATGCAAGCTGGTGCAACCACTATGGAAAACAGTATGGAGGTTCCTCAAACAGTTGAAAATAGAGCTACCCTACAATCCAGCAATTGCACTACTGGGTATTTACCCGAAATATACGAATGTAGGGATCCAAAGGGGTACGTGCACCCCGATGTTTATAGCAGCAATGTCCACAATAGCCAAACTGTGGAAAGAGCCTAGATGTCCATTGACAGGTGAATGGAAAAAGGTGGTATATATATATAAAATGGAATATTACTCAGCCAAAAAATATGAAATCTTGCCATTTGCAACAATGTGGGTGGAACTAGAGGGTATCATACTGAGCAAAATAAGTCAGAGAAAGACAATTATCATGTGATTTCACTCATATGTGGAATTTAAGAAACAAAACAGAGGATCATAGGGGAAGGGAGGGAAAAAATAAAACAAGATGAAACCAGAGAGGGAGACAAAGCATAAGAGACTCTTAATCATAGGAAACAACCTGAGGGTTGCTGGAGGGGAGTGGAGGGATGGAGTAGCTGGGGGATGGGCATGAAGGAGGGCATGTGATGTAATGCGCACTGGGTGTTATATGCAACTGATGAATCTCTGAACTCTACCTCTGAAACTAATTTAAAAAAAAAAGACAGCAATTGTGCCCCTCTTCTGGCATCTCAGACCGCCCCTCTGCATCTCAGACCCCCACCTCCAGCATCTCAGATCCTCCCCGGCATCTCAGACCCCCTCCTGGCGTCTCAGACCCCCACCCCCGGCATCTCAGACCCCACCCCCCGGCATCTCAGACCCCCTCCTGACATCTCAGACCCCCCCCTGGCATCTCAGACCCCCCCTGGCATCTCAGACTCCCTCCTAGCATCTCAGATCCGCCCCCCTGGCATCTCAGATCCCCCCCTGGCATCTCAGACCCCCTCCTGGCATCTCAGACCCCCACCTCCAGCATCTCAGATCCTCCCTGGCATCTCAGACCCCCCCTGGCATCTCAGACCCCCCCTGCATCTCAGACCCCCACCCCCGGCATCTCAGACCCCCCCCCGGCATCTCAGACCCCCTCCTGACATCTCAGACCCCCCCCGGCATCTCAGACCCCCCCCTGGCATCTCAGACCCCTCCCTGACATCTCAGACCCCCTCCTGACATCTCAGACCCCCCCTGGCATCTCAGACTCCCTCCTGGCATCTCAGATCCCCCCCCTGACATCTCAGATACCCCCCGGCATCTCAGACCCCCCCTGGCATCTCAGACCCCCCCTGGCATCTCAGACTCCCTCCTAGCATCTCAGGCCCCTCCCCTGGCATCTCAGACCCCCTCCTGACATCTCAGACCCCCCCCGGCATCTCAGATCCCCCCCCTGGCATCTCAGACCCCCCCCCGGCATCTCAGACCCCCTCCTGACATCTCAGATGCCCCCCCTGGCATCTCAGACCCCCTCCTGGCATCTCTGATGTCCCCAGGGGTGCTCCTTCTCCCTGGAGAGTGGCCCGGGGTGGGGGGCTGCTCTTCTCCATCTCAGCTACCATGCTTCCCAGATCCAATTTGCCTTAAAGTGCTTCATTTCCCCTCAATGTCTGGCTTTGCTGGCCTCAGGGTTGTGCATGTTGGAAACACAGGATTTTGCAGCTTCTCCCTCCAAGAGGTGGGGCCCATTTCCCACCCCTGGAAGCTGGACTGGCCCGTGGCTTTGACTTAGGCTGGCGGACCGGGCACTGCTGACCCCAGAGGACAGACCTGGACCATGCAGCCCAGAGAAGGGCACGTGCAGGGGCCCCGTGTGGGAGGTCACGGCACCAGGGTGGGGGAGAGGGGGCCCCCCGCTGGAGTGAGTAGGGTGAGGGGCCTGACGGGGTGAGGGGGGGCGCCAGGGGGTGGTACAGCAGTGCCCAGCATAGCATGCTGCTCCAGTGGGACGAGGGGGCAACACTGACCCTCGGAGCCCGAAAGGGTGAGCAGAGGCATCCTCCATGCGGAGGGGGGCTGGTGTGGGGTGTGCAGAGGGAGGTGAAGTAGGAGGTGGAGAGGCAGGGAGGTTGGTTTCATTGGGGGGGAATGATGGCTTCAGTAAATATGCCGAAGATAAGAAAACGCAGGGCTCCATGGTCACTGAGGGGACTTACAGATGCAGAGACAGGCAGGAAACAGGAACAATGGAGTGCTGGATTTGTATTAGGATCACAGATGCAAAGTCATGGTTTGGGATATACACAGATATGGATATGCACGTAGTTGTGTGTGTGTGTGTGTGTGCATGAGAGGCATCCACATGCCCTCCCCACTCTGGCCACTGAGAAGCCCTGGGGCAGAAACACCCCAATCCTGGCTTCTAATTCCCATTCTCCATAAACAGGAACCAGGATCCTGGGAGAAGTGGCTGATCCGGGACTGGGTCAGGGAAGAACCCGATGAACCTGGGCCCTCCTGCTGCGTTGGAAAGCAAGGAGGTCTCTGTGCCGTGCGGGAGACTCGTGAATGGACAGAGCCACCACCCTGGAGGAACCCCCACTGGCCAGTGACGGGATAATTTGTGCATCAAAGTCAGTACCGTTAGTGATCGATTATAACCTATTGAATAAAATAGGAAACTATGGGCCCATACTTCTAAAAATTAAGGAGCCGCTAACTGTAAGCATGATGGAGAACAGGATATGTCCTCCATCTCAATGCCCCTCGTTACAAAATAGTTACTGATTTCCGAGAGGAAAGGAGAACTTTGCAGTGGGGACACCTGGTAGACCCCACCTCAATCAAGTGATCAAAGGTACCATCACCAGGAATGGGACAGATCACAGGTGGGGGCCACGTGGTCAGATGCAGTGGGGACAATACAACATCACTTCTGTGATTTCCCTCAATTGACCCACAAGGACCATTGCCCATCCCAGTGCAGAGGCACCAAGGACGTGTCCTATAACCAACAGCTGGGGACAGAAGTCACTTTGTAATGTCGCCCATGTACCTTTGGAGCAGTAGCCTTGCTGAGTGAAAGGGTAAATACATACCCGATTTTGCTGGAAATTCAGCAATGCATTTGTGGGTGTATCTCCTGAAATTCCTCCAATACTGGGCAGTTGGCAAGGAAACCGATTCTCAAAATAGCTCCTCCATGATTATGCTGCAGTGGGAAGTCTCTCCTGCTCTTGCCTCAAGGCAGCTGGAGCCCCCAGCGAGTCCCCCAGGGAGGCTGGGTCTTTACCCGGTGTCCCTTAGAAGTTATTCCTGTACTACTGCTAGTATAACAGAATTTTACTGTCCTGAGGAGCTGGAGGCCAGGAGTCCAAGGTCAAGGTGTTGGCAGGCAGGGTCCTTCTGAGGCCCTGAGGTGGACCCTGTTCCGCCTCTGCCCGGCTACTGGGGGTCTGCTGGAAATCTGCGGCCCCTTGCATCCTGCTGCATCAGCTCGCTGGGCCCCACCTTCGTTTTCACGAGGCTTTCTCCCTTGTGTGTCTTTGTGTCCCACGTTCCCCTTTTTACAAGGACACCTGTCGGATCAGTTCGCTGCAGTATGATCTCCTTTTAATGAACTACATCTGCAAAGACCCTATTTCCCAGTAAGTTCACATTGTGAGGTTTGGGGGTGAGGACTTCAATCTGTGAATTCTGGGGACACACAATTCAACCCAAGACATTTCCTTCCAGGACAAAGGGCTCCTTGAGCCCTGTGAACAGGGGAACAACTTTGTCCAGCCACCAGTACCAAGAGGCAAAGCCTATTCATAATTTACTGCTGCAGGAAACCACCCTAACCGTGGTGGCATGAGACTGTGGTCACTTACTAGCTCGGGGTTCTGCGGGCTCAGCTGGGCAGTGCTGCTCTAGGTGTCCCGGGGCTCTCTCGTGCAGCACGCTCAGCCTGGGGCTGGCACAGGACAGCCTCCTCTGCAGCGGGAGTGTGATACTCAAAGTGGCTGCACCTCCGTCTCTATGTGGCTTCTCACCTGCTGGAGGGCTAGCTAGGGCTCCTTCATGTGTGGGCCAAAAGGCCCCAGCAGAAGGGGCAAGGCCTCAGAGCTCCTACAAGGTCTTCATGCCATTTCTGTGAGTCCAAGCCAGTGCCCAGGCCAGATTCAAGAGAACAAAGAGTTCCTCCTCCAGATGGGGGAGAGGCAGGCCGGCTCTGGAAGAGAAGCGTTTGCCAGGGCCGCAGGACATCGTGAGCTGACGATTTCCAATTGTGTAGCACAGAACCTGTACCAGAGTTCCACCCCAGGGGTCCTCCTGTGGTTGAGGTGACTGCACTGTGTGTGACAGGGGGCCTGCGCTCCGTCCTGCACAAGACCCACCCCAGCCCCAGTCTGCACCCCCAGCCCCTGTCTGCGCTCCCAGCTCCAGTCTGCACCCCCAGCCCATTCTGCACCCCCAGCCCATTCTGCACCCCCAGCCCATCTGTACCCCCAGCTCCCATCTGCACCACCAGCCCCCGTCTGCACCCCCAGCCAATCTGTACCCCCAGCTCCAGTCTGCACCCCCAGCCCCAGTCTGCACCCCCAGCCAGGGCCAGCTCCCCCAGCCCCCGTCTGCACCCCCAGCCCCAGTCTGCACCCCCAGCTCCCATCTGCACCACCAGCCCCCGTCTGCACCCCCAGCCCATCTGTACCCCCAGCTCCAGTCTGCACCCCCAGCCCCAGTCAGCACCCCCAGCCAGGGCCAGCATGCACTCTGCTCTCAGGGTTGCAGGACTGTTGTGGGGTTACATAGATGCTACCTGTGGGTCCCCTCGCCCTGCCAGGGCCTGGCAGCAACAAGCCCTTCTTTCTGCCTTTCATCTGTAAGGACTGGGTCCCAGCTGGCCCAGGCCAGCCCACCAGGAACAGAGCCCCGTGGTCCGCTCCCACGGGTTGCTCTGACCCCAAGCTGGCTTCTCGGATGACACCTCAATGCCCTTCTCTAATTTGCAAAGCAAACTCGGGGAGGGTGGAGAGGAGGGGTGTGGATAAGGACTCTTCACGGGCCGCTGGGTCCTCTCTGCTCCGTTCAGGACGGATTAGGTAGCCATCCGTCAGCAGCCTCCAACAGGGGCCTGAAGGAAAGAAGGCTGAGGAGCTGCGCAGGGAGCCTGCCCCTCCCTCAGAGCCTCGCAGCCCCTGCTGGGAGGTCACTGGGCGGGGCGGGGACCCCGGGCTGGCTCCGGGCCAGCCCAGCCTCTGCAGGCACCGCCCCTGCCTGGCCCCTTGGCTCCAGGACTGGGCTCCGCTCCCCGCTGATCCCGAAGCCCCGGGAGGCCTGGGATTTCTCTCTCTGGGGCCATTAGTTTCTGAATGGCCACGAGGTCCCCCGGGAGGTGAGGCCTCTCCAGAGCAGCCTCAGGGGCGGGAGGGGCTCTCAGTGCCAAAGAAGCTGCGGACCAGCCTTTTGGAGTTGAGACAGGAACAAGCTTCGGGGTCTGACACCTGCCCTCAGGTGTGAGAAAGAGCCGTCAGGCTCCTTTGCCCAGCCCTGCCTCCCTCCCTCCCTCCCCCCTTCTCCGGCCCAGGCTCCCACGGAGTGTGTCCTGCAGCCCGGGATGGTCGGAGCCTTAGGCAACAGGGAGGCAGGGAGCCATGGGGGCACCACCTGTTGGGCACCCCCTAAGCTCACGTAACCCTCCTAACAACCAGGAGGGCTGGAAAAGGAGCAGAAGCCTGGAGAAGCTGAATGCTTGTAGCCCTGGAGGCGGTGGGAGGGGAGTGGACCCCAGGCCACGGCTTCTCTCTGAGGCAGCCATGGCCATGGATGCCCGTGATGCCGCCTGAGCTTGCACTCCAAATGGCAACGCAGCCTCACGGGCTCCTGGTTCCCTGGTGCCCACTTGCAGCGGCTGGGGGCCGGGCCCAGAGACCGCACTCAGAGCTCAGTTAGGTGGAGGGTGAGCCAATGCATGAGTGGGTGGACGGGTGAATGAATGGATCCATCACAGGTGCAAGGTTCTGAAGAAGAAGGACGGGCATGGCTAAGGTTGGTGGGAAGGAGGGGAGCCTCCAGGGCAGACGGGACTTCTGAGCCGGGTCTCAAGGACAACAGCCTCGTGCATTGGTCCCTTTGTGCTCCTGTGGGGCTCCCGTGACCCTAAAAGAGATAGGTCCATGTCCTAACCCCTGGGACCTGTGAATGTGACCTCATTGGAAAAAGGATCTTTGCAGGCGCGATTATGTTGGCAATCTCCACATAAGGTGGGCCAAGAGTAAGGCGGGCAACGTTCCCAGCGGCTGGTGTCCTTGTGCGAGTGAAAAAGACAACTCGACAAAAAGACACACAGGGCACGGGTGGCGCGTGAACTCGGAGTAGGGGGCGCGTGAAGACAGAGTAGGGGGTGCGTGAAGAGGGAGGTGGGGAGGCGCCCAGGAGCCCCAGCAGCCCCTGGAGCTGGAAGTCAGGGAAGGATCCTGCCACCCCCTGACCTGGGACTCCAGGCCTCCAGGCTGGGAGAAGGTGCACGGTCTGCGGTAATCCGTGACGAAGCCCCCCCCCCCCCAGAGCCCTGCGCCCTGCCAATGGTGAGCGCACCAGGTGCTGGGGCACAAAGGGGAGAGCGGTCCCGCGCAGCTCAGGCGTGAGGGAAGCTTCCAGGGGGGTGTCCAGGTGAGACGCTGCATGCAGAGGAAGCCACCTACGGGGAGGATGAAGGGAGGCGAGCACGTGTGGAGCAGTGGGGTGTGGGTGTGTGCCGGGTCACTCTGTGGGAACTGCTACAGCAGAGTGCCACAGACCGGGAGCGGGGGCGGGGGGGCGGGGCTGGACGCCGGCCCGGATCAGGGTGTGCTGACCCAGAGAGCCCGCTCACACAGGGCCCGGGGGCTCTTCTCAGGAGGACGTTAATCCCCTTGTGGGGGGTCCCCCCTCATGACCGCATCACCTCCCAAAGACTCCGCCTCCTGATACCCTCCCATTGAGGGCTAGGCTTCAACACAGGAATTTGGGAGACACACACTTGGTACCAGCCCCTCTAAGTAATTGGTGCCTCACTGTCCCCCAAGGCTTGCTCTGCGACCCTCGGTTCCTAGGAATGTGACAGTCACTCATTGTCCCTCAGCCCTGACCCCCCCCCTTCTGCAGTCAGCTCCGGGACGCTGGCGTCTGTGTCCCCTTCCCCTGGTCAGCTGGGTCCCCATCAGGCTCTGCCCCCAGGGGTGCTGGGGAGTGGCCGGGGGGAGGAGGAGCGTCCTGCCCCTCCCTGCCTGCTCCCCCCACGTTGCCATGGCTCCTCACCCCAGTGAGCGGGCAATTCTTTCACCTGCAACCCCTGAGCTCAGTTTTGGTCTGCCCCCTCCCCCGGGGGCAGTCTCCTGGCCCCTCAGACACCAGTGTGACCACACCCCCTCCAGGTCTGGGTCCTCCTCTGGCTGCTGAGTTTAAACCCCTCCCTCCTCTTCGGACCTTTGTCTAAGCCCCAGGGGTGCAGCCGCTTCCCGCCTTGGCTATCTCCTGACCTCTTAGGGTCGCTGTTTGCCTTTCCAGGTCTCTGATGCCGGTTAACTGTTCTTCCCAGGGAGTTCTCCACGTGAAAACCACTGGTGTGTCTGCCCCAGGGGTCCCTGCCTGAGGGAAGTGATGAGGGCAGGGCGTCTCTGTGGCCCAGAGTTTGGGAAGGCCCTCTCCGCAGAGGGTCTCCAGCGGTTAATCCGAGGTCTGGGGGAAGGGACACCTGGGGAGTCACAGGATCCTTTTCCCAGGGAGCTGAGCAGGACTTTCGCGTCTCAGGAGACTCGGGTCGTCAGGGGGCCACTCGGACCCCGAGTTGGAGGCCACAGGATAGGTCAGCTCCGAATATTCGTCCTGGAGCCCGCCAGGTGTTTGCTGCCCTGCTGGCCCCTAACCTCCGGGTTCCCCTGCACAGCCTGTCCCTGGGGTGCTGGGGGCTCTGTCCGAGTGCCGCGCAAGCTGAGGCCCACCGCCCGGGAGGGGGGGGCGCCTCCGAGCTCAGGGCAGGGGGACGAGGTCTGGCTGTGGGCAGACTGGTCTCCCCGTCCCCTCGTCTTTGAGCAAGAGTGGACAGGAGATTTCCAAGAGATTTCCAGGTGCTTTCGGCAAGAAGCAATTGCTTCTGTCAGCTGGTGAGCTTCAAGCTTCGGGAAAGCTGGGCGCGCCCACACCTTTCCCTGCTGCAGACTCCCCTGAAGCCAGACCCGGCTCTCCATTAGCCCCAGGCAAGTGCCCGGTGGCCCCAGCAGAGCCAGGCCCCTTCCAGCCCAGACCGGCAACACTCATCATTGGCTCAGTGAGTAAAATCCAAACAGAGACGGGACCTGGGTCGGCAGGCAGGGCTTCACCTGTCACCCTCAGAAAACGAGCCGTTAGACTCTAGGTTTCAAGGGCCTGTGATGAGAAAAATGCCAACAGTTCTCAGGGGGCCTGCTCTACCTGCTCCTCACAATTCAGTGGCTCTGGAGGTGGGGGAAGCACATCTTTTTTAAAATATAAAAAAATGATAAACAGTGCCCAGATGGCTCTGTTTCCTCCAAAAAAAAAAAAAAAACAACATATGCAAATATAATCACTCTGAGCAAACTCGATCTTTATGCAGGGAACGGCTTTACCTCCATCAAAAGATACTTTCTCTGAAATATCATTAACACATTTCCAGACAGGAAAAATTTACTGTTGTTAGCTTTAGACAAATATTATGCTAATCTCAAATCGAGAGCCAAAAATATGCTCCGACAACAATATGGAGGCTATTTTTTTTTCGGGGGTCTCCTCACATGTTTGATCAGCAGTTGCAAACCGAAGTGCCTTTAGCTCCTAAGGGGTGCTGGAAAGTGCCAGAATCTAATTAAAACCATGGGTTGGGATGATGTGGGTTGGGGAGAATGTCCTCCTTCTGGCTCCCTACTGTCCACCTGCCTACCTCCGGCGGCTCCAGCTACCTTCTCACTGTCAATTCCTCAGGAGACCTAACGCCAGGTCCACTCTGGTCATCCCGGCCCCCAGCTCGCCAGGCACACCCCCTCTTCCTTCCCTCACCTCTCCCTTCCTTCTTGAGAGGCTGTTCGCGCATCCCCTTGGCCAGCCTACCCTGAAAACAGCTGCCCCTTGCCTGGCCCTCTGCTGGGGGGTGGGCAGGTGCGTGGGGGATGGGGGGCAAAGACCGGGAGGGGACAGAGCAGGGGAGGCTGACTTGGCCCAAGGGAGCGGGGAGTCTCCCTGCACAGAGGGCCAGGCAGGCTCTCAGTGATGTTGAGAGGTATTTCCAACAATGAGCTGGCTCTCTAGGGTGCTGAGCAGGGCAGGTGCGGCAGAGATGGCCCCAGAGGCAGGAACACAGAGGTGTGGGTCAGCGTAGGCCACGGGGCACCTGCGGGGAGGGATTTGCAGAAGGAGCTGAAGACAGGAGGGCCTGGTGGGGAGCGTTTGGTGCCAGGTTAAGGGACCCATTTGCTGGGCGACCTTGGGAAAATCACTTCACCTCTCTAAAGCTTGGCTCTGCTTCTCTTAAATGAAGACCGTGAGTCGCCCCACAGGCCAACCGAGGTGTGAGCTGAGGGCCGTGACTTCCACGAAGGCAGGGCCCTGCTGGCTGGCTAGCTGCCTTTCCAGAAACCAGAGGATGATTGGCACACCCCAGGCTCGCAGTCAAGATTCTTGGAAGGGGGGAGGAGGGAGGGAGGACACGTGTGCAGCTTTTTGCTGGGAATATGGAGCTATTTGAAAATTGCTGCCGAAGATTCCAAACCCTTCTGGGTGAACCATCCCAAAAACTGCTCAGTTGAAAAAAACCAGACTCCTTAGCGGGGGTGGGGGTGGGGGGGCTTTTAAACCCCTCCAGGTTTCCCTGGTAACGTCCATTTGTGCGCAGAATGGGAAGTGATCTCATGGAGGACCCAGGGATTCTGGAGACCCTTTTCCCCGGGAGAAGGGTTAACGGCTCTGCCAAGTTCTCTTTAAATCGGTCCTGTTCCCTCCGCTTTCCTCAGAATGTGTGTGTGCTTTTCGGCGAATTGAACTGGGCCTCCCTGATTTGTTTTTCCCGGACTTATTTCCATTGAAATCAGCTGCCCTTCAGAGCCCCTAGTCTTGCATAATGTAGGAGCTCTTGAAGTGAAATCAATCAGAGCTCGAAGGAAATGGATTTGTAGTCACATCTTCTGGGGCAGGCTTTCTGCCCGGCACCTTGGAGCTCTCAGGGTGTTCAATCCCAGATTGTGCGAGTGTGCGTGTGCACACATGTGCAGAGGCTGGGCACCAGAAGGCAGTCGGTGTCCCGATTCAAATCCATTGTTTCCTGCTGCAGTGTAGCCTTAGTGAATTCCCTAACCTCTCTGTGCCTCCATTTCCTTATCAGTGATCAAACAAGGAGGGTGACCCTTCACTGCACCTGGATGTTGAGAGAACGCAGCAGGTTTGCAGAAGCATCCCCCTCGGCACCCCCACCCCACCTCCCTGTGTGGAGTGGGGAAGGGACAAGCTCACCTCGGGCGTCAGCCCACGGGTCCCCAAGACTTTCCAAAGCCAGGTGCGAGGTCAGGGACAGGGCCCTGTGTTGGTGCGGCTCAGGCTGGGTCCAGTCTGGGGCCCGGCTTCTTGTCCCATCAGCCCTGCTGCAGCCCAGCTGGAGGCCAGGGAAGCCGAGACAGGGTCTGGTCACCAGTGGGGACTCAGCTTTTTTTGGAGGCTCCTGGAGGCTGGGAGGGGGCATCGGGCTGGACCCTGGACTCTAGGACCCAGGAAGCCTGAGCTGGGAAGGCGCCCAGGCCCTGTAGTGCTGACACACAGCCACCAAAGCCCCCTAAGTTCCTGGAACCGCCAGGAACCCAAAACCCTCTCCAGCGCCCACATCCATCGGGGAGGTGTGGGGTATGGAAGTGTCGTGAGAGTTCGCCCCAGACATATGCCCTTTCCCCGGAGGGGACTCAGAAAATACGTCCAGGTTAACGTCTGCTTCATCCTGTGGCTCTGGCATCCCCTGCGCCCACCCACGTTGGAGAGACAAACTGACAGTCCCACCCAACCACCCCTTTACAGATAGGGAAACTGAGGCCTGAAGGAGCCATCTTACCCCGGTTTCTCCTGCGGTGCTGGGGTTGGGTCCCTTCCCCGCCTGTGTGCAGCTTGGTCCCCAGACCGGAGAAGAGAAGTCCCTCCGGGGTGGGAGCAGGAACAGCACTCTGTGGGGGCCTGGGGACAGGTGGGGGCGGGGCAGGGGTAGGGCAGGGGCAGGGCGGGGCAGGGCGGGGCAGGCACCTGGACTGAAGTCTGGGAGCCTTCAGGCCAAGGCTGCCTCCAGGCTTTCTCCTGCTTCGAGGCAGGCCCTCTGCGGAGAGAAGGAACCCATCACCTGCCGGGGCGGGTAGAGGGGCCCGGCTGAGGGTGTCTGCAGACTGGGTGTGTCCGGCTTCCTGAGCTCCTCGGGTTCCCTGGGTCCCAGGTCCACTAGGTTGGGCCCGAGCACAACCAGCGCCCAGCAGCAGCGGGAGGTTGGGGGGCGTCACCCAGCTCCTCTGTGCCTCCCTTCCTGGCCCCCAGTGACCGAATGACTGTAAGCCTGATCTTGAGGCTGCAACAGGGGAAAGTCCAGGTGAGGTTCGCAGAGCGGGGCTGCCCCGGGACTGCGTGCTTCCCGTGCCCCTGCCCTCCCAGCACGCCACCCCTGCAGGCCACATTATTTCCTTCCTTGTCCGGAGCTGCAAACTCCTAGCTCAGTAGAGACGCACTCAGAAACGCAGTGTGGTGGACTGGTCCGAAGGTTTATGTAACCCTAGGGCTCCCATTTGAAAAACAGAGGAACTTAGAGCAATGTTAGAACAGAGCATCTGTGCTGGCGAACCGCTGGCTTCCACCAGGGCCTGGGAAGGGGCCGCAGCTGAGGACAGTCCTTGGAGCTTAGCCTCGCCCCCGCCCTCATGGTCACAGTGAATCTGCCTTTGAATCTGGCTTGCCAGACCCCTCCCCTCCCAAGGCACCTTCTGCAGCCCAGGGGCCCACAGGTCTCGGTGCAGGCAGCCTGGGCCTGGAGCTGCTGGGTTCTTACAGCTCTGGGCCCCCAGCCTTACCCAGGACCCGACATCTTGTGTGTCCTGGGTTCTCCCTTAAGCCCACACTTCCCAGCCTGTGCTGAGCTGCACCACCACTTCTGGGAAGGGTGACCCAGGCTTAGCCCTGGCTGGGAGAGACCCAGCAGTAGCTTGGCAGGGGACACATGTCTGTGGGTGGCCTCCGAGCCGAAGGGACTTTGGGGAAACAGATGGGGGGTGGAGGGGCTTGGGGGAAGGCTTGCCACACGCAGGGTCTCCAGTACACAGGCCACCCGGGGGGGACTGTCTTGCAGGGACTGACCCTCCGCCTTGCAGAGGGCCCAGGATGGAGGATGGCGGAGCCCTTGGTGCAGGGTGGTGGTGGTGGCGGGGGGAGGCTTGGGAGAGGCCCAGGTGGGGCTCGGGCTGGAGGCAGGACTGGTTTCTGGAGCTTATGGGGACCGGTACACAGGGCTCTGCCTTGTGCAGAGGGGCCTTTCTTTCCTGTCACCGCCTGGAAAGTCACGATGCTTATTCATTTGCATTTGCATTTTTCGACAGAATTATGTAACCACAGCAGCCTGGGGAGGAGGGAGTCTCAGTTCCCAGGGAGACGCCAAGCCGGACAAGTTGCCCAGGGCCCTGGGGCACAGCTAGGCCTCCCACACGGTGCCTGTGTCTCCACCGGACCGGCGGAGGGGACGGTCTGGGTCATGCATGGCCCCACCTCCACCCTACAGGCAGCCCCTGGCGGGGTGTGGGGTCAAGGCTGGGCGGGAAGGTTAAACAAGCAGACAGCGACGGGGTGGGGCTGTGTGGGGAATGTTGCCGCCTTCCCAGCTCCCAGCTCCCAGCGAGTCGGTGGCCCCACTGGGGTCTGCTGGGGGAGGAGAGGTCATCCGCCGGAGCAGAAGGCCACCTGGAGGCCGGGGGTCGGCCGCCTGCCCCATGGGGCCCGGGGTGATGAGTGCAGAGTGGGGAGCGTGGAGCAGCGGGAGTGCAGGGCCCGGGCTGGCGTGGGTAAGACGGGGAAGACCCTGGCTGGGGCCGGGCGGGCGGAGGCGGCAGCCGGGGAATCCAGGCCCGGCGGCAGGGGACAAAGTCCCGAGGGTCCAGCGCCGACTCGGTGGGAGACGGTGACCTCCTTTGGGGGATTTCAAACCCCAGGGGGAAGCAAGAGCCCTGAGCGCCGGGTTAACTGACACGACCGGAGCACGACCCGAGGGCAGAGGCGGGGCACGGGGTGGGGGTGGGGGGCTTGGGCTCCGTCTTTGTTCTCGCCGGTGATGCGATCGGCCCACGACAGGGACGGCGCCCACCACAGGTGGCCGGCAGCGTGTTGGTCAGCACTGGCTCAGCAGGGTCAGGGGTGCCCGGGGCACAGAGCCAGAGCTGGTGGGCGCCACGGGCACCGGGGCTCCCCGCTACCTGGCCTTGGGGGTGGCCTGGGCTGTGCCGGCCTGCCAAGCTCTGGTTCTGCCCGGGGCCTGGGCTGTGGTCTCAGGGGACACATCCTGCCCCACTTTAAAGACAGCATCACTCCCTGAGGCCCCCTGCACTCACAGCCTCTCCTCCCCTCTGCTAAGACTCGGTTTCTCTGTCTGGGACATGGACGCCCAAGGCAGCACCCGGCAGTGAGGCAAGGAGGACTCAGGGTGGCCACGGGGCAGGCGGGCAGTGGAAAGGGGCGAGATCACTAACGCGGGGAGCCAGGCCAGCGCCCCGGCCCCGCACTCCAGCAAAGGCCCCCAGGACGCGGTGGGAGCCCCCATTCCTGCGACAGGAAGGGCCAGAATCCTGCTCTCAAGGCGTGCGGAAGACTGGGCTGTGGGCTCAAGCTCCGGGCAGCGGAGTGTGTCCCTGGAGAACACCAGTCGTCCAGGGCTGGGGGGGAAGGGCGGGCACCGGGGCCATGGGCCCCTGAGACCAGCTGCCCCCGCCCACAGCCGTGCCAGCCCTGGAGAGCAGCTTCGGAGGCCCTGAGCAGTCGGGAAGGGGGCGGTGGTGAGAATCCAGGAGCTGGTGCGGGAGTCAGCCCCGTTCAGGTAGTTTCCCAGGGCGGTTTCTCCCTAAATGCTTAACACTCATCCTGCACCCGGACACCCAGCCGCGCCTGGCCCCATTCACTGGTCCTGGGCCCTCCCTTCCGGCTTTGTGCCGGGCGTGGCACTGGGGGCTTCAACGGACCGACCCTGAGGATAGGCAGGGAACTAAAGTGGGGCTGCCCTGGGGAGCTTTGGGGGTGGGGCGGGCAGGCAGTAAGCAGGTGAGTGAGTGCACGCTGCAGGGTGGGAGGGGTGGGAGGTCAGGAAGGTGTCTGGGAGGGAGGGAGGAGGCGTCTGAGCTGGGCTGCAGAGGCAGGAAGATCCCTCATGCCCTGTTGGGGTCCGGCAGAGGCCTAGGCGGTGGAGTGGAGCAGGGACAGGATTTGGTGTCCGCGTGCCCCGGTGGTGGGGAAGGAGTAGGCCGGGGTGAGTGCCAGGCTCTAGGAGGCAGGTGGAGAGGCTGGTAGCGAGAGGCAGGTGCAGCAGGGGCCTCCCACACAGCCCAGGCCCTGATCAGCACCCACACCCCTGCCTCGAGGGAGATGTGGGGTGGCCAGGCCCTGCGGCTGACCACAGCCCCCCCTCCGTCGGTGCAGGCATGGGGCGGTGGGTCACCAGGCTCCTGCAGCAGCCCTGTGAGGTCAGGATCCTTGTACCCCACTTTCTAGGTAAGGAAACAGGCTCGAGTCGCTCAGTAAAATAGCGTTAAACGCAGTAGAAGGAGGTGTGCCTGATCTGGGGTCCCCTACTGAGGTCAAACCATTTGAGACACACCTCACAGTCCAGCAGACAGCTGACACTGGGGACACTGAACCCCACTGAGGTCAGGTTCCGCCCAAAGGTCCCGCAAATTCAAAGCGGAGCAAGCTTGAGACTGCGGGCTGCGCTGGCTGCCTGGGGAGAGGGAGGAGGCCATCCCAGAGGAGCCCACCTCTGCTGCAGGGCTTGGGACAAGCTCCGGTGGGAGGCAGTGGCGGGGCTAGGACAGCACCCCCACCCCTTTTGCCGCGAGCCCTGGGTGGGGGAGCCTGCAGCGCAGGGCTGGGGCTGGGAGGGCTGCCCGGCCTGGCCACTGTGGTCAGAGCCGCACGGGGATAGAGGCAGAACTGGCCGCGACTCTGGGCTGAGCCGGCTGAGCCGCTTCAGTCAAGAGAGTGTACGTGTGGGGAGCCCGAAGAGCCCCCCCGCCCCCCGTGAGCCCCTTCACCTGGACGCCCTCCAGACAGTGGGGATGGGGACAGCACCCAAACGAGCAGGGGTTTGTTGTGATGCTTCCCCGCTTGGCGCCCGCGTGGGGCCCTCAGCTGGCATGCACAGAATCGGGGTGCTCAGTGGGCGTTTGGTCCTTTGCTCCCCCTCCCCTGTTGGTGGACCTTGGCCTCGGGAAGCCCCTGTCCACTTGGCCTCTGCGGCTTCCCCTTCCCCCTGGGGAGGGCTCCCAGGGGTTAGGTTTAAGGAGATGAGCCCACTGGTCCTGGAAACTATCAGGAGGATGGCCTCAGAGAGTCCTGGGGCAAACCCCGAGGCTGCCACCTTCAGTGGGTGGCCCTGGGTGAGTGCTGCCCCCACTCAGGCCCTCCACGCCCCCCCCCCCCCCCGCAAAGCCCGGACACACCTGGGTCTGGCCCCAGGACTTACCTGTCAGCCACAGGTACTGGTCCTGTGCACCGAGAGTTCCCTTTTCACCTCGTGCGGGCAGACTCTTCTGCCCCAGGAACAGCTAAAGCCCCAACGCCTCCCACAGAGACGAAGGGAGGGAGGAACTGGGGGGGAGAGCCCCCACCATGCATTAGACCCAACAGAGAGACTTCAAGGAAAGCTGAGCTCAACACGGGCCGGAGTTGGGTGTTCACCTGGGTGTTGGAGGCTCTGGCCCCGCTGGGCAGGGGCTGCCCCCCACCGCTCACCCCTGCGCCAGGGCTGGAACTGGATGTGGCTGGAGGCGTGTATCTGAGAAGCGGGAAGCAGGCTTTGAGATCCCTGAGAGGCAAGGCAGAGGCCACAGAGTTTCTAGGAATTGAATGAAATGCAGTTGTCCCCTGGGTGGGACAGAGCAGGGCTCAGGGCAAGGGTGGGGGGCGAAGGAGGTGGGTACTGCTGGGCCTGTGGGGAGTCAAGCGCCCCCCACCTGCTGCTGGCTTTGACTTTTTGATTTATTGCTGAATATATATATATATATATTCTGTCCGTGTGTTTACCCCTGCCCCATAAGCTGTGTCCCAGAGATGCGAAGCAGTACCCCCAGGAGGAGTGGGGCGCACTCCATTCCTGGCCCAGGAACCTACCTGCCTCTCTCCCCCTTCAAAGCGAGTTTGTGGCTATGAGATTCGCTCAGCTCTGCGTCCACTGTGGGGAGCCCTCCATCAGCTCCTTTCTGGGGCTGTTTCCCCACAGGGCTGCCAGGGACTGGACCTGAGGGGACAGAGGCCACAGGGGGGCACCCTGCCCCTAGTCCGTCGCCCGCATCCTGTCAGCTCATTTGCTTTCTGGAGAGGCTTTTGGCCTGGATCAGTGCGTCTGGCCAGGAGAAGGCTCAGAAGGAGTGTGCTGCAGGGTGCCCAGTGTGTCCCGCACCGCACAGCACCTCCCTCCCTTCTGGCCCCCCCGTCCCTGGGGCCATGCAGCTCATGCCCTCCTGCAGTTTGGGCTCCTTCCCACTGTTGCCAAATGTTGGGGGGGTACACATCCTGTTGGGGAAGGCCAGCCTCTTTGGGAGGGTCTCTTTTGCTCCCATGGACATTGGGGAAGAGGTGGCCCCCTCTCCCCGGGAACTGACTTTTCAGCTACAGGGATGAAACAGATGTCTCAGTCTGCCTGTCTGTGTGTGTGTGGGGGGGGGGGGGATGTCCCCAGGGAGCTGCAGGGAGCAGGGGGAGGCCCGTGACACTTAACTCCAGAGGAGGAGAGGGGGCTGGCACCATCCCGGCCCCTTGTGGGCACTCAGGTCCCCTCCTGTGCTCCTTGCACAAGCTGGCTGGGTCAGTCCTATCAGTAGGTGCATTTTTCCATTGAGAAAATGGAGGCTCGAGGAGGCTATAGGCCCGAGCTTGGATGTGGGGTACCCTGAGGCCAGAGACTGGCCACTTATGGCATCCATGTCTCCCACTAGGGGCAGCGCCCCGGAGAGGGAAGGACAGGGGTAGAGCTGCTTTCGGAGACCCTGAGCGGCCCTGTGGCGCTGTGCAGGGCTGTGACCCCCACAGCCCAGCACACCCCTGGGGACACTCACCTCTTGCTGTCGTCTGGAGGCATTAAATGAAGAAGGGGGGGAAAGCTTGTCCTAGCCGACTTCCCGGGAGGAGCTCCTCCCCTAGGCAGAATCAGGGAGCCAGAGGGAGCCGCCCAGGAGGCCAGGGGCTGGGGCTCTGATCTTCTCTGTCTGGGAATTACACAGGGTGTCACCGGCCCATGTAGGCCCACAGGTGACCACTGGGGAGGAGTTGCAGCTTCCCGGCTGGGGGGGGGGGGGCAGGCAGCATGCCCCCGAGGCTGCCGGCGGATCACCCCCTGCCCTCCCTGACCCGTTTTCTGCTCACGTAGAGGGACGGATGGTGTGGGACTGAAGTCTTAGCAACTCCCTCACGCCTGACCGTTCTGAGCCTCCTCCAGCCCCTGCCTCTCAGCTGCCATTTCATTAAGTGACGGTCCCCTTACCCGGGGAGGGGAAAGAGTGGAGTTCAGGAAACTGGTGCTCCAGGGGCCCAGCAAACAGCTCCTGGTTGGTTGGGCCTCGGTGGAAAAACTTTTTAGTTCTCTGCCATCCACCTTGCTTCTTGTTTTAGGAAGAGCGAATGGAAAGTGAGTGGATTTCCACCAAAACATCTACAAGAGCCGCCACCCCCCCACACACACACACTGGCCCCCTGCACTGTTGCAGACTCAGAAATCGCCACCAGAACAGAAAAGCCTGGCTGCCCCTGGATTCTGAGGCTGCTGGCCTTGAACGTGGGCCTGATGGAGCAGAAGACCACTTTAGCTCCTTGGGGCTAGGGGAGTCTCCTCCCCCTCCCTGGCTATGTGGGACCATGAAGCATGGGCCAGGGGAACACGGGGGCCTCGGGACCCCTCCCACGCCCCGCACTTCTCCATGGAGCCTCATTCAGGTATAGTAGGCCACAACAAGCGTCCACTGTCCACCCTGCCTTCCCCTTGTGGGCAAGGGAGGGTCTGGCTCCTCCAGCTGGGCTCTTTCCTGTATCCAGAGCAGGGTCTCCATGCCCAGCTCCATCCTATCAGTAGTTGTCGGACAGAACAGGTGAAGTGACTGAATTTCTCCAAGCCCGAGTCCCTAGTCTGTGGAATGAGGGTAAAGCAGGCCCCGGCTGGGGAACCGAATGAGCCGCAGGGACCACCCCAACCGCTCCCCTCACTGGGCGCTGTCCCACCAGTCTGCCTGAGCCCTGACTGTCGGGCTGAGGGCCCCCATCTGGGGGCAAGGGACAGGCTGTGCATGCAGAATTCTCCTGGACACCGTCTAACGAGCATTTTGGGGAATGAGGAGGAGGCATTTTTAACCCCCCTTCGCTTCCGCCCCACGGTAGCCCCCAAACCGGAAGCCTTATCTTAGGGCACCGAGTTTGTCCTGGGAATGGTGTGGCCTGTAGGGATGCAGGGAGGTCTTATTTGCACATCTCTGCCCCAGAAGGGTGTTTCCTTGAGGCAGTTCCAGAAGTCTCCTCACGGTGGTGCTCTTGGGACGGGACCGCGCATCCAGGCGCATCCAGGCCCTGCGTGGCTTCTGCTTTTCAAGCTTTTGGAATAAATTAGCCTTAGGTGGATACCTTCGCTGTGCTGCCATCTAAGGAAGCAGAATTCCAGGAAAATCTGATTTATTTATAGGTTCAGGTCCAAGAAGCTGTTTTGTTTTAGCACATCCTCCCTGGGCCCCTAGGATGTAATGTACGGAGCTTCGGACACTCATTGTTTCGGGACACCTTGATTCTAAGACTTCCTTCCCAGCTGGCTCCGCACACCGCTGTCTGTGTGCCGTGCGCCGCTGCGGGCACCGTGGCCTGTGAGCCAGGCCCCACCTTGCAAACTGCTGCCCCTGGTTTCCCCTGCACCGTGACAAGGCGCAGCCTGTCGTGCCTCTCACCCTGTGACCCCTGCAAACCGTTCCTCTTGGGGTGCTCCAAACAGGCTGGTGAGTCCAAACAGAAATTTCACTGATCACAGAGAATCGTCAGCACAGAGGCCCACATGGGCCATGGGCACAGAGTGAGGTTAGAGACCCGTCCACGGGCCACGACGCAGGGCCACACCCTTGGGGGCTTGGCCAAGGGGCGAGGGACCAGAGGACCGGCGTGGCAGGGCGCAGTTTCTGGCTTGCCGTCCGTGGGGCTCAGGCAGGACTGGCACCCGGGCCCCGAGGCTTACGCCGCGCTCCCTCAGGCAGGCAGCATTCAGGAAAGCTGCTATGACCCGACACTCTTCGATGGCACAGATTTGGGGTGTTATGTGAGGTCAGGTGACTGGTATGTCAGATTTGAAGGGCCTGGGAGCTCAGCGATCCAGCCGCCGCCCCCACCCAGGGCTCCCCCACCCCGCCTGCCCCTACCTGCCCAGTACACGCACCTGTCCCCAGGCAGGCTCAGGCCAGCCTCGGTGGGCTCACCCCAGGGAGGGAGCATGGGGAGAAGTGGGCAGAGGAAGCCATGAGGTGGGGGTGTGATCGGGCCCACCCCAGATACCACCCCAGGGCGAGGCTGGACCTGTGTGCGAAACCCAACCACACGGCCGTATTGTGACTTTGATGCACTGAAGATGGGTGTCTTGTCAAGGAAGGAGGCGCATCACTCAGCACATGGTTCAAAACCCCCTCAGTCACAGCTCTTCCGCAGAGACGCACACGATGGGCAGCCCGGCTCCAGCCTCGAGGGTGGGCCCCAGCCCGGAGCTTGCCTCTTGCTCATACTGAGTGGGCACTCACAGACGCCTTCTCAGACAAGCTGGCCTCTTGCTCACCTGGGGCTCACAGGCTTCGCTGAGGCCCAGTCTCACTGCACATCCTTAGAAGTATAAGGAAAGAGGATGGTAGGAGCAGAAAAAGATGGAGTGAGCGATCTTGTGTGGTAGTGAGTTCCCCGTTAGGAGAGGTATGCAAGCAGCAGGTAGATGACCTCTGTTAGGAGGTTTTTACATTGAGCCACTGTTTGGGACCCTCCCTCTGAATTCATTTCCCAGGATGATTTCCAGGGGTGGCTTTTCTGCAGCCACTGGGCTGGCCTTTCCCAGGCCGAGAGAGCAAATGTCCAATGCTCAGGAAGCCTAGAGGGACCTGGACCCGAGCTGCTACACTGGAGGCTGATGTGGACTTAGGCGGTGTCGTGGGCAGGGCAATGTCCCCAAAGATGTCAGGTCCTGGTCCCTGAGAATATAATAGATGTGACCTTGGGTGGGGAAAGGGTGTTTGTAGATGCGATTAGTTAAGGATATTGAGATGATCCAGGATTACCCGAGTGGGCCCTAAATGCAATTACATTGATAGATCTGACGCACCCACGCACACAGGGAGGAGAAGACAGAGGCGGGGTGCCCGCAGTCCCCGGGGAACTGCAAGAGGCAGGGAGGCTCCTCCCCTCGAGCCCCCAGAGGGAGCAAGGCCCTGCTGACACTTGATTTCCCCCCAGGGCTACTGATTTTGGACTCCTGGCCCCCAGGACTATGAGAGAATACATTTCTGTCGTTTGTTTGCAGGGATCGCTGAGTGTGGTCGAGGGCCAGGCGTCCCCGGCTTGGTCCCTGGGATTCAGAGGCACGCTCAGCGTCCTGCACATGCTCAGACCCCGGGCCACGGCTGCTGAGGGGCCCGGCAGAAGGGCGCTGGGCCTGGGGCTCCCACAGGAATGTTGGTGGGGAGGGCTCCCCTCCCCCTGCGGAAACACAACTTGGGACACTTAACTGCCGCGGCAGAGCCTGGGTGGGGGCAGGGAGAAAACCAAAGTTTGAGTCTTGCCTCCTCGCCTTCAAACTCTTTCTCACACTTCAGTTATCAAACCTACCCTGCAGATGCCGGAACGGGTGCTCTCTGCTGGCCCAGTGATAGGATGCGGCTCGGTGGGAGAGCCCTTGGGATGCAGGCGCTTTGATTCGTGGGGTCTTCCCCAGGCCCACCCTCTGCGTCCCACCCGAGGCGCTCTGGAGAAGCCCAGGCTTGTGTGCAGATGGTGATGGATGGGATGGGCTGTGATGCCATTTTAAATGCACCCCTCCATCAGGCAAATATTTCATCTCCTTCCGCACCCGGACCCGCTGAAAGCCTCGCTGGTTGGGGGGGACCAGCTCCGAGCCGCGGGTGCAGCCGAGGGTGCAGCCGAGGGCTGACTGCCTCTCCCCGCTCAGTGCTGAGCCTGGGGCCGGGGACTGGGGGCTTGTATCGCCATCCAGTCTGCAAACTGATCATAATCTCATTGATTGAGGTTCGAGGGGGTGGGCGAGTGGGAGGCGGATGGTCCCGGCTCACAGGAGCACAGCAGGGGGGAGGAGAAGGCTTGAATCTCATCAGTGCGCACTCCGCTGGACTCCACATGCAGTGCTCCCTTTCCGATGCTAAGCTGCCTGTCCACCCATCACCGGGGCCGGGCCAGGGTGACAAAGGGAGGGGGCAGTGGGACAGTCGCTGCAACCTGGCCAGCAGTCCAGTCCTTAGATGCCCCTTGACACCTGTTAGTCTGGCAGAAACAAGTAGAAGAGGCCCGTGCTGCCCTTGGGTAGAGGCGTGGAGGAGACACACCCCACATGGTGCTGGCGGGGGGGGGGGGGGCGAGGTGCTAGAGCCACTCGGACAAGGAAGGTGGAAAAGCGTGTCAATGCCACACGCATGCGCTCCTGGGCCCATCCCTCATCCTGCAGGGTTCTCTCCCATAGAAGCTGAAGGAGCAGAACCTACAGACTGCGTAAGCCACGAAGAGGGGCATGCTGGGAAGCTGTGGCCCATCTGCCACCAGGCAGCTGACTGGGCTGAGCCGGGAACCCGTATTCCCGGGATGGAACCTGCCTAGAACAGTGACTCCAGAGACCCTGAGGCCTCGGACGGTGCAGCCGTGCACACACGTGTATCCGTAGCCTGTGCAGGACAAAATGAGTCTGGGAAGAACGGGTGAAGGTGTATGTTAGGCTGGCACCGTGGGTCTCCGGGGGAGTGAGACGGGGTGGGCGGGCACTGATGGCGCCCCTGGCAGAGGCCACAGAGAGCCCAGGCTGTGCAAGTGTGCAAGGGGCACGCACAGGGTGTCCATCTGTGTGCGCGTGGGGTATGTGTGTGGGTGTGGGGGCACAGGTGTGTGATTATGTGTGGGTGGGATGGGTTTGTGCTCCTGTGTGTGGAGGTGTGCAGGGGTGTGGAGAAGGGTGAGGGTGCTTGGGGAGAGGTGTGCATATGTGCGTATGTGTGTGTGTGAGGGGGGTGGGGATGCTTGTGTGCACGCGTGTTGTATGCATGTGTGTGTGGGGGGGTTGGGGGTGCATGTGTGCCCGTGGGGATGTGCGTGAGTGCAGACATGTTGTGTGCTTGTGGGGTGTGTGTGTGTGTGTGTGTGTGAGGGGGTTGGGTGTGTGTGTGCGTGCACGTGGGGATGTGTGTGAGTGTGGACGTGAGTGTGTCTGTGTCCCAGCCTGGGGCTGCCTGAGGAGGAGCGGGAGGGGCTGTGGCCGGGTCCCGGGGCGGCAGGGTCTCGGGGTGGTGGGTTTCCAGATGGCCTGTATTAGCTCCTTTACATCATGACGTATTTTTCACATTTCAACTTCTCTGTGTGGAGCATGTATTATTTATATAATATAAACGCTCTTTTGTGGGGAATAAAAGGTTGGGGTGACGGCAGAGGCCCTGACCGGACAGGGGACCGGCAGGCACCTCATCGGGGTGAGGGGTGCCTCGGGGATGCCCTCATCAGTATGGCCCACGGGCAGCCTCTGGAGCCCAGAACCCCTCGCTGGCCTTGGGGGACTCCCTCTGCCCCGCTGGGGTCCCCGAGCCTCTCCCCCACACCCTCCACGCCCAGCCCACCGCTGGGGGCACTGACTGGGGGGCCCCAGCAGATGGCCCCTCTGCCAGATGACCCTCACAATTCTTCCCTCCCAGGGTGTCACTTTGGGACTTTTTTTTCCCATTTCTTTTTTTGTAATTCAATAAGCTTGCACCTGGTACAAAACTTAAATGGCGCCAAGGTGCACGCAGTGTGACAGCCGGTCGCCCTCCTGCCCTGTCTCCCAGGAGGGGGCAGCCCCCCGGGCCCCGTGTCCCTTCGGTGGACAGCAGAGCTGCTGGAAGTAGGTGCCCCAGGCGGGGAGCTTAAGGCGGCAGAAATTCCTCGTTTTGCAGCTCTGGAGGCCAGAAGTCCCAGACCACGGTGCCCCAGGGCCGCGCTCCCCTGAAGGCTCCAGGTGGGAGCCAGCGGTTAGCTCCAGTCCTGCAGAGGGCGGAGGGCGAGGCGGGTTCTCCCCACGCTGTCCCCGTGCACCTGTCTCTTCACAGAGTGCTCTTTGTAGGAGGATACGTGTCTTACGGATTAGAGGCTCGGCTACTCCGCTGTGTCCTCATCTTAAGTTAGGACATCTGCAGTGACTCTGTGTCTCCAAATCGGGTCCCATTCCGAGGTGTTGGGGGTTAGGACCTCAACATAGGAATTTCGGGGGGGATGCCGTTCAGCCCATCACAGAGGGTGCACTAATGAATGTGTGTGAACACACCTTTGTATAGTCCTTACAAGTGTGCACGGATCGGTTTGTAACTTGCCCCTCCCATTAATACCCAGCGGTGCCGTCCTGCTGCCTCCCCCCCAGCCACTTCCCTGGGAGGATGGCGGATCAGGAGCACCCCCCTCCTCCCCAGCTGCCCGATGATGAGGCACTGTGGCCATGAATCATGATTGACATAACCGACTCCCTGTTGATCTGCGCGTGGCTCTCAGGTTTTTCCATGGCAGTGAGTTACCTTGGTGTCCTCTGCCCTCCCCAGGGTCTTTGCGGGGTGGCGGGGGGAGGGGATGTGAGCGTGGTGAAGCCCCAGACAGGGTCTGCCCAGAGCTGGGGTTCTGGGAAGTGCTCGCGGAACCCCCTGGGCTGGGCATGCAGGGCTGTCGAGGAGTGGGGCTTCCTCGCTTTTGCGCTGGCACCCTGCGTGGGGGTGGGGGGGGCGGGGAGGGCAGAAGCACACCCTGCCAGGCCACAGGCATCCATCCCAGGACCAAAAGGGAGAGGGTACCGCCAGCCAGACTGTGAGGTTCTCACGCTGGTTGGTCGAGGTTTCCAGAAACTTCCCTCCAGCTCCTGGGAAGAGGTTCCCTACACTGTGGTCATGGCCCTATTTTCCAGCCCCATTTCTTCAAATCACTTCCAATCAAGGTCACGGGCAACCCGAGCCATCTGAAGGTCCCCAGTGGTTGGGATATAACTCTGAGCACAAATCTCTGCTCCACTGTGGAAACCAAAGCCTGCTCTTCATATGAGATCCAGACATTCCTGCCCCCCTGAGCCTTAGTGACCGCAACGTGTCTTTATTGAGGTGGGAAACGTGACTACGGACACAGAGCCCACGTCCCGCGAGGAAGATTTTGTTATCACACTTCAGAAAGGTCATGAGATCGTCCACCCAAGGAGTGTTTTCTCGGGGCAGGGCATCAGTTTGGCATACATGGTCTCCCCATCCCCGGGGGGCCCTATTATGTGCTCGCCCAGAGGAGGAAGTGGTGATCAGTGGGTCTCCCTGCCGGTCAGCGGCATGCCTGGGACCCAAAGTCACACATTACCGCAGGGTGGGGGAGAGATGGCCAAGCACTGAAAAAAGAAAACTGGATGGATGGATAAGGGGTGGGGAGATGGGCAGATGCGGTAGAACAAGGAGAGCAACCTGCTAATGGAAGACTCTAGGTGGTGGGCATTTGGGTGTTCCCTGGCCAATTCTTTCAACTTGTGCGTGTTTGAAAGTTTGCAAAATAAAATGTTGGAGAGAAAATATATCCCTTCATGAGTGAGAGTTCCTGGCAAGGTCCAAGGTCTGCTGGGCATCTGCTGGGGGGTGGGGGGCGCACAGGGATCAGGTGGGTGCTTACTCCAGGAGGGGACGGACATGGCACAGCCACCAAGCCTGGGCTAGGGGTGCGCAGAGGCCGAGAGCCCAGCTCTGGCCCAGGGCAGCTGTTCTTGGCAAAGGCCTGACGGCTGGAGGCAGAGCAGCCTTCTTGGCAGGGCTCCCTTCCCAGGGAGTCTTTGCCAAGTGCACTGGGGTTGGTGCATCCTTTCCTCTGTCCGCCTCCCCCACACACACTGAGAGCTGTAAGTGGGAAGGGCTGGGGCGCTTCTGGGGCGCTCCCGTGGGGAGAGAGCATCTTCAGGGCTGGCTGGGGAGAAGTCACCCAGGCTGCAGGAGGGGAGTGGGGTGGACGCGCACAGGCGCCTTGCAGAGTTTCCCCACCACCCCTCCAGTGCTGAGGATGCCATCTTACTCCTCCTACCCCCTTTCCTCCACCCCTGCTCCCCCTTCCTCCTTGCTCCCCCCTCCCCCTGCCCCACCCTGCCTCCCTCCCCCTCTTTCACGCCTCCCAGGGAGTGGAACTCTGGGGAACCATCCACTTAACAATGTTATGAAAATGAGCCTCCTCTTCCCAGTGTTTAAAAGGGGGGCTTTCACAAGGAGGGATGTGGCTAGACCCTTAAAAAAAAAGGCAGCCCAAATATTTTCAGACATTTGGTCTTTTTCAAAGCAAACATTTTTAATATACACCAAAGACGCGCCTGCACAGTGATCTCCCCTCATGCTGGTGGACGGCACTGCTGGTCTGGCTTTTCAGGGGAGGTCCCTGGGGGGCCTGCGACTGGCCCAAGACCACAGGGGATGCAGCAGCTGAGTGCCGGATTGCACATCTGGACAGCTGCAAGGACACTTCATGCCGGCTCTCACGTGGGGAGCAGACCAAGGATGTACTGGGCTCCGCCCCCATCCCCGCTCTGGACTGTGCACCAGCTGACGGGTACCAAGACAGGGCCCCTTGGCATGGCCACTGCCCTCACTTGGACCCTCCTTTGTGCTTGGCCATCTCTCACCCACCCTGCATGTGCCATCTCTTCCAGGTTACTCCTCCTAAGGCTCAGCTTTACCCTTCCCCCGGTTAAACAACCTTCCCTGGCTCCCCATGGCTTTGCAAACTAAGAACCTTGTTCTCTAGCTCTTCGTAAGCGCAGGCCCTCTTGACTTAACTGCGACCCATCCCTGCTCTGTCCTCCGCAGCAGCTCTCCCACGTCCCCTTCATCTCCCTGCCCCTGAGCAACCTTATCCGATGAGCGACCAGAGAATCACTACCTAAAACAACCTGACTTTCCTGGATACGCATCCCGGTGTCACAGACGAAAGCCAGATAAAACCAAGCGCTCATGAAGATGAGGGGACACGGACACTGATGAGTTGTTCTGAAGAATCCTTCTGAAGTGCTGAGTGATGTTGCATTGCTATAGACCCTTCACCCCAGGAGTGCCGTTCTGGGGGCGTGCACCCCTAGACAACTCTCAGAAATTCCGGCAGGTGTGTTCATCCCAGTGACAGGGACAATAGCAGAGGCTGGCAACAACCTCAACGTCCCCCAGCGGGGCAGCCCACCCTCTGTGCGGCAGGTACCTGTCTCTTCCTGACCGTCCACAGAAGATTTCTCAACCCGATGACCCTCTTACCGAGAGATGGGGCTGTGAGCTCCCTCGCTGTGAGCCCTGATGGGCGCTGGGGCTGCTGCAGTCCACAGAGGACAGAGGAGCGAAGCTCTGAATTCCCAGGCCAGGCTCTGTGTTCCTCTCGCTCTACCCGCCTCCACATTTGTTCTGGAAACCCAAGCTGTGTGGGAGCCAGGTCACATGGAGAGGACCCATGTAGGGCTCCCTCAGCTGACTCCAGCCTCAGCCCTTGGATAAATGAGCCACCGGGCCTTCAGCTAGTCCACACCTGACCCTCTACCCCCACGGTCAAGTCTTCCACTGGAGACAAGCCACCCCCAACCTACGGACCCCTTGAGCCCCTAACAGATGGCTGTTTTACACCACTAAGTTTTGGGAAAATGTGTGACACGGCCATCACACGGTCACATGGCATATGTGACTGTTGGGTTAGAATATAGTGATTTAAAGATCAGTACTACACTTATCAGCGTAGATAGATCTCAAATTTAGGCTTTAAGGTAAAAAAAATACGAGATAGAGGAGATGCGTAATGTGAATTAATATACAAGAGCACGTGCGTGGGGCGGCAGGAGGGTGAGCTAAGGGCAAATGGGACTGGGGTCAGAGACGGAGGAAGAAAAAGAAGACAAAATTTGAATTTAAAAGTGGACATTCCCTATGTTGGGTGTAGAGGTCACTCAAATTTAAAAAAATGAATTTGTAAAAGTGGACATTCCCTAAAATTATTTTAAAAAGAAAGCTTATCAAGACCAAACACAACAGGTGGTGCCCAGCTGCAGTTTACTGACTCCTGGTCCACGCTGCTGGGACGAGTCCCATCGGCACTTCTTTGCCTTAATGGGGTGTCTGTGGCCACCAGCCCTGAGCTAGGCACTTGGGACTCTGGTGACAAGGCCCGGTGTGCTCACTGTCCAGCTGAGAAGAGCACTGGGTGTCCTCCAGGACCTTTTGCTGGGGCTCTACGGGGGTCCCCCTACACAGGGGGAGGAGGGAGGTGGAGCGGGTAAGGGAGACAAGAGGGGACAGAGAAGTGAGGAAGGAAGGGTGGCTGTGGGGGTGCCTCACAGAGCCCGACAACCTGACTTGGAGGCTCTACTTTTCTGCACCGGGAGCCCCTCTGCCCCGTGCTCACGGGGCACGGGTAACCCAAAACTGAGCTCTGGCCCCCTGAGCACCACAAACCCTGCTCATGTCAGGGCCCGCGCGTGTCCGTGCTTGGAGAGAGTGCCCGGACCATCGACCCACTGCCGGAGACTGACCTGGGGTTGAGAGCAGCCAGCCCCTCGGAGCTGCCCGCCGGTCCGAAGGCGCAAAGCCTCCGCGGCAGTGATCCCCGGCTCCCGCCTCTGCCAGCGATCCCGTCTCCGAACCCGCCTCTCCCCCCACCTCGACGCGGAGCTGCCCTCCGGTTGCGGGGCTCTGGCTCCGGGACCCGCGCGGCGCACAGAGGCGGGAGGCCTGGGCGAGCACCGTGCGGCTCCCTCTCCTCCGTAGCCGACCCCGAGCCCCAGCGGTGATCATCTGCCCGCTCTCCCATGACCGCGCCGCGCGTTCTCGGGCTCCGCGGTCACAGTCGTCGCGAACCGGTGCCCGCGGCGGAGAAGCGCCCTCCGCAAGCCCAGGGAGGCGGCGAGAAGGCCCAGGTTCTTCCGCTCGCATTCAGCCTGTCCCCTCGCCTCCCACCCCGAACTTCTCGCCGCCCCCCCCCCCCCCCGCGCGGCAGGGGCAGTAGGGCGACCGCGGAGAGCGCCGGTGCCTGGGTCCCCCCGCCCGGGTGCGCCCGGCCTCCCTCCCAAGAGCCTGCCGTGGCAGGGCGCTTACTACCAGAGGTTCATAGAAGAAACCGAGATCAGAGGGGAGGCACCCGCGCCCAGGGCCACACAGCCCGAGAGCAGAGAGAATTTAAACCCAGACTCCTTGAGGAAGCCCCCACTCTCAAGGTGCTTGGAAATAATGGGAGTAAGGGCACCAACCTCTCAGGCTCGTGGTTCAAGAAATGTGCTGAAGGTGGGTCCAGGACAATTTGCCTCAAGTAGGTGGTTATCTGGAAGGCACCCACCCCTACAGCCATTGTCTTTTTATCTGGGTCCCTCTCTGGCCTCAGTTTCCCCAACTATCAGAAGTGCCCTCGGGTGAGGGATTAGACGGTGTGATGAGCCCCGGGCTAGCACTTTCTTTTCCCAAAGGACTGAGGCTGCCATTTCTTCCCTGGGCTTAGCCCCTTTCTGGCTCTACCCCCTGGAGTTTCTCTGACCCTGGGTGCCCCCAGGGAACAATACTTGGGAGACCCCACTTCTTCCCTAAGACCCCAGCTGTCTCCACTTTTGCTCAGCGTCCCTATCTCTGCCAAGTGGGAAGAGTCTTCATCCTTGTGTCTGCCTCCAGGCTGGGGTGAGTCCCTGCCTTTGATGGTCTTTGCCCCTTCCGGGGGCGGAATGTGAGGGCCAGAGAAGATGGGCGCAGCATCTGGTTTTCAAGGCTGCAGAAACGCACCCCCCCCCATGTGTATCCCAGCACCTGGGACTCCCGGGCTGGCGTGGGGCCGACCAGGGGAAGCCGGCTGGAGGCAGGCACGCCAGGAAACGCACTCAGGACGTGCAGCGTTGCAGAGTCCGGAGGCTGTGCTTTGTCCGGGCCTGGTGTCCAGGCCTCACCACGCGGTTCCCCCATCCGACTGCGGGGCGGCGGTGCAGGGAAGGACCCTGGGCCCAGAGCACCGGAATTACAGGCCTGCCAGAGCCACTTACCACCTGGAGTAGTCTCTCCTCGCCTCGCCTCTGTTTTCCCCTCTGGAAAATGGGGTTGATGCTCCCGCGCGGTGGCTGATCGGAAACTTGAAACGAGCCAGGAACCCGGCATGCAGCCCTCCCGGGAGAACGCAGGCAGCACTTGGTTGGACTGGGGGTCCCTGGCTGGCACTGGGGGCTAGGATGTCTCTCTGAGATAACCCGCGTCCAATGAAGCCGGCTCCACCCGCGCGACCGTGCTGTAAGCTGGGTCACAAGGTGACTCCTGAGCGGACACAGCTCCGAGGGTGACGGCGTGGGCCGGGATGCACGTTTGTCACCGCGCTCCCCGCTGCAGAAAGGGGAGGAGACTCCCCTCGGGTTCACAGTCTAGAAACGGAGGCTCAGGGAGGGATGAGTTCTGCCCCCAAGACTTCCGTGGCCGGGGGCAGTGGCTCCCGTCCCCCGACTAAGGCCCGGGCCTCCCGGAGAGCGGGACGCTGGGGAGCCGCTCTCACTCAGCGGGCCTTCGGTTGCGCAGCCGGCAGGGCCACCGGGGCGGGGGTGGGGGAGAACATTTCCTTACGTTCTGAGACTGAGCCTGGGAACCAGAGAGTTCTATGGCACCACATTTGGCACGGAAAGCGTATTTTATTAAGTGTAAATATTGAAATATGCCACAGCTTTGCAGCCCTGACACCCAGAGTCTTGAAAAAAAATGGCTGTGGCCCAGCCTCGGACGGTTTTCTTAGAAGTCCCGGGGTCTTCACGCCCCCTGTGCATACGCACATCCACACACACACACACACACGTGCACACACGCACATACCACACTCGCGAGCGCGCGCACAGTTACTCACGCTTGGTCCAACACTCTCCCCGCGGCGAGGCAATTACGGCCCCGGCCGGACGGTGATTGGCCAGCCCACCTCTCATCGGGGCCCCGCGGCCAATGGGCGGCCGCCCGGCCGAGGCCCCGCCCCCCCTCACCCCCACCCCACCCCACACCCCCCCCCCCGGCCCGGGCGGCGCGAGCCCCGGGAATGGATCACGCGGGGCCGACCCCGCCGCGACCCCCGGCCCGGACCTTCCCGCCCCCCCGCCCTCGGCCTCGCGACCGCCCGCGCGCCCGGCCCCCGGAGGCGTCTCCGGACAGCGGCCGCGCTCGGGGCCCGCCGCGGCGTCCTCGGGCTGCGCCGGCGACCCGCCCTGCCCGCCCCGCCCCGCCCCTGCCGGCCCCTCCCCCGCCCCTCCCCGCCCCCAGCGGGGCCGGCCCGGGCGGCGACCAGAGCGGCGACGTGAAAGGCGAGCGAGGCGGCTGCCCGGCCGGCTGTCGGCGCGCACCCGCTCCCGGCCCAGCCCAGCCCCGCGCCGAGGCCGCCGCCCGCCCGGCGGGGCCCGACGCCAGCGCTCCCGGCGGCGGCTCCAGGGCAGCTCGCGCGCGCGAGCCGGGAAGCCGCGCGCCACTGTCCCCGGAGGGGAGGCCCGGGACCCCGAGGAGCCCGGCAGAGCCCGACGGGCCCGCGGCCGCGATGCCGGACGAGCTGACGGAGCCCGGGCGTGCCACGCCGGCCCGCGCCTCCTCCTTCCTCATCGAGAACCTGCTGGCGGCCGAGGCCAAGGGCGCCAGGCGCGCGGCCCAGGGCGGCTGCGGCGGCGGCGGCGGCGGCGGCGGCGGCCGCGAGGACGAGGACGACGACGACGACGACCCGGAGGACGAGGACGCGGAGCAGGCGCGGAGGCGGCGGCTGCAGCGGCGGAGGCAGCTGCGCGCGGGCGCGGGGCCCGGCGGGGAGGCGCGGGCGCGGGCGCTGCTCGGGCCGGGCGCGCCGGGCCTCGGTCCCCGGCCGCCCCCCGGCCCCGGGCCGCCCTACGCGCTGGGCTGCGGCGGCGCGACGCGCTGGTACCCTCGGGCGCACGGCGGCTACGGAGGTGGCCTCAGTCCGGACAGTGAGTCGGGGCGCCGGCAGGGGTGGGCCGGCGGGGACGGTGCTCGCGGACTGTGCGTCCGTCGGAGGCCTTTCTGGGCCGCCCTCCTCCTCGCGTGTAGCGGGGTGGGCTTGGAGGCCCGCTCCCCGGGACAGGGAGCTCCGCGTCGCCAGGCTCTGCGGGTGCCAGGGAGGCTGGAGAGCCTTCGGAGAGGAGCCCGGGGACGGGGAGCGCGGGCAGCTGAAGCAGAGCGAGGGTCGGGGGCTGGAAAAAGACAGGGAAAGACGGAGAGCGGAGAGAGGGTGGGGGAAGAGGGAGGGATGGAGGAAGGGGGAAGAGGGATGTGGGGAGAGAGGAAAAGAGAAGACGCAGACACAAAAGCCCCGCGGGTGATGGTGAGAAGACAGGGACGTAACGGGCAGAAGAAGTGAAGACAAAGTAGAGTCCGACCCGGAAACGTGAAGGGGCTGGAGCAGAGGGAGACACTGTTGGGGGGCTGGAGAGCGGAGGGGGGAGCATCTGCGCCCCCCAAACCCTACCTCCTCTGAGAGCTGAGGACAGGGGCTGGGGCCGGCGACACCTCCCTCTTGGTCCTCCCAGGCAAGAAGGGAGCCCGTTCTGAAGCCCCCAGTCCCACCCCTCTCTCTTCCTTTTCTGCCCCTCCCCCTCCCATGCCTTTGTTCCCTGCTGAGGGCTCAGAGGCTGGGAGTGGGGGTTCTCGGCCCCACAACTGCTCACCCCTCTGGCCCTGAGTTCTGCTTCCTCTCCCCAGGCTCGCCTCCTCCCTTGGGGACCTGCCGCCTCCCTTGGGGACCTGCCCTTTGGAGGAAGACCCCTGGGAGGAACACCAGGAAGTCATTCCAACGCTGGCCCCCAGGCTTGGCCAGCAACCCCCCCCCCACACACACACACACTAAAGCCAGCTCAGGACTCTTCCAGGTTCTTGCTCCAAAATCCGTTGCCAGACCCCTCTCAATAAACCCCTCTCTGGAGTGGGAGTGACCCTTCTGCAAAGGGACCCACCTCACAAAGCCCATACCCAGAAAAGTCTGGGGCCTCCACCCCTTTCACGTACACTGGATCAGGGCTCGGTGGTTCCCCTGAAATCGAGTGATCACATTTAGTGCCCTCCGCCCTGGGAGTGTTTCTGAGAAGGTCTGGCAGGGTGAGATGTGGTCCCCACCTTGCCCCAGGGTCTTCTCCCCCTGCAGCCCTCATGGCAGCTCCTGAAGACACGGCTTCTTATTTCGTGCAATGCGGGTTAGGGTCCAGGTTTCCCACCAGAGCCGGCAGGCCTGGCGTGCTGTGTTGTGGTAGTGTGTGGGCCTCTGTGAGTCTGGGGTCTCGGGGTTTGTGGGGAGGCAGAGGCTCCTGGTAGCATACACACGCCAGCTTGGAACCTGACTCCCCGTCAGGCACCGTCAGGCACTGGGAGGGCTCACACCACCGGGGTTGGGCAGGGGCACACTCGAATCTGCGTACCTCCAGGGGCACCGGGGTATGGTCCAAGCCACACACACAAGCCCAGCGGTGTTGGCACACCTTGTAAACACTCACGTTGCCGGCACACCACTGGCTTCCGAGGGCTGGAGGGGCTGGAGCGGCCAAACTCCACTTAGGCCTGCCAAGCCTTGGCACAGGGGGCTCAGGCCAAGGCGAGGCGGAAGGGCAAACTGGCCCGGGGTCGGCCTGAATCCCACAGGCTGGCCGCTGCAGTCTTCAAGCGGGGGGCCTGGAATCTGGACGTGCCCCTGCGTCCTGGGCAGACTCTTTCACCTGGAGGCACCATCCCTTGCCAGTCCTGGGGGGCATCTCCTTACTTGTGGGAGATCAGTTGGAGCCAGGTATTTTGGATTATGAGCTCAGGAATCCCTGTGGCCTTCTGTAACCCCAAGCGCACAGGCTCAGCCACGGTGTTTCTGCAGAGCCCCGTTTGTATTTGCATTGGGGGAAGAGTGGACGCGTAGGCCTCCGTGGGCATTTGGGTGAGGGGAACAGAAAGTGGGGAGTGGGTGGGGATCCTGGTGTCACCTGGAGTTTTGTTTTGGGCACTGTTTGCATTTGTTTATTCTCCTATGGGATGTTTCTGTGCAAGCGGGAATTTTGCCTCGGCTTCTGATAGGGGATGGGGAGGGTCACTGCAGGTCTTTATTTCTGTGTCTGGGGGGCTTGGTGTAGGGCTGGGTGCCGGGGGAGTCAGGCTGCCCTTGCTTGTTTTCTGGTGCGTCCTATATCTCAGAAGGGAGGGCATCCTTCGTCCAGTGCAGTGTGGCGCCAGAGAGGCTTTGTCGTGTTTCAGTGCGGAGCCTGTGGTTTCGGGAACCTCTCTTCTTTCTGTGTTTCTGTTTGCATTTTGTGTTTCTTTTCTTTCCTCTTTCCGCTTTCATCCCCTGGTGTGGATGTGCAGCTCTGAGTGAGAGTGTGTTGCCAGCCTGTTGGTTTGCAGTATTGCTCTCTGGTCTTCCACTCACCACCTCCTCCCTCTGCCTTTCTCTATCCCTGGGTGAGATCTCCAGGCAGCCCTGCGGCATGCAGGGCCCTGCCCGGGGACTATTTCCCTGGGGCAGCTGTGGGTGAGCCCATGGGTTGGGGGAGCAGCCGGCCGCAGTGATTGGGTCTGGGGATCAGCCCCAGAACCAACCCTGTGCCCCTCTCTCCCCTGCAGCCAGCGACCGGGACTCACCGGAGACAGGCGAGGAGATGGGCCGAGCCGAGGGCGCCTGGCAGCGGGGCCCCGGGCCGGGAGCGCTGCAGCGAGAGGCAGCCGAGCTGGCGGCGCGGGGCCCGGCGGCCGGCCCGGAGGAGGCGGCGGAGCTGGCCGATGCTCCCGCCGTGGCGGGCGAGGCGCGCGGCGGCGTCGGCGTGGGCGGCGGCCGCAAGAAGAAGACGCGCACGGTCTTTTCGCGCAGCCAGGTCTTCCAGCTCGAGTCCACTTTCGACCTGAAGCGCTACCTGAGCAGCGCGGAGCGCGCGGGCCTCGCCGCCTCCCTGCAGCTCACCGAGACGCAGGTCAAGATCTGGTTCCAGAACCGTCGCAACAAGTGGAAACGGCAGCTGGCGGCCGAGCTGGAGGCGGCCAGCCTGTCACCGCCGGGCGCGCAGCGCCTCGTCCGCGTGCCGGTGCTCTACCACGAGAGCCCCCCGGCCGCCGCCGCCACCGGGCCCCCGGCCGCCGCGCTGCCCTTCCCGCTGGCGCCAGCCGCGCCCGCGCCGCCGCCGCCGCTGCTTGGCTTCTCCGGGGCCCTGGCCTACCCACTGGCCGCCTTCCCGGCAGCTGCCTCCGTGCCCTTCCTGCGGGCGCAGATGCCCGGCCTGGTGTGAGCCCCACCCGCTGGGCCCACTCCCTGGGGCCGCTGGGGACCTCTGGGGCGGCCCAGGGAAAGCTGGGGGAGGGCCGGGCCGCTCCGAGGGCCCCTCTGCGCCTGATCGCAGGCTGCCTGCCGTGCCGGCCAGGGCCCAGTTCGAAGCTCCTCCAGAATGTAACAGAGATGTCTTGGACTGTGGCGCCCAGACAGGCTGGAACCCTGGCAGGGAAGAGGGCATCCCGGAGAGACAGTACGGTGTGCCAGGCAGCCCAGAGCCCCAGCAGGACAGGCCTCCGGCGGGAGCAAGTTCAGTGACCCCGCTGCAGCCCGCAAGCACCCAGGCGCAGTCCACACCTCCCCCCCCTCCCGAGGCAAAAGAGGCTGTTCGAGGTGCTTCAAGGTGACCAGTCCCCAACACAGCCCCCATCCGACATACACGTCCCTCCCCAGGACTGTGCAGGACCCCAGACAGCAGGCCTCCAGAGGACTGTGACCAGCCTCATGGCCTTGCCAGTGGGCCCCACAGAGGGAGAACCCCAGGGAGAGCACCCCTGTGCAGGGGAAGGGGCGAAGACGCGGCCGGGTGGCACTTGCATCAGAGTGTCCCTTCTGCAGACAGGGCCGGACTGAGGCTTCTCTCCTGGGCCGCGGCCTCCAGTTCTTCTGGCGAAGACTTTTTTAAAAATGAACCTACTTATTTGCGTATGGAATAAAAGGGACGTTTTCTGGACCGTTTCGGCTGCTTTGTGATCACTGGGGCGGGGCCCCTCCTCTGATAGCAGGCTACGGTGGGTGCTGTCCATCCCTCCTTCCTGGAGCTCTTTCCAGTGCCCACCAAGGACCGGTGGCAAGGTGGAAAGGGCAGGCAGGAGTCAAGGTCTGGGGACTCCCCACTCCAGCCCCTACATCCCCCTCCCTGACCAGGAGGCCCAGCAGGACCTCTGGGGACTTTGCAATGGGGAAGGTAGAGGATTGGGGGGGGGGGGAGGAGGGGACTATGTGTCCTGTGTCCCACAGTTCTGGGGCCTCCACAAAACCCAAAAGCCATGAGTCAGGTGAAGGTAGAGCCTGCCTCCTTTGGCCCAAGGGGCTGCTGGCTGTGTGGCCCCCCACGTCCACTGCCCCTTCCTTGATAGCCATCTCTAACCATATGGGTTTTTCTTTTGGCCAAAACAAAACATGGACACTCCCAGCAAGGTCAGGCGGGGAATGCTGCTCTCCAGCCTCCCCCCCCCCCCCCGGACCATCTGCAATCTCTGGCAAGCTTGGGGGATCCAGACCCATGGGCAAAGCCCCAGCTCAGGGCCTGAGTTTATGGGCTCTGAACAAAAGCTTATTTCAATAGTCGGGATTACGGTGGCCATCCAACCTCCATCAGTCCCAAGATAGGCGGTTACAGGGTGAATACAGGGTCCCCTGCAAAGGGGGTCAGATGATGGACCCTTTATGTGGTATGCTTCTCTAGTTGGGGAGAGAGGTCATTTGGGGCTAGAAAGGGTCACTTCTGACAGAATCGAGCCCCCTTGAAAACCTGTCTCGGTCCCTCGCTTCTGGCTCCTGGGTTGAGATGCACGGTAACGGCCACACTAGGGGCTCCATGTCCTCAGCGGTGGCGCCAGACAGCCCAGGAGAAGGCGCCACGGAGGTCTTCCCTGGGCTGGTGGTCCATCTGTCTGTCTGCCCCTGCCATCCAGCTCCGTGACCCAAAATCATCCCCTGTCCCAGCGCCTGTTGGCTCAGGTGCCCTGAGGCCAGACCGAGAAAGTGAGGCCTCCTGACGGGGGGCAGCCCATGGTCTGGGTGGTCCTTGCCCCTCTGGGTCCCTGCATAAGAGAGATTCCGGAAGTTCCTCCCCCAGCCCGGCCCCCCACCCCATAGGCGCATTTGCAGCAGCCACCTCTGCCTTCCTTGGGCCCTTCAGGGGCTGGCTCTCCTCTTCCTTGGGGTGGGGGAGAGCTGCCCCACGCTGCTTTTCTCCAAACTTGGTTTCAGTCGGCTTTAGGAGGGACTTCTGATCTGCTTCAATAAAACGAATTTGCTGCTAGTTATTTTTGAAGGCTGTGGCTCCCGGTCAGTGGCCAAGGAGGACGTGGGGTGCCCAGGAGGCCCCTCCAAGGGCAGCACTGACCCATCTCCCCCTCTCTGCTCCCTCCCACTCTCCCCACCCTGCCCTAGGTAGGCCTCCACACTCCTGCCTAGGGCTCCACCACATACCCTTCCCCTCTGTTCTTCTGGTGCTTTCCTGGTGGGCTCCGGCAGTCAGCGGACACACGCTACCAGTCCCCGAAAGGACACCGCCAGCCTGCCTGGGAAGAGGCCTCCAGGGCCAGTGCAGGTGCTGCCAGAAGCTGCCATCCACTCTGCCCCTTTACCTTCACGCACCAGGCGGGTTCGGGAGCTCCGTGGCGCACCCTCTCCGTGGTACGGAGAGGAAATGGGTTTCGGGAACAGCTATGGTCACGGGGACTTTCGGACCTCAAATGGTACAATAAAAGCCCAAGTCAGAGGGGTTATCACTACGCTGCAACCGTTTTATTCAACTGTTTGTGGCTGATGCGGGCACAGTCCCGAGGTGGCCTGGCGACCCTGCCAACCGCAGCTCTCCACTGAGCGCAGTGTGGGTGAGGTCCAAGGAGGGTCACCCTCAGCATCGGGTGGGTCCGCTGCCGGGGCCACGGGTGCAGGAGAAGGGAGAGGAGAGAGCAGGTGCCACATCTAGGAAATCCCCTCTGCCTCCTGGGAAGCCAGCCAGCCTAGGGACTGTCATCGGCCACCCAGCCTGTGTCTGTCACCCGCATCAGAGGGAGAAAGGGTCTGTGGCTGCAAATTTGGGCTGGATTTGGACAAAGAGCTGTGTCTTTCAATGGAATAGTGAAAAGTTGACCTGTAGAGAGGCTTCCTTTGCCTGCAGGCTCTGAGGTCCTCGGATAGAAGGAGCCAGGAGGTGGAAAGAGGGGCTGTGGGCTGTGCGAGAAGGGCTGGGAGCAAGGGGCCTAACCTCGGAGTACGCACGGTGGATGCAAACCTGGGTTAGGCCAGCTGGGCTCAGGGAAGCTGGCTCTCCCCCATACTGAGCCAGCATCCTGGGTGTCTCGCAGCAGGGGTGCAAAAAAGCAGAGCAAAGCAATGCGTAACTCGTAACTCGAAGCCCAAGAAGCCCTAGAGGGCGCGCGGGACCAGGCTGGGGATGCACCGGCCCGGAGTTCCAGCAGCATCCATCACTAGGAACCTAGGGCACGTTGGCTCCGCTCCTGGCAGATGATGAATGTCTTCGATGGCTTTCCACCACACCTGCCCTCCCCTACCTCTAGAACCCACCAACCTCACCTCCTCCTCACACAAGGCCAAATTCCCGCCACCGTGGGTGGACTGTGCTGGTGCTGCTGGTTGCAGAGTCCCTGAGCCCAGGCAGGGCCAACAGGCTCTGGACATCTGGGGCAGGACAACCCGACCCAGGCTCAGCTCCACTCCCTCAGTGACCTTGAGCAAATCCCTCCTCTCCTCCAGGCCTCGGTTTCCCCATGAAAGACCAGTGTGAGGATGGTGGTCTGTAACCAGTAAATGTTTCGCGTTCTCTGATCAGAGCAAGGGGACGAGGCTCCTGGGGCCAGTGTCATAGGGACACCCTCCCACAGTGATGTGCGCTTGGGGGAGTGACCCACCCCTCTGTACCTCTCAATCCCCTGCCCAGGCTCCACAAGAGCCCTGAAAAGAACTCGGAGAATCAGCCCCCTCCCAGAGTTTGTCCCCAGGACCTCGGAAGATGAAACTCACCCTCGTGGTGTTGGGAAAGGCCACCAGGGGCTCGGATCCCTCCTTAGGTCAAGGGCAAATGGGGAGTTGCAATCTGGGAAGGACTCCCAACCAGGTTCCTGCTCTGCATAGAGCCAGAGCTGCTGGAAGCAGACATGCCTGCCCTTTTTCCTCCCCAGAGAGTTGCCCTGGGCTGAGAACGCAGGCAGCACCCTGGGCTCACTCCTGCCCGCCTCATCCAGAGCCCGGTGAGGGAGTGAAAACCCTGACAACCGCCCTTCTAGCTGGGGGCCCCCCCCACCCCCACCCAGGGCCTCCCACTGAGGTGCCAGGTTGGCGGGGAGAAGAGCAGGGCCCGCCCTTCTCGGCAGGCGTGGGTTACAGGTGGTCTGTGGCCTCTGCCCTCCTCTCGCCAAGCCCGGCCTGGCCCTGAGGGAGAGGGTGTCTCAGAGCTGGGCTGCTCAGAAGGCAAACACACCTGGGTTCACGGAGGGGGCAGGGAGCTGGTCAGGTGGGCACCAGGGGGGAGTCAGGGAGAGCCAGATGGGCTTCTGTCTTTCTCCTGTGTTTGTAGGCCTGCCCTCACCCCCCACCCCACCCCCGCAAGCATCCTTAGTGGCCTTCTGGCCCCATCCAGCAATTCTCAGAAAGGGGAACTGAGACTCCAAGAGGGGCAGAGACTCTGGGGCAGGGATTCAGCCATGAGGCCCTTCAACTGTCTTCCGTCCACCTTGTGCTAGGAGTTCAGCGGCCCATCCTGGGGGCCCCACACGGGGGTTCCTCCCCACTGCGAGTGTACCTACTCGGGCAGGGTCCTGCTCTTCTTTCCCACCGTCCAAAGCATCTGGATCCTTGCCTTTGGCTACTTTGCCCCTCCAGTGGCCCGCGCCCGCATCTACCGAGCTGCCTGCCTATGGGGGGCGGGGGTCCCACGGGGAAGTGGGGTCCGGCCCCCTTCAATCCGTTAGCCAGAAGCATTGCTGGACTCCGTGATCCAAGCCGGGTCCCCAAGGTGGCTCGCCCCCTAGGCCATCTGCCTTCTCAGGTGGAGGAGAGGGGGCGGCCACTCACAGGTGGACCGACCCAGGGTCTACCCTGTCAGGACGGCGCTGAGCTCTGAATCTGGACCCGCACGTGAGGTAAAGGCTCAAAGAAAAATGAAGAACCTGGAGGGAGTGAACGGCTTCACGGGCGCCTGGAGAACAGGCGGGAGGGCAGCCTGGCTGCACAGCCCTCACCGGATCCCGAAGAAGCTGCTGGCCTTAGCTTTTGTTGGTTTACTTTTTTTTATTATTAAAAATAATAGTGTTTATTATTATTTATCTGGCAATTGCAGTAAAATTGACACCGAAGGTTGGTGTCTGCATTTCCACCATCAAAAGTCAGCGGCATCTGGGTGTTAGGCGAGACTAAGGATTTATTGTCAGGCGATTTACAGCCATATGGTTAATTTTAAAAAGTTCTTACCAGTTAAAGTTGCACTTATGTATTTACCAGTGAAATGATGTGATGTCTGCGTTTGCTTAACAATATTGCAGCAGAATAAACAAATTAATTAAATAGTAGAATCGAAAGCCAGAACAGATGGCACTGGGTTGGTCAGCAGTCGCTGATTGTTAAATGGCGGGTGGGTACCCCAGGGTTCATTTTAAGGCTTCCTTTACTTTGTTTTATATCTGAGACCTTCCAGGATAAAAGTGCTTTAAAAAGCGACGGCGGGGGAACATCAGAGGGATGTGCTCCTAGCGACTGATTCTCTCCGTCCTGGGTCTGCTTCCGTTGCTGGCTGCTTCCCTCGGATCAGGGGGCTGACCTCGATCCCTTTACACTCTGCTAGCTTTCTTTCCCCCCGTGCTTACTCCGAGGGAGCACTTGAAAACCCGTGCACTCGATCTCCGCAGATCTGTTTCAGTCTCCAGCCTTCCCCTTCCTCCACCCCTCTCCACTGGTCCCGGAGCCCCTCCGGCTCCCCTCCGCGGGGAGGCCCCTGAGTCCCGCGGTGGACGCCGCACCGCGGCAGGAGCGCTGGCGCCGCCCCCGCACCGCGATCTTCGGCTGCGGGTGCCGCCCGGCCCGACCCCGCTGCGGGTTTGGGAGACTGAGTCCCGTGGCGGCCGCTCCGGTCCGCGTTCGTGTCGTGGGTTCCTCGGCGCTTCCTTGGAGCTCTCGGCATCCCTGGGATGGGACCTCAGCGTCCCCGATTCTGGCCGAAGTTGAGTTGGGTGGCCCACGGCTGGCCAGGAGACCTCCATGTGCTGGAGGCTCCATCCCGAGAGAGAGACCAGTCCGAAAGGCGCGCCCCATGCCCTGGTGAGGGCATCGGCTCCCGGATCCTGAGGGTGTGAGGGCCCAGGCGGGAGGCCCCGGGAGAGGCCGGTGGGGAGCCGGCGAGGTGCACGCAGGGGCTTCTGAGATGCCAGCACCCCAACCCCGAATTACGGGTCTCCCCGGGGTCTCGCCCACCTACTGGAGGGGGCGTCCAGCGGAAGCCGCTGACCTGCACGACCTCGGCGGTGCCTCCCGGACTCCGCCTGCCCGGCTGCACCTAAACCTCCTCGCTCAGATTCTCTGATTGAGTCGGTCCCTGCCTCGGCGTCTCTCTCCATATTCTTTCTCAGCTCTCCGCCCTCCAGCGCCCAGGATCCCGCCCGAGCGTCCGTCCCCGCCGACCGCGGGCCCCCTTTTGTTCCATTTCCCCCTCTCCGGGACGTGATTCCAACCCACTTCGGCTCTGCCTTGGTGGGAGGCGGGGAGGCCGGGACCTCCGTTCAAGGTTTTATTTCTTTTCGGAGACGTCTCCTCGACTTAGGCTGCTGGAAGCGCGCACTCTGCGGCGCACGGATTCCGACCCGCCGAGGCCTGCGTCGCCCGGGTCGGGCTGCGGGGAGTCGGCGTCGCCGCTTCGCTTCCGGACCCCGCGCCGGCCCCGCTGGGCCTCTGCCGCCGGGCTCGTCCCCTCTCCGGGCCAGAGTGTCCCTCGTGCTGCCCGAGCTTGAAGGAGAAACTGGCGGTGGCGCCAGCTCCACCGCTCCCGGGACCCGGCGGACGCCCGGCGCGGAGCGGCCTCCTACCCCTCCCCGGCCACCGGGCAGCGCGAGGCCAAGGCCGCTCTACACCCCGGCCGCCCGCGGTCCTCCCCGGTGCCCCGCCCCCTCCCCGCGGTCCTTCCGGCCCCGCCCCCACCCTGCCCGCCGGCGCCCGCGCCCCCTCCCGGTCCCCCAGCCCCGCTTACCTGGCGTCTCGGTGGCGTCTCGGAGTCTGGCTCGGCCTTTGGGCCCCGCCCCTAGGTTCTCACCTCGCCCCTTCCCGCTCCCCGCTCCCCTCTCCCCCGCCCGTTCCTTTCCCCCTCCGGCCTGGCGCTGCGGATCCGTCCGGCCTCCGCGTCTCCAGCCGGAGAAGGGCCACGGGCTCAAGCTAAGGGCAGAGGCTGGGGCCGGGGAGAAGGGAGGTGCCTGAGCCCGCTTGGGTCCTGGAAGGCTTCTGGGAGGAGGCGGCGTTAAACCCCAAGTGTGGAGAGGCGTGAAGCTTGGGATGTGCGCAGGTGGAGAGCTGGCGTTTCGTCCCGAGTCTCGGGTCGGGCGGCTACACCCCAGTCCGCTGTCTGGCTCTCGGGTCTGGCCTCCTTTTCCGTTCTTCCCTCCCTGAAGGATGGGGCCCAGAGTTAAGATCGCCGGACCGTGTACCGCCTACTACCGCGTCTGAGTGGATCTGGGAAACTCACTTCACTTTTCTGAGATCAGCTCGCCCGTCTAGGGCACTGCCGCGATGTTCAGCCCACTTGGTCTGGGGCGCAGAGAGAGTCAAGTGACCCCACGCTCCATTCACAGTCGTGCTCCCACTGGTTCTCCGGGACAGCCGCGCGGCGCGCACTGGAGGGTGCCCACAGAGCCTCTCCCGCAGGCCGGCGTACGCATGCGCAACAGCCCTCCGCTAACACTGTTGCGCCCCTAACCCCGCAGGCACCATTAGTGCCGCCACCTGCCCCGCCAGGGTCCGAGCCCCCACTTTCCAAGGCACATAAATCCTCCGCCCTTTGCCCGGTCGCCAGCGGAGACCCAGCGTGTCCAAACGCCTGTGCCCCCACTCCCACCGTGGGCAATTGAGGCTCTAGTTCCAGGAATTCCGTATCCAGAAGTGGGCACAGACCCTGGCCCAAAGCCATAAGCTGCAGGGTCCTGCTCCGCCCACCGCACGGTGGTGGATGGCCCTTACGCTGGGGCTTTCCTTCAGCTGGGAGCTGATCAAGCACTTACCCGGAATTGCCTCAAAACATCCCCCACAATAACCTGGGGATGATGTCCCTATTTTATGAGGAAGACTGGAGTAGCAGTCCACTCCGGATTACACAGACCACGTGTAGGGGAAGACAGAGCTGTGTCCAGCTCTCCTTCCGGTGAACAGAGACTCGGGGCCAGGGATCGGGGCAAGACTGGGGGGCAAGAGCAGCCATCACCTAGGCTCCAGATCCTCCAGACCCTCCAGACCCTCTCCCTTAACCTTCCTCAAGCCTCCCCCTCTTTCAGCAGCACTTTCTTTCCCTATGTGGGTCCCCCACATGGGGGGTCTCAGAGGCAGTGCCTCTGTACCCCAGAGGGCCCGCACTGCAGAGTGCTTTCCTTAGAGTGTTCTGAGGCCCTCTAGGACGGCTGGGGTCTGAGGGCGAAGCCCAAGCCAGCAGAGACCTGTGTGTTTGGATTACTGGAGGGCAGCCTGGTCAGCTTGAGGCTGGGGATGATGGGGTGGGCGAAGTGAAGCTGCCCCACTGATTCGTGAGGATTCAAAGTGTTTCTGTAGATGGGGGCCGCTGAAAAATATTCCATTCTCGTGGGGGCGGGGGACAGCCTCTGAGCCACCTCCCAGCGAAGCCCCACGCCCCCAAAGGGACCCTTGCCAGTCTGTCTCACCTCCTGCTCACATTTTACGGATAAACCCCTTGTGGCCCCAAGAAAGGCGGAGACAGTCTCCTCAGAAGCCAGAAGCCAGCCACCTCCCTCCTCTCCCCTCTGCTCCTGAACCGAAGAGCGGTTTAGTCCAGCGCCAGGAGGCAGGAGAGGGGCCATTGTTCCCCCCTCATCCCCCCAGTGTGAAGAGGAAGGACCGGGAGGTCCCCCGCGGAACCTTGGCCCCCATCTGCTTGGCGCCCTGAGCTCCCCGATCTCCCACCCTCTTCCCGCGGACTTCCCAGGATCTCTTCTCGGAAAGTCTGATTCTCCTGCAGGGCCCGGCCCGGGAGCACCCAGGACTCGACCCCAGGACTCCCGCCCATCAGCCTGTGACGAGGGGGTGGAGTGTGTGTGTCCGTGCGTGACCGTGCGTGACCGTGCCCACCTCTCCCAGCCGCAGCTGGGAGGCCTGACCCTGCGGGCCAGAGGTGGGGAGCTCAGGGTGCAGCCCCGCGGAGCCTCCTGCGTCCTGCCGCCGCCGAGCGAGGAGGCTGCCCTGGGCGGGAGCCGGACCTGTCCGTCCTGCCCAGGCCTCGGCCCCCTCCCGGGCTCACGGGGGCTCCGGTGAGGGCGCAGGGAGGGCCCGGGGCGCCCCGCAGCTGCACGGCCCGGTTCGCTCTGCCAAGGTTGGCCCGGCCCCGGCTCGCCCCGGCTCTGCTTCCCCGCATCCCTGCGTCTCCCGGGCTCTCAGCTCGGCTTCCCGCCCCCCTTCCCGGAGCCGCTGTCGGGGCTCCAGCTCCGCGCGGAACCGCGGCGTCAGCACATCCGGGCCCCGCTCACTGGGGTTCGAGTTTGTGTCTTAAATCGCGCGACTCCATTTCCCCCCAGTGGGCGGGGCGCTCGGCCCCGCGGCCCCCACCTCCACCCCCGAGACCCCGAGGCCGGCATTGATCCCGCGTCTGTGCGCAGCGCATTAGCCCTAATGGTTTCGCTGATGATTCAACTTCTTTTTCGTTAAAAGCCGCCCCCGATCCTCACCGTACCTCCGCCCGCTCCTCTCCGGGCCTTGCCGCCCCGGCGCGCCCGCAGCCCCGCTCTTTTGGGACCCGCGGGCGGGTCGCGACGCGGCTCCGGGGACCCGCGGGGCAGCAGCGCTGCGGGTGTAGAAGCCACTGGCGGAGCGCTCTCGGGGAGGAGGGCGAGGCTCGCTCGGGGGAGGGGCTGCGGCCGTGTGGGCCCCCCGTGGGGACCTGGGCTCCCCTGCGCGGAAAATGCAGAACCGGGACGGAGCCGTGCGAAGTCAGGCCGCCGATCCTCCAGGGCGGACGCGGCAGAAGCGCGGGCAATCCGGAAGCTGCTGGAGCCCGGCGGCCTCGCGGAAGGGGTGCTGGCGGCGCGGGGACCCGGGTCCCCGCGAGGAGGCCGCGGCCCGGGGACCCGCTCCAGGGCGGAGGCCGCGCGAGCGCAGAGCACCCCCGGGAAGCCGCGGGCAGCCGGGTCCGCCTCCGTCCCTGCGCCCGCTGCGCGGCCTCCTCCCGGGGAAGGGTCCCTTCGGGTTCGCAGGGAAACGCAATTCGTTGTAGAAAATTCAGGAAATACAAGAAAGAGAGAAAAAAAAATGAGGCACCACAAATCCGACTACCCGAATAACCAGAGTTTTCCCTAATTTGGTTTTTCCCCATTATTTATTTTTTTTAGAATGGGCAGTGCAGGGGCTTGACGCAAAAGTCCAACGTTTAACCACGTATTCGTGGGAGGACTCCCTCCGCTCCTTAAAACTGGAGATACACTTCCTTATCGAGAAAAGCGCACATCTTAGAGTACAATACGATGATTTTAACAAATGTACACACCCGTGTAGCCACCACCTGAATCCGTTTTTTTTTAAGAGAAGAAAATGTCCAATAAGTGTCTAGAGGATTTAAATTGAGAGATCCAGTGTACCTTTCCCCTCCTCCCCTCCCTCCTTCTTACTGTTACTCTTAAAAATTACCAACATCATGCAAGCACACGATTTAAAATGTCCTCTGCTTCCAAGAAAGGAATAAAAAGGTAGAGCCAGAAACGATTCCCGCCCCCCCCCCCCAGCCCGCATCAGCGGGGACATGGCTGTCCTCCTGGCCAGCAGCTCTGTCTGCTCCCACCTGCCCTTACTGTTACAGAGCCTGCTTATGCTGTCTCTTGATTTCCTTTTTTATGTTTCGTTTTGTTTTTCAAGGATTCCATCAAGCGCCTGGTCTGTCCGGAGGAGGGAAGTTCCCTTGCTCCCAAGTCCTGGTTACACCATCCATCACTCACTGTCCTTCGGTCCCCCTCCTCAAAATGCTGTCCTCTGGCACTGGGTGCTAAGCTGGGGACCCGAGTTCACAGGGCTGCCATCCCATAAACCTCCTTCCCGGCCAGGGGTGAGCTGGGATCGCATTCTCTGCCCCCCACCCCCCCACACACTAATTTCCCCACTTTGTTTTCTCTGTACCTGCCATTCATCTGTCCCCAAACCCCCTGCCAGAGTGCTGGGGGGAGTGGGGGGTGGGTGTAAACACTCACAGACCCTGTGCCCTCTGGTGGGGGGTGGGGAGGGTGGCGCCCGGGCTGGTGCTTCCAGCAAGACCCTCCTGGTTCCAGCTCTGCCTGGATACCACTGTCAGAGGCCACCGCTTCCTCCACAACCGGACTCATGCCGGCCTCCCACATTCTCTGAGCCCTTCCACCCCTCCAGGAGCCTTCCTCTGTGACTTCTGGGACTGCGTCCACATGGGTTCACACCCTGTGGGCAGGGAACGCCTCAGGTACAGACTCTGAATTTCAAAGGGTCCTGCAGGACTGTGGCCCCTGGCTGGGACTGAGGAGTTCCTGAGGGTAATCCTGGGGGTGAATTCTCTGGGATCCTGGGAAATCTCTTTTAAGGAGAGGACCGGGGGGGGGGGGGGGGGGGGGGGGACTCGGTGCCAGCTAAAGAAAACATTTTTTTTTATCTGCACTAGGACTCCTTCAACTGGGGGCTCGCTGTGCAGTTAGCCTGCCTGGACCCCCACCTCACCCTGCCCCCTGTCAGCTAAGTGACACCTTCCCCACACCCCAATAGCCCCCCCCCCGGGTCTTCCCATTGCTTGGTCTCTGTGGTCGCTGCTGTTTCTCATCTGACTCCTTTCTGAGGAGCTCTCCGGGGGCAGGAATCAGCTCTGCCATCCTTGTGAGCTGCTCAGAGGCGGCCCCTGATGGGTGCTTCATTATCAGTGGTCCCATAATTATTATAGTGAGTAAGACTGTGGTTTAATCCCACACCAACCACGTGCTGTGGACCAGGCCCTGCATAGCCAGTTACCTGGGGGGCTGAATCCAAGTCTGTGAAGCACATCTCAAAATACTGGTTCTTCAGGTAGCCATGAGCCCAAGGAGCCTGGCCAACCCATCTCTGCTGAATGTCTGAGCAAAGGGGTTTCCGCGTGGCCAGGAAAGCTGGGGTTGCGGCGTGACCACCCGCACGTCTACAGTGACTCCTGGTCCCGCACAGGTGTGTTCTCTGCAGAGTGAAGCCACCAGGAAAAAAAAAAAAAAAAGGAAATCCAGGGTTTCTCACCTGCTGGATTAGCATTGTTTGTCGAAATTGGTTTTTAGGTTTCTGTATTTGCAGATATATTTCAGGGGGTAAAATGCATTTCTTGTGGTGATTATATCTACAAGGAGAGTTTGCAGGTCGCTGGCTCATGCTGAAATCAGTTTTATTACCTTATATTCTAGATTTTTTACCTTGGTGGGAGAAGGAATATATCTTTTTCTTCACATTGTTCTTGGGTATCGTATTAGGGTTCTCCAGAGAAACAGAAGCGGTTATGTATATATATATATAGAAAGAGAGAGAGAGCCAGTCAGGGAGAGGGAAGACTTATTTCTAGAAAGTGGCTCACGTGCTCTGGGGGGGCCAGCAAGTCCCAAATCTGTTGGGCAGGCTGGCAGGCGGGCACTCGGGTGGGGTTTGTATGGGGCAATCTCCAGGAGAATTCCTTCTACTCCTGCAAAGCTCAGCCTTTGCATAGAAGGCCTTCCATGGTTGGGCAAAGCCCAGCCCCATTATGGGGGTCATCTGCTTTGGCTCAAGTCTACTGATTTAAATGTTAATGCCATCTAAAAAACCCCTTCCCGGGACATCTAGACCAGGCCGAGTTCAGGCAAACAACCAGCCGAGCTGACACATAACGTTAACCATCTCAGGTACTCAGGCCTGCATGTGGATTTGAACTTCTTCCCTCCACATGGAAAAACAAAAGGACATCCTGCCCTGGGGTTTCCACGGGCATTGTAGTTGTGGGACATGAATTCGAGGGGCCTCTGTGAGCCTCGGGCTCTCCCACCCACTCAGGGCTCCCCAGGTGCAGGCCCCATTTGGGCGCTGGCCCCCGGGGCCCGGGACAAACTCCGCCAAAGCTGGGTCAGCGCTGGAGAGGCGGTGGTCCGGGGTGGTGGGCTGTGGCTCCCACATTGTCCAGGTGGTGGCAGTGGAGGGGGCAGGAGGGACCAGAAGACTGGCTCGTAGCACACACCTGTGTTCATCTCTGGGACATTAAAGATGTAAATGCAAAACAAAAAAGCATGCAAAGAGTGAACAAACTCTTCATTTTTCCCCTGGTCCCAGGCAAGGGGAAGCACATGGGCTCTCCCTCCCCCTCTGCCTTCAGCAGGTGGGCCCTCTGAGCTTCTCCGGCCCCACACCTAGAGGCCACATTTCCCAGCTTCTCCTGACAGGAGGAGACTGGCCATGTGCAGCTCCAGATCTTTCTGGAAGTTGGCGGTCTTCAGTGTTCTTGTCTCCCCTTCCTGGCTGCCTGAGATGGGGCTGCGACGGTCAGGCGAGGACATGCCCCTTACAGCGGAGCGGAGCCCCAGACAGAGGGAGCTGGGTCTGGTCAGAGTCGCCCCACCCCTGCACCATTCACCAGCTTGTGTTTTCCCGAGAGAGATGAAAACCGTCTGTGTTATGGAAGCCACTGTGACTTGGTTTCTATTCAGGAAACTGAGTCAATATCCTTCCTAACACAAGAGGCCTTTCTAAGCTGGGCCCGTTAGCACCGGAGTCTGGAGACTGCTGACAGAGCCCAGACCCCAGCACTGTGAAATGAGTCTGGAGATGGGCAGCCCAGGGCTCGAGTGGTGCTCCACAAAGACACCAGAGACCCAAGGCCTCCCGCCATCCCCAAACATGGGTTCCGTCCTCCAGGTGGCAAGATGGCTGCTGAAGCTCCAGTCTTCATATCTCTGCTCCATTCGGGAAGAAGGAGAAGGGCAAGAGGCAAAGGGGCCTCCTCCCAGGTTTTAAGGCTGTCCCAGAGGCCTCTTTCCCTGATTTCTGCCTTCGTTTCTTTGGCCACCCCTGACTTCCGGAGACAGTTTTGTTCCGAAGGTGGAGTGGGGGTGGGTACTAGGAGGCACGCAGGAGGCCGGGCAGACAAGGTCATGAGCTGTGGCCACGAATCCGCAACAAGACCAGGGCTTTTCAGAGACCTTCAGCGGGAACCCATCTCCGCAGTTCTCCCCCGACCACCGCCCAGCCGGCAGCTCCGCCAAGGTCAGCTAGTGGGCGGGGGGGGGGTGCAGTCCCGCACACCCAGGCCTGAAGCCTGGAGTGTGCCAAGAGGGGTACAGCTTCCTGCAAGGCAGCGTGGTCCCGGGCAGGGAGCCTGGCTGTGGTCAGACAGACCAGGGGGCCCTGGCGCTCCGGCTCCAGCTGTGTGGCTTTGGGCAAGGCCCTTGACCTCTCTGAGCTGCCACATTCTCCCTTAGCTCTTGCTGCACAAGAGTGGCTGAGAGCATCCCAGGTGCAAGTGTGGTCTAAGCACCTCCCTATCACGTGGGGCCTAGTGGTGACAGGGCACGCACCGGAGGTGCACAGCCGGCCTGGTCCCTGCTGCTGGGGGACCAAGCACACGGAGCCAAGGCTGGGACGTGGGGCCTGGGCTTCAGGGGGTTTGGGCCTCTCAGACCCCTCCTCTGAAGCCATGCTCCTGGGATGTCTGCCCGGCGGAGGGAGCCCATCCATAACTTTCACTACAAGTTGCCACTCAATTGGCTTAACCCGAGGCCCACTACCCAAAATAACACGAGTGATGGTCCAAGGAAGACAAGGTCGATACTGGTTCTGTTCTTGCGGGCCACGGCCCCTCAGAGTCAGGAGGGACGGGGCCCCAGGGGCAGCTCCCACAGCAGGTACCATACGCTCAGTGCCTGGCGGCAGGGGGGACACCAGGCCCGAGAACCAGCTTTATGTAAAGACCCCATGTGGCTCCAAGACCTTCAGGGACACTGGCTTCCTGTCTGTGCCACCTTGAGACCAGGTAGGGGCTCGAGGGCCTGCCCAACTTGGGGTCAAACCCACTGGGCTAGCCTTGGGGACTCCGCGGAGGAATGTGTAGGGAGAATTATCAGCCCAGGACACCAGTGGCATCCACTTCGCTGAGAAACGGGGAGTGCTCCTCGGACGTAGGCAGTGGGGTTTAGCCTCTGTTTTTCAATGGAGAAATGGAGGCCCAGAGAAGCCCAGAGACTTACCCAAGGGCACACAGCAGCCACCAGCCGAGAAGGCAGTGGGTCTCGGGAGTCCTCTTGCCCATCGAGGGGGTTTACCCCGAGGCCCACAGAGCCCTCAGTGATCCATGCAAGGGCCTCAGGAGGTCTCTGAACCGCCTGGACTGCACAAGCCCGTGTGCGTGTGCCTGTGCTGGAGAGGGTCCCGGACTGTGTCAGACAGTCGCAAGACACCCCCAAAGGTTAAGAACAGTGATAGCCCCCGGGCGTGGGGTGCTCCCTGTGCCTCCCTCCCAGCTGTCCCGCAGGGCTCTTCACCAGCACAGGAGTCCCTCTGTCCGGCCTCTGCGTGCTGCTGAGGGTCCCCCATGCCTGGATCGGGAAGCAGGGGCCCCACGCTTCCGTCCTGCGGGCAATGGGTGCCCGAGGCCACTTCCCACTGACTGGCGGGAGATCCAGCAGGCTTGACGAGGATGCGTGTGAACTGGAGGCAGCCGGGGATGGACGTGCGGGGAGACACCCACTGACTTCTGGGGGTGGAGGGGACCCTGGGACATCCTCTGGGAAAGGAAGCCTGTCTTTTGTTCTGCCATCTGGACCCAGACCCAGACACTCTCCAGACTCTGCCTGTCCGGCCACATTGTGAGGGGGGCACCCAGGCTCGGGTCAGACACACGCGATCTGGGTTCCCCGCGCAGTGAGGCTGTCCCCTTGGCAGGTGGCTGAGCTGTTGTTGTGTTTGCAAATGGAAAGGTCACCCAGACTTCCAGAGGTCCACAGAGTGCCTTTTGCACGTAGGATCCAGAGATGGGCTTGAGGGGTCCCAGATTTGCTGAGGAGGCGGATGAGCCCAGAGGCTGCAGCCCCTTCACGGGGCACGATGCACCTTCCTGAGGCGTCCACTGTGTGCAGGTGCTGTGCTGGGCACCAGGGCTCCCGAAGACCGTGGCGCCTCAGTCCCTGGTCTGGGAACCTCAGTCTAGCAGGGGAGGCTCGGACGAAGGGACACAGATAACGGAACAAGGCTGTTGAGCATGGCGACGGGCTTAGACGCTGGGTAAGAGGTAGCACCAACACTGAGGGTGAGTGGGAATTACTCAGGCTGGGGGCAGTGGCTGCGGGAATGTTCCAGACAGAGGGCAGGGTTTGACCAAAGGTGCAGAGTGACCAGGGGTGCGGTGGAGGTGGCTGAGGGTGAGTTCGGGGTGCTGTTGGGTGTTGCTGGAGATTGCGGGTCCTGGAATGCAGGGGACTGGCTGGAGGGTAGGGGCCAGGCCTGCAGGAAAGCACAGCTTTGACCCCTGGCCAGGAACCTGGACTTCCTCCTGAGGGCCACAGTCTGGGGAGGGGGCAGCGCAGCGTTTTAATCGCTCCAGCCTCAGAGGGGCCGTGCTGGATGTCAGCTGGGCCAGCTGGATGCAGAACCAAGGCCAGGAAGTAGAAATGCTTCCAAAGTTGGGAAGGTGTCGAAGGGCAGAGCGGAGCACCCCAGAGGAGGTGTCCGGGACTCCCCATGTCATGTGGGGGCTCCCGCGGGCAGAAAGCAGGTACGGACTCAGAAGTGAAGTCCCGGGGCCCAGTCCTTGGGGTTGCATATTCAGCTGATTTGGGGGCTTTCTCTGAAACCCCTCCTGCCTCCTGACAACAGCAGCAGGTGCCCTCAGTGACTGTATCCCTCCTCAGACGGGGTGGGCAACTCTGCCAGCACCCAGCCAGCACCCAGTCTGTACTCATTCACGCACACAGTCATTCAACAAACTCTTACTATACACCCATTTGGTGCCAGACCCACTAGGGGGGAATCTTCCAAGTGTTGGCTTTGGAATGTGGGGGGCCTGGAGCCGTGGAGCCGTGGGCCAAGGAGGCCCAGAGAGACCAGAGCCCCAAGATTTGGGCTATGCCTTTTATCATGCACCTGTGTGTGTCCCCCTCATTGGGCCCAAGTGACAGAACGCAAGGGCTGAGGACCCCCGTCGGGTGCATGGAGCTGCGGGCAGGGTTAGGTGAGAAGTCGCAGACCACACAAAGTGACTATAGCTGGGTCCGCACTGACACAGCCTCCGGGGAAGGGACTGTTTACCCTCACGTCCTGTGTAGAAGTCCTCCCTTTCACCTTGTCCCAGCCCGCAAGGGAAAGAGGTGTGGGGGGGGCTGGAGAGTGGGACAAAACCATCGGGGGGGAGGGGCTGAGACAGAAATGGGCCTGGGGAGAGCTGAGCTGAGGGCTCCTGGAGGACCAGGGCTCATAGCTGCTGTGCCAGTGTCCTGGGGTGGCCGGAACAGAGCATCCCGCACCAGGGCTGATGACAGCCGAATACAGCTGAAGTGTATTCGTGCAGGCTGGAGGCCGGAAGGCCAAAATCAAGGTAAGGGCAGGGCTCCAAAAGGCCTCAAAAGGCTCCTGGTTGTCGGGGGGGGGGGGGGTCCTTCCTTCCCTCTGCCAGCTTCTGGCATTTGCAGAATCCTTGGCTTGAATCACGTGGCCATCCTCCCATGTCTCCACATCCTTCTGTGCGTGTGTGTCTCTGGCCCGGATTTCCCCTTCTCATAAGGACACAGTCTTACTGGATCAAAGCTCACCCTAAGAACCTCATTTTACCTGATCACCTCTGTAAAGACCCTCTTTCCAAATAAGGTCACATTCTCACGTCCTGGGAGTTTGGACTCCCGTGTAGGAATTGGGGGGACGCAGTACAGCCCACAACAGCCCCCAGTGTGCTCATGGATGTGTCAGCCCTATGGCTCCAGCACAGTGATGCTTATCCCCATATCACAGGCGGGAAAATAGAGGTTCGATGTGCTGGGGAAAGCCCTAATGCTGTGTCCTGGCTGCCTTATCAGTGGCTTGGGGGTAATCTGACTGGGGTCAGATGTCACACTTGTGGGTGTCTTGCTTGCTTGGTTCTGTAGCCTGCAGACCTGAGTCCCTGTGGGGCAGATCTGAAATGCAGGGGGCATGGGGGCCTGGTCTAGGTTTGTCACAGAGCTCTTGGCCCCTCCAAGCATGTCTGGAGCAAGTGCCAAGTTTTGGACCCAGCTACATCTACACCGTGCTGTGTGACCCCAGGAAACTTACTTGCCCTCTCTGGGCCTGGACCTCCTCATTTGTAAAGCAAGGAAGTTGAATTAGGCCATTCCAAGGACTCACCCCCGGGGAATCAAAAACAATCATAAAATTTCCGCCAACTTTTTATTTCCATTTTATCGAAATATCATAGGCTTTAAGGCAATGCTGTCCGGTAGAAAACGCGATGAGAGCCGCATATGGGATTCAAATTTCCCAGTAGCTACATTAAAGAAGGAAAAGGAAACAGGTACAAATAATTCAATAATAACTTAATCCAGTGAGTCCAAGATTATTATCGTTTCCGCATTTGATCGATACAAACACACGGGACGTCTTACATTTTTGGTACTGTCTTTGAAATGCAGTGTCTCTTGCACTCCTGCCTCAGTTGGGATGTTTTCACGGGAAACACTTGGTCTGTGTTTGTGGATCACCGACCGTACCCTTGACAGAGCAGGTTCCCGGGCCCGGACTGTTCTAAACACACGGATGGCCGTACCGATGGCTCACTAACGTGTAGTCTTTGAGTTGAGTATCAGTTTGTAGATTTAAAATTCAGTTCCTCAGTTGTGCGGGGAGCTATGTCCGCTGTGTCAAGGCGGCTGGGCTTGGGGTGGGGGGCGGGGAGTCCCGGCTGCCCTCCTGGGACCTTGCTGTAAATCCTGGATTATAGACAGGGGCCTCTGATTCCTAGGTTGGATATGAGTCATCTGTATACGGTATGTAACAAGGAACGGGTAGAGCTGGGCAGGCCCCACAGTCCCTGTTCAAATTCAGGTGCTTCCAGCTCCTTGGTAGCCTCAATTTCCACTTTTGCAACCCGGGAGCCCTCCTCCTGACCAGCGCTGTCTTGCATTTGGCACCTGTGGCTGGTGCTCCTTTGGTCCCGCCCTGGCTCTCGAATTCGGAGCTGGGCGGGCGGTTCCAGTCTGCTGGCGGCATTCTGTTGGAGGGTGGATACAGGATACAGATGTGGCTTCACCTGGACAGCATTTCCGAAACCATATTTCCAGAGGCCTCTGGTTCATCATGACATAAATGGGTGATTCTCAAGTCATAGATCCTGTGGTCAGATATTCCCAGAGACACTGGGTCCAACGAAACTCAAAGCTCTTTTTTTTTTTTTAAGTAAACTCTACACCCAGCGTGTGGCTTGAACTCACAACCCCGAGATCAAGAGTAGTACATTCCACCGGCTGAGCCAGCCAGGCACCCCACAGCGTTTTCTTTCATTGCAGAACTTCTCAGAGCCTTTAATGGGGCCATTGCATTGTGATGAGATAGGGCAGGGAATCCCCATTTTGCTGGCACATTGAGAGCCCTGGGTCTGGTATTTTGGAGGTAGGGCCTAAGTCACACCATCCTGTGGCCCCCACGTCACTTTTGCACATAGCAGACCCCTGGTTGTACCCAGCCACTGGGCAGTGACCACTGCTCAGACCATGAGCTGAAGAGAAGAGCTGAAACCATGGTACGCTGAAACTCAGAGGTGCTTCCAATCAGAAGATCAGGGAGGACTGTTTGTAGGAGGTGACATCTGAACTAAGTCTGAAGGGTGAGCCTACAAGTAACAGGGGAACGGGTGCGGAAGGGATTTCTGGCCCCTGCAAGGGGACATCAAAGACTCAGAGGGAGCTCTGTGCATGGTCTGATGCCCGACGTGGGGCGTGGTGCGTGGACAGGGCAGTGTGAGAAGATGCATGGTACCTCAGTCCACACTTCACCCTGTGTGGATCAGTGCTGCCCAGAGGGGATCCCAGCACCCCTGCACTGCAGTTCATGAAACCCAGCTCCCAGCCCAGACCTCCTGCCTTAGTCCTAGGGTGGGAACCTGTGTGTTGATGAACCCCCGGGGGGCTCCGAGGCCCCTGCCATTTGAGAACCACTTCTGTGAGCCAGGCTCCAGTGCTGAGCCCCTGGTGCAGGTCAGTGGAGGATTGAAGGTCAGCTAACACCCCGTGTGGCCACAACCAGTGCCTGTAGTATCTGATCCCCCCGAAGGCCCAGAGAGGCTGGACCTCTCAGGTGTGGTCAGGGCAAGCAGGTGACTGGTCCGGGCCGGTGCAGAGTGGACAGAAGCAAGCAGCAAAAGTCCCTGGACCGTGCACTAGTCTCTTTCCTCTCGTTGGAGGTGAGGAAGCTGCAAGTATGGGATGTTGCAGCCACGACGTGGTGGAGCCTCCATCAGCCCGGCTCCCAGGGTGACTGTGTTGAGTGCATCCCTACAGGAGAAGTGCGCCGTGAGCCAGAAATAAACCTCCATTGTGTTGACCCACCTGAGATTTTGTTTGTTATCCCATGTAACTTAGCCTGTTTTGATGAATACACATCAATCCATTCAAATGCGGAGAGCCTGCTCCAGTGAGTACATTTAAAAATGTGTGTGAGGGGCGCCTGCGTGGCTCAGTCTTCAAGCTTCTGCCTTCGGCTCAGGTCTTGATCCCAGGGTCCTGGGATCGAGCCCCGCGTCGGGCTCCCAGCTCAGCGGGGAGCCTGCTTCTCTCTCTCCCTGTCTCTCTCTCTGTCTAATAAAGATATAAAATCTTTAAAAAAATAAAATAAAAATGTGTGTGAACACTCATTCTGAGCAATTAAAAAAAGGCTCCCATTCCCCTCCCTCCGTTCCTCTCTCTCCTTTCCTCTCTCCCTTCCTCCAGAGTGGCAGCTAGCCTATAGAGCACCCTTGTGAAAATTACTAAAAGGTTTGCTCTCTGGACAGATGCAGTTCTGGGCTGCTCGGCTTGGTGAGCAGTGAGCAGAGATTAAGCTGGATTTTAGCTTTGGCCGGCTCCCTTGGCCAGGCACTTTTGAGCAATGCACAACCTGTGCAACAGTACAGGGATGCTCAACCATTCATCTATCCCTTAACTGAGTGCTGACTGAGCATCAGGCCTTGGGCTGGGCTCCGAAGATGCAGAGAGAGTAGGATGCTATGTATGTCCTCAAGGAGCTCACACTGGATGAAGTCAACCGAGTGTAGAATGACTCTTGTGTGGGCAGTGAAGGGAGGCTCTGACCAGAAGGGGCACGGGTGCTGTGGGGGCAGTGAGGAAAGCTCTTGACGGCGGGGGTGGGGTGGGGCAGATGACATGGGAGAAGCATAGGTTTGATGAGGTGAGAGGGAAAGGAAGGCTGCTCTGTTTTGGATGTGGGTGGGACCCCTGGAGGATAGATGGAAGGGGTGACATGGGGCTGGGGGGAGAAGAACCTAGAACTTTCTGAATGCTTTTCTCATGCAAAGCATGAGAAATCCATGCTAAGCAGGATTTGCTGCTGCCTGGGGAATGGTCCTTAGGATTCTGGTTGGGGCCACAGAAGGACATTCCTCCGCACTTCCCTCCCCGTCTGCTCTGCCCATCCGTCCGTCCCGGGGAATCAGAACTCTGGAAGGAAACGCTGCCTCAAATGCCCGTTGCAGGACCCTTGGGCAGCGGGGAGCGAGCCAGCCTGGGGTTCAAGGGTAAGGAGGCCCTTCAGCAGCACAGAATCCCGTTGACCCCTCATTTCCCATTTGGGACTATCTCCTGGGGGATTCCTTCTTAAAATAACAGCTTTATTGAGGTACGATTCACATATCCTAAAACCCTTCCATTTTAAAGAGTACAATTCAGTGGTTTTTACTGTTTTCAGACTTAATGCAGCTCTCACCGCTGTCTAATCTTAGAGCACGTTCATCATCCCTGATAGAGACCCTGCACTCATCAGCAGCCCTCTCCACCACCCTGGAAGCCGCTAATCTGTGTCTGTCTCTATGGGTTTGCAAATTCTGGACATTTCCTGTCGACGGAATCATGGGATTCTGTCGTTTCGTGTCTGGGTTCTCTCATTCAGCTTGAGCTCAGGGTTCATCCGCCTACGGCGAAGCGTGTGTCAGTAGGTCATTCCTTTTTATGGCCAAATAATAGTTTGTCATACAGGTAGGTGCACCATGGTGCTTGTCCATTCACCATTTGTGGACGTAAGGGTTGTTTCCACTTTTTGGCTATTGTGAATCATGCTGCTATGAACCCTCATGTACAAGCTTTTGTGTGGACTGATGTTTTAGTTCTCTTCGGTAGGTACCCTGGGCGTTGGATTGCTGTGTCATATGGCAATTCCCTGCCTTTGAGGAACTGTCTGACTGTTTTCCAAAATAGTTGCACCATTTTACTTAAAACAGGGTGTGAGGGTTCTTGTTCCTCCATATCCTCAACAACACTTGTTACTATTTGCCTTATTGGTTTTAGTAATCTCTACCCCCATCATGGGGCTCGAACTCATGACCCTGAGATCAAGAGTTGCACGATCCACGGACTGAGGCTTCCCGCGCCCCCATGATTTGTCTTTTTCATTCTTATTACCTAGTGGGTATGAAATGGTATCTTGTGGTTTTGACTTGCGTCTCCCTGATGACTAATGATGTTGAGCATCTTTTCATGTGTTTGTCAGCCATTCGTGTGTCTTCTTTGGAAAAATGTCTATTTAAATCCTTTGACTATGTTTTAATTGGGTTATTTGTCTTTTTATTCTCGAATTATAAGAGTTCCTTATATGTTCTGGATACAGGTCTCTTGGCATACACGTATTTTGAAAATATTTTCTCCCATTCTTTGTGCTGTTTTTGTAATTTGATGAGGGAGTCCTTTGAGGCAAAAGCTTTAAATTTTGTTGAACTTATTGGGGAGATTCTTATATCTAAGCTAATAAAGTATAATGGCAACTACTATAGGCGACAGTAATGTATGTATTGATTCACTGAAGCCTCACACCAGCCCACGAGGTCAGGACTGTTCTTGTCTCCAGGTTACAGTTGGGGAAATAGAGGCACAGCGAGAACAAGAAAGAGGTTCAAAGTCACACGGCTAGTACACGCAGAGGCAGGATTTAAACCCGGCAGCCGGGTCTAGAGCAGAGGCTTTTAACCACTGCACGGTGGGCGCTCTGCGCTCTAGCCTTTACCATGGGGGTGAGAGAGGTCATCATCATCATCATGCTCACTATCATCATCATCCTCACCATCCCTATCTTCATCTCCCTCATCATCATCACCCCATCTCCACCATCATCCTCAACCCTCATCACTGCCTCCTTCAGCACCATCACCATTATCATCATCACCATCACCATCATAATCATCACATCACCATCATTACCATCACTACCATCATCACCACCACCACCATCATCATCATCACCACCACCACCACCATCATCACCATCACTACCATCACTGTTATAATCATCACCATCATCACCATCATCATCACCACCATCACCATTATAATCATCACCATCATCATCACCATCATCATCACCATCACCACCATCACCGTTATAATCATCACCATCATCACCATCATCATCATCACCATCACCATCACCATCATCACCACCATCGTCACCACCACACCATCATCATTCGTCACCACCACCACCATCACCACCACCACCATCACCACCATCATCACCATCACCACCATCACCATCACCATCACCACCATCATCACCACCATCACCATCACGACCACCATCACCATCACCGCCATCACCATCATCATCATTGTTATCATTGTCATGGCCCCTGGACAATCTACTGAACTCCTCACTTGGAGCCAGGATTGGAGCCTCATTCATTAATCTCTACTGTGTGCAAGTGTCCTGAGGCTGGGAGAGGTGTGGTCACTTTGTGTACCCATAGCACCCCTAGAACCTTGTCTCTGGCTGGATTCTGACCGTTGCTCTGAGTCCAGTCCTCTCACCTGTCGTGTAGAGGTGAACAGAAGACCAGGTGTCAGAGCAAAGGTGGTGGGGTGACTGGAGTCAAGTCCTGGCCAAAGCTGAGAGCTGGCTGAATGGTCCTCAGACTGTGGCCCCTAGGAAGAGATGCCGGGAGAGAGAGGGAAGTTGGCAGCTGGGCTCCCAGGCGTGAAGCCATCCTGGATGAGGGCAAGGGCTGGGGAGGACCGTGGCCGGCCCTATCAATTAGTGCAATTAGGCGTCAGGGTGGAGGCCCTGTTGCTAATTGCCTGGTGGCCAGTGGAGGTGCTCAGTGATGGATTAGAAGGCTGCTACAGCCACTACCGGGGTGGCCTTCACCTCCCAGGGTCAAGGCCAAGTTCTCCAAGGATGCCTCTTCTCCCCAGGGCTGCCCAGTATCCGTAGCTGTGTGCTGCCCCTCCCCCTCGCCCCTGCCCACTCCCCGAGACTGAGAAATCTGGCTCTCGGCCCGCCTGGCCACGGCCCAGGGCAGGCAAAGGTCATGGTCACAAATGGCCTGAGATCCCTCAGCTGGGACCTGGGGAGATTTTCCCCCTGCCAAGACCCCTCTGCTCACCAGTGGGCTGAGCTCTGAGTATTTAAGGCTCGTCTCTCTAGGAAGCAGTAGGTCAGGCAGGATCCTCAGTAAAGACGTCCCTTCCCTGCACCTCTGTAGATGGAGGATTACCTGTTCACCTTGCACCTCTGCCAGGGAAAAGAGGGATTGTGTCCCGAGAGCTCCTTGAGCACGACCTGCTGCTCATAGTAGCTCGGCCGTTGGTGGGATCTGACCCACAGCTCCAGCTCACCCGCCGTGTCCTTGTGTCTTTGTCTGGACTTCACTCACCTAGCTGGCTCCCAGGGGAAGGCAGAGTGGGCTGGCATCTAGGGCTGGAAGCTGGGCCAGGCGTCGGACCTTCTCCTGAGGGCACAGAAGGGTTTGTGCTATGTAATAGTCCAGGTGGGGGCTGTGAAGAGGGGCTTGGATGGGAGGGGGAGAAGCCAGGTGGGAGGGGGCGTCCCAAGCCTGGCCTGGGGTTTGGGGACAGATGGGAAGAAGAGAGGTGTCTATATCTGAGGTGGGAGTACGGTTAGGCCCTGGGATTGGCTTGAAGGAGGGGAGCTTCCTCACTGACCCTCAAGTTAGAGCCACAGGACCCCTCCTCCAGGAAGCCTCCCAGCTCTGCCGTTGCTTGTCTCTGGGGCCTCATCACCTCACCTTCCCTGTCCCTGTCCCTGTCCCAGAGAGTCCAGTGGCCTATGTCACTGACCCTCCCCCCGGCACCAAGGGTATCAGGCCTCCCTCCCCCTCCCCTGGGCCCCAAGCAAGGCCAGACTCCTCCGTGCATGTCTCCTTGGGCACAGTGTGGCTCCCCGTGCAAACCTGGCCTGAGCAGAGCAGAGTGGGGCTGGTCGGTGTTCTAGTGTGCACACAGCTCAGCCTCAACCACCACTGGCCTCCTCATGCAGCAGCTCTGTGGCAGCTAATGCTGAGAATTTTAAAAAGTTTAATTAATAGAATTTACTTTCAAAGCAGTTTTATGTTTACAGGAAAACTGAGCAGAAAGTACAGAGAGCTCCCCTATGACTCTGCTCCCAGTCTTCCATAGTTTCTGGGATTGTCAACACCCTGCATTGGTGTGATACATTGATGAGCGGATGTTGATACATTGTTATTAACTAAGCTCCTTGTGTACATGCGGGGTCACACTCTGTGTCGCGCACGCATTCCGTGGGTTTGGACAAATGCGTCACGACAGGAGTCCACCCTCATGGTATCACAGAGTAGCTTCGCTGCCCTAAACACCCTGGTGCTCCACCTGTTCCTCCCTCCCCGACCCCAGCCCCCTGGCACCCACTGATCTCCTGGCTGTCCCCATTGTTCTGCCTTCTCCAGAATGTGCTGTAGAGGGACTCCCACAGCCTTTTCCGCCGCCTGGCTCCTTCCCCTTAGTCATGTACATCCAAGTTCCTCCAGGTCTCTTCACGGCTCGAGAGCTCGTTTCTGGTCAGTGCCGAATAATATTCCACCGTCTGGAGGGACCGCAGTTTATTTATCCATCACCTGCTAAGGACGTATTAGTTACTTCTGAGTTTGGGGAGTTATGAATAAAGATGCTGTTAACACCTGTGCTCAGGTTTTTGTGTGGATGTGAGTTTTCAGCTCCTGCGGGTAAATGCCAAGCAGCTTCATCGCTGCCTCAGATGGTAAATGGTCAGTTTTGGAAGAAACTGACAAACCGTCTTCTGCGATCCCACCACCGCGGACGGGCGCTCCCGAGGCTCCGCATCCTCTCCAGCCTGTGCTGGTGTCGGGGTCCCGGGTTTGGCCGCGCTCACAGGTGTGCCTCGTTTGAATTTGCATTTCCCCGTGACTGTGAATTTGAGCACCTTTCATAGGCTTATTTGCCACCTGTGTACCTTCTCTGGCGAGCTGTCTGCTTGGGTCTTTGGCCCATTTTCCGATTGGGCTGATAGTTTTCTGACGTTGACTTTTAAAGAATTCTTTGTATTCATTCTCTTAACGAGGTCTCTTGCGGAGAGAAGTTTGTGATTTTCATGTGGTCCGGTTTACCAGTTTCTTCTTTCACAGACAGAGCCTTTGATGCGCCAAAGTCGTTCTGCCCTGCGTTCCCTTCTAGGCGTTGTGGAGTTCTGATAGGATCCATTTCCAGTGCAATTTCATGAAAGTGTAAGGTCTGTGTCTTGATTCGGTTTCTGCAGGCGGAACGTCCACGCACAGGATTTGAGCAACCATGTCCTCCTGTCGGCTCCTTGGTGCAGCCTCTGCCAGAGCCCCTACGGAGCCAACTCAGGGTCCCGGTTCTGACCTGTGTTGACCTCACCGGGCAGGCGCTGCTCTGCGCACCCTGCCACACACAGCCAGAGTCCCTGGGAGGGGGTGCCGAGGCCAGAGAGGCCAGGTGGCTTGTCCCCAGTGGGCCCAGGTCAGACCCTGGGCCTCTCATTCTTGGTCAGGGCCCTGGAACCTCTCTCCAGACCTGGGTGGCCAGTGTTTGTGCCTCAGTGGGGGAAAGACTCGAGAACCCCTGGGCTGTGCCGAGGTCGGGCAGGACCCCTGCAGAGAGCGGGAGTGAGAGAGCTCTTGGGGGGGGGGGGTCTCGGTGGAGCAGTCAGGGAGGGCTCCCTGGAGGAGGTGAGACTTCAGCTCTGCCTTGGATTTGGAGCAAGGCTGCAACTAGTCCAGAGGATGGGAGGCAGGATGAGCCGTGTGGGGTCGACCTCAGCATCCTCCAGGCCCCTCACCCTCCCGCCACTGCCCCCGTCCTGCCAATTCCAGTGCCGACACCATCCTGCCACCTGTGTCCTCTCCCTGCAGTGGCCTCTGGTCCCTGCCTTCATCCTCTCCACCCTCCCTGGTGACTGCTGTCCTGGGACAGCACTTTGAGAAGCCAGACAGTAGCACCCAGTCCTGGGCTCTGGACTCTGCACATTCTGAAACGTTGCTTTCAAGGAAAGCTCTGACGTCTCTTTCTGGCTTCAGAATGAACTGGCTGTGTGACTTTGGGAAAGTCATTGCCCCTCTCTGGTTGGCAGTTTCTTTGATGGGACCATGGAGAGGCTTTGTTCAGTAAGAATTCTGCAGTCTGAAAGAGTTGTGACAGCTTCTGGTTCCTGAGCACCCTCATCCCACCAAACAATATTCACCACGCCTGCAGGTCTAAGAAGCACAGCGCCCTCTTTACCACGGAGGAAACTGGGGCTCAGAGGGTGCGGGCCCCCAACAGGAAACATCCCCCCCGCTCCTCAGCGGTGGAGGCCAGCTCAAAAGCCTGGTCTGCTTCCTGCGAAGCCCTCGGCTTTCTCTGGATCAAGCGGACTCGTGTGTTACTTCAGGGAATAAAATAAAACTTTCTCATAATGAGGGATGAAATGTGCAGAGGGCTTGGATTTCTAAATCCAGGGAATCATCATCACTTCGGCGCAGGCATCTGTGGTCTCTCCCAGTTTCCTCCGAAGCGGTTTTTGCAAGTTGATGAGAAAGCCCGGTGCTGTGTACTGCAAGGAGGTGAGTCTGGAAACAATGAAATCAACATTCTCATAATTAGCTCTTAAATTGTCCCCCGTATAGAAGCGCCCCGCAGCTCCTGCCCCATCGAGCCGCTTGAACATTCTTACTTACACAAATCTGAACAATTTTTGACAAGATTTTTGAGTTTTGTCAGATGTGAATTGTTAAGATTTAATTGAAAAAATGAACAGAACGCAACCACTATTTCAAAGGGAGTGACCCAGAACCAATTAGAATTTAGTAACAATTGACCATTCAGCACTGAAATCCATGTTGGGACAGTCAGATTAAAGCCACTTTAATTCCACGCCCCCACCCCCCTGCCCCCCGATCCCTGAACCCAAAATATCATTAGTGGGAGATTTCCCTGAATTTTCTTCCAATCGATTTCCCTGGTTTTGGAGGTGAAGTTCAGGGGGCGGGACTGTGCCGGGGAAGATGCTGGCCGGGTTATCTCCGGAGCTGAGATGATCCCCAATATAGGTTACCGTCTTGAAAAAACAGGTCAGGCCAAGCAACATTCCTCGTCAAATTGCTGTTGACAGCCCAAACAGGAGCCAGAGAAGGGCCACAAAAAGGGCCTTTCATCTGAAGACAACACAGGGAATAATTGGTCATTCTCTCCTTCTCAGCTGGGGGAAAATTCCCAAACAAAGCCAGGGTTTCCGAGGGCAACTTCTTAATCCTTTCTGGCAGATGCTCTCCGGGAAGTGTCAGCTGAGAAAGCGCGGCCGGTGTGGCGGGCACGGTGCCTGGCGCGTAGTAGGTGCTTAGTAAACACGCTGGGGGGGCGCCCGGTACGCAAGGGGATGACGTCGGGGGTCGGAGGCATGTGGCCCGCTGCTCTGCTGGCCGGACTGTGTGGGGTCACTGCTCTGGTCTGTGCTGTCTCTGCAGACAGTCAGTCCCACGTGAGCTCCCAACCTTTTCCCATTCTGTCCCGGGCTTTCTGGCTTCTTCTCTGACGCCCTCCTCATCTGGCTGGGGGTCCTGGTCACCTTCCCGGTCCAACCCCTGACGACCGCCTCCACTTACAGAGCCGGTGCCAGATGCGGTGCAGCTTTGTCTCATGACCCTCATGAGGCTCTGGAGGGGAACCAAGGCCCAGGAAGGCCCCGCAACAGGGCTGGCTGAGCGGGGCCCGGGGTCTGCTGGCCCCACGGCGTGTCCCCCCCAGCGTTCGTGATGCCTGCTGCCCTTTCTCCAGCACGGGGTCCTACAGCTTCTAGAAGCAGGGCCCCCGGCCCTGGCCCTCCTCTCTCTGCCCCCAGGGGGACTGGAAGAGTTGAGGCCCAGGACCCGGGGCCCAGAACCCAAGGCCTGTTCTGCCCCTGACTTTTGCAGGCTGAGAACAAGGCTGTCCCATCGCTGCCATGCTGGTGTCCCTGTTATTTGTAAGGCCACCCTGAGGAGATGTCCTGGGACCAGTGACATCCAAGCTCCTCTTCCCACCTCCATGACCACTTCTGTCCCCAAACTCTTGTTTGGATACATTTCGTTTCATTTCCAGACGTTGAGTGAGACCCCAGACTGCATTGTGAGGTATCAAAGAGAAACAGCCCCCAAGGTTTAGATTACGACGGTGTCCTCTTAGGGTATCTTATGCTATTGCATCTCAGACCCTCGGCATCTCGGCTGGGGTCCCCAGAAACCGAGACAAGCACTTAGTCCCAGGAAACAGGCGGGGAGGTGAAGAAGGGACAGGGTGTCGGTGAGTGCCCTGAGAGGGCAGGACACAGGGCAGGGCCCGCCCCGGAGGGTTTCTCCACTTCCCGCCGGGGTGGCGTGGGGGCTGCTCCTGTGGGGGGCGTGGATCCCTGGCACTTTGGGCTGCGCTTGGGCAGACTAAAGACCGACACCTCTCGGAGAGAGTCCCCGGGCGAGGGGATGTGGCCACGGGCAGGAGGCAGTCAGGGACACTGAGGCAGTGCCGCAGGGGGTGCTTTGGGTCTGCTGAGCGTGGGGACATGGGCCCAGTCCAGCCCCGGGCTGAGAGGAGGTGGCAGGAGTGGGTCTGTCGCCCTCGGCTGCATGGCTTGGGACGAATCACTATACCTCCCTGAGCATGGGTTTTCCCACCGGGGCTGTGGGTTAGCTGTGAGGCTGTCAGCAGCCCCGGTGGCCCAAGGGCCTCCTCCTAGAAGGGGGACGGGGCGCAGCTCCCACATGCAGCGTGCTGGCGCTGGACCAGGTTCAGAGCTGGCCGGGCCCTGGGCCCTGCCGAGGGGCAGCTCACAGACACCTCTGGCTGCCTTCAGGTTGTACCGAGATTGGGGGCCGGCGCATTGTGTCTGGGGACCCCCATGACGCGGAGGGAGGCCACGCCGGGAACCAGTCTTGTTCCCTAGGGGAGGGGACTTTGGAATCTGGGAGCACAGTGGCAGGGAAGAGGGGATGTGCACACACTGTGGGGTGGCCCGAGGCTGGTGCTGAGGACTGCAGGGCAGACACCTGTTCCAGATGGGGATGGTAGAAGCCTGCTGCTCTGTGAGGTAGTGAACTCCCCATTCCTGGAGGTGTGTGAGAGGCTGAGTGTTGGTGTTAAGTTTTGTCAGTCATGTGGGGGAACTGGGAGCCCTGGATGGTGGGGGTGGTAGATGGGGAGGGGTGGGGGGGTGACTTTTAAGGTCTTTTCCACCCCAGAGAGTCTAGAATTCCATTTGTCTGTGAGGGGCCAAGCACTACAAACGTGCTCTTCATTTGATGCATTGCATCCGTGACTGCTCGAGGCTCCCCAGATAGAGTCCAGCAGTCAGGCCTGGTCTGAATTAGTGGGGCTTTTGGGGGGAGATCCTGACTTCAGCCTGAATGATCCGCTGAGTGGTGACCTGGAGCCTCGATGGGAGAGAAGCTGCTAGCGGGCGGAGCCCCGGGCCTCAGACTGGATGAAAAGCAGAGGAGAGTCTGCCAGGCTGGGGTGGAGGGGGGGATGCCTGGGGGCCTGTACGAGTCCAGCCAGGCGGCCCCTCATTGTGGGGTGCCCTGGGCATGAATGCTACGGGACGAGCCCATGGGGTGAGGGGCCCTGAGAAAACCCGGCACGGCCATCTGCGTGCCTCATGCCTGGCTTTGGCCATGGCCTGGCTGAGCTCCTGGGGCCGGGGCTGGGAGGCCCCCTCGTGCCAGTTCCGAGGCCATCCCGAGCCTCCCAGGCTTTTCTGTGCGGTGCCGAGGCTCCCGGGTCTCCCACCAGCTCTGGGGGGATGGTGTCTGGGACCAGGGACTGGAACCCAGCCTCGGCTCTCTTGCCGCTCTTCCCGGCTTGCACAGGCCCAGGGCCGCAAGGTGCTGTAAACTCCCAAGCCCCTTAGTGCCCCTTTTCAGACAGACAGGTGACCCAAGTGAGGCATGGGGTGCCAGGCCCCAGGGACCCTGAGGTGAGCCAGACCGACGTGGTCCCCGTTTCCGGTGGCGAGCAGAGGACGGCCTCACTCCTTTGTTCACCCAGCAGACGGGGCACCTCCTCCAGGTGGGGCTCCGAGTCAGGCTCGGGACACAACCCGGGCCCCACAACCGATGAGTAATGATAAAGCCCCACAGTCGGTGGGGTGCCAGGTCCTGGCCTGATTCCTGCCTCACCTGCAAAATGCACACATGCCGCGTCTCCTGCATCAGCGGTGACAGCAGGAGGTGCAAATGACATGCGCCGTTTTGTCCGGCTCACTTTGGAATACCTAACAATAGACAGTGAACATCTTTACAGATCGCTACGAGTCCGTGTGAGGGATTTTGGCCAGGTTGTTGGCTGGTGTTTAAGGCCCTCCCGTGCCCAGTGCTGGGTCACAAGCTGCACATGCAGAGGTGCCCTCGTGCACTTGTCCTGGAGGGGCCCAGAGGGCGGGGACACCGGGCCTGAGGGCCAACCCTTCCAAGCTCCCTCCGGGCCACCAAGCCTCCCTCCCCCTATTTACAGAATTCAGATGAAGGAGCCCGACACGTGTATCTGTAGACAGACCGTGTGTCCCGGCTAGAGCCCGGCAGAGAGGCCCAGGGTGGCCCGGCACTTGCAGACACCTGCTCAGGCAAAGCACTAGATTCAGGCCTCTCGGGCTCCAATTTGGCCTCTGCCATGTGCTTGCCGAGGGGCCTGCACACCAGTAATTAAGCCCCCTGGGCCTCAGTTTACCCATCTGTACAGAGGAAATAAGAGCTTTGTCTTAAAAAGAAGAGCTTTAGAAGATCTGTTTAGAAGATTTGCCCCATGGGGTTTTCAAGAGGATTAAATGAATTGATTGTGCATCTAGAAGAATACCCATCACGATTATTTACTGAGTTTAATTTAGGTCAAGGAAGCCGAGCGGGACAGAAGCAGTGCTTGGCACCCAGGTCTTCTGGCTTCCAGACTCTGGGCTGGGCCCTGGGGAGCCGCACGCTGGGGCCCATTTCCAGGGCAGGCAAATCAGTGGATTCTGCCTTCCGCGAGGATCCAGCTCGCCTGTCTCCTTGGGGTTGGCGGGGAGCGGGAGGAGAAGAAAGGCTTGAAACTGTATCCTCCATCAGCTTGGGGTCAGGGGATCAGACCCTCACGTTTTCTCCACCGTCAAAACCCCCGTAGGATTTTGTTGAAGTTCAGTTTCACATCATGTGGCTGAACATTTGGAACTTTTTAAACGGAAATTGTAGAAAAAATGAAAAGTATTTTCGTCTCGGAACACAATACCTTCCTGGCAGGGAGCCACGGGGGAAAGCTCCATGCTGGAGAAGAAAGTGGTCATAATTGTCAATCTGGATTAATCCGGGCGTTCTTCCGTTTAACCTCGTGTCGGGCTGAGCGGGCTAATCAGGGCGCAGAAGACACTGTCTTTTGTAACTGTACTGAGGCTTTGGGCTTACACATCAGCTAATTTTCCGATCACATTTCCTTAATTATAAGCTCGGTTTAATGGAGCCCCAGACAAAACAGAACCATAAGGAAACTGTGAGTGGCCCGGGTGGAGTGTGCCAAGGATTTGTGGTGGAAATGCCAGGGCTTATCATCAGTGGCTTAGCGGGTGAGAGGTCTCCACGCAGCCCGGGGAAGAGCTCAGTTAGCAGCCGGGGAGGGATGGGGCTGGGGCAGCACCGTGCCTTGGGCAACCCTGGCTCGGTAATTCCTGGACTCTCTGTAAGGGAGGCGGCCGGCATCCCCTGTAGCACAGACCCCACAAACCAGGAACGCAGACAGAATGGAGCTGCGTCTTCCGGAAGGAGTGGCTTCGGTCCAGCCTGCCTTGGCCCGCACCTGCAGGGCGGGTGATGCCCTCGGTCCCTGCTTTCTGGGCTGGGGTGACAGGAGGGGTTGCGCGGAGCTGGTGGAAACCCCTCCTTGATGACAGCCCCACTCCAATCCAGGCCTCCCCCACCCAATTTTCTCTTCTTGTACCCTTTCTTTCCCCCAGATTCTCACCTTCCTGGCCACCAGCCTTCTCGTTGTAGACCTGGGGCCGGACCCCATCCTCCCCGTGTGGCTGCCAGGCCCGTGGCCTGCTCCTGGGCCCTTGCAGGCTCTGGCCCACCAGAGGGCCAGAAACAGGCAGAGGGAAGGACCCTATGGTGGCCGGTCAGGGGAGGTGGACACCCTATATTTACACCAGAGGCAGAGGATTGAGTACTGGGTTGGGGATCAGCCCTGAGGGGCTGACAGTCTTGCTGTGTGACCCAGTGCCTCACCTGTGATGGAAGAGATCAGATGAGGGGAGCCCTGCGGTCCTGCACCTTGCTCAACCTCTCCACAAGCTGGGAGCCATGCTCCATCCAGACTGCGGTAGCCTCCAGCACAGCTGTCATGTCATGTGGGGCTCAGAGCTGCTTTGGGAAGCTCTGTGGGGCCCAGGGCAAGAGGGGCCGTACTTGGCATCCTCCAGTCTGCAAGCACTCCCTTCCCTGGCTGAGGCCAACGGCGCCGGCTGCAGTGCCCGATGTATGTGAAGGTTGTCAGAACCAAGCGGGCCTGGGGGTGACCCCTTCATTGCACTGACTTGCCAGCGGGCCCTTGTTAGCAGAAGCCTCTAGTCCACCCCCACCTCCCCCTCCTACACTGCATTCCAGGCACTGGGCCATGAAAACGGACTGGGCATCAGCCCTGCACTCAGAGCGAACCGGGGCTGGTGGTCAACCAGCTGCAGCACAAAGACTTGGTGTGTCCAGGAGGCTTCCTGGAGGTGGTGTTGCTGTAGACCTTCTAAAGTTTAATAAGAATTTGCTATATGGACAAAGTCCTGGGAGTGGTGGAAACAGAGCAGGAATATCAAGCTGGTGTGGCCCTGGGGGACCTCGGGGCAGGGAATGTGGCCAGAGGTGTGTCTGGGGAGGTCTGCCTGGACCTTGAATCCCTGAATCCCTGGTTCAGAAAGGCGACTTTATCCAGAAGGCAATGGACATTTATGCCAGATTTTGTGCGGCGGAGGAAGCCAAGTGAATGCTGGTTGGGATGCTCGCTGGCAGCAGGTGGAGGGATGCCTGGGGGCGAGTCCAGAACAGGTGACCAGTGAGGAGGTCTGCAAGGATCTAGGGCACTGCGATGGCAAGGTCACGGGGGGCATGGGCGTGGAGGAGTGGGCAGCCAGGAGAGGTGCTTCTGGGGCACTGGAGGCCTGTTGGGTGGGCAGCAAGGGCGACCTCCGTTTTCCTGGTCTGGGTGACCCGATGAATTCAGCATGGAGGCTGCAGGAACAAGTTAAAGGGACTGTCAGAAATGCTCCAGGTCCTGAAACAGAGGGCTGAGACCCCTGCAGAGTTCTACAAAGATGAGAATGCACATTGCTCATGTCCTCCCTGGTGCATAAGCCATTTGGCTGCTTCTGGAAACCCTTCAGATGTTTGCAGCCAAAGCCCCTGCACCCCAGGGCCCCCAGTGTCCCTGCACCCCACCAGCACCCCTCACCAGTCTAGGGAGGGCTCTGCAGAATGGGGGCCGGATCTGCATCACCCCCCATGCCCAGCAGTGCTGCTGAAGGGAATGATTAATGAACACCTCTGCCCTCAAAGCTCTCTGGGTGAACACAGTGGCACTCAATCTCTGCAAACCAACTGGCCAGAACAAGAAAGGTGGACTCTTGATGTTTCCTTCTCATCTTGGCTTCCAAGCTCTGATTTCCAAACCAGCGGCCACCAGCATTCTGTGCCCAGCCCAGGTGCTGGCTGGCACCCACTGTCTCCATTCTCTCCCTACGGGCACTCCCCGGTGTCAGGTGCCAGATGCTCAGAGTGGGTGAGCGGGAAGGAGGCAGCCCGATGCCATGCCTGTCCCCCTAGAAACTACACACGCTTTTTAGGGTTTCTATTTTTGTCTTAATTGCCCTATTTCACTGAGTGTGTAGTCTTGTTTTGTGTTCAGTCACTTTGGAAAGAGTTAAAGAATCAATCCAAAATAACCGTATCAGTAGGGTCAGTGTTCTTGTGCTGAACCTCTTTCTCCTTCGATTAGGACGCAGACTCCCCTCCTGGGTGCTGGCTCGCTGAGCTATGGGGCAGGCAGCCTGCCCGGGTCTATAGAGCTGTGTTTGTGTACCCCCCCATCCTTCCTTTCACCTCCTCCTTCATTTCCTACCCTTCTCTCTCCATCACCTCGCTCGGAGACTGCTCCTCTCAATGTCAGTTCCCTGACTGCCAACGCCGAGTGTGGACGATGGGGGCAAAAATGATCCACCTTCTCCATCCTTCTCTGTCTCCATCTACTGCTTTGCCATGTGACTTACAGCTCCTGCCCTCTGCTCTTGGCCAGGACTTGCTTAGGCCAATGGGGTAGTTCTAAGTGGTTAATATTTCCCTTTATGGTTTGCATTTTTTTTGGTGCCGTATTTAAAGATTCCTTCCTACGCTGGGATCATAAAGATGTTAGTAGATATTTTCTTCTAAAAGTTTTATAGTTCTCTTCCCATTTGTGTCTTTAATCCATCAGAGGTCAACCTTTGTATGCAGTGTGAGGTAGGGATTTGATCTTTTTTCCATGTGGAAAGCCATCAGTCGCAGTCAGCAGCACCGTGGAATGACCTAGTCTTACCCTGATGGTGTGTGTTCCTGCCTCTGTCGGGTTTCCATACATAGATGCATTATTTCTGAGCTTCCTGGTTTGTTCTGTCTATGTGTCTCATCTCGACCCGTTCCCACACTTCATTTACTATAAGTGTAAAGTAACTCATTGCAATGTTTTATTTCCTAAAACTTTTGAAGTTAGGGGTACCTGGGTGGCTCATTTGGTTGAGTGTCTGCCTTCAGTTCAGGTCATGATCACAGGGTCCCGGATTGAGCCCCCCGTTGGGCTACCTACTCAGCAGGGAGTGGACGATGCTTTTCCCCCTCCCTCTGCCTCTCCCTCTGGCTCATGCTCTCGCTCTCTCTCTGTGTCAAATAAATAAATAAAATCTTTAAAGAAAATAAATTTTGAAGTTATTTTGGCCCATTTCTCTTCCATTATCCTTTTATCCAAACTTTCCAAGTCTCATGGGAACACATTTGCTAGAATTTTTATTCAAAGTTCATTGATTCTATAGGCTAATTTAGAGTTGACATCTTTGATATGAGTCTTCATATCCATTAATATGATATATTTCATGACTTTTCCAGAAACATCTTGCACAGTTCTAAAGAATTATAGTTTTGGTTGCTTAAAATTGGGATCTATTCTCAATTTTTTAAAGTGATTATTAATGGCATCTAGGAATTTCATTGCTTTTGTATCCAGCAATCTTGCTGATTATTAGTTATACCTGTATAATTATTTTTCCTCCTTATACCAGTTTGTCCATAGGTTATCTTGGACTTCCTATGTGGACAGAGTGTTTTCCAATGTTTGCCTCTTGGTTCTTTTTTTCTTGTCCTATTGCATTGTCTAGATCCACCAGTACAATTCTGAACATAAGTGACAATGAGGGCATCCTTGCCTTAACCCTGAATTTGATTAGGATACTTGGAAAATGTAATGACTAAGTATAATGTTTTCTCTATTTTTTTAAAGATTTTATTTATTTATTTGACAGAGAGAGACACAGCGAGAGAGGGAACACAAGCAGGGGGAGTGGGAGAGGGAGACGCAGGCTTCCCACAGAGCAGGGAGCCCGATGCGGGGCTCGATCCCAGGATCCTGGGATCATGACCCGAGCCGAAGGCAGATGCTTAATGACTGAGCCAGCCAGGCGCCCCTGTTTTCTCTATTTTTTGATAAATAGTTTTTATCATGTGTGGTAGAATCTACAAACTGCCCCTTTTTATCCACTTGCCCTTAGTTTTCCCTTCTAGTAATAGAACTTCCTTGGGTTTTAGCAGGGCACATGGCTACCCAGATGAAAACTATATTTCTCAGTCTTGGTGTGGCCACATGACTGAGTCTCATCAATGGATCTGGGGAGAAGTGATGTGTGCAGATTCCACACCACTTTCCCTCTTTCCTTTCAGTGGAAGTGATGATGGTGATGGTAATCCACTTTGACCAAGTAGGTGAGGACAGCATGCTAGGACAGCATGCTAGGTGTGGACATCGAGATGGGAGGAGCCAGTGTCCCTGGGTGAGCTCAGGGAGCAAAGCCACCTGCCTGGCCAGCCAGGACCCCTGCTTTCCCTGCATTGTTACACGTCAGACAAACTCCTATCTTGTCCCAATACCATTTGGGTCTTTTGACTCAACAGCTTAGCCTATATCTTTTCTCAACTTATTCAGATAAGGAAAGTTCATTCTGTTCATGGTTTATTAAGAATTTTGAAAATGAAATAGTCAGTGGAGGTGGAGATGTACTGAGTGTGGGTTTGGCATCCGGGAAGATGCCACCCTTATCCTTCCATCTCTTATGCACCATTGTTCGTTAGCGTGCTTTTGAACTGAGAACTCTCCTTGTGTTTATGGGATGCACTAAAATGAGCTGTAGTCATCTGAGTACACTTCTAGATTCGATTTGCCAGTCTTTCCCTTAAGATTTTTTTTTTGCATCTATATAGTTTTTAAAAGCTTTATTTATTTATTTGTGTGTGTGAGAGAGAGAGTGAGCGTGGGTTCATGAGTAGGGGGAGAAGCAGAGGGAGAGAATCTCAAGCAGACTCCCCCATGAATGTGGAGCCTGATGTGGGGCTTCATCTCACGATCCTGAGATCGTGACCTGAGCCAAAACCAAGAGTTGGATGCTTAACCAACTGAGCCACACAGGTGTCCCACATCTATATTTTTAATTGAAATTGATGTAATATTTTCTTTTCATGAAATGTCATTTAACTTTAAACTGTAGGTTATATCAGCCTCAGAAAATGAATGAATGTCACATTTCCCCCTATTCTATGAAGCAGAGTGCACAAAATGAGGATTGTCTGTTCCTTGAAGGTTTGGTAAGTCTTGGTGTAATCCGATCTAGGCTCCGTGGCTGTTTTTGTGGTTTGGAGGTGTGAGTTTCTGCTCATCAGTTCACGTCTGCCTGCGTTATCAGTGTGCTCCTGTCTGCTCTTTCATCTTGAATTGATTTTGGTGGTTGATTTTTCTTCAAGGCAATTGTGCATTGTGCTTACACGGAAGAATTATTAGCACAAAGTTGATTGCATTATTCCTTCACAGTTTCTGAACCTGCCCTGTACCTGCTGTGCCCCCGGCTTTACTCCTACCGATATTGCTTGATAGGTTGTTTCTCTTGTTCAGTCTTGCCAGACAGTTTTCCGATCAGATTTCCTCAGAGAACATTTTACTTTCCTTGGTTGTTTCTACATTTCTTTAATTGATATTTTAATCCGTTTCTCCTCACGTCTTTACTTCTTCTCTTATAGGCTCTTTACAGCTGCTGTCATTCTAGTCTTCCTTTTAGTTAAACATGTAACTTATTTATTTTAGGTTTTCCCGTGATAAATGCATAGCTTATAAATAAGCCTCTAAAAACCAACCTAGGTGCACCCCAAAACCATACAGAATGCTTTCTTTTTCATTCACACTAAGTAATTCATAATCTCCATCGTAATCTGCTCTTTAACTCGTAAATTGTTTAGGAGAATGTCTAAACTTTTCCAAATTTATATGTATACTCATCCAAATCAAATTTTTTTATCGTTCACTTGTAAATTAATTGCATTGCAGTCGGAGAGTGTAGTCTGTGTGACAGTTAATCTCTGAAATTTGTGGCTGCCTATTTTTGGACCTGTAGATTGTCAAGGTCTGTAAGCGTCATGTGTGTTGGAAACATCTGAGCTCTCCTGTAGAAGAGGGTGTCACTGTGGAGACTGTTTTTCATCATGTCCATTCCTGGGTAGCACAAGGCACTTTTGGACCCTTATGTGCGGTTCCTAAAAACCCTGGGAGGAAAGTAAGGGAGGGATTATATATGGCTTATTTTATGGGAGAGAGGACTACATCTCAGAGAAGGAAAGCTGAGTGCCCGAAGTTACACAGCTCTTACGTGACAGGTACCTGTGGAAGAATGTAATTCCTTCTGCCTGTGGGTGTGGGGCCACCCCTATAGTGGCTGGAAGGAATAGTGTGTCATGGTGTCGAACAGCATGGGACAGCATGCGGGCTTTGCTGGAGCTTTTTTTTTTTTTTTTAAGATTTATTTATTTGAGAGAGCAAGAATGAGAGAGAGAGAGTACATGAGAGGGGGGAGGGTCAGAGGGAGAAGCAGGCTCCTCGCTGAGCAGGGAGCCCGATGCGGGACTCGATCCCGGGACTCCGGGATCATGACCCGAGCCGAAGGCAGTCGCTTTAACCAACTGAGCCACCCAGGCGCCCATCTTTGCCGGAGCTTGAGCACTGGGTTCTGGGACCTGATGCAGGCAGGAAGTCACAGCGATTGGTCACCTGCTGCCTAGCCTCATGTATGTGAACTTCCCTCATGTCCAGATTACACCCGCTCCAGCCCTCTCCCTTTAGGGAAGCCAAGCCCTGTCTGGATACCCTTTCCCATCGAAGGTCCCCAGTCAGGCCCCCTTGGCCTGTCTTAGGTCCTCCCACATCGTTTCCTGTAATCCAGGAAATGTGCACCTGTTATCACTCCCCCCATATTCTGTGCTTTCCTGCTTCTGGGTCTCTGCTCCAGTGTCCTGCAGGGATCCCAGCATTCCTGGACCCCCTCTACGTGGACAATCACCAGCCCACGCTTTGACCTCGCTCCTGGCTCCTGTGTCTGTCCCGCCCTCCCCACCCTCTCCTGGACTGTCCCTTGTCCCTTCACTGGTGTCCTGGCCTCCAACCCAGAGGACGGTTTCTAACCCTTCTGGCCCTCCTCGCTGGCTCATCCCCTTGGTGCTTCCCCACTTCCCTGCTCAGGCCCAGATTCTCACCGCTGGGAGGCCAGCGTGCAGTCATGACAAATGATTTGTCATCTCACCAGCCCCTGTGCCTAAAAATGATTGTGCTTGCTGCTTCGTGCCTGAAGTTCCCCTCCTCCTTCTGTGATGTCTGGCTAATGCTAACCATCCTTGGAGATGTGACTCCAGGTCAGCTCCTCTGGGCAGCCTTCCTTGGTGTCCAGGTGGGGTGAGGGCCACTCTGCCTTCCCATAGCACCTGAGGACGCCCCCGGTCCTGGCTTTCATTGCTCGGATGGTGTGGTCACTGCTGTGTCCCTCATCTGTGGGAACGGTGCCTGTTTTAAATCTCGGACCCATCTCCCGTCATGGCTCTAGCTCCCAGACTGGCTGTCCATGACCGCTGACCCCTGGCTGTTGTCTCCCACGCGGCTGGGCAAGCACTCCAGGTGGGGCAGGAAGTGACATCACCACCTGTCTCATTCCTGGATGGAGGGCTCCTGCCTGCTGACCAAGGTCAAGGCCCTTTCCAACGGCCCTTCATTAGTGAGTGGGCATCTTGCTGAGTCAGCAGGCACCTCTTCACAGCCCCTGTTCAGGGTCACTAGGTCCCTGGAGAATGTGGCCGAGGGCGGCCGGCCAACAACAGGGGCCATTGTCCTCGTCTGCCGCGGATGGGGTGGGCCCAGGCCCATCTGGACAGGGCAGGGGGCATGACCTCAGCTGCTCTGGAGAGGTCCTGCCAAGACCCCAGGCTCAGCCAGGCCAGAGAGGGGGTGCACAGATGGTGTCCCCAGCAGCCAGGCAGGGCCCTCCAGGGAACGTTTCAGGGTCTGAGGGAGCAGCTCCATACCGTCCAACCCTCCTTGCTGCCCCCCCCGGCCCCCAGAAGGGGATCTTCCACAGAAGCCCTGAGACGGGAAGGAGCACGTCTCCTGTGATGGGGGCCTCATGCCTTCCGCATGGCCTTCATTGCTGGACACTGATGTTCTCCCGGACACTGAGCTCAGCCTCCCACGATTTCTCCCTCCAGACCCCACGTCTCCAGGCGCACCTGTCTCCCCTCCATCCCGTGCCCCAGATGCTCCTCACTCCCAGTCCCAGGCCCAGCACGAGCTAGGCGCTCTCCCAGCAGGGTTGGCGCAGGTCACCCTGTTACGTCGGCATGAGAACCAGCTCCATGGCTGGCTCTGTCCCCAGGAGCTGCAGGACCGAGCCCTGAAGCGACTTGCCCAAGATCACCCAGGAAATGAGTGCTGGCGCCAGCATCACGAGCAACCCCACTTCCTGAGCCCCTCCTCCCCCTCAAGCGACCTGCAGAACTGACGCACTTCCGCGTCCTCAGGGGGCCGGCAGCCACTGCCCTTGTCACGCCCGTGATGTTGGCTTCACGCACTTTTTCTATTTCAGGAAATCAAACTTTACAGACTCAGCTGAGGCCCCCTCTCCCTCTCCACCCTACCCTCCTCGAGGTCACCCCCACCTTATGGATGCAGGTCAAACACCTCAGCTGCGTGCGGAAGGGTGCATGTGGTGTGGATGGTGGGTGTCCTTGGTTTGTGGGTTTAAGATGTTAGCAAACTGTTGGAGCTTTTCCATAGCTCTTTCCACCCTGCCTGGGCCGGGAGTGAGACATATGTCTGGAGTCTAGTGCGCCGTCTCTGTTTGCCCGATGAGGGGACAGCCTCGGACAGGCGCGGGGCCCCTGGGCGCTCACCGGCCAGCACGTTCTGAGTTGGGCCCCAAAGCTGTGCCAGCTGCAGAGGCCGCCCTCTGCCCATGGGGCTGCAGCAACGTCTCCGGGAAGGGAGGTGGCTTCCCCGTCATCCGCGGTCATGGCCGCACTGACCCCTGAGTAGAGTTTAGCTCCCGCCCCGGTGTTCCCAGGCCTGGATGAGCTGGCCCGGGCCCCCTCCTGCCAGCTCTCTTGCTCCCAGCACCCTGCTCCCTGCTCTGCCGGGCCCGGGCTCGCCGCTCTGAGCGAGGCCCATGAGCCCCCACGGCCAGGCCTTTACCCTGGCCGTCCCTTCCCCCAGCTCGCCCATCTGGGTGCCCCCCGGTCTTTAAGGTAGCTGGAACACTGCCGTCAGGCACACGGGCTCTGGGTTAAAGAGGTTGTATGGGCCACCTGCCAGGTCCATCACCAGCAGAGGACTAGCTTCCCTCCCCGGAGATCCAGGGCTCGGTCCCCAAACCAGTCCCTGCCACAGCTCCCGGGGTTCGGGAGCCACTCTCTGCTGGAACTCTGCATGTGGTGCTCCAGGCTGCCCTCACCGTGCCTGCCAGGGACCGTCTTTTTTGTGTGACCTCCTGTGGGGGAGGCTCACTTCCGCACCCCGGGATGGGGAACCAGGCCCAGGCGCACAGGGCGAGCCGTTAGCCTCCTGCAGCGTCGTAGACCACGCCCATGGCCCACACGCCGGTGCAGAGCCACCCAGCCCAGCCACCCACCTCCAGCAACCCACACGGGAAGCCCGGATTTCCGGCTCAGACAAGTTAAGAGATGTCTGGGGCTCTGGCTGCTCCGGAAAAGCCACTAATTAAGATGTCTCTTGTGTTGGTGCCCCAGACCCCTGTCCTGTCGCTGATCAGGTTACAGCGAGTGACAGCTCGAAGGTGCTGCCTCTGGGGGGGTGGTGGTGAGTAGAGAGGACAGATTGCTTTGTGACCTGGGGCCGCCTTGCTGCGCCTCTGGGGATAGACCCGGGGCAAAAGCATGGTAACCGGAGGCCCCCGCAGCAAGGACATCTGCCCGAAGGGAGCTCTCACGTGGCTCAGCCAGGGCCCCCCGTGCGCTTGGTAGGTCCGCCTTACACACCCGCTAGGTGACTGCTGGTGTGCGGCCATCACCGGCAGTGGTGATCGTCTAGCGACTCCGGGGGTCAGCGCACTTTGCCTGTGCGGAGAGGCGGCTGGCCCAGCTGTGAGGCTGCCTGTCTGTCTTCTTCAGCAATCTCTGCAGCTCTTGTGCGCCCTGTCCCGTGTGGGGCAGCTGGGGCTGGGCATGCACGTGGCCTGGTCCTGGCCCCGCGCAGCCCTCCTGTGATGGCCGGGAGTGAGACATATGTCCGGAGTCCAGTGCGGACATATGTCCGTCTCTGTTTGCCCGATGAGGGGACAGGCTCGGACAGGTGCGGGATCCCTGGGCGCTCACCGGCCAGCACGTTCTGAGCTGGGCCCCAAAGCTGTGCCAGCTGCAGAGGCTGCCCTCTGCCCACGGGGCTGCAGCAGTGTCTCCAGGAAGGGAGGACCCCCACCACCGTGCACAGTAATAGCCCCCAAAGGGCACAATCAGGCTCCCAGGAGAGACCCCAACCCCTGCCCAGGCCAACCAATGCAGCCAGACAGACTGGGTTCAAATCCACACTCTTCTGCCTGCCATGTAGACAGCCACTTCACCTTTCTGAGCCGTGGTTCCTGGTTTATGAGGTGAGGGGTGGTCACACTGACGTGAAGGGCTGCCATGAGGATGAGCTGGGGAGAGCATGGGAGGGAAGGTACAAAGGCATCCGGTGTTAGTCTCCAGCCCCCCTCCCACAGAAACCTTCCCCTACCGCCCGTGCAGAGGCTGGTCTCCACAGCATAGATGGGAAACTGAGCCTCAGAGACCTGGAGTCGGGAGGCTAAGGTCACAGCTGAGGAGCAGGATGGAGATGGGGATGGGGCCCCTGGGAATAGCTGGGTCTGTAGGCTCAGCAAACCCTTGCTGGACCCTAGGAAATCAGGCCAAGTCACCCCATTCTGCATGTGGGGTCAAGTGGCACAAAGAAGACACTTTGCCTATGCAGGGTTCATGGCCAGTGCAGGACAGAGCAGGGGTGGGATGGAGGCCTGGCTGACCCCAAAGCTCTCCATTCACCCATTCGACCCAAATCCCAGGAGTACCAGCCCTGAGCCAGATGCTGGCATGAGCTGATATTCCAACAAGGCAAGCAGGAAAGGCGACATTGCAGACTCCAATAACAGAGATGAAGAGGGTAAAGGGTCTAGAGCCCTGGGTAGGAGCAGGTGGGCTTTGGTGATGGGGGAGGGGAGGAGATGGGGGAGGGGGTCGACCTGAGACTAGCTTCCCAGACTGGGCAGTGCCCTGGAGCCTCGGATGCTGAGTGTGTGGCCAAGAGCCTGGCAGGTGAGCAGGATGGGGCCAGGGCCAGGACTTTGGAGGTCACCTCAGAAGAGGAGGTGAGTGGGAATTGGAGATCTGGAGCAGCAGGAAGATGGTGGGGCTGGGATGGGAGGTGTGCATGGGGAGTGAGTGGTGAAGAGTGCGTGGTAAGTGTGGTGACGCTCCCATCAAAGGTGAGGACAGAAGGGAGGGAGTGCTAGTGACAGGTGCACCCGTCAAGGAGGAGGGCTGCTAACTGGGACCAGGGGCCCTTCGTGTGGCCCAGCCTCCTCTCAGCCTGGCGGCTGCAGGGTCACCCCGTCTCATGTACAACAGAGGCTCGGGGGCCCGACGTGAGTATCGGTGAGTGAGGGGGAGGTGAGTCACCTCTCTGAGTGAGGTGTCCCTTCTGCCGCTTTCTGTTGGATTCAAGCAAGCCCCAAGCTCGTCCAGATTCAAGGAGAGACATAGGCCTCCATCTCTCCACCTGAAAGGCCTCAAAGAATTTGTGAACGTGTTTCAAAGCCCCGTCTGCCCTCTGACCGTGAATTAGTTATATTCCTCCCATGTGCAAATCACACTCATCTCCTTCCACAATCCCCTGTCTCATCTGTCATGGGTTCAGGACCAGGGTCTCATGGTGTCCATCAGCCCCAGGTGTGGGAGAGGCCTCACCTGTGGTTCTGGCTCCCTTTCTGTCTGAAGACTAAACTAAAGAGACAGTCACCTGCAGCCCCCCACAGGAGGCATTCAAACAGTGGGGTACCAGGAGCCCAGGGAGGCCACTGCTCGGAGCACTTCCAAAGACCAGCCCCATTCATCCTCCCTGGGGGTTGCTCTCTGTGGCTGTTGGTTCCCCTCTGGGGTGTCCCCTGTCACCAGAGGAAGTGGCTTGTGTTTGCAACTAAGTGACCTTCCCAGCCTGCTTCTTGCCCGTGAGACATTAGGGTGCAAGGGCTTCTTGGGGTTTTCTTGCCAGCTCCATCCCTCATCCTCCAGGCTGTTGTGTTTCAACAGTGAAATCCTCTTTCAGACCTTGTGGGTTTCCTATGGTGGTTACTGACGTTCAGTCTGTTGGACCAGAGACACAGACACCACATATTCCTTCTCTATCCTGAGATTCTTGAAGACAGTTTAAGCGAGAGGGTCAAGGGGACACCTGTTAAGTTCTGGAAAGGATCTTTATCTGTGAGCTTCTCCTTTAGATCTTTCTGAGCACTTAACAAGAATCTTGCAGCCCCATTCTGGGTTTGATCTTCTCTCTAAAGCCATTTTAAAACTTGATGCATTTTAAAATTTAAACACATTTTCAAATGTGGACAGGCTGAGAATGAGAAACACTTCTATTTTCAAACCCAGTGAGTCCTGGCTCCTTTACGTCTTCTCTAAATTTTTCTTGAAAATTGAACTGCTGGCTAGTCACCTCTCATCCCTCCCCTCTTGCATTTTATCATAGGCAGCCGGGGAAGAGAGGCGACACTTTCATGTTTTTCCTGGAAATCTTTGTTAGACCAAAGGTCAGCAAATTATAGCCCCGGAGCCAAATCCAGCCTGCTGCCTGTTTTGTAGAGAATTACCGGAATGCAGCCATGCCCGTCTTTTCATGCCTTGTTGGTGGTTGCTTTCGAGCCGCAGCTACAGACCTAAGGAGTGACAGCAGACCCTGTCTGGTCCTCAGCACCTCACATCTTTACTACATGGCCCATACAGAAACCGGCTGCTGGATCACTGAGTTACTGGGTGCATTTCCTATTCTTCTTCTTGTCACTGGTGGTGGCTGCTCTCCTTGGGCCACCACAGAGCACGGCTCCTTCTTCTTCCCTAGAGCATTTTCTCACTCTTTCGTGGGCCTCATGGGCAGTCTCTGCAAGGCCTCTTTACTTTTTTCTCCAGCCCAGGATTTGTTAGGGCAGCCAATCTCTGTCCCGTTGCCCCATAACCGACAAGTCCAAAAGCAGGGGCATGAAATAGTCTTTTTGGAAAGAGCCAGTGCAGGTAGCTTGTCTCTGCTCCACCAACTTGGGGGCCCCTGCCTCAAGGCTCTGAATGACTCAGTGGCTGGGGCCTGGAATGATCTGAAGCCTTGTTGCCCCTGTGGTTGGTGCCTGGGCTGCAAAGACCAGGGCTGTTGACCCGAGCGCTCAGGCCTGGCCTCTCCATGCGGCTGTGCTTTCTCCCAGCGTGGCTGCTACAGGGAATGGAACTTCCCTCATGCAGGTCAGGGTTCTTGGAATGTGTGTTCTGGTGAGCAAGGTGGTGACCTTGATGTGAGGAGGTCCAAGAATTCGCAGACAAATTTAAAGCTGTCACACCTCGATTCCCTTGTCTGTAAAATGGGGATGATGATTCCTACCTTGCGGGGACAGGGCCTGGGGCTCAGGAAATGCTCTGTGACTATTGGCTGTTATCCTTGTCATCATCCCAACTTACGATGGCAACATGCACACATGTATTTGGTGTCTGTCGCCTGGTCTGTCCGGCTTACACGGGACCACACGCTCAAAGGGGTTGAAGCCCCAGGAAACTGCCTTCCCGTGTCCTTTCACACACCTGGCGCCTGCCAGGGGCTGATGTGCACTGTCCTGGGGGGTTGTTGCTCTTGTCTCCCCATCTTATTATGGGAGAGGTGCTGGTAGGTCTGCAGGCAGGAGGGAACCCCAGGCAGGGGAACCAAGCACACGTGCCCCATCCCGGGTCTGCTGGTGACTCATTCAGCTGGCCCGCTGTCCATTCCTCACCTGTGCATTCCAGTCTCTTCTGTGGAGTCCTACAGTGTGCTGGGTCTTTCTCTTGTGCTGGGCAAGTGGACCAGCCCGAGCCTTGCCCACACGGGGCTTCCCTTCTGGGGTTTTCACGGCAGAGCGTGTCATTGCTTTAGGCTCTCCGTCCACCTTCCCAGAAGCCAGCCAACCAAGCCTCTGTTGTGCGGACGTGTGGCCGTAGCCCTCCAGGGAACCGCACCTACTCCCACCCGCTGACCGTGGCTCAGGGGCAGACGTGCTTGAGCAGCAGCTTTAGGAGCCGTTCCAGGCTTTTCTCCAGCCCTCTGGCCCTTTGTACCCACTGCCAGAAAAGCATGGCCCAAACTGGGCCTGTTGGTTCAGCCTAGGTCCCTGGAAAGGTTCCTCACAGCTGAGCCACAGAGAATGAGAAATCAATGTTTATTGCTGTGAACTTTGAAATCCGGGAGGTGGTTGTTACCAGGCAAAGCTGACTGATACAGTCCTGGTTGAGGATCCTGAGCACCCATTGGCAGATGCATGGTTAATGGTGAGTCAACACTGACCTAGAACCAGAGTCGGGCAGGAAACCGACAGTTCATACCATCAAAGAGTCCGATCAGCTGTCACAACCCGAAGCAGGTGAGCAGACCTCAGTCTGTGTTCTCCTCACTTCTCCACTCTGCTTTGTTATTTCATTTTACTCATCCCCCCACTTTTCCAACAGAGGAATTGAAGGGCTTACAGCATGAGGCACATTAAACAAACATAATAAAATCCAAGTAGAAGCCACAACACTAGCATAAAAGAGACTGCACTTATTATATTATAAAGGACCAACATTGCTGATATACTTAAGCTTTTCTGGACTTTTGAGCTTCCTGGCAGCCAAGGAGAAAATAAATCGTGATCAAGTTTACAATCTTCACTATGGGAATGGAGCAAGTATATGACTTCCTCCAAAAGCTCTGTCAAGCACCCAATTGTAAAATAGAATTCTCCCTGGGGGTTGCTGTCTGACAGGGGTGGAGTGGCGGAATGAGGTGACAAACCACGGTCTTCAGCAGCATGGTTGCTTTGTTTTCCACCCGAGGCCAATGCGAGGTTCTGCTTCAAAGCCAGCTATTTACATCTCCAAGCTCAAGTGGAAACAAGCCCTGGGATTATCTCTCCATTTGGGGTCAAAAGGCATGAATTTCAGCGGCAAAATGGTCCACGCTGCAATCTTTGTTTTCTGCATGAGCTGATAAACTCTGAGGCCAGGCCCACGGGGCCTCCCGCCGCATTGCCCATGAGCTTCGGTAAATCTTTTGACAGGAGTCATTGTCTAGGGCAGTGCCCCAAACGACTTCTCTAAACGGAGTTATTCATTTGGCTATAATGGGAGGCCGGGATGCCAGGCCCTGCTGATGGCGGCGATTTCACATTGAAGACCCGTCTTGTCAGGGTATTTGTAGCCTGAAACGCCGGCTGCCGGCACAGCCAGTGGTTGGGGTGCGGGGGGCAGGGGGCTGGCTCTTCTTAGGTCTGGGGTCTGCACGGAGGGCCTGGGCTTCCTGAAGAGGAAGGCAGACAGCAGAACCCCTTTGGCTCCCACCCACCCCGCAAGGAAAGGCTGCAGCCGGGGAAGACCAGAGCTGCTGCTTCTGAGTCAGGAAGATGGCAGGGGGGCAGGGGGCCCATCTTCTACTGAGTGTGACTTGAGGAGACTGACTTCACCTCTTTGGTCTTAGCATTCTCGTCTGTAACATGTGATTGAGATCACCTACCCCTTGGGGGCTCTGGGAGGGGTGAGGGGCACGACACAGTAGGGTTCTGTCCCGGCACCGGGCACGCGGCCAGGCCCACAGAGGCACCCGATAAAGGCCTGTCACATGGATAACTATGGTGAGTGCACAGCCGCGAAGAACTCGGCGCAGTTCCAGATACTGCGCACCGACCCCGCATGCAGGGCGGGCGTGTCACACAGATCGACACGGGTTCAGGACTGGAGAGAGCAACGGCCAGAGGCCCCCCATCTTCTGCCCCTAGAGCCCCCCACCTCTCCCAGGCACTCCCCCATAGGTCACCCCTGGATGGGTCTCACCTGTTCTATGCTTTGGAAACATGAGATTGCCCTCGAGCTCTCTGCTGGGTACTGTTGGTGGGGGGGACCCCGCCTTGTTGCCGTGCGTGGCGCAGTTTTCTTGTGCTCACTGCCATTCGTGTTCCGTCGGGCATGTAAACCATACTTGGGCTCTTGCACACCTACCTAGGCCAGGCTTGATGCCCACCCTCCTGGCCTGCCCCCTCCCTCTGCTGACTCACGGGTGGGCTCCCAAGGGGAGGCTGTGGGCGGCCAACACCCCCCACCCTGGTTTCCCTGGGACTGCTCACGTTTTAGCCGCAGAAGTCCTGCATCCTGGTAAACCCCTCAGTCCCAAGCAAACCTGGATGGCAGCCCCTCTAGAACAATGGACATTGTCTCCCTAGCTGCTAAAGTGGGCAGTCGGAGTGGGAGCGACACGGGAGGGAGGACATGGAGGGGAGGGAGGGCTGCCTGTTGGGGAAGATGCGGTCCAGGGTGGGATTCCTGCATGGACGCATGGTCCTTCCAGCCCCCAGGCACAGGTCTGCTATCCCTGCAGAACCTGGCTGCTCACCCACGGTGGGTGCCCTGCCCTGCCCCGCACATGTGATGAGAGCAGGCCCCTGACCCCCCAGGTGCCCCAGGCTTGGCTGAACCCCCTCAGCTGGGCTTGCAGTTGGCACTCGCCTGGGGGCCTGGCCTCAGCGCCCATTTATTTGGGTCAGGGGCCAGTGAGCTATAGCTCACGGGCCAAATCCAACCCGCTGTCTATTCTTGCACCCCTGGCCACTTGAGAATGGTTTTCCTGTTTTCAAAGGTTGAAAAAAAAAAAAAAAGCAAAAAGAAGAATGTTTGGGGGCTTGAAAATTTTAGATGAAATTTTGTTTTCTGTGTCTACGAATAAAGTTTTATTGGAACACACATGCTCCCACTCACTCAGGCATTGTCTCTGGCGGCTTCCCTGACACAAGGGTGGAGGGAGGCTGTGCAGCCCAAGATTGGAGAATGCCAGCTCTCGGGCCCTTTGCCCACGGTTTGCCTACTCCGGTTTGGTGTGTCATGGAAACAGTTTTGCTAATTACAGCTTTTAAAAAAAAATGGAATGCTTCACAGATTTGCGTGCACAGGGGCCGTGCTAATCTTTTCTGTATGGTTCCAATTTTAGTATGTGTGCTGCCAAAGTAGGTGCTAGAGCTTCTTTTTTTTAAACCTATAAAATTGGGCAACTGTAAAACCCTGTTTTGTGTGTTTTTAAAAATTGCGATAAGATACATTTAACACAATCTTTATTGTTGAGTCATCTGTGTGGGTATCATTCAGTGGCATTAGATACATTCCTGGTGTGCGCCCATCACTGCTGTTTTTAGCCAAAACTTTCTCACTAGCCCTGTGATGGTGAATTTTATGTGTCAACATGACTGGGCCGGGGCTGCCCAGATATTTGACCTAACATGATTCTGGGAGCTTCCTGGGGGGGGGATCATTTTTGGATGAGTCAACATTTGAGTTAGTAGACTGAGTAAAACAGATTTCTCTCTCCACGTGGGCGGGCCTCATCTCATCAGTTGAAGACCCGAATACAACAAAAGACTAACCCTTCCCCAAGGGGAGGGAATTATCCTGCCTGATGGCCTTTAAACTGGGACATTGGGTCTGTCTGGTTCTACCATGCTCCTGGCCTTCAGGTTCCTACTGGGACCTCAGTTCTGTGACTGCATTTGCCAGCTTCCATAATCATGTTAGCAATTTCTTATAATAAATATCTATATCTACATCTCTCCATAGCTTATATATCTATCTTTATTCTCGATATCTCCTTTTGGTTCTGTTTCCCTGGAGAACCCTGCCTAACCCAGTCCTCCATATAAACTCTGCCCCACTGACCATACCTCCCCCAGCTCCCCGGTGAGCTCCATTCTTTGGCTGATTTTCTCTTGGCTCGTTCAGGGAAAGAAACAATCTGACAGTCATTTGGATGATTCCTGAAGCCCTAGCTTTTAACTCCAAAGGATGCAGTTTTATAAGTTGTGTTCATTTCAAACCTTATGTGCATGTTCTTGGGAGCCACAGGGTGTGTGAGGTCTGCAGGGCCCGGCTCCAGAGAATGAGTTTCAAGTTGGCGCTGACCTTGTCTGGACTCATGCATCGTGGCTTCCCGGGAGCAACGGCTTAGCTGTGCGGTGGAGAGGGACTCGCGGGTCCTCTTGTCCCAGAGTGGGCAGGATCCAGGATTTGGGACTGAGGGGTTTGCCAAGATGCAGGACTTTCAAAGCTAAAACACGGGCAGTCCCAGAGAAACCCAGGGTGGCGTGGTGTTGGCTGCCCTACACGCCACCCACAGGTTCCCCCCGTGCACCCTGACTGATGCAGACAGCAGAGGGAGGGGTGGGCCCGAAGGGCAGGCATCAAGCCTGGCACAGCTAGGTACCCAAGCCTGTCTCATGCTCCAGGGCATGGCACACAGGGACCCAAGACCGCCCTGGCTTGTGGCCCAGCATCTTACCACTATATGCCTCCCCCCAAATTCCAAACATTGCCCCTGCTCACACCCTGGCTGTACCTTACTGCAGGGGAGGTTGGATGGCAAGTAGTCTCTGCCCAGCACCGAGGGCGTGTCTGGGCCGTGGGGCCTGTCAGGGGGTCTTGGTGGAAGGAGATGGGGCTGGGGTGGGGGGAATCTGCAAACCAGGGTTTAGCTCTGAGGCCGAGCTGGCTGGGGGCCTGTGGCACTCCCACATACCCCACCCACCCACTTTGGACCACGCATGGCACACTGCTGGGGCTCCTGGTTCTGTCCTTTGTGGGACTGTGAGCCACTCGAGGGCATGCCAGGGCTAGTCCCCAAGGTGTCCTGGGTCCCACACAGGGGGTGCGCATGGGTGGGGGAAGGCATAAGGAAACCGGAGCAGAGATCAGTACTCCAGGAACCCAAGAGAACAAAGTCCACGAACAGAACAGGGGCCCATTGTGGGGCTTGGCCTGCCTGTGGCAAGAATACCTCCAATTATTCTAAGAAACCAGGAAGGCTTCCTGGAGGAAGTGGGAGCAGGGTAGGGGACTGTTCTCCACGGGGAAGTGCCCCAGCTCCCATGACTCTATCCATCGCTGTATCTGTTGGGAGGCCCTGCCCGGGGGAAACTCTGCAGGCCTAGGGGCTGGGGTCCGATCCGGTCAGGAGAGCTGGACCTCCTGCCAGCCGCCGGAGGAACTTGGTGGAGACATGGCTGCTTCACCGACTTGGGGAAGGCAAGAAGGTATGAGCAGGTGGCCAAGAATGTGCCTCCCTGCTCCAAACACCATCCTGTGGGTTTATGGCTGGGGCTGTTGGCCCAAACCAGCTGAGGAGGGAAGCCTAATGCGTTCGCAAAGCTGCTGTTGGCCCAGCCCTGGGGGACGACTAAGGGGGGTTTTGGGGGAAGTTCCTGCAGGAAGATCTCAGGGTCTTGGCCAGCCCGGGTCTGTCTGCTGGGACCCCCCCCGACAGGCGGCAGGCACTCTCATGTACATCACACGTATGTGCAGATTCAGCTGCTGCTACGTGGCCCATTTCATGATTTCTGTTCTACAGGCAAGGAAACTGAGGCCGAAAGAAGCGAGGTGTTTAAGCCTGCGTAGGGCATGGTGGGCTGGGTCTGGGGCTGGGTGCTCTGCGTCTACAACCGTGCGCCCGACCCTGGCTTCCTCGATGGCATTTGGAGCGTCAGCTTGGAACGTCACCCCTCTGCAAGCACGAGATGTCATTTCGTTGTCATCTATTTGAACGTCCCTTGTTGTTGACGTGGATCATTTTTCTGTAGGCTTATGGGCCATTCCTTTTTGCCCCTCTTGTGAAACACCTGTTTGTATCTTTTACCTATGTTTTTTCCTATTGATTTATAGGGACTCTTTATATATTTGCTGCACAAATTTGTCATCCATCATGAGTGCTGCAAATACTTTCTCCCAGATTGTGGATTGACATTCCGTGTTCCTTATGCTGTCTTTGATGATGGCTTATTTTTTTACAAACTCCTCTGGCTGCTCTTTGGAGGTGCCCCCAGGGTTGGCCAGAGACTCTGTCTTTCTCCTTCCATGTCCTGGTTTTGGACAATCTCAGGGAGTCCCTGGCTTCAGTTACTGTTGTGGATGGAATTGTGTCCCTCAAAGAGACGTATTCACATTCCAGCGCTGGTACCTGTGGTTGGGGCCTGATATGGAAATAGGGTTTTGCAGATGTCACTGAGTGTTAGTGTAGATGAGGTCCCACACTGGAGGACGTGAGTCTTAAATCTGGTGTCTGGTGTCCTTGCAAGAGGACGAGAGACAGACAGGCACACACCAGAAGAACACTGTGTGAGGACTCGGGGAGAGCGCCCTGTACTGACGCAGGCGGAGACGAGGTGATGTGTCTACAAGCCGGGGATTGACAAGGGTGCCAAGAGCCACCCCTGAGGGTGCAAACCGCCCCAGCCTCCCCTCGGGACCTCGAGGGCTCCTTAGACGCGCACGCAAGGCCCTCCTGGACCTTTCCTGGAGCACGGGATCCTTCATGCAAGACACGCGGCCCTGCACATCTTGAGAAACGAGGCCACCAGGGACGGTGGCTCTGCTGGGGCTGAACGGCATCCCTTGTGGAAGAGACGAGGCTGGCCACCTTCTGCTCCTCGGGGGAGCCGGGGCCTAGGCTGGAGGGAGACGCCAGCGCTGGTGCCGGCCTGGCAGGAGGTGCTGATCCCACGTGGGTCTCTTCCCGGGGAGCCTCCCCATCCTCAGGCCCTGCCCCAGGGGTGGGAAGGGAGGTCTGTGCGCCTTCCTCAGGGGGTTTTCCCAGACACCCGAGACTGTCAGACCTGAAGCTGGCCCAGACCCACTGGGGCGCAACCTCCTGGGCCCACCCCCAGGTCAGCAAAAGTATATGACTCCAGCGAAGCCAGCGGAGGGGGTGAGGGTCAAAGTCTTTGGGTTAGATATTCTATTATTGACAGGAAGTGGAGACAGTCACACATTCTGTTAGTGTTTACTGAGCACCTACTATGCACCAGGCTCCAGGACGCACAAGAGACTAAGACGTGGCCCCAGCTCTAAAGCAGTCACAGTTTCGTGGTGGAGGCAGGTGGGTGGACCCCACCGTGGGTGGCACGTGCAGGGACAAAGGGATGCACAGGGGGTGGGAGCCCAGAGGAGGCCTCCTGCCCAGCTGGGTGAGGTGACTGTTGGGCTGGGTTTTGTAAAAGGCACAGGGATTGACTGAGCAAAGGAAGGGAGCAGACAGGGCACCAAAGGCAAAGTCTGGGCAGTGAGTGACAGCAGGAGCCTTGAACCGAAGTGGGAAACTCAGTCGTTAGAATGAGGGGTGCGCGTGCATGCACACAGGTCCACACGTATGTACGTGCATGAGTGAGAGTGCGTGTGCACATGTGTGAGAGCATGTGCGTGTACACACATATGCATGTGTGTGTGTGTGTGTGTGCATGTAGTCAGTGACTCGGGATGCATTTAGGGAGCAGGGTTCTCTCATGAGGGACCTTATGTCCTAAGCTTAGGAATTTTAAGAATTCTGAAAAAAATTGACAAAATTTTAACGGTTCAGTTACCTGCTATGTGGCTTGGGGGCAAACCTTCGCCCTTGCCCTGGGCCACGGGTCTCCCCTCTGTGCCTGGAACCAAGCCTGGGCCCCTGCAGCTACAAGACCCTGCATTTCCAGACCCCAGCCTTCAGGAGAAGGGAGAGGACCCCGGTGGCAGCTGCTGCCCGGAAGCTTCTGAGGCCCAGCCCCGCGGAGAAGTGGCTGTCTGTCCTCCAGCACGCTGACCGTCAGCTCCGTGTAACCAGAGCCGGGCAACACAGCCTGTTACAACACCAACAACAGCCTCAACTTTTAATTCTGCAACTGGAGAGGGCAGCGGGGACTGGGGCCTCCCCAGGGGCCTCGGGGGACATTGATCCACCGGTGACAAATGTCAGAGATCCAGGGTGAGGGGACTCAGCTGCCAGGCGGTCCGCCGGAAGAAGACCCAATGGCTGCGCTTTGGAAAGGGTGGGAATAACCTGCCCGAGTGTAGAAGCCAGAAATACCAACGCTTTCACATTCCATCCCATCTCTGTTTGCCAGAAGAGTTTGATGTCGAACCATGTGGGTGCAAACAGTAACTGCTGCGAAACCCCATCTCCATGCTTTGCACGGCTCAGCTGAGATTACCTGTGCTCCCAGTAAGGAGGCTGTGGCTCCGATGTGGGGTTCGGTGTAGGAGGTTGGCCCAGGGCAGCAGGTGGGGCAGGGAGCTGGCCGCCCCCTGTGCTCCTCCTTTCTCCTTGCAGCCCCAGCCCCGGGCTCCCCTGGAAGCTGACTGCAGTTCCAGCCCCCGGCTCCCCCGAGTGCCAGAAAAGCAGCCCTCTCCAGCTCTCCCAGATCTCTCTTCATCTATGAACGAGGTATAGTCCTAATAGTGTGTCAGTAGAGTTCGAAGAGTGGGAATCCTGAACCCAAACCACCACAGTCACTCACCACCTGTGTTCAGGGATTCCAAGTTTCCGGAGGAAGCCACCCCATCTTCGGGCACTTCTCTCTCTCCCCCAGCTCAGCCCACAGCTTTGAGCCTGTGGAGCCCCAGCTCCTCTGGCCCCGCACTTTTACCGGGAGACGGGGTTTGGAGGGAGGTCCTCGGGTCTGCTAGAATTCCCAGGCTTAACACACAGAGAGACCCAGGAAGAGAGAGGTGAGGGCCCCTCCGTGGGGCCAATAGACCCGCAAGTCTCGCTGCAGACGACCCCGGGCCCTCATCCGCGAGAAGGGGGTGCAGTGCCAGTCCCGAGGGAGGCGTGTGCGGGGCTGGAGAAATGCCCCCAGGGTCCGGCATAGCTGAGCCTCCCTCCCCTCGCCAGGCTTCCTGCTGGCACCTCGCTCCACCTCCCTGGCCTCGTCCACAGCCACGGTTTACCTCCTTCCGGCAATTCCAGCCCCCTGGCACCCAGAAGCCCACCGCAGGCCCTCTCCTGGGGTGCTGGGTGCCTTCCCCTCACCAAGTGACCTGGTGTTTCTCTTTTGTGTGTGTGGTTAAATACACTTAACAGAAAATTTGCCTTGTTAGCCCTGTTTTCGTGTACAATTCAGTGGCATTACCTAACTCACAGTGTTGGGCAACCGTCCGTTTCCAAAACGCTTGTGCCACTGAGGTCCTCGAACTTGACCTCGTGAACGAGAAAGATGATGCTTGTGTCTCACTGGCTCAGAGCCCGGGTTGGAGGAGGTGACCGTGCCTCGACCCACCCTGTCCTGGTGGGTTCCCAGATGGGCAGGCGGCACGGCAGCACGTGGACCCTGATGCTCCCTGGACCCCTGGGCAGGCGCTGGTTGCAGAAGCATGAGCTGGGCCGGTCTGCTTCTTCCCCCCCAGCACCTGCCGAACAGCAGTGGCAGCCACTCCTGGTGGCCTCAGGCTTATTCTTCCCTTCCCAGCGGCAGAGCTTCCAACCGGTAGCCGGTCACCCCCCCAGCCAGGACCACCTGGCCGCCGTGCAGCTGGGCTCGGCGTGGGACCTGGTTCCCGGGCTGGGCTGGCAGTGGCAGGGTGGGGTCCCCCTCAGACCCAGCGGAGGAGAGGCGGGCTGTCCCAGAGACTGTGCCGGGGAGGCAGTCACCAGCACGGGTGACTTGTAGACGGTGGGCCGCGCTGGGGACGGAGTCAGGAGCTTCTGCGATCATTGAAAGCCTCTGAAACTGGTCTCTCCAACAGCAGCCCCATCTCTGCCCTGCCGGTCCCCCATCGTCAGGTTTTATTTCCTAAGCTGGGACTTCCTCCAGGGGGATGTTCCTGATTTTCCTCTGCTCCTGTGGCCCCCACCTGGGCCCTGGCACAGACGCTGGTGGACACATATTTGGTGGGTGATGAATGCCCTGGATGATAAGGCACGGCTGATGAACGTGTTGCACTCTCTGCTCCCGCTCCGAGGGGCTCCTGCTCAGAGGTGCTCCCGCTTGTAGAAGCTCCTTCTCATAGAGGCTCCCGCTCAGAGATGCTCCCGCTCAGAGGTGCTCCCTCGCATCGGTGCTCCCGCTCAGAGGTGCGCAGCCCCCCTGTACTCTGAAACTGACCGTGTGGTCCTCACCTCTGGGGGTAAGGAGGGACTAGGGCCTGAGTGAATGCTGTGAGTCACTGTTAGCACATGGATGTGGATGCTAACAACCCAGGGAGCTTTTGTGCGTCCTTCTCAGTTTAGAACGGGGTTCTGGATGAGGGAGGCGATGCGTGCAGGCCCAGGCCCTCCCCCACCGGGGGGCTCTCGCAGACTTGCAGGAGCTGTTTCGATCAGGGTCCATCTTCAGATGTCGTCCCACGCGGCCACAGGGCAGGTGGCGCCTGGCGCACAGGGCGTCGCAGCCTTGTGTGTTGGGCGGGAACCTGGCTGCTGTCTCCCCAGGCCGTGGCCTACCCAGCTGCCTCTCACTGTGTTTATGTGGGGCAGACATGCGAGGGACGCGAGAGCAGATGTGAGGAACTCCACGACCGTGACACCATGTGGTGGAGTCGCAGGGATGACCACAGAGGCACTGGGAGCTGTGGCCCTGAGTGGGCCCCCTCCAAACCCAGGACGGTCTCATCTCGAGACCCTAGGTGGTCACATCTGCAAAGACCCTATTTCCAAATAAGGCCACATTCTGAGGTTCTGGGCGGACGTGATTTGGGGGACAACGTTCACACCACCTGCCCCCTCACAGGTGACGGCCGTGCTCTGGAAAACCTTTCTCAGGACTGAGCTGTGGGCAGCCTCCATGTTTCAGGCTGGACTCTCCCAGCCCGGGGACCTTCTTTCCCAGGTCACGGCTGCTCTTCCCTGGTGTCGAATTTCTCAACAAGGCTTCCTGGGACCCCCAGGGGCTTTGCCGTGGGCTGGAGCTGGGAGCAACTTCAGAGGGAGGTTCTGTCCTCACGGATCACCCTACGTCCTAACTCCTTCCCCAAACCCACGTCATGGCAGCGACAGGATTTTCAAATGAGGGAATGTGATAGGAACACTAGAGTTTGCACAAGGCACAGGATCTAGAATTCGATTCACGCCCAGCAGGCGGGAAATTCCCACACAGGCTTTTGTGGGCGGAGTGGGAGAACTGCTCTAGGGCAGGAGCAAGCTCCTGCTGGGCCCCGGCCGCCCGCCGGCCTCCTCACAGCCCTCCCTTTTACAGCCCAGGAGAGCTCAGGTCACGAGCCCGAGGCCACGCCTGCAGCAGGTGGGCCCGGGCCTCAGGTGCCACTCGGTCCCCTCCCTAGCTGCACCCACAGCAGGAGCCCCCATGACAGCTCCCGAACAATGCTCGTGATCATTGACGTCGCCCTGCATCTCGGGGGTGGGGGGGGGCTGTGCCGTGAAGGGTCAGCTGCAGAAAGGGAAGGGCCAGGCAGGGTGAGGATCGCCCTGCGAACCCGTCCCTGGCTCACGGTCGGCTCTGCCTGCGTGGTTGTGATCGGGGCAGAGTTCGCCTCTATCCGTCGTCCTTAGCAGCCCCAGGCCAGCAGTCCGGGCTCCTCCACCTCTCGCCTGGATGACCCCGCCTGGTCTCCTTCCTCCTGTCGGGGTCTCGCCGGCCCTGCGTCCTGTCTGGGGGCCCCAGGGAGACACGGTCACATCCCGGAGGGCGTCCGGGCCCCTTCCCGTGCACCCCGTGTGTGCAGCAGACGCCGTGGCCTCACACCTGCCCTCGGCACTGGGGGGGGGGTCTGTTGGTGGGCCACGGCTGAGGACTTGTCCTTCGCGCTCCTTTTGTTCATTGTGAGAGTTGAGGGTGCAGGCTGGTGGCCAAAGCTGGCCTTGCTCATCTACCAGCTGTGGGATCTGAACAAGTGGCATAAACTCTCAGAGTCTTTGACTTCTCACCTGCAAGACGGGACAGAGATCTGGATGGGCTGCACGGTGCTTGGTGGGAGAAGATGCAAGGCAGACGTGACCTCCTCTGCCCCACGGTCTCACACGTTCTGGGGAGGGGCCGGCACCAGGCGCCGCTGCCCAAGGCCCGGAGGTGTTCTGTGAGCAAGGCGCCGAAGGAGGGCCTGCGTGCTCTCAGCTGACTCACGCGGCACCTCCCGGGCTCCCGCGGTTCACACTGGAGGCACCAGATTCTGTGCAGAAGGATGGGCTCCAGGAGACGTGCCGGCCTCTGCCCTCGGGCCAGCAGAACTGTCCCCGCTGACCCCACAGGGCTCAGGCCCCCCGAGCGGGCCCTCCTCAGGATCGATAGCTGAGCCGATCAGCCGGCAATGTGACACTAATGGACGCAGAATTAAAACGTGAAGGCACATATTAATCTGGACAGCCGCGGGGCCTGGGTGAGGCGGGCGGGGCGTGGGCGTGCGGCCCTTAATGGAGCCGTATTGACCAGGCCACAGAGACCACAGCCCGGCTTGGATGTCACTCTACAGCCCAGGAGCTGGGGGGTTATGGATTTCAGTGTTTTATAGGTTTGGGTTTAAAAAAAGCGACCTCTCTTTCTCCCGCAGATCAATATACTCTTTTTTTTAGCCGCGCGTGATCACCGATAGTCCATCAGCTCGGCCTCTGGGGAGGTTTGTAAATATCGGTGTTGGAAATATTAATATCTTATCATCATGGGGCCTCGGCCACACGGAGAAGGGCACGGCCTGGCCCTCGGCCGCCTCCCCGAGCCTCTGACACCAAGAGCCATGGGCAGACCTGCACTTGGTTAGTCTTCTCTTCCTTGGATGAGGCCTTAAGTCTCTGAAAAGCCAACAGGCGTGCGGCTGTCGTGGATTGCAGATGGGGGCGTGGACCTTCCTTCCTGCTGGAGGGCACGCTACGGTTTGCACCGCCACCCTGGGAGGGAGTGACCCCATTTCAAAGAGAAGGAAACTGAGGTTCAGGGATGTGCAGCCACGTGGGCAAGGCCACTCGGTGTGTGGATCCCAGCCCCTGCTGCAGGGCTCGCTGCTGCGTGGTCCGCATCTTCTCCCTGCTCTGGTCTCACTCTCCCTGATCTATCTCCTCCAGCTGCCTCCGGTCTTGTCACTCCCCGCCTTCAGGATTAAGTCCACTCTGCTGGTCTGGCCCCTGCTGGCCTCACGGCCCCACCTGTCACCCTCCTCTGTGTCTGCCTGTCCTCTGTAGCCACACTGCACACTGATGTGGCCCAGGACACACCAGGGTCCTCCCCTTGGCCCGCGCCTGTGCTGGTCAGCATCTCCCAACACGACATGAAAACCAGAACAAAGCTCGGTGGGCAGCGGCCCCCGGGGCAGGCTGGTCTTGGTCACACTCGCCCAGAGCCCAGCCCTCTCCAGGCCCCAAGTCCCTCCCTTGTCCCTGCCCCGGTCACTCTGCTCTTGCCCACACGGCCCGACCTCCCTCGGTGCAACTCCTGCCTGCCTCCCACCTGCTCTGCTCTCCAGGAGGACAGAGGCCCGAGGAGACACTAGGAGCGTGGGTCTGGGCACGCGCAGCCGCAGAGCCCAAGTCAGGCTGGGGTACAGGAGGAAGGACAAAGAAGCCAGGAGAGAGCAGGATGGAGAATTAGGGGCAGCGGGGCCAGTGCGGAAGGACCCAGGAGCCCTGGGAGAGCTGCCAGTCCCAGAGGGGCTGGGGGCCGGTCGGTGGCAGGTCCATGTCAGCCACTCGGGGCTCTTAGACCGTGGCCACGCCTAGCCTGGGCCCTTGCCGCCCCTTCCCCGGGCCCTGCAGCACGGGCTCCCCAGCCCCAGCCCCTCCGCAGCACACTTCTCCCAACAGAGCCCTGGGCTCCCGCCCCTCCTCAAGGCCAAGTTCTCCATCTGGAGCCCATCGTGGCCTCTGAGGGGAGCCCGTCCTGACAACATCTCCTCGCACACACCCACCCCCAACCTGCCTGTGAGCCCTGACTCAGCTCTGCTCTTCAGTCGCTCCGTGAATTCTGGCCAAATGCATAAATGAATTAATGCGCCCAAGCAGCAGGTGCGGGCTCCCTTCCGCCCTCTTCATGGGATAACCCCGCTTTTCAGAGAGCAGGTGTTCCCAGCCTTTGCTCGGGGAGCAATGTTCCAGGCAGCGCTGGGGCTTACTCATGCCTTTGTCCGTGCATTTCTGCACGCGGGGCAGTGACAACAGGGAGGATCCGGGACAGCAGGTCCAGGTCAGGGGGCTGCGGCGTGGTCGCTGCTCAGAAGTGTCAGAGGCAAACCGACATAGGGGCAGTCACCGATGCTTCCGAACTGTACCCTAGCAGGACCCAGCTGGCCGAGCCCTGGCCAAAGGGCCATGGGGACGGCGGAGAGAGAGGATGGGAGGTGACCTGGGCCAGGCACGACGCCTGCCCAGCCTAATCGAGCTTGGCCACCTCTCCACCATTGGCTTTTGCTGCATCTGCTATAACCGTGTGCATCGTAGATGGACTGGGGGTGGGCCTAGCTTTTAGTGTGCCCGGCATGGAGCCTCGGGCCGGAGAGCATCTGGAACGGTGGCCGGGCCCTCCTCGCCGAGCCCCTGCGCAGGTGCGTCCACTCTGGAGCTCAGTCTCCCTCTGCACTGAGGGCCCCGGGAGCCCCTTTCTGCGGCCGTCCTGGCATTGCTCTCCACCCCCCAACGCAGCTACCCCCGTCGGCAGTGAAGTGAGCGAGAACATGTTCGACACTGAATAATTAATTTTCGTTCTGCGATAAAAATGTTGTCTATTGATTTACAACCCCTCCCGGCAATAAAGCTTTTCGTGGGAAACCTGATTCTTAATTATTGTCCCCAGACCCGCCAGGAGGCGTGTCCAGCTGCCGTGGGAGCAGCCCCAACTGTTCCCAGGCGTTTTGGGGCCACGGGGCCAGCTGCTGCCCCGGCCGCCCCACTCTGTCCTTCCCTGGTGACTGGGCTGCCCCCTTGGCAAGTGCTCCCGCAGCCTACCGGGCCGGCCTGCGCGGGAAGCAGGTCAGCGGGTGAGCACCTCAGCATGCCCCAGAGGGCAGGGGCCGCTCCAGGGAATCAGGGGAGCGGTTGTTGCCTGTGGGGTGGGCGGGGAGGGCCAGGTGAGGGTGACGGCCAGGCCACTCCAGCCCAGGTGGAGCCCGGCTTCCTACCACTGCGGCCGACTCTGGAGCCTGGCCCCGGCTCCGCCCTCAGCAAAGGAGACCCAGGCGGCTGACAAGGGGGCAAGTGCTGCGGTCATCCCCTGCAGGTTTGGACCCAGAACGTCCGTTCCTGGCTCCGTGTCCACCCCAACCTTCCCCGCACGGCCTCTGGGCTGCACCCCGAGTTAGGGTCCTCACGCTTAAGGGGCCCCGGTGGTCCCACCACCGCCGGCAGGGTCCGAGCTGATTCTGGTCCCCAGGTTTCTTCGCTCCAGCCCAGCAGGGGTGGAGGGTGACGGGCCCCGTCCTAGATCACGCAGGGCACTGCCTGGCGTGGTCGTCCCGCAAAGGTCCAATGGCACTCGGGAAAGTCAGTGGAGAAGAGAGACATGTCCAAACCTTCCAGGTGGCAAGGCGCTCAGCCAAGGCCTGGCCCTGCATCCTTCTGCTGCATAACCCGGCTGTGGCCGGTCCTGGGGCCTCGTGCCCGGTCCGGATGGAGCCCAGTGTGCCAGCATTCAGAGGCAGGGGCTGAGCACGGGCTCCTGGGGCCCACCATACCCTCATTCTGCTCCAGAGCCGCTCACGTCGGGGTCACTGCAGGATTCCTGCCGACTGAGATCCCGCATGATGCTCCTTTCTGTAGCTGGGAGATGTTATGGCCCAGTAAAGCACAACAAGGTGACGGCCATGAGAAGGGGGCTGGAAACGCACATGTGGGGACACAGGGTGCATTGATTTCTTTCTCAAATCCCTCACTTGCATACACTGTTTTTCACCGGAGTTGCTGATGTGGTTGAGCCACTTCTCCCGACTCTGTGCTGGTTTGGACTTCTGAGCCACGGGCTCCAGGAGCTCAGCGCACATCACTAGGCTTCGCGCCTTGTCCTCAGAGCCACCACTGTGGCTGATCCTATTTGTGGTGGAGATCCAGGCGGTTAGTGGCCGCGGGCTGACCAAGCCCGAGGGGGTGGTTAGCTGCTGTGCCGGGCCCACTGCGGGCTGGACCAGCGGGCGGCCCCGGAGCATAGCCTCACCGCATTCAGCAAAGAGAATGAACGCATCTTAAACATGAAGAGAGCAGGCCTGTTGGAGAAGTGGGGAGTTCGGGCCCCCCTGTGCCATCTGACTGGGGCGCATCCCCGAGCCCCAGCACATGCTGGGCCATGCTGGGCCGGGGGATGCAGACATGTCAGATGGGGCTGCTCTTGGAGGTCATTAGGACACACAGATGGTCACTTGTCACCTCGGGACCGGGGAGGGTCACAGGTGCCGAGGCAGAACCTGACACGGGCTATATAGCAGCAATGGTAGAAGATTCTGGATACGTTTCTATTTACACCACTCTCTCTCCCTCCGGTCTGCTACTGAGAGATCCAGAGACTTCCACCACTAGCTCGGGCTTCCCTTGACACACTGGGTTTCAATATGAGATGCTCTTGACCTGGCAGTGGAAGGCCGTCTCTGACTCCGCCCCAGGGTGGTGAGCACCCTGTACGCCCCATGGACTCTGTACACTGAGCATACAGTGTCACCGCTGCAGCCACACAACACTGTGATATCTGCTCAGTACGATGCCACCAAAGGAGGGCACAGGCTTCCTGCTGCTGGGTCCACATCTCCCATATCACTGGGGCTGGTGCTTTGCAAGGAAATGCTTGCTGAATGCTTGTGCATAGGAGGTGTTTGGTGGAATGTTCAGTGTTCAGGAGGTACCAGGTGAATGCTTAGTGCTCAGGAGGTACTCAGTGAACACTTGGTGCTCAGGAGGTACTAGGTGAAAGCTTAGTGCTCAGGAGGTACTAGGTGAATGCTTAGTGCTCAGGAGGTGCTTGATGAATGCTTGTGCTCCGTGAATGCTTAATGCTCAGGAGATACTCAGTGAATGCTTAGTGCTCAGGAAGTACTAGGTGAATGCTTAGTGCTCAGGAGGTACTAGGTGAATGTTCAACACTCAGGAGGTGCCAGGTGAATGCTTAGTGCTCAGGAGATGCCCAGTGAATGCTTAGGGCACGGGAGGTACTAGGTGCATGTTCAGTGCTCAGGAGGTACTAGGTGCATGTTCAGTACTCAGGAGGTGCTAGGTGCCTGTTCAGCATTCAGGAGGTGCTAGGTGCATGTTCAGTACTCAGGAGGTACTAGGTGCATGTTCAGTACTCAGGAGGTACTAGTTGCATGTTCAGTACTCAGGAGGTGCTAGGTGCCTGTTCAGCATTCAGGAGGTGCTAAGTGCATGTTCAGTGCTTAGGAGGTACTAGTTGCATGTTCAGTACTCAGGAGGTGCTAGGTGCCTGTTCAGCATTCAGGAGGTACTAGGTGCATGTTCAGTACTCAGGAGGTGCTAGGTGCATGTTCAGTGCTCAGGAGGTACTAGTTGCATGTTCAGTACTCAGGAGGTGCTAGGTGCCTGTTCAGCATTCAGGAGGTGCTAGGTGCATGTTCAGCACTCAGGAGGGGCTGGGTGAATGCTTAGGGCAGGAATGAATATAGCAGTGAATGACTGAGTTCCCACCGGCACGTCACCCGGCCATCAGGCCTCCACACTCTCCTCCTGACCTCTCTTCCTCCATCCCTCTTGGCCACTCCCTTCGACCTCTCTGGTCAATCGCACCTATATGGGGACCAGTTGGCAGCAGCCGCAGGTGCTTCACAGGCCACATGGGAAGCGCTGCAGGGCCGGCACTGGGTAGTGACCGGTGACCGGCAGCCCCTGTGATGCTGACAGTAGAGCCTTGATTCTAGGGACTCAGACTTCAGCACCAAAAGGCAGTGCTTTCCAGAATCAGACCTGCCATTTCCTAGATAAGTAAGTGGGGGGACGGCAGGTTTGATGGAGATCAGGTGTTTCGTGTTGGACATGTTAAGTGGGCGAAGCCTGCTAGACCCCCAAGGGTCCACGGATGGGTGGGTAAACTTGGCCTGAGGTGTCAATGCCGGGTCTGGTGAGACTAAGAATATGCACTGACCTGGACCTGGCGGAGCCGCAGTGAGGGGTGAAGCCCGCAGGGGTGGGTCCCGGGGAGAGAGAGAGGGGAGGGGCAGAGGGCTGAGACGTCTGTGTGGGGTGGTTACTACGGGCAGGGCCTTGGGGAGCTGGAGGTGGGGTGGGGTCAGGGGGCGCTTGCAGGGCGGGGCGGGGAGCCGGGCAGAAAGGGGGCAATTCAGGAGACGGGGTTGGGGGGCGTCTGCTGGAGCCAGGCGATGGAGCAGCGGGCCAAGCTGCCTGCAGTGGACAGAGGCAGGGAGGGTCGGATGCAGCCAGCAGGTGCCCTGGGCTCACGGGACCTCCAGCTGGTCCTCGCCCCCACCCCCACTGGTCATGTCACATGCAGACACGAAGGTTGTAAGCCTTGAGCAGGGCCCTTGGCGAGTGCGGATGGCGATGCTGGCAGCCCCCTCCGCACCCGCCCTGGGCCCAGCAGACTCAGGACGGGGTGGTGGGGCAGCTGATACCAAGGCCCTCCCTCCCCACTGCCTCGCCTCCCCTTGCCTCGGGTTTGGCCAAAGGACCGTTGGGATGAGGCAGTCTGTACGTGGGAGAAGGGTGGGGAGATGGTAGGGAGGTCAGCGCGCGGTGGAGGCACCAGTGTCCGGACGTCTCTGCTCTGCCTCAGGGCCTTGGCACTCTCTGCGTCCCCTTTAGGTCCTGAGCCTCCACCCGCCCCCTGAGTTGTCCGTACAACCTCAGACTTCCTCGCTCTGTGTTTACGGCCCACCCTGGAGGGCGTGTGGCCACGGGCCTGCAGCACAGCACGGTGTTGGCGTGTAGCAGGGACACAGTCACCACCCACCCATCCGCGGCCCTTCCTGCCAGCGCGTTCTTACTTCATCCACGCCTCCAGAAACGAGCCTGGGGTAACCTGACCTGTCCACTTTCTGATCATTTAGCAAATGACTTGTATTGACCTCTGGCGGGTGCTCATGCTGGGGGAGGGGCCTAATGGGGGCAATTATAGGATTTTCATCGCCCTTGGTGAGGCCTTGGTGTGGGACCTTCGGCGGCTGCCGACTCCCTGCCTTGCTCAGGAGGGGGGCCGCCTGGCTCCCTGGGTGTCAGCTCACAAGTGGGGAAAGTCACCTGCTGCCCTGATGCCCGGCCCACCCATCCCCCAGGGCTCCTGGTTCAGGAGGCACGACCCCTGCAGTGGGCCCTGGGGGTCTGGGCTAACAGCACACCTGGGGCGGCTGGGCCGTGTACCAGGTCCTGTGCTGGGTGCAGGGGCTGGGGGCTGCATGCGTGGAAGCGAGCTGGGGGACTGGTCTCCTCCAAATATTGCCACCTGCGTGTCTATTCCTAACACCGCTGTCACAAGCGAGGGGCCACGGAGGGCCGTCCCCCAGACCCCAGGCTCTCAGCCAAGCACCCCCCCCGCCCTGTGAGTGCCACTAAGCAGAGAGGATTTGTTCCCAAGCGGGCTGAGGGTCCTGAAGCAGGAGTGGTGACCGACCACTTCCAGGCACCCCAAGGACTGTGTTCACGGCCGGCTGGGGACAGCCACAAGTGAGCTCTCCCGCCTACCCACCCTCCCAGGTGGAAGGAGCAGCCCCATGCAGGATGGAGAGGGTGGATGGGGGACATGGGCTGGGGCGGGCAAGACCCCCTTCCTGGCTGCAGGTGGTGGGCTACGGGCTTGTGGGTCTCTGTAGATGGGGCAAACACGGCCCCTCTCCTGCCAGCTAGAAACTAACACCTAGAGAATGCTCCCCCGGGGCTGAGTGCTCCCCTGGGCCGAGTGCTCCCCGGGCCGAGTGTTCCCCGGGCTGAGTGCTCCCCTGGGCCGAGTGTTCCCGTGGGCCGAGTGCTCCCGTGGGCCGAGTGCTCCCCTGGGCCGAGTACTCCCGTGGGCCGAGTGCTCCCCGGGCCGAGTGCTCCCCTGGGCCGAGTGCTCCCGTGGGCCGAGTGCTCCCCTGGGCCGAGTGCTCCCATGGGCCGAGTGCTCCCGTGGGCTCAGTGTTCCCGTGGGCCGAGTGCTCCCCGGGCCGAGTGCTCCCCTGGGCCGAGTGCTCCCCGGGCTGAGTGTTCCCCTGGGCTGAGTGCTCCCCTGGGCTGAGTGCTCCCCTGGGCTGAGTGCTCTCTTGGGTTAGCCCACCCCTGCTGCTTCCCATCACTTAATTTTCAGGAGAACTCCACCTAAAGGGGGCGGCCACCATCCCAGAGACATGAGGTACACTGCCCGAGTTCTATGGGGAGGTGGGGCCGGGACCAACCCCGGGTCCCCAGCACACAGCAGGCACTTAGTCAGCAGCTCCTCTGGTCTGCAGTTGGCAGCAGGAAGGGCGCGCCCTCCCACTCCTGCAGGGCCCCACTAGTTGCACCCAACCAGCAGCTGCAGGGAGGGCCTCTTGGCGCTGCTCGGACCAGCCTCCAGGGTCCAGAGGGCTGGGGAAGGGAGGTGAGGGCTCTGAGGGGCCTGAGGGGGCCATGGCGTGGGCAGCCACTCACGGGCTCTTAGGGCGGAACGAGAGCATCCGTTAGGAGCTGGGGGCCGTCAGCCCTGGCCTAGGGGAGCCTGTACCCTGTGGTGGGGCCAGCAGCAGGGGACATGGTGGGAAGAAGGGTCCGTCCTGGAGGACGGGCTGGATTTCAGCAGGCAGGCCCAGCTCAGGCGAGGCACAGAGAAGTGAACAGATGTAACTGCCCCCGTCCCAGGGCCGAGAAACAAGAAAAGGGGGGCGGGGACCCGCCCTATTGGCTGTGAGGGACCCCTGACCTTTGTCCCCAGTGCCTGACAGACTCCAAGACGGGCCGAGAGGCTGAGTCAGAGTCAAAGCTGGAACCCAGCCCTGCCCAGGCTCCCTGCCTCCACCGCCACTGGGATAATCAGAGAACGTAGCCGGCAGGGCCCTCAAGTGGGAAACTGAGGTTCAAGGGCTGGAGAGATGTGTCTGGGGTCACAGGGAGCCATGCTGGGCCTCACACCACACTAGGTCACTTCCCCGGGTGAGCTCACGGCGACCTCACATCTACTCTTGCCTTGGGGACTAGGGTCCATTTTACAGACAGACAAAGTGAGGAAACAATGGCCATGGGTCACGCTGAGGTCCTACAGCCAGGAGGTGGGGAGCGGGGGGGTGGACCGGGGGGCTGCTCCAGAACGTCTGCCTCGTGCTTCCCAGGCTGGCGCCAGAGACCGGTGTGGGCACTGGGAGACAGTGACGGACTGGTCGGGGCAGGGGTTGGGGGGGCCCGGGAGAATTGCAGAAGCTCGGAGACTCGGAAGGGTGGGGACCATGGTGGTCTGGGCTGCCTCCCTTGGTACAGGTGGGACACCGCTTCCTCCACCAGGCGGCATGGCTCGCGGAGGGCTCCTGGCTCGGAGGGGCTGGGGGCGCTTTTGAAGCCCCTTCAGGAGGAGGGAGTGGGGTCTCCCCAAAGAGCCCACAGAAGTGCTGCTGGTCTGGGTGTGCAGAAGAGGGAGGAAGAGAGGGGCCTCCAGAGGCCACACCAGAAGAATGGTCATAAAGTGCTTTGCCTCCCCTGAGGACACGGAGGGTGGGGGGAGACAAGGGAGGCGGGCTGCATAGCATCGCTTCCCTGTGTCGCCCTTGGCAGGCTTGTTCCCACTCCTGACCCCGGTGCTTGTCACACGTGCCCCAGCGCGTGGCCATGGATGGTGTGGGCGGGGCTTCCAGACGACCGGCAGGTGTCTGGCTCCCCCATCTCAGCATCCTGAGGCTGCTTCCAGCTTGGTCCCTAACAGGGGCTGTGAGGCCTGCTGAAGGGAAGGAGGGCGGGGTGGACGGACCAACACCTGGAGCTCCGCCCCGTCGGTGCGCGCAGGTGCCCGGGGTTTGCTGCCGGCGGGGTGCACACAGGTGCACGGGCAGAGCCAGCACCGACGAGGCCTGTCGCGGGTCTGTGGAGACTGCTGGTGTCCCCCGCAGGCCAGCCGTGTGGAAGATGCACGTGGTGGGGCAGACAAAGGCAGAGTGGGGTGCTCCAGCGAGGGGCGGCAGAGTTCTCTGCTCTCGGGAGCCCCTCGGGCGTCCTGGGGGTTTGAGAGGAGTTAAGTGACTTGCCCGCCGTCCCCAGGGCTGCTCCGGCGAGGCCCGGCCGTGACTCCCAGGCCTGTTTCCAGACCTCCCTCACTGATGGCTCCGTCTCCAAGGGACGGTAATGAAATAATGCTGGTGTGACATGGTTGTTGTCGCCCGAGAGTGTCTAAGTGCTTTATGAACAATTAATCGGCTCTGGCCCACTCCGGAGGCTGAGCGTGATAGCCCAGAGGGCCCGCAGCGCTTCCACAGCCCGGGGCCCCGAGCGTGGGGGGCCGGCACTTCCAAACCACAGGGTCTGGGCTCTGCGGAGCCCTACGCTTCGAGTCACAGCAGTTTGGAAGAAGGGCTACAAAGGAACGAGGATCGCAGGGTTATAGACGTGTGCAACTGAGGGGTCTGGGAATCTTACGCAAAAAGTCCTTCTGTCCCCCACCCGGTCTTTCAGCCACCCTGGGCCCTCGCTTCTCCCCCTGAGCCTGTGGGGGGGTGGGTGAAACAAAGTAGGTGTTGCACCTGGCATAGGCCATGCACGATGGTATACAGCAGGTGCTCAAGAAATAGTAAGGACTCTAGAACAGTGACTGCCCATCTGTTTGTGTCTGCGCTTGTCGTGGAAGCAGCCCTATGAGTCCGCTTTTCCCCGAGGGGTGTGGGGGGTGCACACAGTAGGTATTTAACCCATGTTGGTAGAACCCCCAAATTTCAGATTCGTGGACTCACGAGCCCCTGGGTGAAAGCAGGCCTTGGAGGCCATGCATGTGGGGCAGTGACCAGTCGTGCAGTCCTCGCATGCTCCCCCTGACCAGGAGCTCACTACCTGTCAGAGCTGTTACGGCCTTCATGCCTTCCAACTCCCCACACCCCATAACCATTGGCTAAACCTGGTTACGGACGTTTATAGATGTGTGTTCGGGGCTACGTGCCAGACACATATGAGGGAGGAGCTGTTCTGGGAGTCTCCACAAATTTGGTCCACTCCCCTTGCCTAGGATCATCCACTACATTTAACCCTGGCAACATGCAGTGGACTCACTGTTATCACCCCACTTTACAGATGAGGAAGCCAAGGAACACGAAGGCCCCGTGACTGGCTCACAGCTGGGAAGGTGTATAGGAGCCGAAACTCAAATGGAAAGACCCCATGCGGCTTCCCTGAGTATCTGCTCAGCCGCACATGAGGTGGAACATTTTGGATCGAATGGCAGGAAGGTTTTGGAGCTCCATCCTCACTGCTCCTGGATGCTGACAGTAGCTCGCATGGCCCCACCTCCCAGCCCGGGTCCCCGCCTGCTCTGACCCACGGGCCCTGCGCCTCTGCGTCCAGGAGCCCATCCCACAGGGCTTTGTCACCTGTTACTGGCCTGTCTCCACCATCAGGCCGTGAGCACTGTGGGGCAGGGTCCTCCTCACCTCTGTCTCCAGCGTCCCGCACAGGCTCCCACCCAAACTGGGTGCTCAGTACGTTCCTGCCTAAAGAAGGAAAGAGCTCCCAACTTACAGAGGTCACCCCCATCTTACAGCTAGATAACTGGGGCCCAGGAACTGAAGGAGCAGCCCAGGAGAGCGCCCCCCACCCGCACTGGCTCTTCTCCCCTCAACACCACACCCTGTCCTCCTTGAAGGCAAGTTCGAGCTTCTCCTGGAGTCCCCACCTGAGCGCGGGGAGCGCACTGCCCGGGCCTCCCGCTCTGGTTGGCGTCTACTGGCCCCTCACCCCTTGTCAGTGGAGGAAGCCGCTGGGAGCATGGCTAACGTCTGTGGACACCCCCGGTCCCCGCCTGGCAGGAGCGCCTCACGTATCTTAACTTGCCTGAGCTCACAGCAGCCCTGCTGTGCATTGTCCCCATCTCACAGTCGAGGAACCTGAGGCACGGAGAGGTTAGGTACCATGCCCACACTCTCACAGCTATGGGGGCCCACCTGGGCTTTCAACCCTGCACTCTGGCTACAAGGCCCCTGCTCTGGACATCTGTGTTCTCCCTCCCTCCTGCCTGGGGCCCCCTGGGAGGCCTGAGGACCTTCCCCAATTTATGAATACGGCGGTGAAGGTGAAGTTGTTTGGCCAAATCCTAAAGATGAGAATGGGGGAAATAATCACAAAACGGGATGGAGAAAACGACACAATTATTCTCTTAGTGATGGAAAACCTATTTCCAGCAGCCTAATAACTTGCCAAAAAGCCTCAGCAACTTAGAATTAAAATTTACCTTCCAGCAACATCTGTCCTCTGCTCTGTGCAGCCCACGCAAAGTGGCACCATACCTGCTGGACCTTCATGCAGCACCTCTGCCTTCAGGTGCGGCCTGGCCAGGCTGGCGGGGGAGGGGTGGGGTGCAGGGCAGGCGGTGGGTCCTAGATGTGGGGGCTGAGGGGTGCTCACCAGCCGTGCGCAGGTCCAGGGGTCAGGGCTGCCCCTGTGTGTGGCGCCGGAGTGGAGAATTCATGGATGTCGAATGAGGCGATGCGTGCCTACACAGGGCAGGCCGTCGGAGAGACTCTAAAGGACGTCAAGAGCCTTTCGAGTTTATTTCGAGTTATTACACGCAGTGAACACGGAGGACATGCAGGACGTTATTAGAAGATAATTCCCGCACAGAGGGAGGAGCCGGTCCCAGGATGGCGGTCAGGGCTGGCGGCCACGGAGGCAGAGCAGGATGGTCCAGAAGGTCCCAGGATGGCGGTCAGGGCTGGCGGCCACGGAGGCAGAGCAGGATGGTCCAGAAGGTCCCAGGATGGCGGTCAGGGCTGGCGGCCACAGAGGCAGAGCAGGATGGTCCAGAAGGTCCCAGGAGAACCTTGGGCCCTTCGGAGGTCAGGGGAGGAGATGGTCCCGGAGGGGGGAGGGTGAGGGCCAGCCCCTGGGAGAGCAAAGGGATGCGCGGTGCCTGGGGACTCGGCTTGCTCGGCCGCTGTGGTGCAGGCCATGTATACGGTATTTGCTCCCAGGCCTGGGGGCCGGATGTCCAAGATCACGGTGTGGGCGGGGCCGGTTTCCTCTGAGGCCTCCCCTTGGCTTGTATGTGGCCGGCCTGCTTACCCTCCTCACGGCACCCCTGCCCGATGTCACGCCCTGGCCTGGAGAGGTGCCTGAACGTCACCGTCCCAGCTCCCTCGTTCTAGAGCCTGAAAGGCCCTCGGATCCCCTATTCCTCACCTTTGTTAAAACGGCATGTTCCTGAGGGGACAGAACATGGTGTGCCATATATAACCTAACACAATCATATGTGTGTCTAATGACCGCCGCAGAGCCCGCCGCAGGCCGGAAGAACCACAAGCCCATGGTCTCCGGTTCCTGTGGCGCTTTCGACCTCTGGGCTCCTTGACCTTCTTCCCGATCCAGTCCTCACGTGAGCCCCCCTGGTGTCGTTTCCCAGCTAAGGGCTTCCCTTTACTTGGACAGGAGGGTGGACGGGAATCGGGGGTTCCCAGCCCGCCGGGTGGGGAGACAGACCGACGGGGCGGGCTGTCAGCGTGCGGCCGAGCCCCAGAGCCAGGCCAGGGCAGAGGGGCGAGGGGCACTGGTGCCCATCAGCAGCCTAGGCCTGCGGCCAGGACAAGATGTGCAGGGGGCAGAAACGCCGTTCACTGTCCCGCTGGAGTTGGGGTCCTGGGGGGTGTCCAGGGTCCCCAGTGTAGCAGTGGGGGCACTGTCCAGCTGGAGTTGCGGTCCTGGGGGGTGTCCAGGGTCCCCAGTGTAGCAGTGGGGGCACTGTCCAGCTGGAGTTGGGGTCCTGGGGGGTGTCCAGGGTCCCCAGTGTAGCAGTGGGGGCACTGTCCCGCTGGAGTTGGGGTCCTGGGGGGTGTCCAGGGTCCCCAGTGTAGCAGTGGGGGCACTGTCCAGCTGGAGTTGGGGTCCTGGGGGGTGTCCAGGGTCCCCAGTGTAGCAGTGGGGGCACTGTCCAGCTGGAGTTGCGGTCCTGGGGGGTGTCCAGGGTCCCCAGTGTAGCAGTGGGGGCACTGTCCAGCTGGAGTTGGGGTCCTGGGGGGTGTCCAGGGTCCCCAGTGTAGCAGTGGGGGCACTGTCCAGCTGGAGTTGGGGTCCTGGGGGGTGTCCAGGGTCCCCAGTGTAGCAGTGGGGGCACTGTCCAGCTGGAGTTGGGGTCCTGGGGGGTGTCCAGGGTCCCCAGTGTAGCAGTGGGGGCACTGTCCAGCTGGAGTTGGGGTCCTGGGGGGTGTCCAGGGTCCCCAGTGTAGCAGTGGGGGCACTGTCCAGCTGGAGTTGGGGTCCTGGGGGGTGTCCAGGGTCCCCAGTGTAGCAGTGGGGGGCCTGCGGACAGAGGTTGGGAGGAGGCAGTGGTGGCCCCCAGTGCTGGTCTTGCCGCTCTGGCCGCTGACTTCCCGCATCATGGTTTGGATGTGGGCACGGTGACCCCAGCCCGTCTGAAATGATGGCTCTGCCCAGCCCTGCCGCCTCCATCAGGTGGGTGACGTTCTGAGCTGGGGATAGAGAAAGGAGCAGGGACGGACGTGAGACCACACCTGGGGGAGCTGGCCTTCTGGGGAGGGGACAGTCAGGAACCCATGACAGCTGCCTAGCCTGCTGCATGGCACGTGCCGTAAACCCAGGCAGGGCTGACGTGGAGGCGGTGGGGGGCATGGGGAGGTTGAGCTGTGGGGGCAGGTGTGGCGGGAGGGTGGGGATGTGGGGGTTTGGGGGCATGGTGGGGGTGAGGGGTGTGGTGGGGGTCGGGGTAGGGGTGCATGGTGGAGGGCGTGGTGGGAGGGTGGGGGTGGGGTGCCTGGTGGGGATGTGGGGGTAGGTGTGAGGGTGGGGGGTGGGGGCGTGGTGGGAGGGTGGGGGTGGGGTGCATTATGGGGTGTCTGGTGGGGATGTGGGGGTAGGTGTGAGGGTGGGGGGTGGGGGCGTGGTGGGAGGGTGGGGGTGGGGTGCATGGTGGGGATGTGGGGGTAGGTGTGAGGGTGGGGGGTGGGGGCGTGGTGGGAGGGTGGGGGTGGGGTGCATGGTGGGGATGTGGGGGTAGGTGTGAGGGTGGGGGTGGGGGCGTGGTGGGAGGGTGGGGGTGGGGTGCATTATGGGGTGCCTGGTGGGGATGTGGGGGTAGGTGTGAGGGTGGGGGGTGGGGGCGATGTGGGAGGGTGGGGGTGGGGTGCATTATGGGGTGCCTGGTGGGGATGTGGGGGTAGGTGTGAGGGTGGGGTGGGGGCGTGGTGGGAGGGTGGGGTGGGGTGAGGGGTGGGCGTGGAGGGCAGGAGCTGAGGATGACAGCCCTCGGGGTCAGGTGAGGGCTTTGGGGTTTATTCCGAGCAAAAGGGAGCCCGGGAGGCCTGAGCGGGAGCACGGCGTGACCAGCTCTATGTGACGAGGCCGCGCCGAGTGTGGTGGGGATTTGACATGAAGGACCGGGAGTTTCTGACTAGATTTACAAGAGGCATTACCAGTGGCTCTAAATGACTGTGTTAATATCCAGGGGCGGTTTGATGCTTGGGAAAGTCTCCGTGCTTGGTCTATAGGAATGCCCCAAAGGGCATTTGAAATTCTTGGAAAACAAGTAAAGCAACCTAGAAATACTAACTTATACACACAATTTAAAAAAATCTAACTAATAAGTTTGTGGGGTGGGCTACTTGTTCACGTGGGCTCAGCGTGTTCCTTTTGAGTGACTCAGATACTAAATAAGGGGCATGTGAAAGATCTCTTTCCTACTTCAGCAATCCAGCTTTGTAAGAAATGCAGTTAGGTTTTCACCAGCTTGGAAGGAAATGGCTTTTTGAATACATGACTTCAATGTAAACTTTAATAAGTTGCATATTAATGAAAACCCCAATTAAGTGGTGAATGACCGTCCTATCAGTAAAACCCCCCACCGCAGGCCCTCCAGGACCCCACGGACGCAGCGGTGCTGGGCAGGAGGGCGGTCCCCGACGCCTGGGCACAAGGGCATCCAAGGCTGGGTGGGAGAGACGCGGGGCGGGAGCAGTGCGTGCGGGAGCCCCCGAGGGGTGGGAGCAGGTCTCGGGAGGGACGGCCTGTGGCTGAGAAGGCCCCCAGCCAGAGCTGGGGCCCGAGCGTGGCCTTGAGCCGCATGGGCCTGGCTGCCAATCCCACTCTGCCCCTCCAGGCCGTGTTCAGGCAGGTTGCTGGCCTCCGTGCTTCCCCCCTGCCATCTGGGCTGGGAGGGCCGCGGGCAGAGACCCCAGCTGTCTCGAGCACTGCTGCGTTCATCCCAGCACCCGGCGCCTGTGGGGGCTGAATGAACGAGTGCATGAATCCAACACCCCGCATGGCTGCCAAGCACCGCGATGCCCAGTGCGGGACACACCTGACACTCTCTCCTTCTTTTCTCTGCTCAAATGAGTCCCCCTGTGACCAGCCTGGGGGCCACGGACAAACTGGACAGGCAGCTCCTGCCATATGGCCAAGCACGTCCCGGCCCAGCCCAGGGGGGTCCTGCCCCCCCCCCCAGCCTCGCTGCACTCCTGGGACCAGAGTAGCTCAGGGCTCACCTGTGCCCGCCTCTCTTCCTGATGGCCTCTTTGGCAAACTGCCGGAAATTACAGTGGGGACCGTCACTCACGGGATGCTGGCCTCCCTGTGCAGCAAGAGCACATCTGCGGGATGACTGTTGTTCCTTGAGCAGAGCGACGGCTCGGGCAGCCTTTGAAGGCCTGTCAGTCTGTGGCTGCTGTGCCTTGCGACACGCGCCCCTGGGTCAGGCCTGACCTGCCTCCGGTCCTCCTGTGCCACTCTGGGCGAGGACAGAGGGGACACTAGGCGACCAGGTGGTTGTGGGATCACGTGAGAGCCCGTTGTGCATGAAGCTGTGTCCGGGGTCACACACAGAGCCAGCCATCAGCAAACGGTCATTCCACTGTTACCACGAACAAATCAACTCCATGTAGTCCTTCTTGGCAGCGTGGCAAACTCTCCTTCTCTAGAGCAGGACACATCTGTCTCATCTCGGGCACAGCCTGACTCACCTGGATAGGAGACCTCAATGTCATCGAAGAGTGCATTCCATGGGGGCAGAATGGGGAATGGCAACACTGCAGTGTGGTGCTGGGGGTATCCTCGGGGTCCTCTGAGCAACTGGGATCCCTCCTGGAGAGTGGAATTGACAACCCAGTGCTTGACCAGGCAGCCGGCCTGCAGAGGGGCACAGAGATGCTGTCGCCCACACCAAGTTTCTCCTCCTCAGCACTGGTGATGTTCTGGGGTAGGTGCTCCTTTGTGACAGGGGCTGTCCTGTGTGTTCTAGGATGTTGAGCAGCATCTCTGGCCTCTATCCATCAAATGCCGGTAGTAACCCCAGCCATGACAACCAAGAATGTTTCCAGCATTGCCCAGTGTCCCCGGGGACAGAAGCCCTGGCATGGGAACACTGCTCTGAGGAAAGCATGGACTGGATGTTGGTCCAGAAATGAGATTCTGGGAGGTGTGGGCTCGCGCATCCACTCGCTTCTAGGGAAAGAGGGAGATGGCTCACTTTATGGGGGACCCTAAGCCCAGCTGGGGGTGGTGGTGGAAGTGAGAAGGCAGAATTCAACACCAAGCCTTCTGGAGAGGCTGAATGCAAAGGAGAGACGTATCTTCTTCATAGGTGTTCTGCCTGAGACAGGTGTCTGCCTGAGACAGGTGTCTGCCTGAGACAGGTGTTTCCCTGAGACAGGTGTTTTGCCCGAGACAGGTGTTTGCCTGAGACAGGTGTTCCACCAGAGATAGGTGTCTGCCTGAGACAAGTATTCCACCTGAGAGAGGTGTTCTACCTGAGACAGGTGTTTGCCTGAGACAGGTGTCCACCCAAGACAGTTGTTCCGTCTGAGGCAAGTGTTCCGTCTGAGACAAGTGTTCCGCCTGAGACAGGTGTTCCACCTGAGACAGGTGTTTTACCTGAGACAGGAAGACTTCCACCCTGTACTGGCATGGGCAGCAGCAACTTTGGTGCCACCTTACTTGAAGTCCAGATAGCATCACAGCAAGTCTGAATGGCCGGCAGACCCCAGCAGACCCCAGCCTTTTGGCCTTGGATTTAAAAAGGCGAGAATCCCCAGCTAGGGCGGATCGATCTCATTTCCTTGAGAGCACATTATCTTCACGCGGCCTTGTGTTAATGTGCACGGGCTAATTTCCCCGATCCCAGCTGCGGACCCCAGTGCCCGAACCTTCCACTCTAGCCCGTGGGGAAGGAGCTCATCTGGGAAAGAGGCCATGTCTCTGGGGCAGGGGGTGGTCACCTCTCCAAAGTGCTCAGAAGTGTTCAATTGCTCCCTGGGGACCCCGGCTTCCCTGCTAAGTGTCGCAGGACCCCACAGGACCTCCGCTGTGCCAGCAACAAGTCTGCCAAACGCCCTTGGCTGAGCACCGAGGTTCTCGGCTTCCAGAATGCCAGCTGGCTCGGAAACAGCATGGAGAGGAGGCTGCAGGGTGTGCAGGTTTGGAGGCCGTGGGCCTCACAGACCACAGGCCTGGCTCAGAAAACCCCCACCGCACTCAGTGATCCTAGGGTCAGACCAGGGCCCTTGGCCTCAGCTCCCACCGCCTCTGCCTCATCCGTGCTGGCCTCTGTGCTCTGCCATGAACCCCCACATGCCTCGTTTTCCACCCAGGGACTTGGGCCTTTCCCTACCACTGTCTGGAATATTCTGCCCGGGACCTTAAGGGTCTGGCTGCTTGTCATCGTTCACATCTCCAGCAGGCATTTTGTAACCACCCACCCCCTTCCAACGCCACGGGAGACAGGACATGGCCTGAGTGATGGCAGACTCCATGCGGGGCCCGAAGAAAAACAGCCATTGTATTTTCTTTGTCTTGTATGATTATGATGAGAAGGTGGACAGTTTTGCATGTTGAATTTGTATAAAGCTGCCAGTAATGTTACCTCCGTGTTAATGAGAAATTCGAGTGTAGGATACTTGAGAAGGAACTTGAACAATTTTGTACTGTGTTTTATGCCTAAGCTGGCTCTGAGTCATTCCTGAAGGAGTACCTGGACGGACCCTTTGCACCGTGGATCACAATAAAAAGTCATCTACCCAGCTCACCATCCAGAGTGAAACTAGTGGTCACTTCTTTGTTTCTACTCTCCTGAGTTGCAGGATGGGCCGCCATGGGCGTCTCGTGCCTCCCCCCCCCCCGCCCCGTGCCATCATCTGTGCACCTGCGCCCCACCCCCACAAGGCTAGGAGCATGTCTGGGGGCCCACGTGTCGCCCCCTGCATAGCTTCAGGCCCTGGGCAGCACGGGCTGGTAGGGGTCCACACTCAGGGCTTGGGTGGTGTTGCTGGCATGGACTGGGGTGGACTCTCCCATCCCGAGTGTGATTCTAGAATCTGTTCTGAGTGGGTGGGGTGCATGCACAGGGGAGCAGGGCTTTCAGATGGACCCAGAGGGCTGGTCTACAGATTGGCAGGAGCCCGACCTGGTGAGCTGCCTCCGGTGGGCACATCACATCATGAGGGAGAGGCGCAGCTGATTGGATGGAGCCCCAGAAGGCCGAGGGGCGGGCTCTAGAGGGAGCAGAAGCAACCAGCAATCACCAGATGTGGCCCAATTAATGGGGTCGGGAAGGGGCCATGGAGGGTCTCTGGGGAGGGCGGCAGCTGGGTCTGAGCTGGGCGAGTCTGGTTCTCCCTGCATGCTGGCCCGGCCTTGGGCTGGCCTGGCAGATCTGTGCAAAGAGGTTTGCTCCAGGACCCTTCTCATGGTGGCTTTCCTGCTTTGGTCCACCTGCCCACGTCCCCACCTACTTGGGGAGGCAGCATGGCAGGGATCTGGGGAGGCTGCAAGCCTGGGTTCCTGCCTGGAGTGAAAGGCACACACCTAGGGATCACTGAGCAGCGTGTGCAGCAGGGCCAGCGGCAGGAATGAGTCTGATTCCAGCCGGGCCTCAGGCTTGCTCCAGACCAGGAGGGACTGACATGGCTTTCAAGGCCGGGGTAGGAAGGAGCTGGCCCTGGCCAGACCAGAACCAGGGCCTTCCCCGCCTCTGACCATCTCTGGGCTTCCTCTGGGATTCTTCCAAGTGGCTGCAGGTGTTGCCACCAACCCCTCTTGTCACACCCTGACGGCCCAAATCCACAGAAAACAAACGGGCCTTCGGTCTCTCCAGGGCTGGCTTCCAATTGGCCTAGCCAGGTCGCGTGTCCTTTCTGGCCAGGTGCGTGGGAAGCGTGGTTGGTGGGGCCCCCGGAGGGACAGTTTCAGAGGGACGGTTCTCAAAGGCGAGTGGGCACATCGCTGCCAAGGAGTGGAGAGTGAAGTGTGGGCAGCCCAGAGAATGATGCCCTTTGCAGTGGGTCAGGCCCGTGCGGAAAGCCACAGCCAGGGGCTGGGGTCTGAGAAGGGGGACCCCCCGAGGGTGGGCTGCGGCAGGGGGCGTCAGAATCAGGGCAGAGAGAGCAAGAGAGGACGAGTGCTCTGCCTCTTGCCCTGCAGGGCAGCTCTCCGCAGAGACCCCGCCCCACATTGTCTTCTCATTGGGGCTGGCAGGCTGGGGAGCTAGCCCCTCTATGGGGGGCTGTTCTTGTGTTAGAGAGAAAACAGGACACACTCAAACCAGAAAGCACGTTTAAAATTTTTTGAGGCTATTCTTAATTTGCAGACAGCAAAACTGGCTCTTTTTTGCATGCAGTTTTAGTTTCCACAACTGTGTGCAGTCACGTGACCACAGCTCCCCCGCCCCCCCCACCCAAGTTCCCCTCCCTGACCCTTCACCCAGGGCATGTACGGTCTCTTCTCCGTCCCCACCATTTTCCCTTTTCCAGAACGTCCTATAAATGGGACCACACGCAAGGTGGCTTTTGATCTGGCTTCTTTCCCTGGGTGAAATGCCTCTGAGATTCAGCCATGCTGTTTTCGTGAATTAATAGTTCCTTGCACTGCTGAGTAGTATTGGATTGTATGGAAGTACCAGAGTCTGCAAGTTCAGCCTTCACGTGAGGGCGATTTGGGTGGGTTCCAGTTTTGAGCAATTATGATGCACACAGGGCGCGGGGGAGCACTCAGGGGCTCTCACTTCCCTTGGGGGAGTGTCTGGGGCCATGGTTGTCGGACCCTATGGCAAATGTGTATTTGATTTAGAAGAAATGGCCAAACTGTTTCTGAACATTCTCACCGGCAGCGTCTGAGAGTTCTGGTTCCTCTTCATCCTTGTCAGCACTTGTGCTTTCCTAAATTTTGGCGACTCCTCTCCGCGTGGAGTGGTGATTCTCAGGGGCTTTAACGTGCCTTCCCAAACGCGTAACGCCGAGCCTCTTTTCGCCAGCTGATCTGCCCACCCGCGCATCTAGGTCAAGTGTCTGTTCAACTCGTTTTGAACTTTGAGAGTTCCCTACATAATCTAGATACACATCCTTAGCAGCTATGTGATTTGCGAATAACTTCTCCCAGTCTGTGATTTGCCTTTCACTCTCTAAATAATATATTTTGCAAAGTGAATTTTGAAACATTTTGCTACGGTCAAATTTATTATTTTCTTTCCTGTTATGGATCACGCTTTTATCGATGTAGCTAAGAGAGTTTCACTCATCCAAGGTCATGAATATTTTCTTCTAAAAGTTTTATAGTTTTACATTTTACGTTTTGGGCTTATAATGCATTCTGAGTTAATGTTTTATAAGGTGTGAGGTATGAGTGGGGCCTCACTGTGTTGCGTGTGACCGCACCATGGCTCCAGCACCGCAGGATGAAAAGACAGTGCCATGTTCCTGAATCACCTTTGCAGCTCTGTCGAAAATCAATCAGCCATATGTGTGCATGGCTCTATTTCTGGACCTTCTATTCTGTTCCATCGATCTATGTGTCTTTTTGCCAATAACCCGTGGGTTTGATTGCTATAGTTTTACGGTAAGTCTTGAAATTAGGTTGTGTGCATACTCCGACTTCTTTCCTCTCTGTCACTCTCGCCCGTTAACTTTTTACCAGGAGACAATGTCAGAGTTACAGAAGAGTTGCAAGACTAGTTTGCAAGAAGAGAAAGTTCCCTTAAACCCTTCACCCAGTTTCCCCTAACGTAAACATCTTACATAACCAAGTCCAGTGATCTAGACCGAGGCATTCATGTCCAGACAAAGCTTTTATTAAGCTACAAATGTCTTTCTGATTTCACGGTTTTCCTCTGAAGTTCTCATTTGTTTCCAGCCTCTAATCCGTGCTCCCACACTGCGTTTAGCTCTCCTGTCCCCTTAAGCTCCTCCCCCCCGTGACGGTCCTCAGACCCTCCTTGTCTTTTTGGACCTTAAGGCTTGAAGAGTGCAGGCCAGTTAGTTTGTGGACTCTTTCTCAGCGTGGGCTCCTCTGCACTTTCCCCACTGGGAACATGCACTGGGTTTCTGCATGACCAGAAAGAACGCCGACCCCTCTCAGTGCTCACATCAGGGGCTGGATCATGCATTTCATTACCGTGACGCTGGCCTTGATCTCTTGGTTAAGGTGGCATCTGCCAGGTTTCTCCTGTGTCATTAAGAGCATCTTGGAAGAGATACTTTGAGTTTATACAAATATCTTCTCCCTCCTGAAAATTTGTCTACTAACGTTAGCGTTCAACAATGGATTTTGCCTGCAGCAATGGTTACTGTGGTGTTCCTATGGTAATGGTCCTTTTTTCCTTACTCCTTCTGTATTTATTATTTAGAATTCTTCTGTAAGAAAGAGTGGCCACTTCTCTGTGTGTGTTTGTTTTTAATGTCCGTATGGGTTCAAAGGTGTTTATTTTATTCTTTGGGTCCTAATCCAATAGTATCTCACCCTATTTTGTTGTTTAAATTGTTCTAGCTCTTTGGCTACTAGATGCTTTTTCACATGAGCCCCTCAGGTACTCACCTCTTTTTAAAAAAGCAATTCCCTAATTTACAGAACTCCTGAGATGTTCTAGGTGCACCTGAGTCTTTCCCCTGCATTTTCCCATTTGCTTATTTGTCATCCTTATATCTTCTTCATTAAATTCTTGGTCTGAAATTGTCCCTCTTTTAAAAAAAACTGATTTGTTTTCTTCTTGTTCACCTTTGAGCACTTCCTGTTTGATCATGTATATTCTAAATACTGCACTCGGTCAGAACTGTGATTTGCAACTGTTTTCTCCCAGAGTGTGGCTTTTCTTTTTATTCTCTTAACAGTGTTTTGTTCTGTTTTGTTTTGTTTCACAGGGCAGAAGTTTTAAAGTTTGATAAAGTTCAACTTATCCATTTGTTTTCTTTCACGGATCATGTTATGGGTGTTCAATCTAGGAAAAAACGCCTAGTTCAAGGTCACACAATTTTCTTCTGAACTTTTTCCTGGAAGTTTTATAGTCTTACACATTTTACAAATGTGCTGAGTTGATTTTCTTCTAAGGTGTAAGGTTGAGGGTTAATTGAGTAATTAATTGCATGTGGATGCATAATTTTTCTAGCACCATTTGTTGAAAAGACGGTCCTTTCTCTACTTAATTGCTTTGCACCCTTGTCAAAAGTGATTTGACTATATATCTGAGGGTCTACTCTCAGGCTCTGTCCTCCGTTAGGATGATTCTTGCACTGACAGTACACTGTCTTGATCATTGCAGCTTTGTAGCAAGTCCTTAAGTCCTTAAGAAATCTGAGTCTTCCAGCTTTGTTCTTCTTTTTCAAGCTTGTAGTTGTCTGTATTACTTACTTTGCTTCCCATGTGCATTTCTGATTCAACATGTGTATGTCTTCTTTAAAAAGCCTGGTGGGATTTCTGTTGGGATGCATTAAATCTGTGGATGAAATTGGGTAGAAGTGACGTCTTAACATTCAGCCTCCCAAGCTGTAAGTCCTCCCATTACTTAGGTCCTGTTTGATTTCTTTCATCAACATTTTTAGTTTTCAGCCTGCAGACTTGGCCCATTTAAGATTTTATACCTAGGGGCACCTGGGTGGCTCAGTTGGTGAAGCATCAGCCTTCAGCTCAGGTCATGATCCCAGGGTGCTGGGATTCAGCCCCGCATCAGACTCCCTGCTCAGCAGAGAGTCTACTTCTCCCTCTCCCTCTGCCTGCCACTCCGCCTCCTTGAGCTCTCTGTCTGTCTCTCAAATAAATAAATAAAATCTTTAAAAAATTTATATCTAAATATTTCATTTTTAGTGCCATCCTTTGTGTATTTAATTTCAAATTCCAATTTTTCATTGCTGATATAGAAAAATGTATTTGATTTTTGCTTGCTGGCCATTAACCTTATGACCTTCCTATACTCATTTATTAGTTAGAGAGCCTTTTGGTAGATTCTTTGGGATCTTCCACATAGAAATTATGTTATCTGTGAATGGAGAGAGATATATTTCTTCTTTTCTTATTCCTTGTATTTCTTTTTCATGCTGTGTTGCACTGGCTAGTACCTCAAGCCCAGCGTGAATGGGAGTGATGACAGGACACTCTCACCTCATTCCTGATCTTACAGGAAGCTCTCCTTCTTTCACCCTCAAGAAGGTGTTAGTGTCAAGGCTCTTCTTTAGGCAAAGAAATTCCCTACTATTTCTACTTTGCTGAGGATGTGTTTCATCATGAATAGATTTTGAATTTTGTCAAATGCCATGAAATAGATTATTGAGATAATCATATGGCTTTTCTCTGTAGTGTGTTAATGTGATTCATCCCATTGATTAATTAAAAAGATTTAACCATCTTTGAATTTCTGGGATAAAGCTTGGGTATGAGAGAATATATATTGCTGGACTCATTTTGCTAATATTTTATTGAGGATTTACACACTTATATTAATGAGAAATACTAGTCTATAGTTTTCTTGTAATATCTTTGTCTGCTTTGATTTTTGGATATTTCTGGCCTCATAAAATGAATTGTGAAATGTTTCTCTCCTATTCTATTGAGTAGGGAAGACTATGTTAAATCACTATTATTTCTTCCTTAAGCATTTGGTAGAATTATTCAGTGAAGCCATCTAGTGCTGGACTTTACCTTTTTGGTAAGTTTTTAAACAACAAATTCATTTTTAAAATAGATATAGTACTACTCAGATGATCTATTTCTTGTTGGGCGAGTTCTGACAGCTTGCCATTTCATCTAAATCATGGAATTTACGGTCACAAACCTGTTGTTAGTAGCCCTTGTCATCTTTTTAATGTCTGTGGGGTCTCTAGTGATAGCCATTTTCTTCTTGCTGATATTAATAATTTCTGTCTTGTCTTTTCATTTTTGCATTAGTGCTAGAGGTTATTAATTTATTGACCTTTAAAAATAACTCAGCTTTTGTTTTTTTTATTGATTATTTCTACCATTTTCAGTTTCATTGATTTCTTCTCTGATCCATATGCTTTCATTCTTTCTACTAGCTTTGATTTTATTTTGTTCTTTTGTTTCTAGTTTCTTAAAGTGGAAGCTTAAATTATTGATTTGAGACCTTTCATCTCCTTTAATGTAAGCATACTTAACACTATGAATTTTCCTCTAAGCGCTATGTTAGCTGCATCCCACAAATGTTGATAAGTTTTATTTTCACATTCATTTACTTTAAAATATTGTAGAATTTCCCTTAGCACTTCATCTTTACCTATAGTTATCACAAGTACTTTGTCCAGTTTCTAAGTGTTTCTCTTTTTCCTGGCATTTTTCTGTTATGGAGTTCTAGTTTACTGTTATGGTTCAAGATCAAAATATTTCTGCTTTGAGATTTTCTGAGTATTGTTTTATGATCTGATGTATTCTATTGTTGGGTGGAATGTTCTACATATGTCATCCAGATAAGGTCTACTTTATTCTTACTGATCTTCTGTGTGTTTTTTCTGTCCATTACTCTGTCCAGATAGAGTTGACACTTCCAATGATAATTGTGGATGTGTCTATTTCTCCCTTCGTTTCCATCAGTTTTTGGCTCTTATATTTGTTTTGTTTTGTTTATCTTTTTATTTTTGTTTGTATATTTTGAATCTCTGTTGTTAGGTGCACACACATTTAGGACTGTTATGAGTTCCTGGAGAAATAATTCCTTTATCATTATGTGACATCCTTCTTTATCTGTGATGACACTCCTTTTTCTAAAGTCTACTTGTCTGATATTAACATAGTTACTCCAGCTTTTTTATTGCTTAGTGCTTTTATAGTTTCTTTTTTCATAATTTTATTCTTTGTAACCTATGTATATCTTTATATTTAAGGCAGGTCTTCTATAGACAACATGAAATTGAGTCTTGATTTTTTTTTTAAATCAAATCTGACAATCTCTGCCTTTTACTTGGTATGAGTAGGTAATTCACACTTACTAGGATCATTGATGTGACTTTATTAAAATCTACTAATTTGCTATCTATTTTCTTTTATTCCATTTATTCTTTGTTTCTTTCCCCCTTCTTTCTTTCTTTCTTTTTTTTTTTTTTGCCTTCTCTTGTGTCAATTAAGCACTCACATGAGTCTATCTCATCTCCTGTACTGAATTTTTATCTATATTGCTCACAAAAACTTTCAGTGGTTGCCCTTTGGTTTAAAATACATCACTAATGAGCCAGAGTCTACCTCCAAATAATACTGCACCATTTTCCATGTGGTGTGAGTGCCTTAGAACCATGTATTTCCAACCTCTCTCCTTCTCATCTTTTATATGATTGATGTTGTACCTTTATTTTTACATTTGTAATACACACACTGCTATGAGTTTTGCTTTAGATGATGTATCTTTTAATTCAAAGTTGGAGGAATGAGCATAATTTCACTATTCACTTCCCTGTGTGGATCTGAATTTCAGCCTAGTATCAGGGGCTTTCCACCTGAAGACTTCTTTAGCATTTGCATAGGTCTGCTCAAAATGTCTTTCCTTGGGGCACCTGGGTGGCTCCGTCAGTTCAGCCTTTGCTTTCAGCTCAAGTCCTAATCTTGGGGTCCTGGGCTGAGTCAGGCTCCCTGCAGGGGAAACTGCTTCTCCCTCCCCCTCTGCTTCCCCTCCTGCTTGTGCTCTCTCTCTCTCTAATAAAAAAAATCTTTTAAAAAAAGGCTTTCCTCAATTTTTGCTCATTGGAGAAGGTTGTTGTTTCCCCTTCATCTTCAAAGACACTTTTCTCTGGGCTGACATCTTTTTCGCTCTTTCAGCACTTTGAAGATCCACTCCAATGTTTCTTGTTCTCACAGGTTTCTGGGGAGAATTCTGCTGTGAATTGTGTCTTTATTCTTCTGTATATTAGTCTTCTCTTTCCCCTCTGGCTGACTTTAATATTTTCCCTTTGTCTTTGGTTTTCAGCAGTTGGAGTACAATCCACCTAGATGTGGTTTTATTTGTCTGCTTGGGGTTTGGTATTTATGCTTGCTGGTGTTCTCTGAGGTTCTTTTCTCAGTCTTCTATTTTTTAAAGATTTTATTTATTTATTTGACAGAGAGAGACAGAGTGAGAGAGGGAACACAAGCAGGGGGAGTGGGAGACGGAGAAGCAGGCTTCCCGCGGAGCAGGAAGCCCGATGTGGGGCTTGATCCCAGGACCCTAGGATCATGACCTGAGCCGAAGGCAGACGCTTAACGACTGAGCCCCCCAGGTGCCCCATCTCTGTCTTTTTTTTTTAACTTTCATTTTTAGAGCAGTTTTAGGTTTACAACAAAATTAAGAGGGAGGTAGAGAAATTCCCCATATACTCCCTGCCCCACATGTGCTCAGCCTCCCCCACTATCAATGTCACTCACCAGAGGGGGATATTTGTTACTAAGCATATACATCCACTGACACATCATAACCACCTGAAGTCCATAATTTACCTTCGGGGTCACTCTCGGTGTTGTACTTTCTGTGGGTTTGGACAATTGTGTAAAGGCACTTAACCACCACTATAGTGTCATGCTAAGTAGTTTCACTGCCTTAAACAACCCCCATGCTCCAGCTGCTCATCCCTCTCCACCTTCTCTGAGCTTCCTGGATCTACATTTTGGTGTCTATCATTCACTGCAGGATATTCTTTGCTGTCATTTCTGTAAACATTTCTTCTGCTCCTTCTTTCTTCTGGGATTCCAATTATGCATATGTTACAATGTTTGATATCATCTCACAACTCTTGTATGTTCTATTCAGGTTTATTTTCATTCTTTTATTTTTTCCAGTGTGGTTAACTTTTTTGACATGTCTTCAAATTGGGTGATTCTTTGCTCAGTTGTGTAGCATCTACTGATCAGCCCACCAAAGACATTATTGCTCTCTCTTTCCATGTTTTTCCTTTTGAGCATTCCCATTTGATTCTTCCTTTGAGTTTCCACATCTCTGCCGAAATAACTAATAATTCATGTTGCCTCCCTTTTCCATTAGAGCCTTCGACATACTCCTCACAGTTATTTTACATTCCCTGTCAGAAGTTCCAACACATGTGTCATATCTGAGTCTGCTTCTGATGCTTGCTTTGTCTCCTTTGAATGTGTCTTGTTTTTCTTATCTTTTTGTATGCCTCAGAATTGTTTGTGAAAAAACATCCAACTTCTGTGGGGCATACCTCCTTTTTTGCTAGACCTGTAGAGTGGGAGTTTAAGTTACTCCAGTTATGGGTTGGGCTGGCTTGAGATTTGTGCTGCTGTGATTACTCTTAAGAGCTTCAAACTGCTGTAGAGACAGGCTCTGTTTAGCAACATGTGTCTGGTTCTGAACTTCAGGTCTTCCTTCTGCACTGTACCTTAGAGAGGTTCTCTATGCCCTTCCCTTCCCTCGCCAGGACTTGATCTGCTTACTTATAGTTCAGATCTTGTTGGTGAGCTGGCAAGAGGTGGTAGGTGTGTGCTCGATGCTGCCCTGAGTCAGCCTGTCTCAGGTCCATGTGTCCCTGGTTCTCTGTTCTTCTACCTGTCTCCCCACTGCAGTTGTGGGCTCAACCCTTAGTGCTGCCCCTCCCCCAGGAGTAGGGTCTCCTCCCACCATTTTCCCTTGGTTAGCTGCAATGAGTGTTGGCTAATGCCCTGTCCTGGTTCCATGGTGACTTGGGGAGAAGGACCTGTGGTATTTCTTGCCCTTCCAAATGCAGTTCTTCGCACCAGGTCCAAACCACCACGATGTGCACATCTTTGGGCCTCCTCCAGACTTTTCTTTGGGTGCTTGGTGGGGTTTGAAAGAAAGAACTTGTAGAAGATGGAGACTCCTCCAAATTCTAGAACCTGTCGGAGTTTGACACTGTGCTTCCTGCACCTGCCTTTGCCAACCTGTCTCTTATTCCTACTGCTCTTCATACTGATGTCCAACTGCATCTTCCCTGGGGAAATATGTGCTCATATCCCCTCTCCCTACAGGCACAATTTCACCTTAGGTTTTGAGACAGTTGGTTACTCTGTGACCTCAGCTCTTTGAAGGACATGGGAAAAAACTAATTTGAGATCACCCTGGCTCCTTTTGGGGGTAGAGGTGGGAGCAAAGCTCTTTCTCTGTACATCCCGAGGTAGACACAGGAGTCCAGGACTGTGCTGTTTTCTTGCTTTTTCAGACACCTCATATTTTTTTGCTGAAAGCCAACAGGAGAGGAAAACTGTTTTCATGCCTCGAAATGGGCACAGCCCTCCTTCTAATAGGCCGATAACGTGGAACTTGAGTTAACTGGTTGGGAATTGGGCTGGGCTGGAGGCTTCTTGTTGCTATGGTTACCTTCAGTGCCCTGAAAGCCTCAAATTCTTCTCGCACAGCTTGGTGTTTTGTTTTGTTTCTTTGCAGGGCCGGGGGTGGGGGGGTGGGGTGGGATTGCTGGGCTGGTTTGCCAGAGTGTTTTGTTGTTGTTGTTTTTAATTGTCTGACCCATCCTCAACTCTTGGTCTCCCTTGTGCAACGGGCTTCAAAGAGGTGCACACTCTTGTCCACCCCCAAAAGTCTCCTGCTGCTACTTGCTATTTGATGCCTGGGAGCCTGGCCCTGGGTGACCATGGGATAGTCTCTTTCATTCTGATTAAACCCCAGTCCTGGGCAGATGTAAGGGCTCACATCTCATCTTTCTCTGCAGGTGCTTGTTTCTCCTTAGATTTTGGGGCAGCCGGTTGCTTCGCAACTTCTGCTTTTCAGTGGATTCAAGAGAACTTGTAAATGTTCAGTCTGTTAGGTTTTGGTTCAGTCTCTGCTAGAATCCTCTGCTTTTCAGTGGATTCAAGAGAACTTGTAAATGTTCAGTCTGTTAGGTTTTGGTTCAGTCTCTGCTAGGTCGCGTCTCTGCCTTTCAGAAGGGAGACGTTATACAGCCACTCTTGAAAGCATCTGCTTGGACATAGCACATGTCACATCTGCTCACGTTCCACTGGACAACACTCATCAGACACCTGAGAAGGGGTGGCTGGATCCTCTACCCACAGGATGGCACTGCAAGTCACATACAGGGAGCAGTGAAGTCCCCAGGCTCTGACATGTGACTTCCCAGGGAAGGAAGAAAAGACCCAGGAACTACATACTCCAGCAACTCGCTCTCCTCACTCATCACTGCACTGCAAGGACTCATCTCCGCGGATGCATGTGGGTGGTGTGCATTCCGGCAGAGGGACGGCTGGTGGACCTGGTTTGGAAGCACTGTGAGTGGTGCTATGTTCCGTCACGGGCCTTTCCAGGCCGTGCAACTGGGATGGAATCGCTGGGTTGAGGACTTGCCACCATCAGGAGATAATGCTAGATTGTCTTCCTCAGGGCTGGACCCACCAGCCATATAGAGGGTGCCACTGTTTCACGTCCACACCAACACAGACCTTCTGTGATACTCACCACTAATCAGTAGCATCGAGGAAAAGAAGAAGAAAAGGGCCCTGATGGTCTGGCTTCGTGGTGCCCTATGGTGCCAACACTCAGATGCACCTTCTGTTTGTGGTGGAGGAGCCCTGGGTCCCCCAGCTGCCCCCCAGATTCCATGTGTGTGCGAGGTGGGCTAGGACACATGGGAGACAATGCCTCTGTGCACAAAGGGAGTGAAGTGAAGGTCTTCTGTCCTCTGAGTGGAGCAAAAGGGCAGCATGTTGTGGGTCTGGAGCAAAAAATCATTAAGCTCCTCTGAGCATTTACGGGGGTGGCTTGGGGAATGTGGGCCTCTTTGCTGCGTGCTGGTGGATTGAATGGTAGCAGTGCCCAGGGACCGTGCTGCGTGGCCTCCCGGGCCCTCCCGAGCCCCTTCTCCCAGCCAGTTCCAAGGAAGTGATTATTATTATGCCCATTTTCAGGGTGAGGAAAGCAAGCTCTGGAGATGTTTAGGGTTCACTCAAAGGGGCTTGGCCAGGACGAGCCAGTTTTGAAGCCCCGGCCTCCACTATTTTCCCTTTGTCCACGGCCGTGTGGGAGGCAGCAGCAGGCCGGGACAGAGCTGGGCTCCCGCTCCCGCAGGGCAGAGGGGCACCACTGCGCTTAATCTGTCTCGGGGAGATGACCCGTACGTGGAATCTGTCGGGCAACCCAGGGCTCTCCAGCTTAAGGATGCCCGATTTCACTCCGGGTCAATCATCCCCCAGGCTGCCCGAGGCTTTGGGGCCCGATGAACAAACCCGCCTGCTCTCTTCCCACGGACTGACTCATCTGGAAGCTTCCATCTGGGCAGTGGGCCGGGCCGACTCTGGAAGGCCACGTGGCACCACCTCACACGATTCCCTACACCCCCTACAAGGTTTGTGCCACTCACAGGTCACACCTAAGCCTTCAGCTTCCTCCAGATAATGAGGCTCTTGTTACGCAGGGGTGGGGTTAACCCTCCCTGGGTCGGGGACTCCCTGCCCTTACCCCTGCCATGGCTCAGCAGCAGCCCGGACCGGGGAATTTCTCCTGCACCTTACATGACTGCGGGGCCTGTTCCTTGCGCCTGTCTGGTCGCGTCACGTCATGGAGTTTTCTTGGGGCGGCCAGCCGGCTCTGAGCGCAGCTGCTGCCCGGGCCTCCCAGTGGAGGTGCCGGGCCCCGGCCCCGTGGGGGCAGAGCGGCAGGGCCTGCGGCACATCCTTTGAAAATGGGCATTCGCCCAAGCTGTGTCCAGGAAGAGGGCTGGCGAGGCCAGTGGGCCTCACAGGCTCCTCCATCTCTGGAGGCAAACACGTGGAGAGGGGCCGAGGGTCGCCCTCTCTGTGCCAGCGACACCGTGTGTGAGCGTGCACGTCTATGTGCACGGATGTGTGTTCGAGACACAGAGAGAGAGAGATTCTCATGGGCACCCTCCCAACCCCACTGAACCACCGAGAAGGAGGCGTGTGCCTCTCGTGGCCACACCCAGGCCTGCTCCACACGGCGTCAAACACATCGGTGCGCATGATACACACACTCCTGGGTTTCCTATTTCCAAATTACGGACTTAATGGTTATTTTATTACTTAAGATCTTCAGACATGGGTTGGAATGTCTTCTGCCCCAAAGCCCTCTCATGGTTCCTGAAACACAGAATCTGAACTCCAGAGCCCCAGGTTCCAGGCCTCCTGTTCACCAGCCCCAGCTCGTCGGAGTGGTCATCTTACGCAGGAACTTTCCCCTCTCGAACCTTGCGCAGATTAAGGGACGCTTCTCCGAGCCTCCGTTTTTCCATCTGTTTGCCTTCCTTGCTCAGCAGCCAAAGTGAGGGCGGTGATGCACCCACCACGGGGCCTGGCGCACCGGAATAGAGGTTTTCTTTCCTCTTTCTGCTCCCCTGCCCTCTCAGGGAGGGGCCTCCGCCCTCCACGTCTGTGCTCCGCTTGGCATCAGACCCTGCACCTTGCAGGCAGCAGACACACAATTCGGACCTGCCAGGTGCAGGACAGCAGGCCTCTCTTTCCCGGGAGGAGAGAGATTTCAACAACAGTTCCACCCGTATCATAATAGGCTCCCAGAGACGGAAAGTGGGTGCTGAGGAATTCACCCAGCAAAGGAGTTCAGAGCCTAGGACGTGGGGCCGGGCTGGGCCAGGGGCAGGAGTCCCGCTTCCCGTGACTCCTTTTGCTCTGCTGGTCAGGTCCAGGGGCTGTACGTGTTATCTGAAGCGTTCGGTAGCGATCTAATTAAATGTTAACACATCATTAAAGTGATTTGCAATAAGCACAGTTAACAGTTTGATAACTCCATCCCCAGCTGACTCTGTGCTGAAAACAATCGCTCCCAATCAGCCGTGGGCTGCTGACGTCCCCTGAACCTTGAGTGGACACACGTATGGGCTGCCACCCAAGACCTTCCGTGGGCTGAGCCCCGGCGTGGGTACCCGGCGATGCAGAAGGGTCGTATGTGGGCACGGGGTGCTGTGGCAGGATGGGGGGAGCCGCTAATTTCCGGGGCACATCTTAACCTGCTGGAGTCTGGGTGTCCGGGCCACAGCCAGCATGCGTCATGCAGGGTTAAGGAAGTGCTTCTCTACCCTGCTTAACGCTCTGTAATGAAGGTGGCCTCTCGGTTGAAGGCTGTGAATCACTGTTTCTTAATGGGATTAATTGCCTTGGAATTAACTCTGCATTTCTGCACACCTAGTGATGTGGGTGGAGGGATAGGAGCCATTTCTGTCTGAGTATCCACAGTGACTTGGGGGCAGGGGACAGATGGCTCAGAGGAGGGAAACACGTTTGCTCCGGGGAGTTGACCACTCAGAAAACACAACACGGTCTCGTGGCAGCACTCAGCATGAAGGGGGCAGAACAGTAGGCCTCACGGACCCAAAGGAGCCCACGGAACATCAGGCACTGTTGGCGCTGGTGGTCCAAACTCAGCCGGGAAACTGAGGAATGGCAGGTGGGACATCGGTGCTGGGGTGGGGACTGGAGCCGGGAAGCCTGGCAGGCAGCTCCGGGCTATGTGTCAGGAGGGCTGGGCTGCTCTGAGCCTCCGCGCCTTCATCTGTGATAACTTAGCCTCAGGACCTGGAGAGAGAATTGCATTAAGTGTGGGGTGTCAAGTGCATGCAGAGGGCCTGGCACGTGGTCCCTCCCTCGTCCCTCGTCCTGTGACCAGGCCCTGCTGCCAAACTCCGAATGCCTGGAAATGAGGTCAAAAGCTTGCATCCAACCAGGCTTGATCTGTCAGTGGCTGGGGCACTGGCGAGCTTGCTTTGGCTCCTGGGTCATTCACTGGGTCAACCCCTGGAATGACAAGGGCATTGATGACACCTTCCTGGCTACTTTCCACTCTCACCTCCTGCTCCTCGCTCTGACTCGACTACAGGAGGCCTGCGGCAGCTCCGTCCATGTTGCAGACTCTGTCTGGTTGGTTCTGTGGCTGCACACAAGTCCCTCCCGCCATGTGGAATGCCCTCCACGCTCACCCCCCCAGCTCCTATGCATCCATCCTCTGGGTCCGGGCGAAAACACTTCCTCCTAGAGAAACCCTCCAAGACTCCCGTGATTAGGCTAGGTGCCCCTGTCCTGCGCACAGACCTCTCTAATGCCTCCCCAATCTTTACTTGTTAAATGCATGCCTCCTTACTAGACTGTAAGTGAGGAGTGCTTCCTTGCCATCAGTCCTGGGGCAGATTCCTTATCCAGACAATGGTGTGATAATAGCTCCTGCCTCGTGGAGTTCTTTTCAGGATGAAATAACACAGGGCACGAGAAGCCCATAGCACAGCGCCTGGCACCTGTCCAGTGCCTGGGATCTTGGCCTTGTCACTCGTACTTTATCTCACTTCTCAGCCTTACTAGTCTTAGCAGGGAGTACAGCTGCCAGGTGCTTGCATGATCCCTGCCCAGACATCCAGTTGCAACAAACGGACACTTGCGGCTCCTTCTCCTGACGGGTTCCCTCACGGGGACAATGGCCCACACGGGAAGAGTGGTGGGGAGCACAGCAGAGGGTGATGGAAAGCTGGGTGGAGTGTGTGCTCAGGCCTCAAGTCATGACACAGAGCACATGTGTGTGTATTTGAGGCTGGGAGACAGCCAGGGACGGAACATGCCAGGCAAAGTAAACGGCATGAGTGAAGACACAGACACCAGCCTCTCTGCACATTCTGGTGTGTCTGTGCACAATATCCAAGGAGGGGAGTGTCTCAGACAAGATTTAGAGGTGGAAGAAGACCATCATGGGCATGAATCTGAGATCTGCGCTAGGAAGGAGTAACTTGGTGCCATGTAGAATGTATGGCTCCCAAACGGTTTTATCCTGTCCGACAATCTTATACTTTTACTTAGACTATTTACTCCATTTACATTTAATTTAAGTACCGATACAGTTGGATTATAACTATCATCTGACATTTGTTTTCTATTTGTCCCTTCTTTTCTTGCCTTCGTTGAATCAATCTTTTTTTTTTTTTTAACAATTACTATCCCATTTCCATCTACTACCTTAACATTTGTGGCAACCTAGAGATTAAAACACACTCTTGATGATTGAATAGGAGCCATGTCTTTCACCGCTGCCTGATGATCTGAGAACCTTAGAGCATTTTGAGTGCATATTTCCCTCCCATCTTTCATATTTTCATTGTCCTGCCCTTGATATATACGTATATTTTAAATCCCATAATTCATCATTACTGTTGTTCTGAACAGCTGATATTCACCTGCATTTACGAACATGTTTACCTTTCTTCACTCTTCATTCTTGCCTGTTTTCATGTGCTTTAGTCAGATGGTTTTCCTTTTGCTGACAGTGTCCTTTTTACTATTTTTTTGAATGCCAGCAACAGAGAAAGCAACTGTTTTTATTTGTCTAAACATGTATTTCACACGCCTTGTAAAGGATACTCTGTCTGGGCATAGAATCCAAGGTGGGCAGGTAATTTCCACCAGTGCTCTGAGGGGTTTGTTCTGCTGTCTCGTAGCCCACGTGTCCCTTGAGAAGCCACTCCTCATAACTGCTACCCTGAAAGTGACATGTATGACATATTGATCCCCCTCCAGATGCTTTCCAGGTTTTCTCTTTGCTTCCCAGTGATTGTATTCTCAAGTGCCCAAGCATACTGCTTTTTCGTTTTTGGTTTTGCTGTGGTTTTAAATCTCTCCTGCTTGAGGTTGGTGGGCAGAGCCTTTTGAATTTGTGGGTTTATTTCTTTAAATTATTTTGGAACATTCCGGGTCACTACTTCTTCCAACTTTCTTCTGCCCCATATTCTCTCTCTTCTCTCCTTCTGGGGCTCCAGTTGCAAATAGATTAGAGATTTGTAAGGTGTCCTGCACACCCTTTGTGCGCTTCTGGGCAGCTTTGTTCTTATTCTCTTCTGTGTGCTAGAATTTACTTACTCTTCCTTGACCTTCCATTTCATAAATCCCACCTTCTGCTGTGTCTACCCTGCTATAAAATCAATCTATTGAGTTATTAACTTGAGATTTTTTTCATCTCTAGATTTTTTCATTTGTTTGTTTTTTATAGATTCAAATTCTCTGTTGAAATTCTCCTTTTTAAAATGGATTTGCTCCCCAATTTACTCTTTTTGAGCATATGCTAATTATTGTTGTATAAAGTACTTTCCAGCTAACTCCAGAACTTGGATAAATAGTGGGTTTTTTTTTTGTTTGTTTCTAATGTCTGTCTCATCCCTCTTGGCTTTCTTTCACATGGCTTTATCTCTTGGTATCCTAATAATTTTTCATGTATTGGCAAATATTGTATATACAAATTCTGGTGGCTCCAGGTGACTTTATTTCCTACCTGAGAGTTCCTCATTCCCTCTGTTTGGCAGACGGAGTGTGGGGCTGATCCCTTAATGGGCAGGTGTGCATCAGGCTGGGCATCAGGTCTGGTAAGTTTCAGCCTCCCTCTGGCTCCCCTGCTGCTCCAGGGAAGCCCTCCAGATCATCAGTGGAAAGCTCCCTGTGCTCACTGACTCTCATCCGGGCACATCTCTGTCTACTTAGACCCGTAAGACTGAGGACAATTCCGTTCTGCTCTTCAGAGGTGTTAGCCTAGCTTTTGAACCTCCCTCCCCACTCCATCAGGCAGTGTCAGAAACTGGCAAAATCTTGAGGAAGAAGCAGTCCATGTCTTTGAACCCCCAAAGCCTCCAGTTTTGTGACTCCAGCAAGACACCAGAAGTTCTCGTGGGTTCTCTGGCTGTCCCCCTCTCAGGAGGACCTTCTTCCTGGGACAGACCCATGTGCACTCTTTCCTACCCCAGCCTCGAATCAGCAATGCTGTGGGGAAAGCAGCCATAAGTGGTTAGCTCATGTCCTTCAGCCTTCTGAGAAGTGCACGGTTTTGTCCTGGGAGGATGCTGTCTTCACCACAAACTCCCTTACCCTGTGCAGACTGCGATGTGCAGAGCCTTTCATCAGCTTTGGGGGTTGTTTCATTTATTTACATGATTTACACACTCTTTCACAAGAATTACATGGTTTAATCTTCCTGGCGATGTTGGAAATGCTTACCTGTAAAGCTGCACCCTTACCTCCCCAGAGCTACCCACACAAAGTCCGCCTTCTCAGGACTGCTCTCCCAGGGACCCATTTAAATGTTCGCTCTCCCATCATGCCTCATCCCCCTTGCCTCCCTATTCTCCACGGCTTGTCACAGTCTGATACAATATTTATATCCCGGATTTTTTGTGTTGTGTTTGCCTACCCCAGGATATAAAAGTCCACAGGGCGGGGATTGTTACTGGTCTCATTCATTGCTGAATACCGTGCCCAGATCAGGACCATGCGTGTAATACGTGCTCAATAAAGATTTGTTGAATGAGTGAGTAGTATGGATCCTGTCTAACAGATACGAAAACCAGGGACAACTATAAATGATTTAAATAAATAAGGTCCTCCTAACTGGCACCAGGGTTCAGACAGCACATCTTTTGGGGAGAAACAGTTCAGCCCAGCACACACATTTGCTTGCTTCATTGTCCACTGAGCCCCATGCAGTACACCACGGGCTCCAAGAGGACGAGGCTGCTGAGGGCCGGATGGGGAGACAGACAGGCAGACAGGTCATAGGTAAGAGCTGGTGGGGTGACTAGCCTCCCCCTTGAGGACAGGTGCACCCCCATGGGAGCACAAAGTTCCAGCACGGAGAAGCAGAGTCTGGAAGCATGAATGGGACTTCCCCAGAGACTGGGAGTGGAGGGCTGAGCCCAAGGAACCTGCACACCTCTACAAGGTGGAAGGTGTGTGTGGCGGGGTGGGGGGTGCTGGGGCCGAGAGAGACCAGACCCCAGAGGCCGTCAGGGGTCAGATCACAGTGGGGGCCACATGCCCAGCCCCTCCCCGGGCCAAGGAAGCTGCCCCTCCTGAGAGTCCAGCTCAGGGGAAATGCCAGCACCTCTGGAGAGAATCCCACTGTGCATGGAGGGTGGCGCCGGCCTGCAGGGTGGGCTGAGGGATGGGCCTCGGTGTGGGAGCAGGTATTGATCTGCTGTGGCTGGGACAGGAGGGGGCCCGGTTGATGGATGAAGCACTTGGGTCCCTCGGCATGCAGGCACAGCGCACCCACATTAGGCCACTGGCGCCAAAATGGTCTAGAAAGCCCATCACAGACGGCGGCATGAGGCATGCATTGAAACAGCAATTACAGAGACGGTCATTAATTAAATAAGACCTGCTTTCTGCAGCCACATGCAGGAAGACATGTTGCTCATTCATCTGTTTACTCGCTCACGTTTCCTGGGCACAGAATGTGCGGGAGATGTCAGGAGGCAGGGTCCGGCAGCGCTGCGGCCCCTGTGAGGAGCGGCCGCTTGGAGCCTGGCTCTCCCCCTTAGGCGGGGTGGGCCGCACCACCTTGCTGGGTGGCTGTGAGCATGAATGAGGTCATGCAGGTAAAGCCCCCTCCCCACGCCGATCCGCTTCCCCCTGGCAGAGGTGCCCAGACGAAGGAGCCTCCCAGCCCACAAAGAGCAGCGCTGAGAGGGTGACTCTTAGCCCTGCCATGTACAGAGCCCGGAACAAGGCACGAGGGGTTGCCCTGGACTCTGCCAGTGAAGGAGGTGCAGGGAGACATGACACACGCACCTCCAAGTCCCCTATTTCTGGGGCCCAGGCAGCACTGGTGGACAGCGCTCCCTAAAACTCACACGTGCTGGCTGAGTCCTCTCTGCTCCCCTGGCCCAGACCTGGCCTCCCACCCACAGCCTCAGCCGTTCCTCTCCAAACTCCAAGCAGCACGGGAAGGACACATGCAGCCCGGGGGCTCTGCCAGGAGCGCCTTTCCCATCAGGTTCACCTCTCAGCTGGGAGGGGCCCCTCCAAGGCACAGAGGTGTTTGAGGTGCCTCTCTGTCCCTTAGCCCTTGGGCGATGCCCTCCTGGCCCTTTCTGGCTTTCTCCACCTCTGCCTGCCCCTAGTGCTGGTCCTAGGGGCACAGTCACCTGCCCCTCCCTCTATAAACACTTTCTTATGACTTCCTTCTCTTCTTCTTCCCTCCTTTATGCCTAGGATGGCTAGAAATGCTTAGGAACTTTTTAAAAATTGCTTTTATAAAACTATTTGTCTATCTCTATTTTTTTAAAAAGCTTTGAGACTGTGATAGGTGTTTGAAAACTTGGAAAAGCAAAGGTAAATTAAACCCTAAATTCAGCATCAGTAGGTGAGATGACCAAATGCAGCCTTGGAGATTTTGACCGAGGAGCTGTCAGCTCTTGGGTCTGGGCTGGGTCCTATCAGCTGACGCTGGGCACACGAAAGTGACTGCTTCGACAGAACAGCAAACACAAAAGGAAACAGTTACATAGCATCTTTGATCTCAGTGTCTCAGAGACATTTTGGAGCATATAGATTATTGACAGAAACCTATGAGAGAGGACCATCATCACCCTAAGAATTCATTCTGATAATAGGAAGGTGGGTGAAAGCGAGGATCTCTGGAGGTCTGGGGGCTAAGGTCGGGATGCTTCGGCGTCTTGGGGGCCAGGGCCCGGCTTCTGCTGACGTCGTGGACTGCAGCTCCCTGGGTTTCTCACATGAAGCCTCTCCTCTGACATGACTTCAGCTCCGCCCTGGAGCCCTCACTGGACGCAGCGCTGAGTCGGTCAGCAGGGAGGGTGTGCGGCAGTGACGAGCATGCCTGCAGCTCACCCCACGTGGGCATCTGCATGCCGGGCATGCGCTGGGCTCCAGGGTTTGGTGGAGAGCCAGGGAGGGAGGCTTGGGCAGAACTGTGCTGTCAGAGGGAGAAGACCAGCAATGAGCAATCAAAGAAGACACGTGGGCCAATGTGCTGAGGGGCGGTCAAGGCCAGTCTCTGAGGAGGGGCCTGTGAGCTCCTGGGTGCGGCAGGCATGGGCAAAGGCCCTGAGGTTGGAGGCGCAGTCACAAGCGGGGCTCAGAACCCGGGCCTCCCAATGCAGCTTCCAAGGCCCAGCGCCCCTGCAGCTGCCCCCCCTCCAGCACACTGCGCATGCTGACTGCTTCTGGGCCCAGGTGAGAATGCCGGGCAGGTGGGCGGTGGGCTGGAAGGGGGGGAGCAGCCCCGTACGTCCGAGCATGGCTCCTCCTCACTTACACCTTCCTGAGTTCCCATCCCCCACCCCCGGCCTGCCTGGTTTGTATCATCTGCGAAATAGGGTAAGTCTCCCCAGGACCGTCAGGAAGATCGGGTCAACATATGCAAAGCTGTCTGCCCGGTGTGGGACTCCTAGCAGCCCAGCCAGAGTCTGCACTAAATGCATGGACGTGTGCATGTGGGAGGCCCGTAGCCCCCAGCCAGGAAATGGGGGGACCGGGAGCCCACTGAAGGCCTGGCAGCCCAGGCTACCCGCCCCCGGCCGGCCTGACTGCCTGCAGGCCCGCAGGGGAGCCTGTCCTCCATCGTTAGCGGGCAGGCAATGGGGCGGGGGGACCCCGACATAGACCTCTGCGGGCTCACACCTGATTGGCCGAGCCCTTATTGCCCTCCCCGAACACCATCACAGCAATTAGGATCTGAGCGCTCCACTTAACCGGCTGAGTGAAATCGCAGCGCTGGGCCGATGCGGGCTATGGGAGCGTCTCGCCAGCCTGGAGCCCCTGACTCATCTGGGCCCAGTGTAGATCCAGTCAGAGGGGCACTGGGGTTTGAACTGTAGCCTGGAGAGGCCGACGGGCTTGGACCGAGGCGGGGGATGGCAGGGAAGGTGTTGGCAGACCGCACATCTCGTGTCCAAGGGAATGGCCTCAGAGCACCCCGGATACCCCACAAAGTGTGTCCATTGCTTGCCTGACCTCACAAGCAGCTGTGAGGCCCCAGGCTGGGCTTCGGGTGCCCACTGTGTTGGCTCGACCTCCATAGCAAATGTCCACAGGCTGGAGGCTCAAACAACAGAAATCTGCCTTCTCCCCGTTCCGGAGGCTGGAGGTCTGGCATCCAGGCATGGGCAGGTCGGCTCTCCGGAGGCCTCCCCGCTTAGCGTATAGACGACGGTCTCTCCCCGTGTCCTCACGTGGTCGTCCCTCTGGGCCCATCTGTGTCCTGATCTCTACCTGTCAGGACACCCGTCAGATTGGCTCAGCACCCACCCCGTGACCTCATGTTGCCTTAGTCACCGATATAAAGGCCTCCTGCCCACACACGGTCGCATTTGGAAGTACTAGGGGCTTCAACTTATGAATTTGGGGGTGGGAGGGACATAATTTAGCCATAACACCCATTGTATTGGACCCCGCAGCTAACAAGTAGTGGGTGTGGGGTTTGGACTTGGGCCTTTGGCCCAGGATCTTGGACTCCTTCCAGGCCACTGCAGAAGTGTAGAGGCCAAGATGGCCCCCCGCGGTGGTTCCTGCTTCATGAGCTGCTCTGAGAGACTTCTGGATATCTCAGAGGTGCTGGCCTCTGCCTGATCCTCGGGGAGCACTGGACCGCGAGTCTCTCATGCTCCTGCCTGCACAATCATGCTTGCGGGATTGACATGATGGGGGAGCGAGGACATGCCGTGGTCTCCCAGAGCAGGGGAGGAACCTGGGACCCCCTACTGGGGTGTCCCCAGAGCTGCTTGAGGCCCCATCGGGCTCAGGACCCACCCGCTTTTCTGTGGTCCTACGCGGCGGCAACAGTTCTTCCCTGGGAAGCACAGTAAGCTCTTCCTGGAAATGTTCCTGGAATCAACCTCAGGTGGCTTCAGGAAGCATTTCCCCACACATCTGTCACAGTGAGAAATATGCACATGTCCACACGCTCTGCCCCATGGCCCGGGCAGTGCCAGGAAATCGCCTCTTTAGGAAAGGACAGAGTTATGTACAGCTATTCTCGGCTGCAGGATTTACTCTGCTATTAACTTTCCGCAGTGTGTCTAGACACAGGGTAAGACACTGGACAAGACAAATTCATTAGCTGGCCTGAATAATTTAGATAGGTTTGGGAAGCAAATGAGCGGCAAGGTGTTCCCTCACGGTCTCTGCACATATAGATTTTCCTTTAGGAGCCAGAACATAAATGAGTAACAGGCTGATTGTCGTTAATGATGCGGGCGTGTCGGACAGCCCCTCATTCAGGAAAGCATATATAGCTCTTTTTCCCCCCGGACAGATTTGCTGGTTAAGTTCTTAGAAGTAGCCCATGGCGCTGGTCAGAGAGAATCATGCTGATGGTGGATTGCAGGAACTGTCTGGCCCCGGAGGGGCGCTCTGCAGGAGAGGCTCTGTTTGGGGAACTGTCTTTGGGACAGAGTCACAGAATCCACCCTGCCGATCAGCAGGTCCTAGTGAGGGCGTGGGGGAAGAGGGCCTCTTTTAACGGGATGGCTGCCCTTCTGCTATAGAAGGAGCCGATCCCCCGACAGAAGACAGAGATCCGGTATGAGGAAACCACCCCCTTTAACATCAGCTGTCTGTGTGTTTCCTGAGCCCGCGCTGGGGGCCTCGGTCACACCAGGGACAGTTCCCACACTCGCCCATGGCTCTCGGCTTGAGCACCTTCCCGCTCTGCCCGTGGGCCCTCAGCGGTGACTCCGTCTTCCACATGGCTTCTTGGCTCCCCTCCTGTCCTGGCTTCACTTGCACGCACCCACCGCAGACTTCTTGGGATCACCTCCCAAAGAAAGTCCTTGCCCAGCCATATGTGGCAACGTTGCACATCCGGTGAGCAGAGACCCAATCAGGCTGCTGCTGTGTGACCAGGGGCACGTACCCTCTGTGTCTCCCCCGGAGGGGCTGGGGCCATGTAACGGGGTGGGTGCTGGGGAAAGGAAACGCGGCTGGCTTAGTCTGGCTTCTCCAGAGGAACAGAGCCGGCCGGGGGCAGACGCAGAAAAGTATCCTAAGGAACTGGCTTACGGTTAGGGAGGCTGAGAAGTCCCGAGGGCTCCAGTGGACCAACTGGAGGCCGAGAAAGCCGTGGCACGGTTCCGGTCCATGGCGGGGAAGACCGCTGTCCTGTGTCCCGCGGGCAGCTCTTTGTTCTGTTGGGTCTCTAGCTCACGGGATGGCACCCTGGCCACGGAGGGCCACAGCTGTCTCCAGGCCCCTGATCCAAGCATTAATCCCACACGGAAACACCCTCACAGGCACACCCACAATCACATTTGACCAAAATGCCAGGGCACCCCTGGCCCGGTCAAGTTGATGCATAAAAGTAACCATGACAACAGCCTTCTAGGGGTTGTTGGATCAGGGCTAGGAACTGACGTTAATCCTCAGGGTCCCCGAGGCTGCCACGGTCCAGCAGTCAGAGTGGGGATGTGGGGAGCTCATGGGATAGAGGGGGTCTGGGTCCAGTCCCTCTCACAGAGGGTCCGGTGGGACCGAGGGCACATCGGTGGTGAATTCACCAGGTCCAGAAGGGAGGGTAGGAGTAGCCAATGCAGAGCTGGCAGAATCCCGTGCTGCGGGATGGGTGAACCTCAGGGACGCAGGGCTCCGTGACAGAAGCCAGTCCCCAGAGAACAAATACTGTGTGACTCCACTTAGAGGAGGGCCCTAGAGGGGTCAAATCATAGAGACAGGTTGGGGGACAGCGTCCGGGGAGGGGGTGGGGTCAGCTTAATGGGGACAGAGCGCCAGCTTAGGAGGACAGAAAGTTCCAGAAACAGATGTTGGTGATGGTGGCCCACCAATGTGAATAAACATCGATCTGCTGAACTGTACACTTAAAAATGATTAAGATACTAAATTTTACATGATGCATATTTTACCACAATTTTTAAAAAGTGGGGAAAAAAAAAAACCTGGCGGAATCCCAGGTTAGGTCGTCCGACCTTTGAACTGAGAGCTATCACAGCCAGAAAGATTGTCCCCATGCCACTAAGATGGTCAACCAAAAGCAAAGCCACGCCCCAGGGGCGATGGGGAGGCCAGAGACAGACACAGACCCGAGAGACGCAGGGCCGGGGACCCCAGCCCAGCCCCCTTTGACCAGCATCCCTCCCAGGGTGGTCTGTATTGGGACCAGCCCTTCACTAGGGTTAGCAGTCTGGGTGTCCCTGTGCCACGTAGCCTGAGTTATTCTCAGGGTCTGGGGATGAGGACTTGGACCTCTCTGGGGGCCGTTAGGCTGCCCCACACCTTCCCCCCAGGGTCCTGGGGGTCTCGCTCAGCCTGGCCGCCTCCAGCAAGTGCGTCAGCACCACTCCATCATGACGGCTACGTCCCTGGGTGAGCTGTCTGCGTGCTCGTGGCACAGAGACGTGTCAGCCGCACCAGGCTGGCCGAGGCTCCCCTGCTCCAAAGCCTCAGTGTCTTCATGTGTAAAACGGGCTCAGAAGACCCACCTCTCGGGCTTGGCTGAGGGTTGAGAAAATGTATGTGAGGCTCAAGGGGGATGGCGCCCTCCCTCCGCACGTGCTGAATGCCCTGCAGAGGTCCCCCCGAAACCTCGTCTCTGCGCTCCAGGTAAACGGTCCAGCGCAGCCTGAGCACTCTCTCCAGCGACTGGCTGTCCAGAGCGGGCAGAAAGTTAAGACAGAACTTTTATAAAGCTGGCCGGGGCGGGGGGGGGGGGGGCTCGCCATTGTTAAAGAATCATGAAAACAGACGGTTCATAGACATAACGCTCATTGAATTGATGTAGGCAGATCACAAAATCAAAACAGTGACAATGTGATTTTAGTGAAGCAAGAAGTCACAGCCAAGGTCAAGTAAGGCCACGGACCGGTGAGGCTCCAGTGGGACCTGTTGCGAAAAAGGCTCCCTGATGTCTCATCTCTTGTGTGAAGCGTCACATCTGTCCCCACCATCCCAACAGCCAGAGCAAGGGTGAAGAAGGAAACTGTTCCCGCGTGCGCACAACACAGACACGCCGTGATTTGGGAAAGGCTTTTCTGGGAGAAGCACAGCTGTCCCGGGTCCCCAGGTTAGCCGGCCCGGCCACGAAGGGGTGCGGGTGGGGAGGCTCGAGGTCGGGCATGGCGCGCTCTGAGCACAGAGCTCGGCTGCTGCGTCTCTGGGCCTGGGGCCTTAGGACCTTCCGTGGCCCCTCCTGGCCCTGCTCACTCTCACACCTGCTGTGGGTGCGGCCACCTGGGAGCCAGGTCCCCATCAACGCCTTCCTTTTAGAAACGGACAGGATCATACCATGTGGGACCCATGCCCGTTCACAGCCCCTGGCCTCTAGGCCATACCTCTCTCCCGAAAGCCAGACTCATGGGTGTTCGCGTCTGTGATGGGCTGAACTGTGTCCCCTCGGATTCCTATGTGGAAGTTTTTGTCCCCAGCACCTCAGATGGGACTGTATTTGGAGGTCAGGTCTTGAAAGAGGTGAGCAAGACAAAATGAGGTCCTGGTCCATTATGATGGGGGCCCTTATAAAAAGAGGAGATCAGAACACAGAGGCACACAGAGGGACAGCCACGTGAGGACCTGCCGGCTTGTCACACTGGTCTGGCCCCCACAGCGTCCTGGTGGGCAGCCCCAGCCCAGTGCCCCAGAGCGCAGCCTCACTGTCTTCCTAAAGGTGCAAAATGATGTGAGTGGGTTTTGGCAGGAGGATCAGCGGCGCTCCTCGAGCAAACCCTCCAGTCGGGGTGAACGTCCCTGGCAGTGGTCGGTAAGGTCCCCAGCAGCCACACGGCCAGCCCCCACCCCACTCTGCTCCAGCCCCTGGCCTTGGTGCAGCCCTGGAAACCTCTGTACTGGCCAGTGTGCACCGGGAGGGCCCTTCTAGAACGTTCTATGTGGCTCACCCTCACCTCCGTTGTGTCTTCCTGAAACATCATCCTCTCGAAGGCCCCCCTCCCCCCGGCCACTGTGTCAAAGCCGCAGCCGGTCTCCCGTCCTGCTCGGGCCCTTTCAATGTCTCACCCCCTGTACTTGTGTTTCTCCATGGCTCCCAGCTGATGGAGACGCAGGGATGTGCGTCGGCTCTGCTTACGCACAGGTGCTTGATACATGTTTGCTGAGTAAATTCACCTGTATCATAGAAAAGAGAGAAGACTCCATCCTTGCACACAACCAGCAGGTATAAAGAATGCCGGGCCCGTAAGCAAGCCCGCCAGCATAGTTCCAGCCGGCCTTGTTGGGAATTTCTTACACCCCAGCTCTGCATTCATTTAATGCGGGGATTCCCCGGGGGACAGGCACATTTTCACCCCCCTCTACAGACCAGGGAACTAATACCCAGAGAGGTGAAACCTCTTACCCAAGGCAACGCAGTGGTCCAGGGAAGAGAAGGTTTAAATACTACAGTCCGGCCACCTCCCTGCTCTGTCTGCCCACCGTGGGGGACAGGGGAGAGCCCCAAATTTCCATGCAGGGAGCACTTCTGGGACTCAGTGAATGCAGCAGGCTCTCCCCAGCTCACGGCTCGGGGTTTCAGTTGGTAACCTGACTTCCCTGGGTGATTCTGAACCATGGCAAACCCCAGGGACCACTTGTGTGGGGCGCACCAGGAGTCCCCGAGGACGTGCAGGAACTGGAGGCCTGAGGAAGGGCCAGAGTCCCCAAGGCCACCCCCCAGGCAGTAACTCAGCCCCTAACACAAGACAGGCACTGACAGATGTCTGCTGAGTGACTGGCTGGCCCTTTCGGGCCTCTCGTCTGCCCCCACCTCACTCAGTTCCCACGGCTCCGACCTGGGCGCCAAGAGCAAGAAGGCCCCCATGTTGTGCACAACCCCATCCCCCAGGCCTGCCCCCAGCACTCCGGAATCGGCAGGTCTGCCCTCGTTCAGCGCCCAGACGACCATCCACACCTTCTTCTCACCTTTGCCATAACCCTCCCCCTGCCACTCTACACCCCAACTTGCAACCACATCCTTCTGGTCAGCCCTCCTCCTCCAGGAAGCCTTCTGTGCTTACCACCCTCACCATGTCCCCGCCAAGCGCCCTCCTCTGAGTGCCAGTTCACTGGTAAGACCAGCACCCTCCGTGCTCCCACAGCTCCCGGCCTGTGGGCCACCGGCAGGAAAGGACCCTGTTGGCCCCGTGAGTGGTGGGCCCCAGCCTGCCTTCGTGAGCAATGACGGCTCTCCGGAGGTGGCCTGTGGCATCAAGCCAGCAGTTGACTTTCTGTGGCTTGGCGGGGGGAGGCCCGCATTCACGCTCCTCTGCGAACGTCCTCATGGGCAGCGTCTGTCAGCCGAGCAGCCCCCGGCAGCAGGAAGGGTTAGAGCCTTGCAGCCTAATTACTTCCAGGAAGTGGCTGAGCCAGCTCTCAGGCCTGACTCCCGGCTCCCGGGACAGGGCCCTGGGCTTTGCAGCTCCATCTGTGAGCATGACCCCATCCCACCCCCAGAGTGGGCAACAGGGTGTCGTGGCTTGGATAGTGTCACCCAAAGGAGGTATCCAAGTCCTCACCCTGCAGCCGCAGGGGCCACCTTGTTTGGAAACAGGGGCTTGCAGATGGGATTCGTTAAGGGGAGGTCATACTGGATCAGGGTGAATCCGATGACTGGCGTCCGTCCCAATAAGAGAAGGAGAGGACACAGACACACAGAGAAGGCCATGTGACAGCAGAGGGGGCGATCAGGTGACAGGTCTACAAGCCGGGGAGGGGAGACCGGGGCTGAGCCCTGGACGGCACCAACCCTGCCAACAGCCGGGTTTCAGACTGTGTCCCCGACCGTGAGAGCATGTCTGTCGCTCCCAGCCGCCCAGTGTGTGGGTGTTTGTCCTAGAAGTGCAGCGGGCTCAGCCATGTCAGGACTCCTGGATCTTCTCTGTAAAGAGTAAGATAAGAAAAGTAGGAATCACCTACAGTCATTCATTCTCCAACAAATAACTGAACACTAATTTACCAGAAATTATTTTAAACTTTGGGATGAAGACAGGGACCACACACACACACTCACGCACACACACAGCTTCCATCTGTGAGTGATCAGGGCTGACACAGTCAAACAAGAGTCCTGGGCATCACACCCAGTCTAAGGGCATCAGGGCAGCCTTCCCGGAGGAAGTGACCCACCCAAAACGCAAAACGTTTTGTTGATGCAGAAATGTCGGCCTCAAAACCAGGCTCCGGTGTAGATCGTTAACATCATCTGGTTCTTTCTTGAGTCAAACAGCAATGTGTCCAGCAGTGTTCTCGGACCTCCAGACCATGAACACCCCAGCATCACCCTGGGGAGGAAGGGCCTGGGAGCTGAGAAGGGGGTGGGCAGAGCAGACCATCCTGGGGCGGGGGAGAGGTTCTTCGCAGGGCTGAGTGTTGCCAGCATGGCCCCTCACCTTCCACAGAGCGCCAGCTCACGGCAGCACAGCGGGGATGAAGAGCATCCCAGGGAGGGTGGGCTCTTCCCGTTTGCAGAAGAGACCTTGGGGCTGCAGGAGCGCCCCTAGGCTGGGCTCTGGAGGGGGCTCGCAGAGAACACCCCTGAGCTGGCCTGGCCTGGGAGCTGCAGCCCAGGCCCTGGGGATGGCGATGGGGGCCGCTACCCCTGCAGGCTCCAGGACCCCTCCAAGCCACGCAGACCCTGCACCAGGAAGTCCGGAGGCCCGCATAACCCAAGGGGGACCCCATGGCAAGGGGCGGGTTGCACATGGGCCTAGGTCCCCTGCAAACGCGGTACAGGCAGGCTGGCCTCCAGCCCCCGATCCAGCCCCTAGCAGTGTGTGCAGCCGTGTGGTCCGCACACCAGCCTCCCCGGGCTGGCTGTCTTTGAGGTTTTTACTTTGACAAATTTCAGACTTAAGGAGAGCTGCGAGGAAAGTACAAAGAATTCCTGTACACCTTTCATTCAGATTCCCCAAATGTTAACACTTGCCATATTCGCTTTATCTGCCCGCTCCTTCCACCCTCCCTCCTTCCAAGCACTCTCTCACGCACTCACACATGCATGCACACATACATACGGGCGTGCACGCACACCCATGCTCACACACATGCACACACAATACACATATGCACTCACATAATACACATATGCACATGCTCACACGCGTGCTTACACAATACACATATGCACGTGCTCACACGCATGCTCACACACGTGCGCACACAAGACACACATGCACATGCTCACACACGTGCTCACACAATACACATATGCATATGCTCACACACGTGCTCACACGATACACATATGCATATGCTCACACCCATGCTCACACACGTGCTCACACAAGACACATATGCACATGCTCACACGTGTGCTCACACAACACACATATGCACATGATCACACACGTACTCACACAATACACATATGCATATACTCACACGTGTGCTCACACAATACACATAAGCATATGCTCACATCCATGCTCACACACAATACACATATGCACTCACATAATACACATATGCACATGCTCACACAGGTGCTTACACAATACACATATGCACGTGCTCACATGCATGCTCACACGCGCACACACAATACACATATGCACGTGCTCACACACATGCTCACACACACAAGACACACAGGCACATGCTCACACACGTGCTCACATAATACACACATGCACATGCTCACACACGTGCTCACACAATACACACATGCACATGCTCACACACGTGCTCACACAATACACATATGCATATGCTCACACCCATGCTCACACACGTGCTCACACAAGACACATATGCACATGCTCACACGTGTGCTCACACAATACACATATGCACATGATCACACACGTACTCACACAATACACATATGCATATACTCACACGCGTGCTCACACAATACACATAAGCATATGCTCACACCCATGCTCACACACGTGCTCACACAAGACACATATGCACATGCTCACACGTGTGCTCACACAATACACATATGCACATGCTCACACAAGACACATATGCATATGCTCACACACATGCTCACACAATACACATATGCATATGCTTACACACGTGTTCACACAAGACATATGCATATGCTCACACGCATGCTCACACAATACACATATGCATATGCTCACACGCATGCTCACACGTGTGCTCACACAATACACATATGCATATGCTCACACACGTGCTCACACAATACACATATGCATATGCTCACACGCGTGCTCACACAATACACATGTGCACATGCTCACGCACGTACTCACACAATACACATATGCATATGCTCATACGCGTGCTCACACAATACACATATGCACATGCTCACACAACACACATATGCACATGCTCACACATGTGTTCACACAATACACATATGCATATGCTCACACAATACACACATGCACGCTCACATGCAAACACACACACTTCTCCCAGGTTCCTCTTGTGTGTAGTCACTGTGCTACAGGAGAGACAGTGGGGAGAGGGTGCGGGCGAGCGCAGCTTCCCCGGGAGCCCCTACAAGGGGCTGTCCCACAGTCCGGACCTCTGGCTGCAGACCACTGAGAGCAGGGGAGGCCATTTTGGAAGCCGGGACGCCCCAGGCAGACGGCCGAGCTGTCATCGCTCACGTGCCCAGCGCTGCCCCAGGCAGCCCGGGTTCTGCTCCTCCCAGGGCTGAGACAGTGGCAGGAGCAGCTGTGCTGTTAGACCTGGGCTCTGCTCTTCTTCCGTCATCTGTGCTAAGCCTCTCACACACCCTGTGGTGTAGACTGACTTCAAAGAGGAGCACGTGGAGCCTCAGGGAGGCTGGTGACTTCCCAAGTCACCTAGCCTGGGGACAGACCACCCAGCCCTCACGACCTGCTGGTGACCACCATGCTGACCCGCACTGCCCACAGTGCCCACTGCTGGGGCTGTGCACAGGACGCCCATGTTGGTGCTGAGCCCCCCCCGGCTGGGCCCACCCCTTTCCTCTCCCACACCGCGGGAGGCCTGGGGGGACACGTCTGTGTGTAGAGAGGGACACAGAACCCAGGGGCCGCCTTGGACCCCATGCCCAGCCACGGGCCCGGGAGCCAGGTCTTCATCGGTGAGAGTGAGCAGGGCCGGGGAGCTTTGGGCAGAGCGCTTGCCTGGCAGGCCCGTGGCAGCGGGGACCCCTGTCACATCCTGGGTCAGCGCCGGGCTGTCTTCCCACACTGCCTCGCCCTGCTTCCTGCCACAGAAAGTTGGCTTGTAAGTTCCATTTTTTAAATCAAGAAAAGTCACCAAAATAAAACAGAGCAGAAGGGAAGAGTGAAGGGGCGGGAAGGGGGTGACACGGGGAGGGTGGCGCAGGGGCTGTTCGGGGTGCCATCCGAGCTTCCCCCCGTGTCTCCGAGCACACCTGGAGGACGCCTGTGTCCCGGAGGCTGGCGGGCAGCGCGGGGAGGCTGGCCGGAGCCCAGCGCCCGCAGCTGGCAGGAGGGGCCCTCCTGAAGGTTTCCTCTGTCTGGTCTGTGTCCGAGTGGGTGGTGTCAGGGTACACCTGTGTGTTGGGGTGCGCGGGGGTCTTGCAGCACCGTGGGGGATGGGTCACAGGGAACCGAGGCCCGGCCCACCCCCTGGCCTGGCCTCTCCCGCGTCTGCCCTGGGGCGGGTGATGAGAGGTGGCTTTGAAAGGGAAGTGGTGGCCAGACCGGAGCTGTGGGGGAGGGCAGGGGTCCTGGGAACACTTAGGCCCTTATCGCTGATCAAAGCCCGGAGGTGCCGCCCGACAGGCGAGGTGTGGCCCCACCTGGCTCTCATTAGGGCTGCAGCCTGGTTCCAGCCGGGGTCTGCTCTTGCTCACAGGCCCTCCCAGACAGACAGACCTCCGCATGGCCCTTCCACCGCACCTGGCGGCCGCCCCGGCAGGCCAGGCCCCGGGCACACGGGCAGTAGGGAGGCCAGGCCGCCGCCGCTCTCCTGCTCGGGCCCTGGCCTGCGCTGTCCTCCTTCCCTCGTCCTGTCCTGGGGCCGCTCCGGGCACCTCCCGTGGAAATCTGCCTGTGCGGTGAGGCTGCAGTTAAGGTTCTGGATGCCTGGGGACCTTGAGACGTCCCCAGGGGGCCGGACCGCAGTCTCCCCTTCCCCACGCTGCCCATGGATAAGGCTCCCCAGGGAACAGCCTCCTGGTCTGGGCACCAGCTGCTGCGCCTGCCCCTCTGGGAGTAGGGGGCTTCCGCCCCGCCCGCCCGCGGGATGATTCCCACCAGCCCTCGCGCCCTCCTGTCTCTGCCCATCTCCTCTGCAGCCGGAGCTGGCGGCCCACCTGGCACGTACACCCTCACAAGCACCTACCTGGTGCAGGGTCCTCCTCGGGCTGCGAGTTTATGCAGCGAGGATCCTGCTGTCCAACCCACCTGCCTGGGCTGGGCGTCTGGTGCTCACCTAGGATAGGGGTTCCAGACCCGCCCTGAGCCCTCTGCCCCCAGGCCCTGCCTGCAGGTCATTCTGTGGGACCAAGGCGGGGACGTGGGCAGCTTGGGGCCAGGAGCACTGCAAAGGGACTCAGGAGACTGTGACTCAGGTCCTGGCTTTGCTAGCTCCCTCCCTGGTCTCCGCCCACCCTTCTAGAATGATCCGCTGGTGGTCCTGGCAGGCCCTTCCATCTTCTGCCCCTCAGAGCCTAGAAGGACATGTGGGGCCCCTCCTTCTCCCCTGCGAGGGTGTCAGCCCACTGCTCCAGCTGTCCCCAGGGACTGCTTGGTGCTCCTCTGGGTTCTCATCCACAGCACGCTCTCCGGAATGTTCTCTAGGGTGAGCTCCAGTGAGGTGGGTGGGCAGGATTTGCCTGGCGTTCGAGCCCCAGCCGGACCTGCTGAGTGACCTAGGGCTGGTGGCTCGACCTCTCTGGGCTTGGAATAGTCTGTGCATTCAGTGGGGATCACGGCTGGAGCAACTGACTGTGAGGCTCTGGGTGTGAGTGTAAACGGCTGGTATTCCCTTAGTGGAGGTTGGAGTCTGAGGAACAGGCTCGTGCCAGAGAAGACCCCGCCTGGGAGTATGGAGGGGCCTGGTGTGGGGGTCACTTGGCTCTGGGATGCACAGCCCCTGTTTCCCTTCCCCCCTCCGCGGGCACTCAGTCTGCTTTGCCGGCCCCTCGGGTCTCCCGGCTCCAGCCTCAGCCCACAGGGGTGGCCCCTCTTCTGCCGTCTCGCGGCTCCCAGTGCCCTATACGCATCATGGCCCCTCTGCCAACAGTCCTGCCTGGGCGCCCGCTGGGCTGGAGACCCATAGGCCTGACCCCTGCACTCCGACTCCTCCATCCACACCTGTCCCCTCCCCACTGCCTCCTTCCACCAGGCCTGTGGGCCCTGTGACACGTGTCCTGAGGCCGTGCTCCTCAGCCCTCCTCTCTGCTCCTGTCCCTCCTCCCTTCACCTCACCTGCTTTTTCTGCCTCCTCCTTCTCTGGCTGTCCCCAGAACATTCTAGAACAACTACACAGCCCCCCTTTAGGTTTGGCCTCAGACCCTCGCTCTAAAGAGCCGCTCCTCGAGGTTGCTTGCAGCCTGATTCCTACAAGAAGGGAGGCTTGGGTGACCCCTTAGGGTGGACCCACGGGCTCCGGCCCCCAGAGGGATGCCCCAGGTCTCCCCCAAGAGGAGGACTGACCAGAGCACCCCTGCGTGTCCCAGGTCCCCTCTCTTCTGTGGGTGGGACGGCATTCACAGGGAAGGCCACCTCAAAGGGGGAACCGAGGCACAGATGGGCATCTCAGGGGGTGCGCCCCGCCTTGCTCCTTGTGTGACCCGTGTGGGGGTTTCAGGCAGTAACTACATGTATCGGAGGTCAGCTCTGCTTCAGCACTGCCAGGCACGCCTCTTCCAGGTCCAGGTGTCCCCCAGAGCGGCCGCCCAGGGCAGGCCTGGCCCATGTCTCAGGGCACCGGTGGTGTATGGGAAGTACAGGGGGAGTTCTGCAGCTTACACCCCTGGGACCCAGGTGGGCATGCTCCCCACTCACCCTGGCCCAGCCGGTGTCTTTCTGTGAAATGGGAGGCATTGTACTCTGCCCAGTCAGTGAGTTTACCGGCAAGAAAACAGATGGTCAGAGGGATCGGGGACTGGCCCAGGTCTTGGGGCAGGCGGGCCTTGGCGCAGTGTCGTCATCCAAAGGCTGATCTGATGGCGGTGGTCCCGCTGGTCTGACAGGCTGTCTCCTCTCCCCAGCTCCCGTCTGCCTGTCCCCTTCCTGCACCGCCCCCCTGGCACGAGGCTGGCTTATAGGGGGCCCCTCCGCACAGTGACTGTCTCTCCACACCCCTCATCTGAGTCCTTCCCGGGGTGCAAGCCAATTGTGGGCACAGCGGGTGGAAAAGCTTCAAGGTCAAGTGTGGCCCCAGCATTCACAAACAGAAGGCTGGGTGCATGTAGCTGAGCCCCGTGCGGGTGCACGCCTGGTGAGGATAATGCAGCGGGGGTGCCATGACCTGAGCTGAGGCTTCACCAGACTTGGCTCTTGTTTCCAGCAAGTAATCAAAAGGACACTCTTGCCGCATCCCAGCTGCAGTGGGCTCCACCCATCGCCTTCAGTCTCCTCTGTGAAGTCTGACTAATCGTCACCCTCGGTGACAGCTGAGGAAGTGCTGACATAATCATTGGCACAACCCTGTGCATCGCCTGCTCTGGTGTGGGGACCCTTGGCGGGGGGGGCGGGTGTTGGGGAGACATCGGGGGCGGCCGAGAACACACGTGCGCCAAGAGGAGACCCTCAGCCCCTTGCCCACCACCCCCTTTACCCGTGCAATGGACTCGGGAAGACAAGAAACACCAACCACTAGCCACCGTTTGTACGGAATAAGCATTTTAGTGTTTCTGTCCAGACAGTTTTCTACACGGAATTTTTCACAATGCCACCATAACACACCCACCGCGGGGCACCTTTCAAGCATTCTTCCTACTGTTTAAATAAACTGCCCCACAGACGTAATCTGGAATGGCAAGTGGTATTGTCGGCGAGGATGCTTTGAAATAACGAAGGCTATGCCCACCGTTTTCATGCGTGGGACGAACATTCTAATGAAGCGGGTTGCTTTCCGTGTTCTAGCTGACGTTCTTCAACTGGATTTCGGCAGAGGGGCTGTGGGTCAGTATTACGACCCCAAGAAAATGTGAGGTCAACACCATGTTCGAAACCAGTGCCAAAAAAATAAAATAAAATAAATAACGTGGGTGATCGACCAAGTCATTCTATTTTCTCTACAAAAATCGGGAAGCAGCCCCAAAGGCCAGTTGTCCCATGCTGGACAGACACGTCTCCTTTGGGTTTCTGAGCCTTGGGGTCTGGAGCTGCACCAGGCTCTGAGCACTACCGTGGTAGGCAGCGGCCACGGAAGGGCGGGTGCGGCGCTAAGCCCCTCGCACGCGGGGCTTGTCAAGAAATTGGAACAAATGTTTGGTATTAAAGGGGTCTAAGTTATGGGGGAATTTCATATGTTATGATTTATGCATCCGTCATTCCAATCACCTTAAATAAGAAAAATGTTGGTTTTCAATTGCCACCAAGGAGTGTCTGGTCTCCTTTAGATGAAGATTAACCGCGCATAGAGTGACGTCTCGGCTCTGCAGGCAAAGCTAACACTTTCCTTATTATGTAACTGATAATTCGGACAAGATTTAATCAAACAATCCATTTCTAATACCCATTTGGTATTAGATTTCTGTTTTGAATTTGCCTCGATTCGTGCAATATCCAAAGAGACTATCTGTCTTCTGGTGAATGTTTTTAAGTTCCACATTTTCAACTTATATATAAGAGATAATCCAATAAGGGAAGTTAAAGCAGTACAAGCTGGTACAATTATCAGGGTTTTTCTTCCAGGAGGTAAGGAGATAGAGATATAAAAATCTGTTATAAACGAATAATAAATTTATTAAATATACTTGTCATATGTTTAGATGGTTAGTAATATAATTTTATCATTATATTTTGTGTGGTGATAGATTTGGGTCAAAAAAGTTGTGCTTTTTTTTTTAATCTGCTCATTTCTCCAGATTTTGTGAAACCAATCATGTCTCTGTTCATACATGTAATAACGTTTGCAGTCTAAAGGTAACTGTATTTGACTATTTCATAGGTTCAGTAATTATGGACTTGGCCCCACTTTGGGCCAGATCCTGGTGAGACACCAAGTCTCAAACACAGATAAGGCAGGTGTGGATCTGCAGGTGCTGTGGGCGGGTGGGCAGGTGGGTGCAGGGGCCACAAAGCAGGCTCACTCCAGCCGGACGCGGATAGCGGTGGAGGTCCTAGCGGCCCTCCGCTCCGTGGGGCAGGACCAGCGGGCTCCGCTGGTCAGAGCATGACCGTCTGGGCTGGCTCCTGAGAAGCAGAAATTTGTTGGGGGTAACCAAGTCTCAACTCCAGAGAAGCTTCAAGCCTCTTTCCCCAGGCTCCACCACTCAATCTTTAATTTTGAAGATTCCATATTCCTTAATCTATGTATTCAATAATGGTTTGCCCCGAATCTGCTGTGCACTAGGCATAGGTCCCTGCGTTCTGGGTGGCGGTAAAGAGCTCTGCAGGAAAGCCTATTGCATTTAAGGGGAGGGGCATTTTTTAATGCAATACACATCAACCTGCTTTTCAAGTCATTTTGAATCCGTTGAGTTAATCATGCCTCCACTGATTCCTTCCTGGTTTTCTCCATCCATTCAAAAATATCTGTCGAGTGGCAGATATTAATAAAAACAGAGCTGCTTCAAATCACTATCATTTCCTGACAAGTCTGTATGTCTAGACACAATCTCTAGGCTTGAATTTCAAGGTGGAAGCCTTGGTGAAGGTCCTTTTTGGAAATCTCCTGGCGACAAAGACAAATGAGCGGTTGATTTTTATGGATAGCGAATGTTCAGCACAGGCTCCGGAACATCTGTCCCATATGCAGTCTGTCCCGAGCACTCTAAGAGATGGAGGAGCACCTCTGGATATTTTCAAGTGATTCCCCCCCCGAAGTTTTACAGAAACCGGAGCCATTGAAACAATCATATCTTGGCCCAACTGGGTGCAGAGACGGCATGAGAGACATTCCTGCTGCTCTTCCAGCCGATTCCCATCCAAGAAACTCAGGAGCATCTTTCCCAGCACCGGGAGCAGATAGCTCTTATTTGGAAGATCTGCGTATTTGGGTTTCTACCCCTTTCTGCTTGACCCGACCGAAGCTTCTGTGGCCAGCCCCCCGGCTCCCATGCCCATTCACAGGCATTAGGTTCAAAGTTTTCATTCCCTAATTTGCTTTGGCCTGGAGACCAGCTGGAATGAATTTTGAAGTCATTCAGGGACACAGTTTCCCAAGTGTTGGGGTTCACACATTGCCAGCTTTTATGGGGACACTAATCATTCCTGGTTTATGGACCCATCCTATTGATTTGGGGAGAATCCTGCATGTTGGGGGCTTTTTTTTTTCCCAACAGAGAAGGGAAGGTGTGCTGGGGGAAGTGTGTACATAGGGGAAGTGTGTATACAGGGGAAGGCAGCGGGTCACTGTGGAGGGCATTGGTCTCCGAACTTTAACGGCAGACCAGCAGCTGCCAGCTCTGCAACTTTGGATGATCGTTTGATCTTTTTAAGTCTTAGTTTCCTCATCTAAGCATGGGAGAAAATATTATATGCAGCATTGTATCTTACAGGAGTCTCATGACGTTCCTGTGAGATGATAAACATCAAAGTTCTATGAAAACGCTAAATACTACAAGTGGGAGGGATGAGCATTAATTAATTACCACCTATATTTACGTGACCTATTGAGAACCTACTATGTGCCAGATTGGACAGGGGAAACAGGAATTTCAAGCTTAGGGAAAAGTAAGGTGAAAGTGGGTGACTTGGGATTTTCACTTCTGGCCACAATGGGGAAGTCAGCATTGGATCCGCCCTCCCAGGATAAACAACTGCAGAATGACACAGGGTGGATGGAGTCACTGTGCTCAGGGGTCGGACAATGGTAGAGCCAGCTTATGGCTCTGGAGAGAATGGGGGATTTTATACCTCCCTCCCAGTAATTGATCAAACTCACAGACAAAAATCCAGTAAGATACAGAAGATCTGAACATTATCACCCCCTTGTCCTCACTGACATTTACAGAACATTACACCCAACAACTGTAGGATGCGTCTTCTTTTCTAGTGCATATGGGATGTTTACTGAGATAAACCGTGTCTGAGATAAAAGATAAGTCTCCATAAATTTCAGAATATTAGAGTTTCACAGAGTATGTTCTCTGACCGTAGCAGAATTAAATAAGAAATAAAAAAATAATTAACAGTCTTCTAAATAACCCATGGATCAAGGAATAATTCACCAGGAAGATTAGGAAATATTTTAACACAAATAATCATGCAAACATAGTATCTCAGAATTTGGAAGATTATAGCTAAAAATAGTTGCAGTGGACTATATTCCCATAAATATCTCCATTAGACAGGAAAAAATGGTTTAAAATCGGTAATTTATGTTTATACTAAGAAGCCAAAAAAAAAAAAGAAGAGGCAGATAAATGCAAAGTAAGTGGAACAAAGGAAGTATTAAAGATAAGAACAGAAATAATGAAATAAAAATGAAACAGAATTAAATCAAAAATTTGTTTTTTTAAAAATTAAATAATTTAATAAACTCCTAGAAAGGCCAATGAAGAAAAAAAAAAGAGAAGACAAAATTTACCAATGTAGAAAATGAAGATAAAATATCACTGCAGATCCCAAAGTCACTGAAAAGGTAATAAACAAACATAAACAACCTGAGTAAGAAGGTGGAAAGTAACTTTTGGGGGGTATAGATTGTGGTGGTGGTTTCACAGGTGTATGCTTATGTCCAAATTCATTAAATGTATATATTACTTATGTACAGTTTTTTGTCTGTCAAAAAATTTTAAAATAGAGTAAAGCAAAAAAACCAAAAAACAAAAAACAAAAAAACTAACCCACAACCATATGCCAATAAATTTGATGACTTAGATAAATCGACCGGTTCCTTGAGAACTATGTTACCAAGCTGACTCAAGAAGAAATAGAAAGTCTGAATAGTTCTATAAATATCAAAAAATTCAATGTGTTACCAAATACCTTCCTACAAACAAAATTCCAGGTCCAGATGGCTTATCAAACTCATAAGAAAGAAATAATGCCAATATATCACAAAATCTTCCAGAAAATAGAAGAGAAAGAAGGAATGCTTACAACTCATTTTTTGGAGTCCAGAATTGCCCTGATACCAAAACCAAACAAAGGAATTATAAGAAATGAAAACCAGACTAATATCTTTCATGAACGTGAACCAGAACATATCTTTCATAGAACAGTATCTTTTATGATACTCAGCAAAATATTAGCAGATTGAGTTCAACTCTACATAAGATGACCAGTGGGATTTATTTCAGGAATGCAAGGTTGAATAAGATTTGAAAGTCAATCAATGTAATCTCTGTATTAGCAGAATAAGAAGAAAATCACATGATCATTTTAAGAGAGGCAGCAAAATAATTCTGCAGGATCCATTCTTCAAAATTCGTTCATGATAAGAACTCTCAGCAAACTAAGATGGGAAGAGATCCTCCTCAGTTACGTGAAGGGTGTACATGAAAACCTACAAACAACATCATCTTTGATGGTGAGTGGCTGGACGTACCCCCTGAGCTTGGGAGCAAAAGAGGATGTCCACTCCACCACTCCTGTCCGTGATTGTACAGGAGGGCCTGGCCAACTCAGTAAGGCAAGAAAGAGAAATAAAAATAAGTAAGCAAAAGGCATTCATGTTGGGAGGGGAGACATAAACTCTCTTTATTTGCAGTAGCATGTTTGTCTACATAGGAAATCATAAGAAATCTTAAAAAATCTGCTCAACTTAATGAGTGAATTCTACAAAGTTGCAAGATACAACATCAATATACAAAAATCAATAGTATTTCTTCAAACTAGCAATGGCTTGGAAGTTGATATTTTTTTCAAAATTGGGAATCAAAATAAAATAAGTGTAAATACCATTTGTAGTAATATAAAAATGGACATAAATTTAATGAAAAAGTTTGTTAGACCTCTAAACATTTCTTTTAAGATTTATTTATTTATTTTAGGGGGGTGGGCATCAGAGGGAGAGAGAATCCTCAAGCAGACTGCCCACTGAGCATGGAGCCGGATGTGGGGCTGAGTCCTGAGATCAAGACCTGAGCCAAAATCAAGAGTTGGATGTCAAAACACTTCTGAGTGACATTAAGGAAGATCTACGTAAATGAAGAGACATACCATATTCATGGATTGGAACATTCAATATTGTTAAGATGTCTCTTTCTCCCTTATTGATCTATAGCAAGGACTGGCAAACTATGGCCCTCAGGCTGGCTGCCTGTTTTTGTAGGTAAGGTTTTATTTGAATACAGTCATGCCCATTAGTTTATATATTGTCTACAGGGCTGTGTGACTCACGGCCGTGCCCGACGCCCGGCACAGGAGGGGCTCCGCAGATGTCCACTTGCTCACCAATCATTATTAAATTCTAACTGGCATTAATTTGTGCATCACAGTGACAACTGAATTGAGTCTCCGAGCTGAGAAGAGAATTAGGAAATTGGAGAGCCCTGGTCTGCTCCCTATGGCGTGCTGTGTGGACCTGGGCCAGCAGCCTGCCTGCCCATGTCTCGGTTTCCTTTTCTGTAAAGTAGAGATTATAATGATAAAAGTGTGTTTCACAGGGTGGTTGTGAGGGTCACATTGGTTACTCTTGTGAAGGCTCCCATTGTCCTAAGCCGCAGCTGAATTCGGCAACAGACATTCTTCTGTTTCAAGCATTTGCGGGGTCAACGTGTTTTTACTGAGCACTTGCAGCTCCGAGGGCCCGCCTGAGTGAGGTCCACGTGCCAGGCCTGGGCCTGGGCTCGTAGTCTGGGGCCAGGAGGGTGGAGGTGGCCTTGGGGGGCTGTGTCTGGGGACCCTTCCCTGTGGGGGTCAGGCACTGAGCCAGCCTCAGTAGCTCCCACATGTGTGTCCTGGGGCTGCCATCACAGATCACTGGATGGGGGACTTCAAACAACAGACATTGAATCTCCGCCGCTCTGGACACCAGAGTCTAAGTCAAGGTGTCAGCGGGACCATGCTCTCCTCAAAGGCTCCAGGGGAGGGTCCTTCCTGCCCCTTCCAGCGTCTGGGAGTCAGGTGCTCCTGGGCTCATGGCCGCCACCCGCCAACCTTGGCATCCCGTCCACATGGCCATCCCCCCCCCGCATCTTATAAGGACACCAGTCACTGGACTCACACCCTGACCCCATCCTTCCCTTTACTACACCTGCAAGACCTCACTTCCAAACAAGGTCACAGTCTGAGGCTCCAGGTGGATGTGAACTGGGGGGACACGACTCACTGCAGCTCCTAACACTCGAAGCTGCTGCCCAAACATCCCCCCGCAGCACCTTCACCTCCTCAGAGCTTGAGCGCCTGGTCTTCTGCCTGGGAAAGTTGCGTCCTGTCTGCCAGACACCACACCCATCCTCGGACCCAGCCCTGACTGTGCACTTCCTGAGAGGTGGAACGTTCCGGATCATGCTGAACCCTGAGAGTGCCCACAGACAGTGGAGTTGGGGTGATGGGGACAATGCCCTTTCTGCCCACACCCAGAGCCGGATGTGGAGTGTGCTCTCAGCAAACCCCAGTCCCAGCGGCCCGGGGATTGGCAGGGAGTGGGCAGGGGGGTGGTGGACATGGCCTTGGGACAGCACTCTTCCCTTCAGAGGTGTGCTGGGCAGGGGTCAGGTCAGGACAGCGGGGTCCCAGCACCCTCTCTGCCTCAGGGCTCTGTTCATCTGCAGGAGTGTCCCCATCGGCTCAGCTGCCATGACAAAATGCCACAGCCTGGGGCTTATGGGATCCATGTGTCTTCTTATCGTTATGGGGGCTGGAGGCCCAAGACCGAGGTGTCCACAGGCTGGGCTCTGGGGAGCCCTCTGCCTGGTTTGCGGACGGGCACCTTCCTGCTGGTGCTCACATGCCAGAGACAGGCACAGAACTCTTGTGCCTGTTCCCATAAGACCAGCAGTCCGTGGGATCAGGGCTCTCCCTCACGACCCCATCACCTTCATCCCCTCCCCCAGGCCTCATCTCCAAATACCGTCCCATTGAGGTTGGGGCTTCTACCTACTGGGACACGATCCAGCCCATGCAGGGGGTGGACCCTGAGCTCTGAGACGGCCCTTTGTAGGAACGGGGGGAAGTGGGTGAAAAAGCTGTTGGGACTGGCAACCCCGTTTCAATATGGCGCTGGGGCGTCTGGGCCCCTCCACCCACCAAGGAGTCTCTTCGTTCCTGTTTCCTTTCCCACAGCCGTTCCTCAGGTCCCAGCTGGCCTCCGTGGTGACAGGCGGGTCCCTACCACCCCGTCCTTGGGCTGGGGGCTGCCTGCTCCCTCGGTGAGTCCTCACAGCGGCTTCTGTCCAGGGCTGCAGCAGACCGGGCAGACCCTTAGGCCGGGGTCTCATCGAATCCTTGACACCACCCAGCAGGGGAAGCCCTATCATCCCCATTGAGCAGTCACAGAAACCAAGGAATTTCCTGGAGTGGCTGGTCTGAGTCTCTTACTTGCCACGGGAAACAGGCCAGTGCGCCCAGCTTTGGCGGGGGTGGGGTGGGGGGTTCTTGGTGCTCAGCACTGCCCGCCCCCCGGCATGGGATCCTCCTCAGCACTTCGCAAAATCGCTTGCTCGCTGCCCCCAGAAGAGAGGAGGACCCCTGTCTGGCCAGGATATGGGCCCCTCCGCCCACAGGCACCATTAGGCCTAACTGCCCGGAGCCGGCTTTGAAGGACACAGCTCTGTCCCGCGGCGCTGACCCCGATGGCGGCCAGGCCGTCCCCGACCTGTCATCAGTAATCGAGGGTAAATTAATATTTACTGAGCAGAGTCCCAGGCGGAGGGCTGGGCATGAGAAGCCAGGGGGCCGTGCAGGCCGAGGACTCGAGGCCCCCCTCCCGGCTTTCAACTGCAGACCCTGAGCAGAAACCCGATCCACGGCTAATTGCCGGGGCCAGCCTTTCTCAGAACTTGCCTGCCCGACCCCTGCTCCAAGTGCTTCTCGTGCCCCTCTCCGCTCCTCCTGGGCTAAGCCCTGCACATCAAAGGGAGGCAGAGAAGCCTCTTCACACCCCGTTTCCCTCAGATGGCCCCCCACCGCCGCACCCCTGCACAGGGCCCCGGCGGAGAGGGGCTTCTAGGAACCGCCAGCTTGCCGCTCACGTCCCGCTTTCCCACCACCAAGGCCTGCAGTGAGGGAGACATTGCTCCTCCTTTCTTCTGACCACGAGACGGAAGCTCAGAGAGGTTAAGCAAGTGGCCCAAGATCACACAGCGGCTTATGCAGCAGCGATTTGCTTCCTGAGCCAGACTGTAGGAGTGTCCCGGGGCGGCCGTGACAAAGCACCACAAATGGGGGACCGAAAGCAACAGAAACATGCTCTCTCACAGCCTGGAGGCCAGAGTCTGGCATCAGGGTGTCCGTAGGGCCCTGCCCCTCTGAGACTGGGTGGGATCCTTCATTGCTTTCCTCCAGCTGCCGGCTGCCCACGATCCCAGGCATTCCCGGGCTTGGCTGCATCCCTGCCTCCCCTGCTACGTGCCCTTCTCCCTGAGTGGGTCTGTGTCCCAGATTCTCTTCTTGTAAGGACACCTGTCATTGGGTTTAGGGCCTACCTGCTCATTTTAACGTGATTACTTCTGCGAAGACCCATTTCCAAGGAAGGTCACAACCACAGGTGCCCAAGTGAGGTCCTGAACCCATCTCCACCTCCAGCTTACTGGGAAAACCACCTGAACTCTGTGGACATTCTCTCACTTCGAAAGGGGGGCGGGTAACGGTGAGTATGGCTGAGCGGAGAGGATGATGTGAGGTAGCCGCTCGCTCACAGCCCCGGGGAGCCGCCTTGGTGCAATTCACCACCAGCAGGGTCCTGCCCTTGCCCGGGACCATGGGCTGAGGTGGAAACAGTGGGTGACGTCCGACATGGCCTGTTTGGACACTCTTCCCGTGTGCAAGGTGGGTGGCATCGGACCCTTTGAGCCACAGAGTCACGGGCCAAGGGTTAAGTGGTCGCCCCAGGGCACAGGAGTCCTCGGTGGAGGGCTGGACAGGAACAGGGGTCACTTGACCCCAGGCCCAGAGCTCTTTCCAAAAGCAAATTTGGCAGAAAGTTGCCCAATCTGGAAATTGTTTCAGAAGCCACTAGACGCCTCTGTGTTGGCCGAGGATCTGCTAGGTGAGTTTCAGGGAGTTGGCACCCCTGGTCTGTGGGAGGGCTGGAGCGGAGGCTGGGGCGGGGGCATGGAGGGAGCGGGGATTGGGGTGGGGGACGCCTCCAAGTGTGGGGAGCATGGGGGGGAAGGCACTTGAACGAGCAGAGTGGTCCGGGGGGGGACCCTTGGAAAGTAATGAGCGCCCGTCACTGGAGACACTCAGGCAGGATGTGCGCTGCGGCCATTTGGACTGAGCATCCCCTGGGGTCCCTTCCAGCCCTATTGGCTGGTGATCCTGTGCGAGCTGGTCGGGTTGAGGAGGCACCGGCTGGGTGAGCCAAGGGAGAGGCCCAGCCCTCTGCTCTGAGCTCTCTCCCAGGGCACAGAGGGATGGGCCCTGAGCCCCAGGCCAGGTCTCCCTGGCTCTCCTGGTGTGCACGCATCAGCGCTGTGCCAAGGGGAACCCGTGCCGGCAGGGTTTGTGCCTGAGTTCACATCTCCACGGCTAGAGGGAGGGACGAAGGCCAGAGGATCCCTTCCTGTACCAGACCCAACCCTGGCTCCCCATGGGCGGCTCCCACAGACAAACCCAGGCCCCCTGCTGCCCTGGTCGGCAATGGACTTCCCCCAAGACAGGCCAAGCTGGCATCCGAACTGACCCCCATGTAATTCTCAGGACAACCCTCTCTACAGATGAGCACACTGAGGCTGCACGTGACCAGACCTAAGTGCCCCTGCTGGAAACTGAAGGAACCAGTGTCCTGGTCTGGCTGCTTCTGGAGACACTGCCTGGGGTATTCTGTTATGGTCATTCTGTAGAGAAACTAACCTTAGCATTATGGGGAAAACAGAACAATGGAACCCAAAGTAGGTCAAGTGCTGACTGGGGAGGGGGGCAGTCTGGGCTTTCTGATGCTCCCTGAGGCAGTTCGGGGCACCCAGCCTCACCGGGGGCCCCGGGGCTGCGTTCTTGGGGCCGGTGGGTGGTACCCGGAGCCTGTTGTGTGGGAGTCTGCCTCTCCCGGGACCCTGGCGGCCGGCAGATACCCTCCTCCCCTGGTTCCCGGGCTCCGGGCCCCCACTGCATCCTGTTCCCAGAGGAAGGAAGAGCGCTCTGCTCGGGCGAGGTGGTGGGCATTCTCTGGTCCGGCGAGTGCTCGTTTCCCCACCTGCCCTGGTCACCAGCACGGCCAGAGCCCCACGGTGGCTCGGCCGTGTGCTTAGGAGGCCCCCCAAGGGGCGCGGCTCCTCAGCCCGGGTAGGTTCATACTACAACCCCAGAAGCCACTGACCCCGCCCCCGCACCGCCCCAGAGCAACGTATCACTTAGACTCTGCCAAGAGCAATGGTGCCCACTCTGTCCACAGAGCCTGAGCCTTCCTCAAGACACAGCTCCAAACACCCCTTCCTCCAGGAAGACCTCTGGCTTACTCCCAGATCAAGGGAGCTCCTCTCTCCTTAGGACACACAGCCCATGATCTCATCTTCCCCAGCACCTGCTCTTGGCCACCTGGCCCCAGCCCCACGCTGCCACATCTGTGCTCAAGCCCCGAGAAAGCCGAGGGGCCTGCCGTGTTCTTGGTTGTTCTTGGTCCTCAGTGAGCAGCTGCCAAGGGCCGGCTCCTTGGAAGCATGTCTCCCATGCTGGTGATTCCAATGCGTCCAACAGCCTCGGTTCCTGGAAGATTCCATGCCGTCCTCTCTCTGCCCGGCTTCTGCCTGGGCCTTCCCCACTGCATCTCTTGTTCTGCCCTGCTCCCACCCCCACCCCGGAGACGCCTTCCAGTCACTTGGCTGTCACTGCCACCCACCAGCAAACTCCCAGGGTCTTCGTGACTGCTGGTCCCCTAGACCTTCTCCAAGCACCTGTGTGCTCTGAGGACCAGCCCTGTGGGGACAAGGAGCCGGGCAGCGCTGGGCCCACGCCTCCCATGGCCGCTGCATCCACTTGCCTCTGCTCACGGGACATAAGGCTTCCTTCCTGCCCTTCCAGCTGTCTCCCTCCTGCTCTCCACGTGCCCCTCCCACCTCCTGGGGTCTTCCCAGCCTTGGCCCCACTCTCTCCCGACACCTGAGTGGGACCTACAGCTCCAGCTTCTAGATCTTGGAATGTCTTCTGCTCAGAGTTGACGGGGACATTGACCATGTCCCTCTCTGACACCCACGGAGGCCTGGAACATGGCTGCCTTCCAGGAGAGGATTTAGGGGGTGCAGAAGGCAGGGTCACTGATGTAAATTCAGCAGCAGGCCAGGAGGCAGGATGGGAGGCTGGGGACCAGCTCTGCCTCCTTCGTACCATCAAGGAATAACCTCGAACGACCTTGAAGACCCTCCTTCCCTCCTGGGGCTTGGATTTCCCCCCCTAAAAAAATGAGGACCTGGGGTCAGAGGGGAGTCCCCCAGCACAGACCCCGGGGATGCGACGCACCCCTGAGCGGGAGCCTGGCACAACAGCGTGCGAGAGGGTCCAAAGCATACGGTCTCAGACTTCCACTCTGGGAAGGTTTGACTCCACAACAGTTTTCTTCACGCTTACCCAGAAGAGGACAAAGCAATAAACCAACAGGGGGTGAAAATGAACAAAATTAGAACACTTAACACAAGAGCTAACAAATGTTCTCAATGAACGTCTGAGCGCGCCACAGCGCTGTGGGTACCGCAGGTCCCTGGACCACACTGGCTTGAATAACTGAAAGGTTTCACCCAGCGGAGGGCAGTTCGTCCTCCCCTGGGCCTGCCCCCCGCCAGCATCCCCAGCTGCCCCTCCCCTGGGCCTGCCCCCTGCACCCCCGTCTATCGTTTGCTCTCTGACTACTCTAGATCCCTCTTCTAAATGGAGCCATGTACTATCTGTCCTCTGTGTCTGGGTATTTCACTCAGCACGGTGTCCCACAGACCCTCCACGGTATCACAAGTGCTAGAGTCCCCTTTGTAAGACTGAATAATAATACTCCAGTATCTGGGTGGACTGCGTGGTTTGCTCACTCATCCGTCGATGGACACTGGGTTGCTTCCACGTCTTGGCTGCTGGGAACAATACCGCTGGGGACACGGGTGTGCAAGCACCTCCCCGAGACCCTGCTTTCCATTATTTGGGAATATACCCAGACGTGGAACTGCTGGGTCATGTGGCGATTCTATTTTTAATTTTTAGAGGAACAGCCATGCTGTTTTCCCCAGCGGCTGCACCTCTTTACATTCCCACAAAGAGTATTCAAGGACTGCAGCTTCTGGAAACACTGAGCACATCTAGAGGCTTGCACACGCAGGAAGTGGGTTAGCTGGATTTGTGCCCAGACCCTTCCCATTCTGACGCCTGTGCACACTGGGCGCCTCCACTTTCCCTCCCCCAGACCCGGGGCTGCAGGCTTCCCATGGAACCGTCAGGGTGCAGGGTCCACATGCCCACAAGGAGAGGCAAGAGGGGCAAGGGCTGGGGGCTCAGGGTGGGGGTAGAGGGAGGAGGGGCCCTAACGGCCATAGGCATAGTGTGTCCCTCCTTCCTCCCTCCCTCCCTTCCTTCCTTCTGTCCTTCCTTCCTTCCTTCCCTCTCCCTGACCCGTCTCTCTTTTTGGAGGTAAAATGGCAAAATTCTTGAAAACTGTGTCTGATCTGGAGTCCAGCAGGAGCCCTCTGGAGTGGGATTTCCTGCCTCCCTTCCTCACCACCCCCAGGACAGCCCCACCGCATCCCCCTGACTTAGGACAGGCAGTTCGGAGGCTGCCTTGTGGATAAGCTAACTTCTTAATGCTCGGGATGTGCGGGGCAAACCCCCCCCCTTCTTGAGGTTCTAGGATGGGGGTGAAAGCCTGAGGGCATCTCAGGGACTTTGGGATGAGCCCATCCTTCCCTTCCCATCTGGTGAGGGATTCTCTCTCTCTCTCTCTCTGTTTCTCTCAGGCACACACATTGCTGTTTCTTTCAAGACAATTATTTTAAGGAAAATTCCGCCTACGAGAGACGATGCCGTGGTGGGTGTGATTGGACTACATCGGGCGAGATCACATCGGACTCCCCCCTGCCTCCTCTCCCCCAGGTTGTGGCCACATCGAGGTGCCGGTGCGGGGGGGGATCCCTCCTGGCAGCAGCCGGGCTCCCCGCCGCACAGGGGAGCCTGGGAACACAGGGGCTCCGCTTTCGGAGGTGAAAGCCCACGTGTCTCGAACTCGCCTCCCCCACCCCAAGCTCAGCCAAACCAGTCTCCTGCTCAGAAGGAGGAATTCGATCAAATGCTAATCCTCTCCACATGTAGAATATTCCAGATAGCCCCGAGCTCATAGTGCCTTTTGAACTTGTGAACAGAAATTGATTCAAGGTGACGAATTTGTAATCAGTTTATGATTGATGGGCCACGTTTCCAGAAAGGCAGCTCCGTGTCCCTTCCTCCTTCCCGGGAAGCAAATGTGTTCCACTTTATCGGCCCCCATCGCAGGACCCGGAGGACCAGGGGAAAGAAAATAAAGTCAACTGCAATATTTAACTTGTATTAGAACAGATGCCACTTAATTAAGGGATCAGGGGGAAGGAAGTGCTAAAATAGAGCTTTTGGCTACCCCCGTCCCCGTCTGGACAGAGGGCAGATCGGATGTTAAACTATTAGTGTGATTAGGTGAATAATGACTTTGGACCTAATTTCACGGGATTGGAAAGAGAGCAGGACAGGCTGAAAACAGAAACATCTGCTTGAATATTCTAATTTCAAAGGGTAATTGCAGAGTGCCGTGTGGCCGCCCCCACCGCTTTTGTCTTCCTTCCTTTTCTCTCTTTCTTGGTTTTAATCGCAACTGCCTTGAAGTGACGCGCAGAGTTCAGCCCTCGCAGAGTTCAGCGGGAAGGTTCTCAGGGCAGGCGCGCAGGGAGGCGCCCGGGAGAGGGGCAGAGGAGAGCCTGGGGGCTGGGGTGCGGGGCGCGGGTGGCCCTGGGAACCTGCCCCCGGTCGGGGTGGCTGTGAGCCTCTGTGGAGGCCACAGACGTCCTCACCCCGTGTGGTCCACACACCGTTGGGCGGGTTCATGGGCCTCTTGAACCCACGGCACCATTTCTAGCCATGCTTCCTACAGCCCGCTGGCTGTTCCTCCCTTCCCCCCCGGAGCTGCTGGGCAAACAGCTCCCCAAACCCCAGCCCCGACCCAAAAGAGCAAACCTTGATTTGTAGCATCTGCCGGTGTCTGCGGTGTAAAGACCCTCCCAAGGTCAGTTTCACGGTGACAAACACGCACGGCGTTGCTGAGCTGACTGGGAAGAGACGGGCGCGTTGAGGCCCTGCCTGCTCCTCACAGATCACCCTTCTGGGACCTTCCCAGCCTGAGACGCATCTGCTGGTTCCTCAAGGGTCAGGCTCCTGGTCCAGGCCGCGCCTCCTTCATCTCGGCCTGTGAGCCTGGAACCACACGCCCCCCTGGGGCAGCACAACCTAATTTCCGCACCACCTGCACCTACACCGGGTACATGCCATGCTCTTTCTCCATCTTGACTCACCAGCTGTATTTGAGTGATCACTCTGTGCTGGGCCTCACCATGGAGTGGGTGGAGAGATGCCCCAGGACCCCAGAAGCCTCACTGGGGGCAGCAGCAAGGGGCTTTCCAGGGCCCTGAGCAAGAAAGGGGGATAGCTGAAGATCCTTGGGAGAAAGGTGGGGTATGACAGGCTCCCAGCTGGACCAGCATGAATGGCAGAGCAGGAGGACGGCGTGCTCCAGGCAGAGGTGGGGCTTGTGCAAAGGCCCTGGGGTGAGCTCACGTCAACACTGAAATCAGACCCTTAATGGGGCAGGTGAAGTGCGAGGCTGGCAGAGTCACTGTTAGGGTGCAGGGGACAACTGGATTTTGTCCTCTGGACAATAGAGAGACCCCGAAGGGGCTTACAGAGGTGGGGGAAGGGGGCATTCTTTGACATTTTAAATCAAAGCTTATTTTTGCAAAGTTCACAGATACATGGTACAGAATTCCCAAGGGCAACAGGGAGGGTGAGGCTTTTTCCTCCCCGAGCTACAGCTGCCCCCCTCCAATTCCCTCCAGGCTGGCCTCGAGCTCCCCCAAGGTCTCTGTCCAGAGACAGGCTCGTCATGTCAGAGCACATGTGTGTAACCGCACCCTCTCTGTATTCTCTCCTCTGGTTCCACGCCTCGCTCTTCTGCCCTTACACACAGTGCACGTGTGTGTGTGTGTACATGCAGTTCCTCGTCATGCACAGATGTGTCTGAGAGGCCCCTGTGGGACAGGATGCAGGCCCCACAGTGGATTGAACTGATCGTGTCAGACCCTAGGGGCCGGGGACACAAGCCAGCTCTCTCCCTGAGTCCCTGCCCCCGATGGCCTGTGTGAATGTGAGCAGGGTCCCGGGTCCAGCTTTGGCCTGGGGGAGGGGGTGGGTAAGAAGCAGAAGAAACACAAGACCACATGGGGCTGCTTGCAGTGATGGGTGGGGGTGGCGAGGGGACATTTGGGGGAGAGAGAATTGACTGATGAGCATAACTCCCAACAGCTGTGGAAAGTGCCTCCTGGGCTCAGGGATCCCCATGTGCCCAGGACGGAGCGGGCATGCAGCCATGGCAGGGGGCTTTCTGTGCCTGAGCCCCTCCTCTGGCTCACCCTCCTTCCACCCCTGACACAGACGCTCATCCGCCTAGCACATTCTTTACCCCAGCCCCCGCGTGCCTATCCCATGCTCGACCTGCTCTGTGCCAGGCTTGGTGCCAAGCAAGGCTGAACGCCAGGGGGCCTCTGGAGATGCTCTTTAGGCCCGAGCATCTGAGAAGCACCAAGGCAGATGCCCTTTCTGTTCTAGGCAAGGCTTTCAGGTGGGGAGAGGCAGAAGCTTCTAGAAGGTCAGCAAGTATTTTTTTTAAGTTTTTATTTGTTTACTTATTTGGAAGAGAAAGAGAAAGAGAGAGAGAGAGAAAGGGAGTGTGGGGTGAGAGGGGCAGAGGGAGAGGGAGAATCTCAAGCAGACTCCCCGCTGAGCGTGGAGCCCAACACGGGGCTCGATCTCACGACCCTGAGTTCAAATCTCAAGCAGACTCCCCGCTGAGCGTGGAGCCCAACACGGGGCTCGATCTCATGACCCTGAGTTCACAACCTGAGCCTAAATCAAGAGTCAGATGCTCAACCGACTGAGCCACTCAGGCGCCCTAGAAGGTCAGCAAGTATTACATAAGCACCTATTATGTGCCCCACTCTGTGCTGGACCCTGAGTGGAGATGCGCAGGAAATACAGTCTCCACCCTGTGGAGCAGAGGCTCCCAGGGCGGGAACTGGTGTGCAGGCGGCCGAGGGGCCACAGTGGTGGATGGACCCAAGGAAGGTCCAGACCTGCCAGAAGTGGGACCCTGGACAAGTCACTTCTCCTCCCTGTGGTCTGAGGGCAGCAGCAGGGGGATCTCCGAGATCCTCCAGCTATGGGATTGGGGACACCGTGAAAGCATGCATGCCGGGGGATGGAGGGGTAGGGTGAGAGACGCCCCGTTCCAGCTCAGTGGGCAAGCACTCATGGGCTCCTGGAGATGAGACCCTCAGGGACACGTGGAGTGGAAGACAGAGAGAAGCAGAAAGCATCCAAATAAGTTAAGTGAATGTGGGGCTGCTAGGGTGTCTGTATCATCCCCCATCCAAACTGGGATGCTGCTAACTACACATGGACCCTGGTTCAGTTGTGGATGAGCAGGACCCTGTTGAGAATCCGGGTGTGTGGTCATCTGTGGAATAAGAGGGGCGCTTTATCAGGGATGCCAGAAAAGGATTCAGCCTGCAGCAATCCCAGAGGGCTTCCTGGAGGCATTTGACTTGAGCCCCTGGTGAAGTAGATCAGGGGACAGTACAAGTCACCACCCTCATAAGAGGAAACAGGGAGAAGACATGTGACTCTGAGAAGGTCACTTGCCCCCCCTCCAGTTGGCCATCTGCCTGTGGCCACTTCCGGCCCCCTCAGAGGGAAGTGCTGAGATGCACTGAGTGTGTAGCTCTGCCCCAGAGGAAAGGGCACAAGTCTAGGAGGACATCCCGCTCAGGCTCCTCTGCCCACCTTGCCCCGGGGTTGTAGCTGATTGAGCTAGCCATTGATTTTTTCTTTTTTTAGTTGGATTATAAATGGTTTAGAAACAATGTTTCCCTTCCTTCATTTAGAAAGTGTCGGCATTGACAGTGTGGCGGATCATGGAGGACCACAGGTGGCCGTGGTTTGCGTGGGGGCTGCCGTCTCTGCCAGGAAAGGAGAGCCCTCTGTGTGGAGCACGTGGGTGTGTCCGTATGTAGGTGTGTGAGTGTGTGCAAATGTACATGTGTGCATACATGAGCACACAAGCATGGATTATGTATATTGTGTGAGTGCACGTGTTGTGTAAGAGCATAAGTATAGGTGTAAGTGTGTGTACATGTGTACATATGTGTGCATTGCTCGTGCGTGTGCACACACGTATGTGAGCATGTGTGTGCATATGTATGCAACAGTAAGCTCCTGAGCACGTGGACTCCTTTCCTCTTCCCTGGGAACCCCTCCCCTTGACCTCCTCGGGACTCTCCCACACTGTTGTGTGCAGGTGGCAACAACACTCCCCACATGGGCACAGCCTTCAGCAGAGGCTGAATGTCCACATCCGGCATCTCATGAGAGCCTCAAGCCATCCTCTCTGGCAAGCTAGGTGGATGCTATTCCCCTCCAAAAATTTTATGGAGGAGAAAGTCAGGGCTCAGAGAGGGCAGATCACCCTCCTGATGCCCCACAGCTGCAGGCGGCAGGCGGGCATGGAGCCAACAGACCTCAGATGCCTGGGCTCTCCCCAGTCCTCTCACTCACACAGGTGTGGGAACTTTCCCCTGGCCCCAGCTCACCTCACAACCAGAGGTCAAAGCAGCTCTCGTGGGAGGGGGATCCTCCCCCCTAACCCTCCACCCTGCCAACAGCATTCCTGGGCTACGGTCCACCAGGTCCTGCAGTCCCTTTGAAGTTGGCCCTTGAAATCTGATGAGGCTTGACCCACCTCTAGATGCATCTCTCTTCCAGGGTGCGGTGCTGGTGTTGTTGGCCCTGCCTTCAGGAAAGAGCCTGCACCTCCAAGGTAGGGCTCCTGGGCCCATGAGCCCCACGGAGTCCCTCAAGGCCCGAGTCAGCCCAAGTCAGCAGCAAGCGCTCTGGGAATTTGCTGGCAACAGTCTCAGAACCTTGCTCAGGCAAGCTCAGCTCCGGGCAGACCACAGGCAGCTCCAGCCCGCCCTCCCACCCACTGACTTCTCCCCTCTCAAACGCCCCCTCTGCCACCTTGCCAATCTGGCTCCTGTCTCTGGTCCCCTGCACTGGGGTGCACTGGGGTCACCCATGGGACCTCTGAGGCACTTCATTCTGCGGATCCTCTCTCCATGTGGAAATGCTCTCCTCCCTTCCTTTCCAAAAGCACCACTCAGCCCTCTTCTTCCACCTCCCTGGCTGCTCCTCCCTCTCCCGTCCTCTGCCTGCCTCTCACATGGGGCAATTCCTCAGGGCTCCATTCTTGTCCTCTCCTCTGCTGCTCATCTGGGACCATCTCCTCCCCCTCAAGACATCGTCTCTGTGAGCTCCAGTATCTGCTGGGTGCTTCTACCTGGATGTCCCACTGGCCTTGCAAATCCCTCAAGTTTGAGACAGAACTCACTTCCTTTCTCTCTAACTCTCCAGATCAGCTGCTTCCCCAGCTTCCCAGATGGCATCGCCAGCCCCACCTTGTTCCCTTAACCCTCCTTGAACACCTGCTACCTCCATCTAATCAGCAACAAGTCCTGTGGCCCCATCCCTTCTTCAATAGCTCTTGGTCCTGTCTTTTCCTCTCTTTCTGTTCTGCCCCTGTCCAGGGCAGCAGCCCCTTCCCTGCTCTTCCTGCTTCCATATGGCCCCCTGTAATCCACTGTCTAGGCATGGAGTTCCATTCTGGCTATGATGGAGAAGTTTGTAGTAGACTGACATCTAACTGAGAACAACTAGAAAAAAACAATTTTTAAAATGTTTGGAGGCATCAGAGTGTCTCCCAGGCCACTAAGACTTGAGATGGCAAGATCTCAGATAGACACAAAGACTACCTGACACTTGGCATTTTTCCCTTTGAGACATTTACCAGATCCTTAAGCTGCTCAAGGGGAAAAAATTAAAAAAATAGCTGCTGATAATCAGAGTAGAGTTTTAGTGTTACTAACCTAGAGAGATAAAATCTGATGTTTAAGTTCCACTGAAGAGTAGGAATCCCAGAAATCACCTCAAGTTCTCACTTGGGAGCCCTGGTGGGATGCAGTCTGAAAGTGAAGGTGAGATGGAGGGAAAAGCAAGATTTTCAAAGACTGTAATCCAGCCTTGAGGTAGCTCATTCCCCAGTTGGGTTAAAGTCAGTTGCCTCCCACTCTACTCACCCATCAGAGAATGCAGTAAACCCTCTCTGTAGGAATATAACACCATCCAGAACCTCTACAATTTGTTATTCACAATGCCTCACATTCAATTCAAAGTTACCAAGCAAAATGAGAAGCAGGGTCAAGAGAGAAAACAGACAATAGAACCAGACCCACAACAACCCAGGTATTACAGTTTACAGTCTTGCAATTTAATAACTGTGACTAATATGTTCAAGAAAATCACTGACAAGATGGAGAATTTTAGCACAGAAAAGGAATCCTTGAAGAGTAGTCAATAGAACTTGAAGAACCTAAAAGTGTAAATACTGAAATTAAGAGCTCAGTTGGTGGGCTCACCAGCACAGTGGGCAGAGCAGAAGGAAGGGCTAATGAACTGGAACTGGAAGCTGGAGAAATAGAACATGTCCAGGCTAAGACAAGGAGAACAAAAAGGGTGAGAATCACAGATGAGAGTAAACAACAGCAGCAGCATTGGGACAGGATGGAGGGGCTGAACAAAAATGCACTTGGAGTCCTGGAAGCTGAAGGCTGGGAGAGGAAGCTAGACTTGAAGAAATAATGGCTGGGAACTTTCCAAAGTGCAAGAAACCACCAACTGCCAATTCAAGAAGTACTAAAAACACTTAGAAGGATAAATGCAAAGAAAGCCTCACAGAAGCAGAACTGCTGATCAGAAAAGACAGGGAGAAAGTTTTAAATGCAGCCAGAGAAAGAAGACACAGTGACTTTGGAAGAATAATAAAAAGATTGAAAGTTGACTTTTCAACAAAAGCATCATCTTTAAAGTGATAAAGGGAATAACGCTGCAAACTCAGAGTACTGTACTTTGCAAAATATCCTTCCAGAGTGAGGTGAGGTAAAGTCATTTCCTAATAAACCAGATTTGAGAGAATCCACTGTTGGCAAACCTGCAAAAATATTGAGGAGAGGTCTTCAGGCAGAAGAAGCAAGCACAGAAATACAGAAATGAATGCAAAGCTACAGAAAGGGATCTAAATATAGAGTATATAAACGATAGTCATCAAAAAATATATGTAGAATTAAAGTGAATATCAACAGTAACATATAAAGTAGGAAAAGGATGAACAGAGTTATTATGTTCTTCTAACATGTCATAGCATTGTCTAGGGAGGGGTGAATGTACTAGTTTGATTTTGACTTTGATAAATAAGGAACACAATAAAGAAGAGGAAAAAACATAAAAGAGGTCAAGCAGAAAACAAATATGAAGACGGTAGATATAAATACCTTAATAACTACACTAAATACAGACTAATATAGCAAAGATGGGCAGACCTTATCCAAACACACATACTATAGAAAAGACACTTTACAATATAAAGATACAGAAAAATTTTTAGTATGGAAAAATGAATACTGTACAAACACTAGCCCCCCCAAAAGCTGGCTTAACTCTACTATCAGGTAGAACAGTCTTGAGGGCAAGATTTGTTACTAAGGATAAACACATAATGATTAAAAAGTCATTCCATTAGGAATCTAAAATCATTTGTGTGCATAACGATACAACTTCAAAATACAATGAGCAAAAATCGACAGTCCCAAAGACACTATAGACCAACTTCAGTCGTGGTGGGTATCTGGGACATAGCTCTGTTGAAACCAGATTCACACATTGGCCCTGAGGGCCTGCACAGTCCAGCCCTGGACACCTGTGACCCGGTCTTACCGCTCAAATCCCAATTTCCCTACCGCAGCCACGCTGGCCTCCGCACATCCCAAGAACACAGTAGGCAGCATCATACCCACAGGATGTTTGCCCTGGTGGCTGCTTCGGCCTGTAACACTCTGCCCAGTGTGTTTGGCCTTTGGCCACCTGAAGTCTTGGCTCAAGGTGACCCTACATCCCACCCCAGCCCCACCTTCTGCACTGCAGCTTGGCCTCCCAAAACCCTGCCCACCACCACCACCACGTCTACAGTGGCCGTAGTGGCTTTGTTAGGCACCTGTGTGTCCATAAGGCGATACCTCTGCATCCTTGTTCTCTAACCCACCTGCAAGCTGGCATGTGCTGGGCATCTAGCAGGGGCTCTGTACGTCCCTGTGCATGCGTTGACAAGGAGACAGTAGACGGAGCTGGGAACCCCAGTAGTTACTGCCTTCACAGCGGTGTTGATCTAGAATTTTCCTGTTTCTCATCCCCCCCCTTTTTTTTAATTTTGAGCAGAGGCATGAGAACACTGACTTCTAGGATCATTCTCTCTCAATGTCTTTCCATCTGTCGTTGTCACTCAACCTTAGTCACAGTGATAGCTAGAACAATACAGAATTGTTCTAAGAACAAAGTCCCAAGAAGGGCACCTCTCTGCCCACTGTCCTCAGGTGTCAAGTCTTGTGGCTTGGGGAGCCATCCATACCACCCCAAGTCCTGTTCAAGCAGTGGACTAAGCCAGTGGACTAAAGAAGTCACTGGAGGTGTTAGGGCAGGGGACAGGTCAGGGTGTGGGTGGTTGGATCCCCCAAATGAGGGACAGATCTGGCAATTGGTCCAGAATCCCAGGATCCTGATAGCTGTGGGGCCTGCATAGGTGATGCAGGGGAACCCCAGGTGGGCAGGGGACAGGTGAGTAACCACTCCCCCACCAAGGGACATGGGAAGGGCTCATTCCTGAAGCGTGCTGCTGGGTGGACTCAGAAGGGCCCCGGGCTGGGGCTGTCTTGCTCTCCTGCAGGTGAGATCAGCCAACTTACCTGGGGCTGGGGAACAATAGGAAGCCCCCAATCTCTGTCGGGACCATCTGACACCTTGGCAAACAGTCCACCCATCTACATTCACTCCGGACACTGTAGGGGGGTTAGTGCTGTGTCCATTTTACAGGTGAGGAAACCAAGGCCAGGGAGTCTAAGGATTAAATGTGTGGTTGCACAGTGGTCGGCGCCGGAGCCAGAAAGTGAGCCCAGTGATGTCTAACTCCCAAACCATCCTCTTCTGCTACATTCACGCGCTGAGGACCACAGGGCATCCTTGGCCTTGCCCTCCGTCTGGGCCCAGATGAACCCTTTGTCTGGACGTTCTTCCTCCATTCCTCGTCTGCGTGGTCCTTAGCCCCTGTCCATCCTTTCAGACTCAGATCGCAGGTCCAGGAAACTGACCCCCAAGGAGGGGCTCCCCAAGCTCCAGTGTGCTTCCAGATGCCCCTGGGGCTGGTCAGTGGAGGTGCAACCCAGGGCATGTCTGCCTGCCGTCCTGCCCTTGACTTAGTGCCCCTTGGGGGCAGGGCTCTTTCTGCAACCCCCCCATCTCCTCCCCACCAGTGCCAGCACCACCCCTGGCCCAGCACACAGTAGGTCCTAGCAAACACTTTTGAAATGAACTAATCTTTCAAAATTCAGTTCCTTTCCACGCATCATGGGTAGATGAAGCCAACCACATGCTTTTTAACACATTATCTGTGCGCACACAGGAATGCTCGTGCACACCCGGTAAAGCTAACGTTTGGTGTAATTTCCTTCTAAACAGCATGAGTGTTTTCTTTGTCAGTGACATCAGCCGGTTTGCTTGTCATGGTCCTGGGCATGAGACAGGAGCTGCTCCCTGGAACCTCAAGCGGCTGCCGGAATATGAATGAGTTCCCTCGTGCATCTGGGGGATCCTTTCCAAGGGCAGAGCCCTGCCCCCCGAGGGACCCCGCCTTCTGGGCGCCCACTTGTGGAGCCTGGACCAGGCAAGGGGCCTGCCCAGGGCCACACAACTGCTCACAGATGGAGCTGGGGTTGGAAACTAGCCCACAGGCTTCCTAATAAACAGCACCCGCCCCTGATATCTACACCTAATTTACATAATTATTGGAATGGCAAAAGGAATATAATCTCTTAAGTAAGGGAGTTTTTCTGCCGTTAATGTTTTTTAATTATAGGAATTATAGGATATTCTGGGAAGATAGTGTGAGAAAAGAAAGATGACCATCCCTCCCCTTACCCATTGGACAGGAGCAGGTTACCTGCGCATGTCTGAGAGTGCGCCACATAGTGGTCGCGTGGGGAGCGCAGGCGGCACGGGAGAGAACAAAATGTGCCTCAAGTAGCAAGCACATGTGCCTGGCAGAGCCCTTTGAAAAGACAGAAAAAGAAAAAGAAAAAAATCTCCCACTGAATTCCCCCACTTTTTCCTCTTTAATTCTCTCCTCCGCTGCTGTCTTCCTCTGTGTGTGTGTGTGTGTGTGTTGTAGAGACTCACAGGTGCATCAAGACAGAGAGCTGGAGGTAAGGACAGGGAATGGGGGACAGAGAGCCCCAGAGGGGAGCGGGGATGTGTGTGCACAATGCGCCCCCAGGCCCTTCCTCTTTCCCACCCGCCGGAGAGCACACACCTTCGCCCGCGCTCGTCCCAGGATACTCGAGCACAGTGGGAAGGGAACAGGCTGCGCTCTCCACCACAGAACTACCTGTGTCCCTGGATTCCCCAGGTCGCCTCTCTGAGCCTCAGTTTCCTCCTTGGTGATGTGGGTGTGCCCTCCATGAGGTGCAGGCAGAGCTGCCCCCGCACGGTGCCTAGCAGTGTGGGCACGGCAGGGTGGGCTCTCCAGAAGGAGGTCAGGAGGTTCTTCTAGCAAGGACAGGGCACGTGGATCGTGGAGACACAGCAGAATTTCCTCCTGATGAACACTTGAGTTCTGGCAGATGGCTGTTTTCAAACCCAGTGCCCTGACACTTGACTGCCAGGGGTCCATGATCTATACACATGACAGAATTACACACAACCAAAAGCACACACATCCTGCCATGCGGTGCTGGCGCAACCTGAGCAAGGTGGGAGGGCTGTGTCCGTGTCCCCGTCCCGGCTGCTCTCGAGCTCTCATTCGGCCCGCGGCCGGCCAGTGCTGGGGAATGGCCAGGGGGCCAGGCCCCACCCACCCTCCTCGCCCATCCACGCGCCCTGAGGACATGGGAAGCCAGGCCAGGCCATCCCTGTGCAGGAGCAGCAGGCTGCTTTGGGCCAATCTGGCACTCTCATGGTCCCATGCATGGCCTTGGCTTGCTGTCCCCCTGCACCACTCCTGAGGGAGCAGGCAGGAGCTTAGGGGAGGGAGAAGCCTCTGAGGAGCTGCCGGCTGACGTGCACCTCCACACCAGCCCGGTGCCCCATGGAGGCTTGCAGAAGCCCAGCTGAAATAGGGTGGCTCTTCTTGCCCCACTGACACTGCTCTGGGGTGTACGTCTATGTGGGGGTCCTGGGGGGGAGGGAGGTGGGACAGGCAGGTGCCTCTATAGTGGCCCGGCCGTTATGCCACCTTGGAGGTGTAGCCCACCCAACCATTTCTAAGCTCCATGTGGTTGGTCATGCTGACCTCCACTCAGTGTTTCACCGGAACTTTCTGTGTCACAGGACACTGGGAAATGCTCCCACGTTAATATAGCTTTCCTTTGTCCCTTGATACCTAGTTCCTTCCTCGTCTTCCTCTTTCCTTCCCCATCATCTCCCTTCTCCATCATCCCCCTTCCCCATCATCCCCCCTCCCCATCGTCTCCCTTCCCCATCATCCCCTTCCCATCATCCCCCCTCCCCATCATCCCTCTTCCCCATCGTCCCCCTTCTTCATCATCCCCCCTCCCCATCATGTCCTCTTCCCCATCATCCCCCTTCTCCATCATCCTCCTTCCCCATCATCCCCCTTCCCCATCGTCCCCCTTCTTCATCATCCCCCCTCCCCATCATGTCCTCTTCCCCATCATCCCCCTTCTCCATCATCCTCCTTCCCCATCATCCCCCTTCCCCATCGTCTCCCTTCTTCATCATCCCCCCTCCCCATCATGTCCCCTGCCTTTTCATCTACTTCCCCATCATGTCCCCCTTCCCCATCATCCCCCCTCCCCATCATCCCTCTTCCCCATCGTCTCCCTTCTTCATCATCCCCCTTCCCCATCATCCCTCTTCCCTACCATCCCCCTTCCCCATCATCCCTCTTCCCTACCATCCCCCTTCCCCATCATCCCTCTTCCCTACCATCCCCCTTCTCCATCATCCTCCTTCCCCATCATACCCCTTCTCCATCATCTCCTTTCCCCATCATCCCCCTTCCCCATCACGTCCCCCTTTCCCATCATCCCCTTCCCCATTATGTCCTCTTTCCCATCATCTTCCCTTCTCCATTTCCCCTGTAGGAACCCCCTCTCTGCCCCCTGCAGTTACCACTCCTCAGGGCTCTGTTCCTTGCTCCCTGACTCCCTCTCCCTGGGCCCTGTTCATGGGATCCATGACATCCCATGACGCAGCTGCCACCTCTTAATGGTGGCTCCCAGCTTGTGTCTCAACCCAGGGCTCTATCATGGACTCCAGATGCCTATATACTGTGTTTATTCCATGGACCCTGCAGATTCACCTCTGATCCAAGTGCCTTTCCCACCTACCAGCCCACCTGTCAAGTTCACTCCTCCTCCAGGGCCCCCTTTCTATCACCCCACACACACTCTGCCCACTCACCCCCGCCTGAAGATTGGCGCAGAGAGGCACCAGTCAATTCCCAACCACCTTGTTAGTACCAGATAGATGTCTGCAGCACCTCACTGGACCAGTGTGTGGGGGAGAAACTTGGAAATGCTTATGTAAAGAATCTGAACCCATCAAGTCCAAACTTTCAATTTATAGTAAAGGACATCAGCTCAGCTTGAGGCAGCGACTTGACCAAGTTCACCTCTTGGTGGACGCACTTTTCTTTACACTGCTATTATATGCCAGATGCTGTGGGTGATTGTATCAACTGGCATAAACAACAGACATTTATTGCTCACAGATCTGGGGGCTAGAAGTCCAAATCAGGGTGCCTGCTAACTTGTTTCCTCATAAGAGCCTGATTCTTGGCTTACAGATGGCTGCTTTCTCACTGTGTCTTCACATGTGTGTCTTCACCAGAGGGAGCTCTGGTGTCTCTTCTTACAAAGGCATGAATTCCATCATGAGACCCACCGTCATGACCTCATCTAAATCTAATTATCCCACAGTCCCTCCAAATACCTCCAAATGCCATTTCACTGGGGGTTAGGGCTTCAACATAGAAATTTGGGAGAGGGCACAGTCAGTCCATAGCAGTGATGTGGTGGATACTGAGGTGAGCAAAGGAAACAAGGGCCCTCAACCAGGGAGCTGACATCCTGGGGACTTCCTACAGAGAGAAGGCAGTTTGACCAAGATTCCAAGTCTGATTCCAAGTTCTGTTTCTTCTCATGACACCACATTGTCATCCCACATAACCCTTAAGTCATTATCTTGTTTGACTCTGGGAGGGGAGCAGGGAAAATCTTATCATTCCCCTCATGTAGATGAGAATATTTTAGCCCCTTCCCTAGAGCCAAAACAGGGTGGAATGCACCCATTCATCCACTCAGCCACACATCTATCCATTCATCCACCCATCCACCCATCTTTCCATCTACCCATCCATTCATCCATCCATCCATCCACATATTCATCCATCCATCCATCCATCCATCCATCCATCCATCCATCCATCCATCTATCCATCCATCCATATATTCATCCATCTACCCATATGTTCATCCATCCATCTACCTATCCAACCATCCATCCATTCATATATTCACCCATCTACCCATATATTCATCCATCCATCCATCCATCTACCTATGCATCCATCCATCCATCCATCCATCCATATATTCATCCATCTACCCATATATTCATCCATCATCTACCTATCCATTCATCCATCCATCCATTCATCCATCCATCTATTCATTCATCCATCCAGCATCCATCCATCCATACATCCATCTACCGTCCATCCATCCATCCATGCATCCATCATCCATTCATCATCCATCCATTATCCATCCATCTTTCCATCCATCCATCATCCATCCATCCATCCATCAGCCATCCATCCATCCATCCATCCACCCATCTATTCATCCCTCTCTCCATCCATCTATCATCCATTCATCTATGGGTATATTCCACCAAGATTCCCTGAACAACCACCAAGGTCAAGATCCTCTCCATCCTTCACCAAGTTAATGCTCTCCCTCAGAATCTTATTTTGTTGTTCTGCCAAACCTCTCAGAGGCCTAATGGAGGCTGGGTATTTGGGCTTTGCACACACCATCAGGCTGCTGATGGCCATTATGGCCATGCTTAGGCCCTGCAAAACCATTCTGGAAACCTCATCCATCCAACAGCACATTTGTCTACCACCTACAGCAGATTTTCCAGCATTTGGGCAGTTCCTAGGACGCCCTCTTACTCCCGGGACTGAGTGGGTGGGCATTCCCATCACAAGGAAGGGGAAGAGGGCATGCCTTTCCTTCCCGCCCATTGCTTCATCTGCCAGGGCCTGAAAATTGATCTTCCATAAAAGAGGACCCAGGTGAACTCAAAATGGGAAACAGACTCTGGGCAGCTAGGGAGCGGCTGGCCCAGACAGCCCAGGATCAAAGCAGGCTAGGCTGTCCATGAGCCCCAGCACGGTGTCTGGTTATCAAATTTGCACTTGGCAGTGTCTCTCTGCTCACTTTCCTGGAGGAAGGGAAGACCCAGCCAAGCCCAGATGATGCACCCAGAATGGAGAGTCCAGAATGAAGCCCTGGACTGACATTCTACTGCTTCTTACACAGCATTGCTGCAAGGGCCTTGTTGTTTAAGTGTCAGCAGTATGCCCAGCACTTTATATTCAGCAAGCGTAGTCTGCACTACAACTTTGGTGAGCAGGTGCTAGTGAGCATCCACACTTCACCCATCAGGAGACCAAGTTGGTGGCCCAAGTTCCCCGGGCCAGTACATGGCAAAGCTGGGAGGTGGACCTCCAGGGCCAGTGCTGTTCTGAGATCTGATGCTCCTTCTTGATGTGGCTCCATGTCCTCCCAAGTCAGAAACTGAGAGTCTCAGTACCCTTGGGGGATAAGGGCCTCTGATGGGAATAGAACACAAAGAAATGGTCTGCTGGGAAGGTGAAAAGGGAGTAAAGAAAGAGAAAGCAGGACATCAGGTACATACACCCTCCATAGGTCTCTGTATCAGCTAGCTTTTGCTGCATAACAAACCACTCTAAACTCAGTGGTAAATGACAATACCCATTTATTGCTCATGTGTCTGTGGTCAACTGGGGGCAACTGGGGACCCCTGCAGGTCCTGGCCAGCCTTAGCTGAGACAGCTGGGAAGTCCCCCTCTGCTCTACATGTCTGTCATCCTCCAGCAGACCAGCCAGGCCATGTTCTCCCAGTGAAGGTGAGGGAGCCCCAGGGAAGCAGAAACACAGAGGGCTTCCAAAGACTGAGACTCGAAACTGGCATGATGTCACTTCTACCTCATTCTGTTGGTGACAGAAAGTCACAGGACCAATGGGAACCACAGTGGAGAGCACTACTGAGTCACATGGCAAAGGCCAGGTAAGGGGAGGACACACCCACACTCCATTAGGGGTCCAGGGGGTCCATGGTCTGCAAGCTACTGGAGTTGCCTCTGTCTCCTGCCATTGACAGATGCCAGGACCCAGCATGGCACCCCAGCCAGAGATGTTCTGGTCCCCTCCTCCAGTCCCCATCTTGTCTGTTCACAGGAATGCCTCCTGTGTCCACCCACATGATGTCCAAGCCTGGGTCAGCCACTGACCTCCAGCAGTGAGCCCTGGCCTTGGTCACTTGATCAAGTGCGACTTGGTCATTTTCCCTGAGGGGCCTCCAGGGTCTGCACAGCACACGGCTTGCCACCGTCCATTTATGGCCTCCCCGCCCCCGCTGGGGCTGGGGCTAAGCTAGCGCCCACTGACCGGCTTAGTGATAGCTGCAGCAGCAAGAGTAATGGTGCTGCCTTGGGCTTCACCTCTGCCAAGCTCGGCCTCGTCCATTATCGGCCGAGGGTGCTTGTCATCACACTGCAGGCGCAAATCAGAATCAAATGTGTTGCCCGAGACAGCGAGAACGCTCCATTTCACATTTGCAAAAAATCTGGGAGGGGGCAAAGCTCTTTTCTGTCAACTTGAAAGGGAAGGAGAGGCAGCAAGGAAAGGAAGAAGCTGTGATAATTCTTGAAAACTTTGTTTTTCATTTTCCCCTTCTGGCTCCTTGGGCTCCACAAGAGAACAGGCCGAATCCCACAAGAAAGGGGGCTCGGTCAGGGCCTAAGCAAAGCCACGTGTCTTTGTAGCTCTTTAGATGTCTTGAAATGTTTTTCAAATTTCTGGGCCCCCAAACTCTCAAATCTATTTGCTGGAGAGCACCTCCCCACAGAGGCTGGAGGGGCTCATCCATAGAAGCTGGGCAGCCCCAGCCACATGCCTTCCACAGAGCCCCTACTTTCCCAGCGAGTTTGGGGCCACGGAGGCGGACACCATCCACCAGTGGCCCTGGGATGCTTCGCTCCTGGAACTTAGGTCAGCCCTTCCCAAGGAAGAGGCGAGGCAGCCGGGACACTGTGGCCAGACATCCCACACCCTGCAGGGCCTCTCTGGGGAGCCGGCACCCCTGCGCAGCCATTACTCACCCTACTGCTCCTTCTTGCTCCCCTTCCCCCGACACCCCCAGGGACGGGAGTCTTCCTGCTCAAGGGATCCTTCCATCCCTGCCTAGGCCGGCTTATCGGTTTATTTATGAGTCAGTCATCACAGAGTGAGGCACCCATCTCTCTGCCCCCAGGGAGCCTGAGCTCTTCTGGACTCACACTGTGACCGTGACACCGGTTTCCTTTTGCTAGTCCTTACCCTCCTTCTCCCCGCAAGGCTGGTCTGTAAGGTCGCATCCCCTGGACTTCTGTGACCTGTGCCTTCCACTTGGACTTGGCCAAGAGGGAGCCCTAGTGGGGTTCGGAGGGAGGGAGAAGAGCTAGGTCAGGGACCTCAGTGCTCTGAGTATCCTGTAACTGAAGGTCACACCGTCTCCTGCCCGTTCCTCCCTCTCCCCTCCTCTTCCTCGCCCTCTCACCATGCTGCAATGACTGTTTTCCCCTGTCCCATCAGGACAGAGGTGACAACAGCTCAGCTGCTACTAACCCTGGCACTAGCCTTCCCCATGGTCCACTACACCCACCCTTGTGTCACTTGGCCCTCTCTAGCTATCCTGGTTTAAGTGTCATCGGACTGTGTTGTCCCTTGATGATACACATGTCCCTAATAATACTGTATCTTGGAGAGCGGGGAGGAGCCTTGATATGGCCAGCACAGGGGTTCTGGCCCCACCACTGTCCCAGTGGAGACCAAGCAGAGTGGTCAGACCCCGACTCATTGAGCCTCAGGGAGGGTGGGCTGTGAACCCAAACCAGCCAGGCCCCCTGCACCCATCATCTTTGTTAATCTCCACAACAGCCAACTAATGGGCCCCAGTGTTTATTCTGTGAACAAATAAAGAAACACACAGAGAGAGCAGTTTCCAAGCTGTGCAGGTTACTGCCCAGCAGGCTGACCAAGGTGAAGAGGACACACTGAGCAGGTGAGGGAGCTGTGGTGGGGAGCTAGGCCACTCAGGAGCAGAAAAGTAGGGACGAGGGTGAGAATCCTAGCTCTGCCCCACCTGCTGTGTGACCTTGGGCAGGTGTCTGAACATCTCTGTGCTTCATCCTCTTTACCTGCAGAGCAGAACAGAGAAGTCCTGTGCATCCTTCTTTCTGTGCCAGGATGCTGTGCAGGTCAAATGAAATGATTTGTAGATACTCAAACCCTGCCTGGGAACGTCACTGATGCCACTACTCGTGATTGCAGTAACCAATCTGGGAACCTAGCTCCTCATCATCCCCAAGTGCCATCACAAGCTCACAGAAGACACATAGGACCCTTCTCAATCTGTCCTCTGTCAACAGCCCCAACTGCAGCATCCCCCTGCCCACTGTGCTTCCTGTGCATTGCATTCATCACAGACCATAGAACTAAGCAGGAGAGGTACAACTACACAACTTCTAGAAGAAAATTAAAGAAAAAAACACAAACTCACATAAGCAAGTTCTCAACAGGGCTCAAAATCACAATGCATAAAAGAAAAAAACAATCCACTGGACTCTATCAAATTTTGCTTTGCAAAAGAAGCTTTTAAAGAAAATAAAAATCACAAGCCGCAGATTGGGGGGAAAAAAGATTTGAAAAACATCTACCTGGTAAAGAACTTGTATCCAGAATATATGTTAAGAAAAAAAAACCTCTGAGTAATCAATAAGACAACCAAACTCAAAAATGGGCAAGAGATTTGAACAGGCACTACACTAGAGATGTGTTAGTGGCCAGCAAGCACATGAAAAGCAGTGCAACATTGTTAAACCGTGGGAGAGTGCACATTAAAACACAACTGAGATGCCAGTACACTCCCACAAGGATGGCTAAAATAAAAAAGGTTGACAATACCAAGTGTTGGCAGGGATGTGGCACAACTGGGCCTCTAACACCCTGCTGCTTGCAGGTGGCATTGCCTCCCCTGAACCAGCCAGGCAGTTTCTTGTAAAGTTAAACAGATATTTACCCTGTGGTCCAACATTTCCATTCCTCTTTATTTACACATGAGAAATGAAATCATGTGTCCATACAAAGACCTATTCATGAATATTCATAGCAGGGTCCACGGGTGGCCAGTTGGGTTTGTTTTTTTTTCTAATCATTATGTACTAATGAATCTCAACATTTGATGCATGACAGGTTGCTACAGTTCATATTTGTTTTATCTTTAGAGAAGCTCAGATTGTCCATGTTTGGTCAGTCGAGGCCTCATCTCTCTGGCTTCTGAGTCTTTTTCAATGTCTTTTTTTTATGTTTTTGTTACTAAACATATGATTTACCCTTTTAACCATTTTTAAGCATGCAATTTAGTGGCATTCAGTGCATTCACACTGTTGTGCAGCCATCCCCACCATCGGCCTCCAGAACTTTTTTTTTTAGATATTTATTTATTTATTTATGAGAGACAGAGAGAGAGAGAGAGGCAGAGGGAGAAGCAGGCTCCCAAGGAGCAGGGAGCCCGATGCGGGACTCAATCCTAGGACTCTGGGATCATGACCTGAGGTGAAGGCAGACGCTTAACCATCTGAGCCACCCAGGTGCCCCGGCCTCCAGAACTTTCTATCACCTTTTCCAAACAGAAACTCCAACCCCATTAAATATTGACTCTTCACTCCCCAACCCCCAGCCCTGGCCCCTGGCACCCTGCTTCCTGTTCATGAATCTGACCGCTCTGGGAAACACTTATACAGAAGTGGAATCACATGGTATCTGTCCTTTTGTGCCTGGCTTATTTCATGAGCATAATGTCCTCGGGGTTCATCCGTGGGTAGCAGGTGTCAGGATGTCTTTCCTACTTAAGGTTGAATATTATTCCTTTGTGTGGATAGTCTACATTTTGCTTATCCATCCATCCACCAACGGACACTTGGGTTGTTTGCACTCTTCAGTTACAGTGAATAACACTGCTATGAACATGGGGGTGTAAACATCTATTTGAGACCCTGCTTTCAATTCTTTTCTCTTGTACCCGGAGGTGGAATTGCTTACACACGATTGCACTTCCATGAGGTACTTAGAACAGTCAAAATCACAGAGAAAGAAGAAAGAAGAAAGAATGGAGACTGCCAGGAGCTGAGGCTGGGGGCACAATGGGTATGTGGCTGTCCCATGGGGACAGAGGTTCAGTTTTACAAGATGAGGAGTTCCAAGGTGGGTGGTGGTGGCTACAGGACACAGTGAATGTGCTGCATACAGTGGGCTGTATGCATAAAAATGGTGAAGACAGTAAATTTTATGTTATGTGCATTTGACCACAGGAAAAAGCAAATAAAGTGTCTGAAAATAAAAAGAAAAGGAATGGAATTGCTGGACCATGTGGTAATTCTGCATTTAATTATTGCCACAGCAGCTGCACCAGTTCGTGTTCCCAGAAGCGCACAGGGCTGCCATTTCCCTGCGTCCCTGACAATGCTTGGTATTTTCTGGGTTTGCATGATAACCATCTTAGTGGGTGTGAAGAGGCTCCCTAGTCTTTCTGACGTGACCTTCACCGTCTTGACACCTTCGTCGCCAGTGGGTTTGACAAGACCATCCAGGCTGCACTTTTCCTGCTCCAGACCTGGAATCAGCCACTTTCTTGAGGAGCCTCAGTTTCTTTCAATGGGAAATGATACTTCAAGACCTTGTTTGGAGCACTAGGGTAAAGAGGGGCTCTCTGCTACCTGTGTGGCAGTTGCTTTTATGCCTTTTCAGTGGGCAGAGGTCAGAATTTTTCCCTTTAAGATAAAGAAGCTCCTGGGATTATTCTGACAATTTGACTTCAAAACCACAACTGGAGGGTTTTTACCTAATCCTTCTCGTCTTCCATATATGTCTCCTCCCCATGCTAGGAATTCTGACTCTCACCAACACAAGGAATAAATTTGATGTAGAAAATCACACAATAGTCTCAACTATAATTGACCCTATCAACAATAGGATTACTAAAAATAGCTTGAAATGGTTTTGCAATGTTTTTGTGCTCAAGATATGCCACAGATGGAATATTTGTGGCCCCCCGCCCCCCACCAAACTCGTATGTTGAAATCCTCACCCTTAATGTGACAACATTTGGAAATGGGGTCTCTGGGAGGCGCTTAGGTCAGGAGGGTTCCCCCCCATGAATGGGATTAGTGCCTTTATACCGGAGGCCCCAGAGAGCCCCTCACCCCTTCCTCCACATGAACACACAGCAGGAAGATGCCGCTGGTTCGTGGTCTGAACCAGCAAGGGAGTGCTCGCCAGACACCAAACCTGCCAGAGACTCGATCCTGAATATCCGGGCTCCAGAACCATGAGAGATACAGGTCTGTAGTTCTTAAGCCTCCACCAGTCTGTGACACTGTGTCTCAGCAGCCCACAGGGACTGGGATCAGGTATGTCCCACTAGGTGTGTACAGTCAATTATTGTGTTTTAAAGTCACCTGGAACAGTTTCTGTCCAGTGGTCCTGCTGCCAACCAGATACATGTTTAGGTCCATTTGTTTCATTTTATTTTTGATTGGAGGATTTCCTTTGAAATATCATTGTGATGAATATGTAAAGCTAATTAATGTGTAGTAGGCACTTCCGATCCCTGCCCCTAACCCCACAACCTCCCAGCCCCGTCGGTGAGCGTCTTGATTGACCTGCATGCGTTATGTAACCACAGGCAGAGAAGCGTGTCTGAATGGGGTTACACCAAGCACGTGTCTGCGAGTGTCTGTGTGTTGTTAGGTAAATGGTGGCAAACCATACACACTTTTCCCACCTTGCTTTTTCTCTTACCAACATATGCCCAAGATCATCCCTATCTGGGGTCCAGTTCTCTCTCACTTGAAACACTATATCCATGTAACTACAAGTTCTCTGTCAGCAGTCACTCACTGTGTGGTCTGTAGTACTGGCTCTGTCTTCTTTCCTGCGTTTTTGTGTTTCTGAGGTTCTTGGAGCTGTTGAGCTGTGGTCCATTGGCTTCCATCCCAGGTGTGATATAATTCATCCAGTCCCCTTGGTTTTGGCTCCCTGTGAAGACCCACTTTCAGCTACCCTGAACCTCTCCTTCCCCCCTCATGGCGGGGGGGGGGGGGGGAAGGTATCTTCCCCAGAGTCTGATTTGAAGTAGTATCTTTTTATTCCCAACTAACAGCCTCATAGCAGCCACAGACTCATCTGCCTTCCATCGCCCCACGTGCTCTGCCCTCTGGTTTATAATCATCACTCCATGTTAACACTGAACAAACACTGAATGCTCATCACCACCCATAAACTGATAGCTCTCTAGTGACTTCAATGGTCTGAAATGCTCCACTTTTCCTCAGAAATATTGTCCATGGGAGCAATATTCCCCGAGTTCCTGCCAATCTGTAATAACGTGCACCTGAAGGCAGCCGACAGCAAACAAAATCCTTGGGTCACATACTCTCACCCTGAAAACCTTAAGCATGTAACTTTATTGTCTTCTGGAAAAAGTGTTGCTGCTACAAAGCCCAAATGACAATATGATATTTTTCTTCTTATAAGGGCCTCGCATTTTTGCCTGGGTGACCCAAAGACCTCTGGTGTCAAGTATGTCTAGACAAATACATCTCAGCACTGGTTATTCTGCTTAAACTTTCCCAGGAACGAGGCATATCCTCTTGACAGAGTTTCAAGTCATTCTTAAAAATTTCTTGAAATTAACTGAAGTAATTGAATGGAAATAATTGAAATAATTAATTGAATTAGTTGAAATTAATTTCAAGAGAACATTTCCTGACTAACCATTTTAGTACTTGTTCTATTCCTTTGCAATGGTTTTGTTCTTCAGGGACTCCCATTAATGTGTTTTGGGTCTCATTTGCATATATTCTGTAACTGGTACTTTCTCTAAAATCCTCTCTTTCCCTTTCTATACAACTGATTTCTAAAATTTTTCTCTTCTATTTTTTAAAGACAGTGTCTGTGGTTTTCATTTGTTCTTGGGTGCCTTCTGGTGTAGTTTGATTTATTTCTAATTTCTTTGGGTTTCATTCCCCCCCCGCCGCCAAGTATTCCTAATTTTGCTTTATATTATGTCTCACGCCTTCCACCATAATCCTAGTTCATTTCAGTGGTTTGGAAGAATTAGGTTTTCATGTTCTTGCTGAATTTTTGCTTTCATTGTATGCCACATTATTCCAGTGTCTACTTTTCCTTTTATAATAACTTTGTTTAGGGTTTTATTATCATCCTTTCTATGCTCATTTTTACATGGAATTAGTATATCTGAATCTTAGAGAGTTGGGCAAGTCAACATAGGTTTTCTGGTTGCACTGTAATGCACCCTTATTTGTTGTTTTCATGAGTTGATCACACAGGTGTCTGGCACATTCTGAGGTGTCCTGGCTTGGTCTTCCTCTCCTGCCGCTGTCCCTGCCCTGATGAGGGGGTTCCTTTCTTGCAGTGTCTCCCCAGGGGGAGGCTCTGTCCTGGGAGGAGTGTCCACTGTGTTTGGTGTTGAGGGTCCTGTCTCTCCAGCCCCTCAGAACTTCCTGAGGGTGGTGCATCGGAACAAGCAAATCCCACCCAGTTTCAGCGGCTGCTCTCAAATGTTTCCACCACCCTCGGTGAGCACCTGTTGATGGCTTACCTTGTTCCCTCTGGTGCCTCTGGCGTGGAGGCTGACATGATGAGGGTCTTATGATTTGTACCTACCCACTCACATCCTGGAGCTCCTGGGGGTGGCAACCTATGTCCCATTTTGTTGTAGATGTTGTCCTTGGGTTTTGGTATTGCCATCATTGTTTAGGGAGAGTTTCAGGAGATTAGAAAACTAGACTGCCACTTTCTTAGTTTCAGAATAGTTCTCTCACTGTACTTCTTAATTAAAAAATAAACTACCATTTGTTGAGCCCCTATTATGTACAAGATACTTGACAGAGATTACTATGTTCAATCTTCAGAATCACCTTTCACGTCTGCTATTATTGTTACTTCAATGTTTTGAAGGAGTTGAGGCTTAGAGAAGTTCAGTTACTTGCCCAAGGTCACACAGCAAGTAAGGGACAGAGCCAAGACTTCGACATGATTCTGTATGGCTAAGTAAGTGAGTTTACCTGCCAGTGAATGCACTTGGTCCACTATAGGTGTAACTTAGAAAAGTGGCTCTCAGTTTCACTGTAGGATTTTATGAGAATGAAATAAAGCAGAAGAGCATTTCTCGAAATAGTCTCAGAACTCAGAAAGGTCTCACCACATACTCTGAAGCATTTTATGCCCAGTGTGCATGGCATCTCAGAGAGGCCCCCTGCCCCTGGAACCCTGCTTTCCTGAGCCCAAGAGAATCCATGGGTTGGGTGCTCTGGGGTTATTCAATACCACAATTTTACTTATTTATTTATTTTTAAAAGATTTCATTTAAAGGAAAAAAAGATTTTATTTTTAAGTAATCTCTACACCCAATGTGGGACTCAAACTCACAACCCTGAAATCAAGAGTCACACGTCCCACTGACTGAGTCAGCCAGGCACTCCTACAATTTTATTTTTTACCTATATTTTTTCTGCACTGTCAGATATCTAGAGAAAAACTTTCTTTGAGCTTAAAAAAGAGAAATTTTTGCTGTAGTAATATTTATTTTATTATAAAAAAGATTTACTTATTTGAGAGAGAGCAAGAGGGCAAGGAGGGGGTGCAGAGGAAGAAGGAGAGAGTCTTTTTAAAATTTTTTATTTAAATTCAATTTAGTTAACATATAGTGTATTATTAATTTAAGATATAGAGTTCAGTAGTTCATCAGTTGCATATAACACCCAGTGCTCATCCCATCACGTGCCTTCCTTAATGCCCGTCATCCAGCTACTCCATCCCCCCACCTCCCTCCCCTCCAGCAACCCTCAGTTTGCTCCCTGGAGTTAAGAGTCTCTTATGGTTTGTCTCCCTCTCTGTTTTCATTTTATCTTCTTTTTCCCTCCTTTCCCCTATGCTTCTCTGTTTTGTTTCTTAAATTCAACCTCTGAGTGAAATCATATGGTATTTGTCTTTCTCTGACCGACGTATTTCGCTCAGCATAATACCCTCTAGTTCCATCCACGTCATTGCAAATGGCAAGATTTCAAATTTTTGTTGGCTGAGTAATATTCCTTTGTGTATACATACCACATCTTTATCCATTCATCTGTCGATGGACACCTGCGCTCTTTCCATAGTTTGGCTATTGTGGACATTGCTGCTATAAATATTGGGGTGCAGGTGTCCCTTCAAATCACTACATTTGTATCCTTTGGGTAAATATATAGTAGCGTAATTACTGGGTGGTAAGGTAGTTCTATTTTTAACTTTCTGAGGAAACTTCATACTGTTCTCCAGAGTGGCTGCATCAGCTTGCACTCCCACCAACAGTGTAGGAGGGTTCCCCTTTCGAGGGAGAAAGAGTCTTAAGCAGACTCCACACTGAGCACCGAGCCCGACACGGGGCTTGATCTCACAACCCCGAGATCATTACCTGAAACCAAGAGTTGGACGCTTAGCCAACTGAGCCACCCAGGCGCCCCTGTAGTAATATTTATTATATCAAGCAAAATATTTTCTAACTATCAAGCCATTCTATAAATATTGGTTGAGCACCTACACTGTGCCAGGCTGCTTTCAGGCAGACCTGCCCCCAGAGGGGAAGACAGACCACGGCCAAGTGGGAGTTTCAAGTAGAGTAGCTCCTAGGAATGAAGTAAGGGGGTCCTGGTGGGGAGGTAGGAAGCTAGGGAAGGTCTCAACAAGGACAGGGCATTTGGGTTGAGAAGTAGCTGATGGCCTGGAAAGAAGTTTCCAGACCAAGGTTACAGGAGGGGCCAGCTCCCAGAAGTAAGGACAAATGAATGGTGGGTATAGTGTTGAGGGCAATGAGGAGAATGACAGGAGGTGCCATCAGGAGGAGGTGCTGCCAGAGCAGGGGCTTGTGTGTGAGCCAGGCAAGGACTCTGCATCTTGCTCTGGGAAGATGGGAACCATTGATGGTTTAACACCAGAGATATGGTCTGGCTTGTGTTGCAGGAGGGTTCCTTGGCCACTCTGTGGAGAAAGGGCTCCAGGGGAGCAAGGACAGAAGCCAGCAAGTGAGCTGGGAGGCTCCAGCAGTGGTCAAGGGGGTTCCCTAGCAGGGCGGGTGAGGGCAGGTGTTCTCAGATGCAATTCTTCCCCCTGTGGAGCCCCACGGCGCCTCTGTGAGGGTTCACAGATGGGGGCCTGAGGTTTATGAAGGACACAACTGGACGAGAAGGACCAGATCCAAGGGCTTGAACAGGAGGGTGGAAAGACCATTATGCTAGAGTACATGTTCAATGTATTTTGTTGAAATTATTGGATGTGTAGGATTTTAGTTTTGACTCAAAGCTAATGTTAATCTGAAATGAGACTTTGTGGTTTCCCAAATGCTTCTGATACAGGATCTTATTTGATCTTCCTGCAATCCCCCAAAGCAACCAAGGCAAGTTCTATTTATCCCTGCTCTACAAACAAGGAAACTGAGGCTCAGGAGTCCCTTTCTCTTGAAAACTTCACTCCAGGTCACCCGTGGTTGAAATGGGCCTTGGGTCTGGGAGTGTACACTGAAATGAGTAAAGCCAACCTTTGGTTCTTCCGTGGCCTCTGTGGGTAGAACCAGTGTGGCACGCAGTAGGAGCTTGGCAATATTTTTGAGTGGAAGCCTGACCAGGCCGGATACTGGCTACGTCACTTGCCCTGTAGCTACTTGGAGCTCTGGGCCTTGGGCCTTCTGTACCTGCTGGTCTCCCCCACACCACACACATCACAGGCTCCTGAAGGCAGGGACGAGGTTCATCTATTCCTTCATTGTCCACACTACGTAGTGCGTGCTGGTGAAGGAGTGTGGGGCGAGTGAAGGGAGCGGTTAGAAGTGGGAGCTGGATGCGGCAGGAGGCCCGGGAAGGCCCGAAGGATGGGTTAGGACAGAAACGGGTTGGCCCCTGGGGAGGAGGAGTCGCCGGCTAAGGAGCGGTCCGCGCCCGGAGTCAGCACCAGGGACAGCTCCAGGCCCCTCTGCCTTGTCCATCGGTGTCCCTGACCCGCCGACAACCACGGTGCCCCTCAAACTCAGATGGGGGACCCTTCCGGTTCTCCCTCCCTCAGCGGGGCCCCAGGATGTGTCAGACGGTGGCACGCCCTTTCCTCAGAGGGTGTGGATTCAGCAGGCAAGTTCTGACCCCTCAGGTTAGTAGGGTGAGTGCAAGGAAAGGGGGCGGTTAATACTCAGAGATAGGGAGAGCAGAGGGGGATGGTGAGGGCATTTTACTCCTGTGACAGCAGCACCAGACACAGCCCTTTGCAGGGCCTCCTCCAACATGAGGAGAACACCGGTCTGGGGGCAGGAGGCTTGATCTCAGACCAACCCTCCGAAGGCTGCATCACGTCTGTGGAGTCAAAGTGCCATCAGGAAATCCGGGAGGTGGGCCTCCTGTACCCTCTCAAGCTGTGGCATGGTGGGCTTATCTTCTCTCTCCCTCTGATCAACGACCTGCACAGGTGGACCAAGGCCTGAAGCCAGGTGTGGACCAGAGGCCTTGGCCCTTGACTGAGAGGGTCACCAGGGGAAATAAGCTTCCTGTCTTGGGGAGTGAGGAGGCGCGCAGACAGGCCTGAGCAAGGAGGGGGCTGGGTTCCAGGCTCTGCCTCTCGCGAGCTCGGGGACTTCAGGCCCGGCCCCACTTTGATTCAGTTACGGAAAGGGCATAATCACACCCACCTGGCCCCCGCACGGGGAGGACCTGGCAGAGACACTAGCGCCCCTCCCCCTCCTGCCCTCCCGGCTGGTCACGGTCAGTGTCTGAGTGCCGGTTCCGGGACACGAGGGGGTGGCTCTGGGGTGTTCCCTCCTCGTCCCCTGACTGTCACAGTGTGCCCTCTTCCCAGAACACCTTCTAAATTTAGGCGAGCATCTTTTGTTCTGGTGAGAAAGGCTAATTCCTCCCCGTCGCCCCCGCGATCAATCGCTGACAGGTTGTTCCTGGAATGGGTTCTCTTAAGCAAGGTCGCTGTCTCTTTCTTCTGAGAGTGTCATCCGCAAGAGGGATGGCAGGTCTCTGCCCCTCCCATGCAGGAAGCACCCCTTGACCTGAGGGTTCGGTGGGAGGGCCGTGGACCTGGCATTCAGGGGACCCCTGGTGACCCATCTGTCCCCTGGGGTGTGGCCTGGACTACATCTGGTGTCCCTTCTTGCTCTGGTCTCCTGGATCCTAGGATTCTCCTCCTCCCTGAGGGGAGGGGGACCAATCCAGAAACATGTGTGATTTCAAGGACAGCTGTCATTCGGGGTATGCGGCTTGTGCCTGGTGATTTATGACAAATCCTGAGAGTAGATGCTGTCCCTGCCATTGCACAGATGAGGCTCAGGGGGTCAACAGTGTGCCCAGGTCAGAGCTGGGGTCAAAACCAGGCCTGTTTCACTCCAAAAGTCTGCTTTTTTCCCTGAGCCCTCCCCTGACCTCTTTATAAGCCCCTACCAGGCAATAGGGCCCATTATAGGGTCAGGGACACAGTGAAGAGTCAGAAACGGCTCTGTCTCAAGGGGCTCATGGAACAGAGGGACAGACAGACTCCGTTAACAAGATCAATACCTCGGAAAGGAGAGAGTTGGGGTAGTGGCCTCCAAAGCCAGGTCCACCTGGACCTTCAGAACGTGGCTTTCTTTAGAAATAGGGTTTTTTTTTTTTTTGAAGACTCGATTAAGGTAAGGATTGTGAAATGAGATCATCCTGGATTAAGGTGGGCCCTAAATCCAATGACAAGTGTCCTTATGGGAAGAAGAGAGGACACATAGACAGAGGGAGGAGAGGTCACATGAAGGCAGAGGTTGGAGTGATGTGACCACAAGCCCAGGAGCATCTGGAGCCCCCACGAGCTGAAAGAGGCAGCCCCCAGTTTGTGGTCATTGGTTACAGCTGCCCTGGGACTGGGAGCCTCATCTGCTGGGACAGGAGCACGAGGAGCCAGCAGGGCCTGGAGGGTGAACAGCTCAGCATGGTCTGCAAGGAGGAGCCCCCGGGCCTCTGTTCCTCACCCTTGAAGTGACAGAGGCGGAAGGGCAACGGGAGTCCCATGCCGTCCTGCAGGGCCAAATGCTCAAACTTGAGGAACTTCAGAACACCGGAGAGCTCCTGAAATAGACTGCCACCCCCGAGGCGTGCCTGGCTGGTGGGGACTTCCTCCCCCCGTTGTCCAGGTGCAGGCCAGGTGCCCACTTAGACCCCCAACCTGAGTGCCAGTAGACATGGTCGAACTCTGGGTCCAGCCCTGAGCATCTTCTTCCCCAGACCTGCTGCACCTGCAGCCTTACAGTTAGAGGGGACACAGACCCCAGTGTCTTCCTCAATGTCTGCACCGTCCTCCCAACCCACATCCAGGGCCTTTGCACGGTCTGCCCTCTCCACTCAGAACACCCTTCTCCAGATACTTGCCCAGCAGATCCGGGCTCCAATGTCCCTTCTCAGTGAGGTCTGCCCTGGCTGTCATGTTTGAAATCACAACCCCACCTCCGTTCCCCCAGACTTCCTCACTTTGCCGTAAACGCTCCTCCCATAACACTTAAAATCTTCCGGTATGCAATTAAAGTGGCTCTCCCCCTTAAACTGTAAGCTGTACTGAGGGCAGGGATTTTTGTCTATGTTGCTTTTCATGGATGCCTCCTCAGCTCCCACAAGAGACATCTGGACATTGCAAAGAGGGGGAGCAGAAAAGGTGTCTGAGAGGAAGCACAGGGAGGTGGGTGGAAGCCAGGGGAGCATGCTCCTCCCACCCCATACCAAGCCCATGTGTGCACTTAGCAGCTCTGTCTTCCATGGCTTCTCAGGATGCACAATGCCTCTGATGAACAGGGGTACAGGTTTCTCTAAAGTTCTGATAAACTTGAGCATGCATCAGAATGACTTTGTTGGAACAGAGACTGAACTTGGTCTTGTGAGAACACAGGCTGCTGGACCACACCTCCAGTTTCTGATGCAGTAGGGCTGGGGTAGGACTGAGAATTTGCATTTCTAACTCCTTCTGGTTGATTCTGATAAGATTTTATAAATTCAGTAGAATTACATATATAATAATCAGTAGAATTTCTAGGCCATATGGCCTGTGTATCTTCAACTGTACCAGAAATTGCTTTTTTCAAAGTAGTTCTATTTACATCCTGCCAGTCACCATATGCCGTCATCATAAGTTTCCACATGTGCAGAGGTATGTGCCTAAATGTTCCATTTAATTGCCCATCTTTCATCCATGCACCAATACTGCTCCACTGCTGTCATGAGAGCTTTTCAAAAGTCCTCGATATCTAGTGCAGTGAACCCCTCCCACATTCACCTTCTTCTCCTTAGTCTCTGGCTAATCATGGCTTTTTTTTCCTATTCCATTTAAATTTCACAACTGTCTTGCCAAGTTTATTAAAAAGAAATCTGTTGGGTATTTGATTAGAATTGTATTGAATCTATAAATTAACCAGGGAATAATTGATTTCTTTATGATATTAAGCCTTCATATCCATAACATAATTCTTCATTAAGTCTTACCTACTGTATTCCACTAAATGTTTTACAATTTATTACCTACTGATCTTGCACAACTTTTCTCAGATGCATCTCTTAACGCCTCACTTTGTGTCACTATTATAGGTGATATCTAATTGGATTTCCTACCTGGTGTCATATAAATTCAATTGACTTCAATTTATTGTTGTTCTATCTAGAAACTTTGCTAAATTCTGTCATTAATTCTAATAGGTTCTGTGCAGATTATTTTTGATTTTCTATATACAAAATACCGTAGGACAATGATGACAACTCTGTGTCTTCCTTTGCAATTTTTATATTGCTTATTTCTTTTTCTTCTCTTACTGTGTTGGCTAGTGTTGCCAATGCAAGGTGAATAAGAGTGTGAGAAATGTGTTTTATCAGATTTAAATCAGATTTTAAAGGAATTGGGATTTTTTTGTTTGTTTTTTGTTTGTTGGTTTTTTTTTTTTTGGTAAGATTTCCTTGTTTTGTTTTATAGTTTCTCTTTATGAGGTTACAGAAGTTTCATACCAACCCTAATTGCTGATACAGCAAGTTTTTAAAGAACACAAATGGATTTCAATCATCAATTTTGTAAAATATTTTTAATATCTATTAAGATGGTCATATTTTTTCTTTTATCTGTTAATGTAATGAATTACTAATGTTACCAATATAACAAAATTGCCTTCTTATAAAGAACCTCAATTAATCATGACTTATTACCCTTTCTGTAATGTAGAATTTGGTCTGCTAGTATTTTTTTGTTGGATCTTTACACCTATGTTCATGAGTAAGGTTTCCTTAATTGATCTATTTTTTATGTCAAAATAAGCTGGAAAAAAATGCTCAACATCACATGTCATTAGGAAACTGCAAATTAAACCAGCAATGAAATAACACTACAAATCTATTAGAATGGCCAAAATCCAAAACACTGACAACACCAAATGTTGGTGAGGATATGGGGCAGCAAGAACTCTTGCTCACTGCTGGTAGGAATGCAAGATGGTACAGTCCCTGAGGAGGTCAATTTGATGGGATCCTACAAAGCTAAACATACACTTACCATATGATCTAGCAACTTTACTTTATGGTATTTACCCACATGAGTGGAAAATTTATGTCCATCCCAAAACCTGTTCATGAATGTTTATTCATAATCACCAAAACTCGGAAACAACTAAGATGTCCTTCAGTAGGTGGAAGGATAAATAAGCTATGGTTCATCCAGACAATGAAATATTATTTAGCACTAAAAAGAAATGAACTATCAAGGTATGAAAAGACAGGGAGGAACGTAAATACATATTAGTAAGTGAAAGAAGCACACATGAAAAGGCTACACACTGTTTTATTCCAACTATATGACATTCTGGAAAAGGCAAAATGGAGACAAAAAGATCAGTGGTTTCCAGGGCTTGGGGGCGGGGGGGCATGTGGGATGAAGGAGTGGGGGATGAACACACCTGTTCATCACAGAGGAAACTACACTGTATGGTAGATACTTGTCATTAGACATTCATCAGAACCCACAAGATGCACAACACCAAAAGTGAGCCCTAATGGAAACCATGGACTCTAGGTGATGATGACGTGTCAGTGGAGGTTCATTGTGCTTGGTAACAAATGTCCCATTGGAAGGGGGATGTTGCTAATGGGGGAGGCTTTGCAAGTGTTGGGGCAGGGAGTACCTGGAAAATCTTTATACTTTCCTCTCAATTTTGCTGTGCATCTAAAACTGCCCTAAAAAATAAAGCCTATTTTTTTTAAATGAGCTGGAATATGTTTTCTAGTTTTCTCTTCTCTCAAAGGATTTGTGAAAGATTGGAATTATTTGTTCCTTGAATGTTTACTTGTACTACCTGGGACTTGTGTTTTGTTTTTCTCGTTTCCCGGAAAGATTTTTAAACTCTTGACGCCATTTCCTTAATGCCTATAAGACCACTTGGATTTTCTATTTCTTCTCGAGTCAGGTTTGGCATCTTTCTGGAAATCTGGCCGGTTCACCTACATTTTCTTATTTAGTGCTATAGAGCTGCTCATAATAGTCTCTACTTACTTACATTCTTAAGTTCATGATTTATTTCCTGTAAGCATACTTGGTATTCCTTATCCTACATCTCATGTTTTGACATTTAATTTTAAGTTTTATTCTTTTCTGATCTAAGGATCTAAGCATATAAATCCTTTTCTAAATACCTCATCAGTGGTTCCCCATGAGTTTGGATATGTAGTATCTATTATTACACTTTTCTGGCATTCTCTCATCTTCATAACGATATCTTGTTTGACTCAAGACCTAGTTATGGGTGCATTTTAAAGTCTCCACATGCTTGATATTGATGTTAACCTAATTGCCCTGTGGTCAGAGAATGTGGTCTCTTTGGTACCTCTTCTCTGAAATGTGTTGAGGCCTGCTTTGTTTATAGCTTAGTTTTTAATAATGTTCCACGGGTATTAGAAATGAGTGTGAATCATGCAGTGGTGGGGTGCAGTTTTCTGTATATGTTTATTAGAGTCAACTTATTAGCCTTGTTTTTAAAAACATCCTGTATGACATCCTTTCTCTATCAGTCACTACAAGGCATGTCTCAAGTGTCACTTTGTGATGGGATTTGTCTATTCTTCTTCGTATTCCTCCTTGCGTCTGACAAAGTTTGCTCTATACATTGGACCTTGCCACTGGGTGCCAACAGTTTAGACTTCAGGTCAAATTGAATGTTTTATCTAGATTTGGTGATTCTCTCTACCTCTGGCGGTGTTTTTATTGTGAGCCTATTTGGCTGCTGTTATTATAGGGAGACCAGTTTTGGTGATGAAGAGTTTCCGGGGGCGTCTTCCAGTACTTCCGTCAGCCCGTCTCTGTCCTCCTGTCGCCAACAGCACAGACCGTTCTCACCCACCCTTGTGGTCACCGTGTATCCACATCTGTACCTGGCCCACGTGCGCCAACGTCTGCCCGCCCAGTCCCTCTCCTCTCGCCTGGAGCTCCAGCACCCGCCGGAGCCTCTCATCTTTTCCTCTCCTACTTCCTGACTTCTTCCTCCCACTTCCTCTGTCACCATCTCCGTGTGCTATGCTCCAGGCAACATCTCTGCATCCCTTTGCCTTTCACCAATTCCCTCCCTAGCTCTGTCAACTCTGCCAGTTCCGTTTTTCCAATTCTAGGTCTCACGTCTCCTATTTTCAGAATTTCGTTCTTGTTCATCAGCGTGGATCCCTTCTCCCTGGTCACACATTCTACACCATCTTTCAGTTCTTCATATAAAACAAATTTGTTCTCCGCCTGATGCTTCTGCTGTTGTAGTCTTTGTGGATCTGATTCTGCAGATTTTAAATGTAGCAGCTCACCCTTGGGTATTACGTTTCCACTGTAATTTTATATTAATTGTCACTTACTATGCAGAACATTTCTGAGGCCTGGGCGTGCAGACTTGCTGTCCCCTCTGCGAGGTGGCGTCTGTCCCTTTGTCCCATTTCACAAGTGCTGGCTCACGTAAGGGTGTCTGCCCCAACCTGTGACCCTGCGTGGGCCCTGAGTTTGCTTCTTGTCTTCCAGTTACATGGGGCCCCTCAAAGAGCATCTCTAGGATGCCCGAGATGGGCAGAGTTCTCCTGGGTGAGGCCTGCCTTCCGTGCTGCTTACTGTCCTGGACTCACCATTTCTGGCCATGCAGCCTTTCGCTTTTTTTCCTACTAGCTCAGAGAAGCATCTTAAGAGATGAAGCATGTTAAAAATGTCTACAATACGTATTTCTTTCATCCAACATCTTAATTGTTCTGCACCAGGACGTTTTCTCCAGACATCTAGATTGTTATATTGCCAGAAGGGGGTCCTTTAATTTCGAGCAAAGAAACATTCACTGATGCATTGAACAGAAAGCATTCATTGAGCACATACTGTGTACTGGGCCCTGGACTGATGCTGTGCCAGTGAAGGGAAAGGGAGAGAACCAGGACAAGCTCCCACAGGTAGCCCTGAGTCCCTGGGCCACGGCTTTTTCTTCCATCCGGGGCTGTGACAGCAGTGGCCGGTGGATCATGGGCAAGCCCCCTTGGAGAAGACTCAGCAGCTGGCTGCAGAAGGAGGCCCGCACCTGAGCTGCGTGAAGAGCTGCCAGCCTCGGCCTCAGGTCAAGGGACTCTGGGTCATGCCCATGACATTTGCTGGTGCATCCTGGAAGTTATAGCCATTGCTCGTGGGGAGGCCTCCCTGCAGGAAAGCCCCGCTCCGCTGTAGAAGCCAACAGAAGGAGGGGCAGTGGTGCAGTCCATGGAAATCTGAGAAGTTTTCAAATTCTAATCTTCTAATTCACCTTCTGAGAACCTCAGGTGATTTATGGACCCTCGTTGAGTGTGGCAATAACTGGAAGGGCCTGAAGTCATGACCAATAATTAAGAGGCTGTCACTGATCCCAAGAAACAGCAAGTGGGCCCTTACAGGGCACTTGAGATGGGTCATGGGGGATCATCGCCCTCTGTCTCTGGAGACCCTGGGCCACCCACCAACCAGCAGGCAACACCGGGCTTGTGTGGGTGTGGCAGCAGGGTGGGCTGGTGGCGCCCAGGCTCCCAGGGGCGGGATTCGGGCACAGACCCCCCAGCGGCCCTGGGCCAGGCCCGGAGCCTCTGCCTCCTCCAGGGTGGCCGGGAAGACCCTGGGAGTGATGCATGCACCTGGAAGGTGGCGGGCGCTCGACAGGTTGTAGCTCTGGTTACTGTTAAACAGATAATGGATGGGGGCACGGGGTGCCTATAAAGCACGGCCCACGGTTCCAGCTCTGCTGATGGCATCATATCCCAGCACATCACATCCTATTATTATTATTAACACGAACACAAGCTGCAGCCTGAACGAGGCGGAAATGAGCCAGAAGAAGACCGGCGGCCTCTCCTCGGCCTCGACAGCCCCGCTCAGCAGCCTGACGGGGAAGATAAAGCCCCGATGGCCTCGTGCTGGGCCGCCGGGGCCGGCTCCAGGCTTAGTTAACCTGTTTTTATCTCCCATAAATCCTTGTAAGCTACTTTAAGGCTCATCAGGCCTTCAATTGCCATTTAAGTGTTTTTTCTGCACTAACTGCTTCTTGTTAAATAGTTTGACGTTTATGTGTCTAGACTTTGGTTGTTTGGATATTGATTTGGTCCAGAATGATAATGCAGGAGAAAGGCAGGGGTTTGGCAGCAGCTGTATATCTCTGTGAGGCAGATTGCTTCTTTATCTGCCCGTGCTGGAAGCCGAGGAGGGGCGCACCCTCCCAAAGGGCTCCCCACCTCTTCAGGATGGGGGAGCCGGCTAAGCACCAGAGCTGCAGGGGCAGCTCTGGGGGAGGGGGCGGGGGGGGCTTCCTTCTCTCGGGAGGCCTCAGGTGCCAGTCACAGGTGGGATTGCAGCGGGCACCTCAAGGGAAGGTGAAACCAGCTTGGCTTGTTTGCAACCCCTGAGCTCGCCAGGCCCCTTTCATGCCCCTGTACCTTTGTCCATGCTGCACCCTCAGACTAGAGTGCCTTTCTTTCTTCCATCTTGTAAACTCCTACTCATCCCTCAAGACCCCAAGCAGCCACTCCCTTCTCGGCTGGGCTTCCCAGTGATGCATGTGGGGATGCACTGGTACAGACACACAGAGGCCTCTGAATTGTCGTTAGAGGTCAGCCAAACCCTGCTCGTCAGCATGTAGGTGAGAAGGGCCACTCAGGAGTTCTGGGAGGCAGCTGCACCCGAGAGGAGGGTCTCCAGCTCCTGGCCCGACCTCTCCGCCACCACGTTCTCTGTACACCCCGCATGCTTAAACCAGGCGTGGCAATCCTCAAGATCCAAGCTCCTGCTGCAGACACCACCCAGGGAGCTTGTGGCCAGAGAGTGAGTCTCCAATCAATACCCAGGAACCGCACGGAGCCACCAGCCAGGCGGCCTGGGTGAATCATGGCTCCAGGAGGGTGAGGGAAGCCCCAGCACCTCGGCAGGCCGGCCCCTTGCCCCTTGCCCCTTCCCCTCTTCCCCACCTCTGCCCACGTCCCTGATGTCCTCATTCCTGCTGTAACTCTTTTGAAAAAGTTTTAAAACACAAAAGGCAAGAGAAAAAAATTCCAGCCATGTTCCCGACTCCCAGAATCCACCAATGTTCCCGTTTTATCATTTTTATTTAGACTGATTGAAATCAAGGGGATAAGAGCCACAGACGAAGCTTGCATGTCTCCTGCCCATTGTGTGCCCTGCACCCCCGAGGGTATATCTGTTCTCCGTGGCCTCTCTCCTCCAAGTTCACCTTCTTCTTCTCCATTACAGGCATTTGTAAGCACTTTACCGTGTTACATCATGTGTTTAAAAATGTACGTAAAATGTTGAACATGTTTTTACCGTTCTATAGCATTTCATCATATGAATGCGCCTCCGTTTTATCTGTCCATTCCATATGATGGGCGTACAGGCTGCTCCAATGAGGCCACCACAAGGTGTGTGGGTCTGAGCCTGTACCCCTGGTGTGTGGGTCCCAGCCTCTCGGGGCGATCCCCAAAAAGGAGGCTGGGACCCCTCTCCTCCTTGGGTCCCTGGGGAAACTGAACTAACAGACACCTGGGTATCTTTCTGTCACTAAATACATGGATTTCCTCTTCACTGTGTATCTTCTGCCTATTTTCTTCTGATCGTTCGCCTTTCTCCTCCCTGAGTTAAGCAGCAATTTATGTGTCCTGGATATTAGTCTTCCATCTGATGGATACGCTACAGATGTCTTCTTCTGTCTGCTGCCTGATTTTTATCTTTGTTTCTGTGTCTTTGTCCGACAGTTAATGTAAATCTTGATGGAAGCCAACGTACCACTGTTGCCTTTACCAGTAGTTCTACTCGTCTCCAACTTGGGATTTTCCTGCCCTGGGGTCCTGAGCCTCCTCTGCCTCCCTCAAGTCCCTGTGTTTCCCACCCTAAGACTTTTGATCCAGCTAGAAGTTTTGCATCAGGCCCGGCTCTAATTTTTGCTAAAACCACTTTACATTTCTAGGAAAAATCTTGCTGGATTTACTTTGCTAATTCTCTACGTGAGGTTTTGGGCATGGATGTATAAATTTGGCCAGTAGTTATCTGCTTTTGTACAGACTGTTGGTGCGTTTGGCGTCAGGGAGTATCAGCCTGCAAACGAGGCTGTGGCTTTTGTTTTTCCTCTCCAAGTCTGCCCGAGGTAGAGACTTTCTGCTCCTTGAAGGTGTGTTAAAGCTCACATTTGAAGGGCCAGGGGCTACTCAGCCTTTTTCCCGCTGAAGGTTTCCTGTTTCCCCTAAAATAAAATTTGGCAGCATGTTTTTCTGGAAAAAGCCATTCCTACAGATTTTCAAATATATTCATATAAAGTTGTTTCTAACATTTTCTTAGGACTTCACAGTAGCTCTTGCACGTGTGGTAATGTCTTCTCCTTTCTGCGATGTTTATCTGTGCCCTCTCTCATTTTTCTTTTAAGCAATCTTGGTCAAGATGGGTTAAAATTTTCAAAGAATCATATTTTAGATTTTGATGCTATTTACATGACCTCTGATTTTTAATTGTTTTATTCTTGCTGTTGGCAGAGTGGTGTTGTGGTCAGGGCCTGGGGTTCTGGACTGAAGGCGGCTCTTCTACTTCTGCCACTGTGTGACCTTCATCAGATCACTGAACCTCTCAGTGCTGCATCCGTAGAGTCAGGAAAACAGCGCCCACGTCACAGGCTATTGTGAAAAAATAAATGAAGTAATATGTGTAAAGGGCTGGAAGTATTCTGTCAACATTTAAAAACCTTCACAAATTAAGACGAGGGCATTTCCTGAACCAACATTGATTATCTACAAAATCCACGCAAATAGCACACTCGGGATGAGCTGTTTTAAATGTCCTCCTTAACATCAGGAATGAGGCAAGAGTGTTTACCCAAGTCAGCATGATTCGCAGGTCCCAGTAGCTCAGGAAGGCAAGATAAAACATAGATGATACAACAACTGGGGTAGTGGGGGGTGGGGGGGGACTCCAGGTTGTCACTATGGTCATTGGACATGACTGTTCTCTACAGAAAGCCCCAAATAATTTATGGATACATTATTAGAATAAATAAGAGATTAGCAAAGTTTCTGAATATGAGATTAATCTATTTTTAAATGCATTACTTTAAGGCAGGAGCAAACAGTCTACTTTTTACAATAGCAACAGCAAATACAGAACACCTAGCAATAAATCCTAAAAAGGACAGGAAAGACCCCTGCAGAAAAAGTCACTAAACATTATTGACAAAACTTGGGAAAACCTAAGTAAATGGGGAAGTGCACCATATTCATGGAGACAAAAACTCGTGAACCTCAAGATGTCAGTTCTCCCTAAACTGATGGACAGACTGTGATTCCAACCACATTGCTCCAGGTCTGTGTGCTTTAATAAACTGATTCTAAGGTGATTGTGGAAAAGCAGCATCCAAGAATAGCCAAGGTGCTCTCTTGAAGAACCTTGGAGAGAGAGACTTGTCCTGAAGATATCAGAAAATGTTATAAAGTTACAGTCATTCAAACCCTCCAAGCGTTTGCCCCAGAGAACTGAAAACAAATATTGTGTACAGAAAGTTGTATATGAATGGTCTTGGCAACATTCTTCGTGTTGGCCAAACATGCATCAACAGGGATGGGTGAATAAGATGCGCTCATGCACAAAACGGAATCTTACTCAGTCACAGAAAGGAGGGAACTCTGACACCTGCTACCATTTGGGCAAACCCCACAAACAGGATGCCGAGGGAGGTAAGCCGGTCACAGAGGCCACCTGCTGTACGACCACGTTGATGGGAAATGTCCACAACAGGCCAATGCACGGAGGCAGAAAGTAAATTTGGGCTGCCAGGGGTTGGAGGTGGGGCAGGAATGGGGAGTGAGTGCTAATGGGTTCAGGGTCTCTTTTGGGGATGATCAACTGTTCTGAAATTGATCGTGGTGATGGTCGGATTTCTCTGAGAGTATACTAAAAGCCATCGGATTGCGTATCTTAAATGGGTGAATTTTATGGTAGGTCAGTTATACCTGCATTCTTTGGAAAAAGGCCCTATTGGTACAGAATTAGGCAAACAGACCAGAGCAGGCTCCAGAGGGCAGGTCCTTGAAGGACTCACTCACCGGGCCCAGGTGTGAGCACACTGTCTGGTACATGCAGATGTGCAACAGATGTTTGTTGAATGAATGCATGTGTGTACACCTGTGTGAATGAATGAAGGAGCAAGGCCAGACTTGTTTAGTGTCTGCCCTTGGGCATCCAGCCGGTGGGTACGTGGAGAAGCTGGAGTTTGAGTTCTGGGCACTCTGGCGTCTCAAGCCCACCCCCTCCAGACCCACCGAGGAGGGAGGAGGGGAGGGAGGAGGGGAGGGAGGAGGCGAGGGGGGCCAGTCTGGGAAGATGGTGATGGCGGAAGCTCACCCACGACGATGCCAGGGGGGCCGGACTCGACACTGGACGGCGAGGGGACCCAGAGTGGGCGGGTTCACACCAACGCCAGCAGCAGACGTGCAGGTGGCCCTTGGGAAGCAGCTGGGACGTGCTGGGGGCAGTGGGACTGCCTCCTGCGGTGATGGTCAGGCCGGGGCTTCTGGGGCTTGCTGAACCTGCCCTCTGCTCCCCCTAAGCCACCGCCCAAAGAGCCCCCAGAACACATGACGTCAGAGCTCAGGGGGCCTCGGGGAGCAGCAATTCTGACCTGACATGCAGTAAGGTGAGAGCCTTGAGGCAACCTGTAATGAAACCGTTCTTCCCTCACCCCTCCCCGCCGGGACTCTCCGCGCCAGGTCTCCTTCTTTAGCAAACCACAAGGTAAAGATCGGTGGTGGTATCTGGCTTCCTCCACTGGTGGGAGGGAGCAGTGCTCAGGAAGGCCCAGGGACGCGCTCGCATGATTTAGGAGGATGGGGCCTTTGTGCTTCTGATGCAGTGGGAGCCCTCCACGCACGGCCTGAAAATGAGTTATTTTTGGCAGGTGCCAGGAAAAGCACTGGGGAGGCCCTGCGGTTTGCCAGCTGCCAGATCCCTCCGGGGGCAGATGGACCCAAGCGCTACCTCTCACCCTCCAGAGACCTTGGCTGGTTCTCTTGACCCCCGTGCCTCAGTTTCCCTCACCTGGGCTCGTGCAGCCCCAACTCCTGCCCAGGTCTCCTTCCAGTTGGCCAGGCCACCTCTGGGGTGTGATTTTCCAGTGGATTTTCACCTGGCAGTCCCGTTTGCCAAGGTCCTGCTGTGAGGGGGCTGGGTGGGGCTGTGGATGAATTTGACTCTGGAACATCTCCACGTGGGAGCTGGAGAGAGGCAGAATTATGTCGATGGCAGCACGTGCAGCACCCACCCGCTCCCCCACGCCTACTTGATGCTCCCTGGTGCAGCCACTGTCAGGGCAGGTGTCGCCTTTTGGAAGGGACTTGTCACATTAGAATCACAGCATCCTGGGACCTCTGGGCCCCTCTGTATCAACGTCCTCATGTAGCGAGAGGAACCTGCTCTGGGTCTGCCTCACACCTGGGCCTTGTGGTCTGCACCAGCCTCCCCAGGCTGCCCCCTCCCACTTCCCCTGGCTCTTGCCCTGCCCCCAGCCCCTGCTGCGTCTCCCAGCGCCGCATCTCCATGGCGGGCTCAAGTCTGATCCAATCATGGGATCATCAATAAATCTTCTCTGACCCCCGTAGATCCCTCCCTTGTAAACACACCTTACCAAGAGCAGGCCCACTCGGGAGTCCACCCGGAAGGATGTGTTCCTCTGGCTGCTCACTTCAGTAGGTTCGTTCAGCACTAACTAAGCAGTGGACCTGCCCCAGGAAGCAAGGACACAGACCTACCGCTGTGCGCGATGGTGCATGCAGAGGGCACTACCCGCCATGGCGCCACGAAACATGGGGCACACGAGCCATGTGTGATGAGGAGCTAGCCCACAATGCCACACGGAGAGCCTGGCCAGAGGTGATGTTTAGGTGGGTGGGACCTTGACAGATGTGTAGGAGTTTGTTAGAAGAAAAGTACCCGAAATAAGAAACTGAATGAGGAATGGCAGGAAAATGTCCTGCATCCCATATGAGCTCCCTGCGGCCGCTGTAACAAACACCAACAAGCACCAACAAACCTGGTGTCTTCAAACAACGCAGATTTATTATCTCGAAGTTCTGGAGGTTAGAAGACTGAAATGGGTCTCACGGGGCTACAAAGTGTCGGCAGGCCTGGTTCCTTCTCCTGGGGAGAAATCACTCCTGTCTCTCCACCTTCCCATCATCATCAGTGCTCTGTGACTTGAGGGAAGTCGGGGTTCCCATGTCAGCTGGCCAGCAAGGGGGACCCCCCACCCCGGGTTGCTCTCCCTTTCCTGGGCACTCCAGCCACCCGCAAAAGCTCACCCAGCCCCTGGCTCGGCCCACCGCAGCCTGGGGACCATGTTTCCTTTCTCCCGCCACCACCCCCAGGCTTAGCCTCCTCACCCCAAACTCCACCAGCAACAGGCAAGCAGAGAGCCGTCGGATTTGACCAAGCCCTTATCTGCCTCTTCCCGGCTGGGTGGGCTCCTCCACTCCCGAGCCTCAGCCTCCCTTTCCTGCCAAGCCCTACAGTCCGATGAAACCCCCGCGCACCATCCTACCCGGGACACCCAGCCGGGCTGGGCACGAGCTCCTGCTCATGGGATGCTCCTCTCGGGGCCTGGGCTTCCTGTTGGCCTTTTCTTAACCTGCACATGTGCGCGCCGGCACCCAGGAGGTGCTCAGCAAACACCTGTGGGGGTGGGGGGAGAAGCGGGGAGGGGAGAAGCAGGGAGGGCCCTGGGGCCAGTGCCCTTAGCTCCAGGGAGGAGTAAGCACTGCCATGGTCCTCCCGTCCGGGACTGAGTCCCCCACTGAGCACCCCGCCCTGGGGGTTCGGAGGTGAAGGAAGCCCATCCCATTTCCCTGTTGCCTGGGGACATTTGTGCTCCCTCACCCCAGAGGGAGCAGCGGTTTGGGGCACCCCAAGGCCCCAGCACCCCAACGTGTGTGGGTGGGGGCCCTGCCCTCTGACGAACACTGTGTGGACAGGCCCTATGTGGCTGTCTGCCGTGGCGTTCTCACACTGATTGCTCTCCACAGGCCGGAGTGCACTGCACTGGGGTCTGCTCTCCTGGGGCATCCGGATGGCTCCCCCTGCCCAAGAGGGAGGTGGGGGGTGGGCGCGTGGGGTGTGAGGAGCCCAGAGGGTGGCAAGGGAGGCTCGTGGCAGGGGGTGGCCGGGCTGCCGGAGGCCTCGCGCTCCCACACTATGGGGTCACATCACCCTCCTTCTCTGCAGGTGGGGAACGCTTACCTGCCACACCCGCCAGAGCTGAATGGAGCATCCCCCGAATGCTCATGGCCATCCCCATTCGTAAGCTGTTCAGGGTCAGGGACTCTTGCTCGACCTTGTAGTTTGGCCATGGGCGAGCACGAAGCCAAGAGCCTTCACCACGGTTCCTTCCTGACACACTGGGTTCCTACCTCCTGCCCCCAAAAGGCTTGTCCCGCAGAGGGGGGCTTGTCCCATAGAGGGGGGCCCATCCCGCAAGGCCTCCTGCTCCCCCACAGCCCAAAAGCCAGCTCTGCGGTGCAGAGTTAGCACCTGACCACCACACTGCCCTCAGATAACACTCTCCTCTGTCCTTTGCCCCAAGAGGGGTCAACCTCTGTGACTCCTGTGTTGTTGGCTATCAGGTTAGTGACAACGAGGCCTCTCCTCCTAATCAGGGCAGGAGCAAGCATCTACTAATGTGGGGCTCCGGCCTTATATATATATATTCTCTTGTTAACCCTCATAGTGCAAGGAAGGAGCTGAGCCACTCCCCTAAGGTCCCACAGAGCTAGGAAGTGGGCAGCTAAAGAGCCAACTCGTGGATTCTCAGGCCCATGGGTTGAAGGACGGTCACCCAGGGGACAATCCAGGCGCTGACCCATGCGATCAGCAGGGAGAAAGGGTGGCAGACCTAAGAAGCCACGTGTGGGGGTGAGACATCCCCTCCCCACCAAGGTCAGACCCTGGGGTCTGTGGAGCCCACCCAGAGCCTCCCTCCCTGGCTCATGAGAGACCTGCCGAAGTCTGCACGCTCTTCTCTGCCCAGACCTCGTGAACAACATCGCCCCATGGCCCACTGTCCCCACCTTGTTCACCTTCCAGACAGTGGCTCTGTGTGTGCTCAGGGCTGTGCGGACACGAGAGCCGGGACAGGGGGTGAGGGGTGGCTCTGGGCTGGCGCGGGCTGGGTCCCTGGAAAAAGGCTGTATTCACCCTACCTGCCAAGACACGGCAGCTTCTGTCATCTCGATGAGAAAACAGCTTTTGCACGGTTACCGTCCGGGGCTGCTCCAGCTTGGTGAGTCCACGAGGCAGAGCCTCAGGCCCCAGGGGAGGGTCCCCGCAGGGTGCATGCTGCGGAGGGGCGCTGGCTTCTCTCGCCCCAGAGATGGCCCGTGCATAAAGCTCCCTGCCGCCCACGCTCTGTCCCCTGCTGACAGCCTGAGGTGGGTAGAAGTGATTCTGGACACCTCCTACGCCAGACCCCCAGGAGCGGCCGTTCTCCAGCGGGCCTGGAGGGTGCTGTCTAGCAGCAGGGAGGGTGCCCAGCCCCACCCTCTCCCTTGGGGTGGTCTACGGAGCAGCGCTCTGCCTCGGATGGGAGATGTAGCTTGTGTTTTCTGTTTTCCAAAACATCACCGCAGCATCCTCTCTGGTGCTCTGGAGCCGGAGCCCCCGCCCGAGGGGCCGCCCAGGGACCCCAACTCCGGCCTCCATTTCCTTTCTCCAGCAGCAAGGACAAGCGCCCAGACGGTGGCAGCTAGCATCATCCCGGGACAGCAGCGCCAGGGACTCCAGAAGTTTGGGAGCCACTTAATTTACTGAAACAGCCGTGGACAAAAATCTGCAGGTGCCCCGAGTAGAGCTCGTCTGCTTTCCGGAGAGCCGGTGTTACTCGCCACCTGCCCACGGAGTCTCCCAGACACGTGGTCGTCCAGGCGCCCTCCAGGGGCGTCCCAGGCTGACACCGGCCCTCGCTGACAGGTACAGGCGCCACCCGGCCCACTTCACAGGACAGGACACTCGGGTGCAGAGACGCCAAGTGACCATGCAGCTAGCAGACGTGGGGAACCGGGACCAAGCCAGGCGGGCGGGCAGGCGGCAGGGGCGGGGCTCTCTCTGTCACCCTCCACTGGCCTCCTCCTCCTCGAGGTGCCGTAGTGATGCTTGAGACACGGGTTCTCTCCACATCCTGGCCGAGGGTCATTCAAGCAGGGGCTCAGCTAACGGCATGAGGTCCAAGCCTCCTGCCCCTTTAGAATGAGGACACAGAGTCTCAGAAAGCATGGGAGCAAGAGGGAGGGTGGGCTGGGCCTGATCCAGACGCTCTTGGCAGAGACAGACTCAAGTGATGATTCCAGAAGGCCTGGCCTGAGGATTCCGGAAGCTCCCCAGCTCTGAGTCAGGCCTGCTTCCCTGACTCCAAGACTCCAGGGCTGTGGAGAGTACTTCGGGGTCCAAAGCCCAGATCTTATCTCTTTCCCCAATATGTGGCCTGCAGAAAGTGAGCTGGCCTCCCTTACCGCGATCTCCCCATCTGTAAGGTGGGAGCGATATTGCCCACCGCAGGTTAATAAGTGCCTGGCTCCCGGGAAAGGGCCCATGTGCCCGGCACCTAGCTCCAGGGAGGCCTTGGGGCCACATCCCCTGCTTTAGCAGTGTCCCCTCCCACAGGCCTCTGCCCCAGGCCCGCATGCCGCCTGCTGGTGCCCTGGAAAGAATTAGGCACCCCTTCCTGCCTCCATGTTCTCGGGGAGGCTGGGTTTTATTTAAGTCTTTGTTCCCCAAGAGTTGCCCTTTCGGGTTTTAATCCGGTAGATCTGGGCGTGCAGAGGAAGTCTGCTTCCTATTTTGGCAGCCGTGATGCAGGCTGGAGGCCGGGGAGCGTTCTGGTCGGTGGTCAGGAGGCATTCCTGCTTGGCCGCTCATGGCCGGTAGGCAGCTGGTTTTGAAGTGTGTGGGGAGGGCCAGGAGACAGGGCATCGGGCCCCAGGCACTGCTGGGGGTAAGCACCAGGCATGATTCCCGGCCACCTCTCGCCCCAGGCCGGACCCCATGCTTCTCTGAGACCAATGACAGGGGCCAGGGACGCACTCAGGTCTCAGCGTGTCCAGGTACCAGCTCAGCCTCCTCACAGGGCCCCCATTCCTCTCTCCAGTCCCCAGAGAGTCAGAGGAGCTCAGCCGGGTTGGCACAGCTGGTGAGCATCCAAGCAGGTGTGCAAATCCTCCACTAGCCCCATGCGTTCCTGCACCCCACTGCTGGGGACAACAATCTGCTGAATGCCCATCTCCCAGGTTTCCCTCTGTGGTGTGCAAGAAGGGGTTCCGTGGTCAGTGGGCAGAGATCACTGGGTTAGAGGGAGCTGGTTTCCTTACTGGAGGACTTCTCAGAGCCTTTAACAGAATAAGGTGCACCGAGAATCTCTGAGATAATCTCCCAAACTTCCTCGACCAGGGGCCCCTTTGCTCCACAGGGCACCTCAGAGCCCGGCTCCTCCATGGCACACGGCACATGCTTCGGGAATGAAGGGAGAAAACCCAGCCCTGCAGGCTGAGCCAGGCAGATCCATTTTCTTCTGGAAGATGCTGCCACTTCCTCTCGGCCTGGGCCTCCACAGACTGCATTTCACACCTCGGCAACTTCTCCCCAGTGCCCTTCCCCACTCATCCCTGGGGAGCTCTGCGGTGCCTTCAATAACCACACTGTGCCTCCTCCTCTGGGAAGCCCTTCTTGAATCCCCCACCCGAGTCCAGGCCTAGAGGCTCACACCCTCTTTTGTCCAGTGCCTTCATCTCATACTGACATTGGTCGCAGCACCTTTCCCCCATCCTTCCTGGTGACCACCCTGTCCGCCCATCTTAATGGTCACCTTGTCCTCAGCCTCTAGCATGACACTGGGAACCACAGGCTTGCAAATGAGCTGGGAGAGGACAGCCAGAGGGATGTTTAGTGGAGGGCTGAAGTCACACAGGTGGGAGACCCGCTGCCAGGTGTCCGGGAGGGAGCCCGGCAGGTTTTTCTCTATCACCGCCCCTAGGGGTACGTTCCTTGGTGAAAACACTGAAAGCGTTCATCCCTTAAAATACTTCCTTTGCCTTGTGCCTTTCTAGGTGAAATGAGTCCCCACCTCACGCTGAGCACCCAGGCTTGCTGCTGACTTCTGTCTCCCAAGTGCTTCAAGAGCCCCGGGAGCAAAGGAGCCACCCCGGCCACAAGTATTGTCAACGGTCATTATTATAGGAACTGCCCCAAGGCTGAGGCAAAGATGAGAGATCAGAGTAATTTATGCTCTGTACACATTGAGAGTCAAGAGGAGAGGTCCCATGGGGCTCCTTCCTGCCCCCCGCCAGGGGAGCCGGGCTGCATGCTCCTCACCGCGGACCAGGGAGCAGGACCCCAACGCAGGTGGCGTGACCAAGGCCCTCCACTGGAAACCGGGGATAGACGCCCCAGCCCGGCCCTGTCCAGTCACAGCAGAGGCCTGGGGCTCTGGCCACATGTGGGAAAGGGGCTTTCTCAAAGGGGAAATCATGAAAACCCAGGGTGTCACGGACGGTCAGCACTCTCCAAAATGCCCTGTGAAGTAGTGAGCTCCCCGTCGCAGGCTGGGGGTTACCTGTCAAGGACGTGGCAGCACCCTGCCCCTCCACCCACCGGTGACCGGGCCTCCTTCTCCCCCAGAACTGTGGCGGCGCCGGAGCCAGTGGGTCGGGAAGCAGCGGGGCCCCCGGGCCCTGGGGGCCCAGGCGCAGGCTGACGCTGATGTGCTCGGGCAGCCGAGAGCAGCGGCAGACAACTTTCTCGGCCTTTCCGAGTAATGAGTCCGCTCTGACGGCTCCACCTCCCCCAAGTGCAGCTCCCAAACCACCCGCCTGGGGGGGGGGCAGTGGTCAGCCTGTCTGGCTGCACATATTTGACCCCGGTCCTCCCTAAACCTTTTCTCACACCTCCAAAACAGACCTCTGACCTTCGCCTGGAGAATTTGATCAGTGCCTCCACGGGCTGTTTATCTTACATATTAATCCTGGCAACGTGGGCTTGGCCTGGAGACCCCCCTGACCTCTGATTCTGGGGCGACAGCAGCCACCACGCTCTCTGTTCAAGCTTCTCTGCCATCACTCACTGGGGAAGCTTCTCCGCCAAGCCGGATGAGCCGTAACCAGCGGTGGGGGCTCCCTGCCTTCCTTCTGTCCGGGGGTGCCTGCTCAGGGCCGGGCCGTGTGCCAGGATTTCTTACAAATTCTGCACGTCCGGGCTGGTGGACTGAAGGCTCTGAAAACTCCCAGTTCCTCCTGCTACATTTTATGCTTGAATTGGGCCGGACCAGGGTGCTGTTTGATTCTGGGTCGAATCTGAGTGCCCTCCATCCCAAATGCCTCTTCCAAACTCTGAGCATCGTCGGATGTGGTCGAATCCGACAGGGCCAAGAGAGGCAGGAAAAGCTTCACCGGGAGCCCCTCCCCTGGTTATGAGGGCTGAGACGGAGCCCCGGTAGCAGGATGAAGCTGCACCCAGCCCACACTCACCGAGTGGCTTAGAGCAGGTCACACGTCACCTGTAAGGGGGGTGGGGTGGTGGTCTCTACGGGTAGGACTGTTGTTGGGGGGAAGCAGCCTCTGACGTGAGCCACGCCTCGATCAAGAAGCCCTCCCCACCTGCAGATCATGCTCATCACCTTATCCCCAACACTGGGCACATAGTATGTCCTCAGTAGGCACTTGCTGAATGCAGTCATTAACCACCTACTTTCCCTTTCACCCATTTCTCTGGCCCCAGTGAGAGGTCACCCTGCTTTTCCTCTGAATAATTGATGTTTGAAATCTTGTAGGCACCATGAATCACACAACAGCCCTATTTTCATCTTTAGTTTGAAGTCCAGGCTGGAATTTCCAACACGTGTCACACGAGTGTCCAGGGGCTCCTGGGGGGCATTCTGTGCCTTATCCTTACCTCTGACTTCACGTCGTGTTTCTCTTCTATTTTCCCTTTGCCCAGATTCCCTCACTTTTAATTCTATCCTGCTTTATGACGGTGTCTCTTTAAGCTATCTCAGATGCTCTGGGATATGGGATAGGATTTTTTTTTTCAATACTCCATGAACAAATTCTCAAGAGCGACTGCATCTCAATTATAACCTCATAATAAAGGAAAAATAAATGTAAGCAGGGGTTGCCGAGGTGCGCACGCTATCCTCCCTCAGCCTCAGAAGTCTGCGGCAGAACCTGCCCCACGTGGGACATCACACCCTTGGGGTCCAGCACATTCCTAGCTCACAGTAGGTGCCAGCTTTGGGGGGCCTACCGCGTGCCAGACCCTCAGTGACCATTTGATTGGGTGGATACAATGCCAGTTGGATGAAGGAAGAAACGGAGATTTGGAGGATTCAAAGGTGACCCCCCCATGGGATGGAGGGTTTGGGATTCGACCAGGAATCTTGCCCAGGCCTGAACTCTTTCTTGCTCCTGCGCCATAGTCTCCGAGAATAGTGGGCGCGCGGGTCCAGAGCCCGGCACCAGCGCCACGTTGGTCTGGATCTTCTAAGTCTCCGTCTGGGCTTTTTGTGTGATGCGTTCCTGCTCTGTCACCCTCAGACAGGCCCGATGAAAGGCGTGCCGCTGCGCTTGACCACTGAGACAGACCCGCTGGTGCAGACGGGTGGTGGCTCCGAGCCCGGCCCACCCGGAGAGCAGGTGGCTCTGCACAGCCCCGCGTGGCCGCTGCACATTGCTGCCGTTGTCTTCCTTCGCTGGACGTTGAGTTTGGGAGTTTTTTAAGCTGTTTTTTTGTTATTTGCTAAACGATGCCCCAGCGTCCCCACCGCCACCGAGTGGTCCTCATGCTACGTTTTGGGCACCACCATGGGGTCTGTTCTGGGTCCTGCCGCTCCCCAGGGCCCTTGCTCGGAGATGCCCAGCAAACAGGTGCGCAGCCGGGCCCTGAGTGTCCAGCCAGAGGCTTGAGGATGCAGCAGCTCCGGAGCAAGGCCTTGGAGCAGTGTTGTGCCCCTGAAAGGGCCTACCTGGGCACATCCCCCATCCCACACCGCCAGCTGTGCCCCAAAACCCTGCCTACACCCAGCAAATCCTGTCCTCTAACGAGACAGCCGCCCCCCAGTGACAGCCCATTTCCATGTACAAATCAATTTGTCTCCACTGAGGGGAGAGAATTGCAAAGCAAACAAATTATGCACGCCCACCGCGCTCCGGGCACGCGGGCTGGGGGCTGAGGTCGGAGGGATTTTCCTTCCGCCCCTTCCCTCACAAAGTACCCCCCCCGCCCCCCTGGCAGCAAGATGCGATGCTCCTTAGCTCCCGAGGGATAACCCCCAAATTCTTTTTCCCGCAAACCATCTGCGGCCACAGAAGCGGGACGGAAGACCGGCCGGGCGGCACTTGGTAGGGGTCAGTGCTTGTGTCCTGTGATGGCTGCAACAGATTACCAACGACTGAAATGCCTCGTTCCCGGTCCGGAGGCCAGGAGCCCCAAATCAAGGTGCGGACAGGGCCTCCTCGCTCCCTCTGATGCCTCCAGGGAGAAACTGTCCACGCGTCCTGCAGATTCTGGCTGAGCTGGCGTCCTCCGTTTCCTGATGGCCACATCACTGGGTCCCTGCCTCCAGTGCCCCGTGGCCTCCGTCCCCACCACGTATGTGTGTCTTGTCGTCTTCCTAGAAGGACACCAGTCATTGGATTGGGGCCCATCTTACTCTGGTGGGACCTCAGCTTAGCTTGACTACATCTGCAAAGACCCTGTTCCAAATAAGGCCACATTCACAGGTCCCGGGGGCTTTTGGGAGGGTACAGTTCAGCCCACAGTAGGGTCCAACCGCAGTCACCATCACCGCAGACCCCCTTCGTGGAGACTCAGTCGGTGCTGGCACCTGCCAGGGCTCCCAGGCACCATCCCATCTGGGTCCCCAAGGAGGGAGCACTGGCACACACAGATGAGGGGAACATGCCAGGAGTGAGCTCGGCCCTACCTCCGTCCAGAACCGGACGTCAGCTGGCGTGCCGTGATGAGAACTCAGACTGCACGGTGTCGGTCAGGCCCCACCCAGGTCCTGCGGGAGAGGATGCGCTCCATGCGCCTGTGCTCACACAGGGCAGCTGGCCCCCAGTGCCCCCAGCTCGTTGTCGAAGGCCACAGGGGCTGTCCACACTTTCCCTTGTTTAACCCAGAGAAGGAGCATTTTCTCATCATCCCATTTTCCGGATGAGTAACTGGAGGCTGGAGAGAGTTTAAGTAACTTGCCCCAGGTGCTTGAGGAGGAGGTGAGGAATCTGGACTCCCACTCAGGCATCTGAGTCAGACGGGGATGCATCCTCCATGCATCAAAAGGCCTCTCATTCAGCGGGACCCCTGGAGCCCTGCAAGCCCCTCCACCCTGACATTGCACAGCAGCGTCCAGCTACTTCCTTGGGTGTTTTCCTCCCTGCAGTGTGCCGGCATCCTTGGGAACTGCCCAGAGAAGCCTCTGTCTCGGGGTTAAAGCGGACTGACGATGAGGTGCAGAAGTCCCACACAGAATAGGGGGAGAAGCCGTGTCTGCTGTCATTCACATTGGGATTGTCCTTTGCTGAAGTTCCAGGAAGAACAAGGAGGAAAACCCACGTGACACCCGGGGACAGAAGCAGGAGTGAGAGATACCAATGAGGGGCTCGTTTCCAGTAGGGGCCACACACAGTAACTGCTCTGGGAGGGCAGCCAGATGATGGTGTGGGTTGAATTGTGTCCCCCCCACCCCCCCACCCCCGCCAAATGCTGTAGTCCTAACCCCTAGGACTTGTGCATGTGACCTTCTTTGACAGTAGGATTGCTGCAGGTATAGTTAGGATGAGGTCACACTGGAGCAGGGTGGGCTCTGAGTCTCTAAGAAGAGACACACAGAGAGAAGGCCACGAGGGGCCACGAGGGGCCACGAAGGGCCACCAGGGGCTGGAAGAGGTAGGGAGGATCCTCCCCTAGAGCCTTTGGGAGGGAATGCAGCCCTGCCCACCCTTGATCTCAGGCTTCCATCCTCCAGACTGTGAGAGTGTCGTTAAGCCCCCGGTTGATGGTGCTTTGTTATGGCAGCCATGGGAAACTAATACAGACCCCACGACCTGACAGGTCTCTTTGGCATTGTGTGATACTTAACTTTCTGTCTTTCAGCATCCCAAACATCCTGATTCTGAGATTGCCAGTGTTGAGACTGGGTTGAAGCCTCACTTACCGCTCCACCCCCACCTCTGCTCACACCCTATTCCCAGCCCTGCTGGGAGCCACAGAGACCCCCAGCCTAAGGAAGGGGGCCAAGCAGGTCAGATTGGGGGAAGCTCCAATGAATCAAGGGGAACTGTGCTTCCCTTCACAAGCTGGTCACAGTCTGCCTGGCACGATGAGGGTCCAAGGACAGGGGTCAGTGGGTGACTCCATCAGGCTGGGATTTCCCAGGCTCCCAATCTCTGTGGGGTCAGTCATCTGGTGGTGTTCTCATCTGTAGACAGGTGTTCACCATCCCTCCTTTCTCTCTATAGGACTAGGGGAATGGGGAGGTAAATGTTTAGAAACATCTTTTGAGGAAGTGAGCTCTCTCCAGGGGGAGCTGCAAAGTCAGCTCCCTAGAGGTGAGTCTCCCAGGGCCCTGACAGAGAAGGACAGCCTCAGTCTCTGGACCCAGAACAAGGCTAAAGACAGCATCCACTGTTTCTCTGATGGTCTCCGCTGAGAATCAGATGCCCCCTCATACTTTCTCGTATGTTTTGTAGTAGCTTCTGATGACAACTAGTTGGGGTAAGAACCAGAGAGTTGACTCAATAACTCAACCTTCTCCTAACCACTAGACCTCCTAAGTGCCCCACACGGAGCGCTGAGGCTTCGGGGGTGCGGCCGAGGCAGAGGTCCGAGTGTGTGTGTGCCCAGGTGCTTACACTGGTGTGCAGTGTTTCCCTTGTTATTCCTAAAAGGACTTAAGACAGCACCTGGCACAGGGGACACCAGAGCAGGAACAAAGGCCTGCATTAAGGCAAGGTCAGCCCACGTGGCTGGCTAACACCCACAGCCCAGGAGGGAGGGTGAAGAAGCCTTCACGGCTGGCGGGGCTCCTCCACGTGACACTCGTAGCCCTGGGGGTGATGCTCCCTCCAGGGAGAGGGGAGAGAAGTGTGCTGAGTCCCAGCACAGAAGAGTCGATGAGAAGAAGAAAGATCACAAAGAAGAGAGCGAAGCAGCAGAGAGGTTGTTGGGAAGATGGTGCCCAGAGGCCCCTGGGGAGGCCGACCCAAGCAGGCTTCGCCATGCAAGACCAGCAGGACCACACTGGCTCATTTCCAAATGGGCCAAATGGCTGGCAAAGAGGAGCTCTGTGACTCGATGAGCAGGAAAGCCCGGGTGGGGATGCCAGGTTGCAGGGCTGCAGGTTGCAGGGGTGGGAGAAGGGCGGGCCCCGAGCAGCCCTGCCCTTCTTGCTGAGTCCACGAGGACAGCGACACACTGGCCTCTGTACCCAGGCCACATGTCCGCATGTGTGTTTGCAGCCAGCAGCCTTGGCGGATGCGGTGACATGTCCCCCGGGGGAGCATAGAGCAGCAGGTTCCCAGCCTGGCATTCCTGGTCAGCGATGCAAACCCACTGTGGGCGTGGTGTCCACCTCCCAGTCACCCCGAGGACACAGGGACAACAGGAACACCACCAGCGTCATGCTTAGCGTTTGCTGGGCCGGGAGTTGGGAACTTCCTTGTCTCTGACCCAGGAGTCTCGTGTCTCGTGCCAGCATCCACGAAACAGTAGTGAGCTAAGGTGTTACTCTGTAATAAGGCAAACTCCCAGACCCTGCCCTGTGGGAGGTAAGGAGGCGGCGAAGTGCCCGAGAACGCCTCCTGCCATGGGCGCCCCGCCTCCCAGCCCCCCGCTCTGACAGGAGCAGAGCAGAGGTACCTGGAGGCTGGCACCACCCCCCAAGCTACTTAAGACCATGGCTGCAGGTTCTTTTTCCTCTTCTTCCTGCTCCTCCATTCCTTGTCTCTCATGCGGGTTCAAGAACGACCAGCTACATTCTATGGATCAGTGGGGAAGACAGACCAGTTGTGACTGGGTTGCCGGTAAAGCTATGGGACAGGACAGAATGCGCATGGGGTCCCGAAGGAGAGGTCGAGGCTTCAAAGGACTCCTCTTCCTACCAAATATTCTCCAGGAGGCCTGTACCTTGGGGCACATGTGGCCAGCCTGCAAACTGCTCCCCAGCTCCCCCACCCTGGGTCTACCCTCCATCCTGCACCCCAGGACACGAGAGGCCCTTGTAAGTGCCAGAGTGCCACCTGGCTGAGCGTGATCGAGTTCTCAGGGACCTGCTCTGCTGGTCGTGGAGAGAGGCACAGCCCGGGGGGGGCACCCGTGGCCCAGGCTCCCCACGCACAGCGAGGCCGTCGGTGGCCCAGACTCCCCGCACACACGCTCCCTGTCCTGCTGGAAGCCATAGCCACCCTGCCATCTTGGTTAGACAGTGTGATTAGGTCTCAGCTGAGAGAGAGAGACGCAGACTGGGCTGAAACAGGCCCCGGTTCTCTTTATTGAATTGGGCAGGCAATATTGGATTTATGGGACACAACTTTCTGATGACAAAAATGATCTGTGTGGCCAAATAAAGATGAACGAAGCTCAGAGCCAACTCAAAAGGCAATTTTGGCCACTAATCCACCTCCCGGGCTGCTTATCGCACCCTAGGATGGTGTCATCTTGTAGTGTTGGGATATAAAGTGCCCTTTTGGATTTTTCTTAAGCCGACATTAGAAAATTGTGTATAAATTTAATCTCAGCTAAAAGGTAAAGATAGTCCACAGCCAAAGGGCAAGGCCACCATCATGCAGCAACCGCTGTGCTTTATGTCCAATCAGACGCAAAACACGAGGAGAAAATATGGTCCTCTCGACTAATCAATTACATTTGAGTAATTGATCGTATATTATTATTGATGAAAGCCCATAAGATGTGAGTTAGAAGGGACTAGGTTCTCAAAAGATTAGATTTGTATACGAAAATGGAAGGAAAAACATGACTCTCATAAAATCATTTGAGAGTGGTTTACGGTTTAATGCGTGGTGGGACAGGGAGGCCGGGCCCGAACGGCTTCTGTCATCTGCCTGTGTGTGGGTGTGGCTGGCCCACAGGGGAAGAAGGACCACAGACGCTCAGCGGAGAGGGCCGTCGTGAGGCCACGGGAGCTGTGGTAGGGAAGGAGAGGCGCGGCGGGACGGCCTCAGAGGGCCACAGCCGTGGGACAGTTGAAGGAAGGAAGGTGCCCCGTTTCAGGAAGTGCTTTCTCACGAAGGGAAGTATCTAGACAGTCATGGCTTTCGGTGGGCAGCCAGGGACATGCTTATCCCCTGCCCCGCCCGCCACTCCAAACGCACCCCCGCCCTTGACAAGCCTGTCCCTTGCACAACACCCAAATCAGGGGCCCGCTGCACTCATCCCCCTACTCATCATTCAATCTTACTCGTTCACGGAGCATTGAGGACTTGCAAGGAACTGTGTGCAGTGGGGTGGCAAGCTGGGTGGACGCCAGGCCCCCTAGGGGCCACAGATGAGAGGAGGCTGAGGCCCGGCAAGTGTGACAGCATCCCACCACTGAGGACGGATGAGGGGCTCCGGGAGCTCAGAACCCCTCACCCGCAGCCTGTAAGTCCTCTCAGCTCTGAGCTCCCCCCAGACCAGCACCTGGGGTCACTCACACCTCAGCCGTGGGCGATCCTTCCACCAAGCCTTCTCCCTGACCTGTTGTTTTTTTTTAATTGAGATAAAATTCACATAACATTAAATTCACCATTTTAAGCATCTTGAAGTACATAATTCATTGGGTTCTAGTAGACTCACAGAGCCGTGCGGCCACCACCACTGTCTGATTCCAGAGTATCCCCATCACCGGGAGGACCCCCTCCCATCAGCAGTCACCCCCTGCCCTCCCTCTACTTGGCGAAAGCAGCACATCCGTCCTGGGGCATGAGATCTCTCCAAGTAAGCAGCTTCCTCCGGGTTTAGTTTTCATAATTTACATTTTTCTATCTTATATATTGAATTTATATTTTTCTGGGAAAGCACCTCTTTTCCTCTAGGCCTTCAATTTTATGGCCATAGAATTCATTTAAAATTCTTTTAAAGATATTTTTAGATCTCCTCCAGTTTTTCAGTTGGGTGTGTTTTCTCATTTTTAAGAGTATTCTGTGGGCTTTCTTTGTTTACTAATCAGGTTTATGAGAGATTTGTCTCTTTTGTTGATTTTTTTAAAGAACCAGCTCTGGGGGTGCCTGGGTGGCTCAGTTGGTGAAGCGTCTGCCTTCGGCTCAGGTCATGATCCCAGGGTCCTGGGATCGAGCCCCGCATCGGGCTCCCTGCTCAGCGGGGAGCCTGCTTCTCCTTCTGCGTGCTGCTCCCCCTGCTTGTGTGCTCTCTCTCTCTCTGACAAATGAATAAATAAAATTTGTTTAAAAAAATAAAGAATCAGCTTTGGGGCTTATTAATACTTTTACTGTTTTGGTCTGTTTGCTATTTACAGAATTTCATCTTTTGTCTCTAATTTTCTCCTCTTCTTATCTTGTGGATTTTATAAAAGGTGATGGGTCAGTTCCTTGGCTCTCTGTCTCCCCCATCAGTGATGGTGCACCTGCTTTACCTGCTTCTGGGCACCAGCCACCACGGGCCACAGAGGAGCTGTCCTCATCTCCTCTCCCCCAGTAGCTTCCTCCCACAGTCCCCTTTCCTTTCCACTCCATCAATGTCGTGCAGAGTCTCAGCGTCTTCCAAAATCCATCCTCCCCTTTTGCTATGGTAACTTATGGAGCCCCCCATTTTTATGGAGCACCCTCCCATCCAAGACAAAGACTACAACTCCCAGCATTCTTTGAGGCAGGCCTGCCCACGTGACTGAGTTCTGGCCAATGAGATGTGAGCAGAAGTGATGGCGTAGAGGGGAAGCTTCACCCCAGGATGGTGGAACAGCAAGTGGATGGAGCCTGGGGTCTCATAAAACATCCTGCTGTCTGGCCACCGCCTAGCCCAGACTTCTGTCCTGGAAACTAACTTCCACCGTGTTACTCCACCCTGTGTTGGTTCTCTGCCATGCAGCTAAATCCAAATGGTAAAGGGGTTTTTTACCCTTATTTCTAATTTGTCTAGGCTATGGCTGGAGATAATCTCCACCTTTTAAATTTTTCTTAAGGTGTTCTTTGAGATGAAGCATATTATCAATTTTTACAAATGCTCAGTGGGTTTTGGGAGGAATGTGCACTCTCCACCTGAAGTAAGCAATGCCTCATACACATTCGTTAAACTGAGTTTGCTGGTTCCGTGCGTGACTCTGTTTCTCTAAAACCCAGCTGACTGACTGAGCCACTGGACTGGTCTGATTCCCAAAATGACACATCACAGTTCCTACAGGAATTCTGCCTGTATTTTTAAATGGCTTGGCTTTACATCGTTAGCCACTAAGTTGATTAGTGTATAATGCAGATTTATTATTTTATCTTGGTCATAAATTGTTTGATCCTCCAACGTCTTTCTCTTCCATTTACTGTGTTTGATCCCCAGTCCCACCTCCTCTGCCACCGATGAAGCCCTTGTTGTCCGGGCGTCTGCATTTCTTGGCTTCCCTTCACGTCCTGTATCACTTGCTTTCAAGCGTGCTTCCTTGAAGTACACGCTGCCTTTTTTTTTTTTTTTTTGGTAACTCAAATTGGTGGTTTCTGCTTTCTTAGTGGAGGATTCAGCTCATGCACATTTCTGGTGGTCTGCATTTTATTCCTTCCGTGTTCTTGTGCATTCATTCTATTTTCCTTACTGTGAGATTTTTCGCCTTTTCCTCACTTCTGCTGCGGCTCGTGATGCTGTTCACCCTCCTGTTCTCCTCGGCAGCATCTGAGAGTGATGCTGGGCCACCTTCCCTTTCCCTACCTCCAGATTCAACTGCCAGCTCTTTTGTAAGGACGCCTACCAGCAGTGACACCCGGAGCGTGCACGCTCCCTTTGGAACCCCCTCCCTCCAGTGTGCAGAGAGCCGGCCCCCTGGAGGAGAGCTCACCCGGCTCCCACAGCCAGAGCTGCCCCGTGGGCCCTGGGGGGCTCCCTGCTTCTCACTGAATCCCGAGGTCCCCACCATTCTGACATCCCCTTCAGTCTCACGGTGAGCACAGCAGGTGGACCCTAGCTCTTAGCCTCCTCCTTGTGGGGGTTCTGTCCTAAGTTCTATCAAAAGAAAAGATCATAGGAGCCACCAAAACGGTCCCCTGCTGGCCAGAAATAGGAAGCCCAACCTGTCCCCACCTGACCCTCCCACTGCCATGGTCCACTGCCCACAGCCACCCCCACACCTCTCAGGCAATCTCTCTCCTCATCCTGGCCACCCCCACCCTCACCCCTCCCCGGGGCCCAGGCCTCAGCTCCTGGAATGAACAGGTGCCCCGTTGAGCTCTTGGCCTTCATGCCCACTCGGATAGGCTCTTCTCCAGACAGCTGCGGACAGCAGGAGCCTCACACAGGTGCCCTGCAGGAGGCACTGAGCAGCCAGCAACACGCTCTGAGGTCCCAGGCAAGCGGTGCCAGCTCTCTGGGCTGCACCCCCATCAGTAAATCGGGAAGAGCAGTCTGCTTCACACCGACCTGGTACACAGTAGAGCCAAATACACGATGACCTTCAGAACCACTGGACACAGGGGTGAAGGTAGGTCAAGAGCCCCAAAGGATGTCTGACAAACACTCTGGATCACGACCGATACACACATGCTCGCTTTGTGAGCCGCTGTGTCCCGGCCAGACTGAGGACCTGAGCACGCCCGCGCCCCCGCTCCACAGAGACCCCACCCCCTGGTGCTGGGAGCACACCAGCTTCTCTCAGCTTTCCCGGAAGCCTTCTGAGATGGCAGAGGCCAGGGCCAGCCATCAAACCGTGCTGATGTGCCAGTAGGGGTCATGGTGGGGGTCAGCTGGGGTCAAGGCACTGCGCACATGGGATCCCCATCCGGGTGGGGGCCCCAGTGGTGCAGCCAGGAGCAGCAGGGAAGCTGCCGTGTTGCAGACGATCCTTCTGTGATGTGTTGAACTGCGTTCCCCCAGAAGGTATATGTTGAATTCCTCACCCCCAGTATCTGTGAACCTGACTGTATTTGGAGATGGGGGTCTTCCTAGAAGTGATCAAACTAAGATGAGGCCGTTGGGGTAGCCCTGATCCAATAGGACTGGTGTCCTTTTAAGTGGGAAAGCAGGAAAGTAAGGCAGACAAGCATTGACAGAAGATGGCCCGCGGATGTGGGGAGAAGCCAGCCGTTTATGAGCCAAGGACACAGGCCTGGCGTGCATCCTTCCCTCGTGGCCTCAGAGGGCACCACCCCTGTCTACACCTTGACCTCGGGCATCCAGCTTCCAGGACGGTGAGAAAACAAAGCCCTGTGCCTCGAGCCCCCAGCCTGTGGCACGTTGTTACACAGCCCTACCTGATTAGCACACCTTCTTTGCCAGTGTTCTCTGCTGGGCCGCATGCCTCCCTGCCTCAGGGATCCTAGGACCCATGGACCTGCCTGACTATAGAGAGATGGGCCAGGTGGAATCCTGTGGGGAGTTTGGGGCCTGGGGGTGGGTCTCTGGACCTGTGTTGGTGGCATCATAAGGTTGAGAAAGGAGTTAAGGGAGATGCTTCGTGTGGAGGTAGGGCCCCATCAAAGCCCGGGAGCCTCCAAGTGTGACCCTTGGGTGATGCTACAGTCCCTGAGTTCTCACCAGCTCTCCTGCCCTTGAGGTCACCTGCTGCCCACCCCCCACTCCTCCCGGCCAGACTCTCCTGAAAACTTTCTCCTTTGCATCCCACCTCCACATACTCCCAGAGTCTCTGCTCCTGGCTGGCCCTGCACCTCCCTCCCCATGTGTCACCTCCCTGGGAGCCTCAGTGTCCCCATCTGTAAGGTAGAGGGCCCCTCTTGCTTTGGGGCCTCAGGGTCCACCCCACAGCTGGCTGCCCACGGGACCACCTGCCCCGGGGCCATTCGGGTGGACGAGGCCGGCGTGCCTCATGCCCAGAGCCTCTCACCATGGCCGACAGTAAATAAAATGACTTTAATAAAACAGAAACAGCTTTACAAGGTGTCTTCCGAAGACAAAATCAAGAGCCTGGAGCCTCTGAGCCAGAGGGTGGGGGGCAGCTAGTACTTGAGCAGCCAGCGCGGCTTGTGCTGACTCAGGGATGTGAAGTAGGACCACCACCACGGCTTACTCCCGCCCGCAGAGGGCTGCCTCCGTCCCCCGAGCGGCTCCCAGCCTGGCTCCTCGGGCTCCCCGTATGGGCTGGCACCTCCCGGTGGGTCTCGGGGCCCAGACCCATTTCTCCGTGGCCCGAGGAGGAGCTTCTTGGGTCCGGTGCCCAGAGGCTGGAGAATGAAGTCCACGCGGCCAGCCCTCTTCATCCGGGTGGGGATGGTGACCTTCTTGATGACCTTGGAGTAGCCGGGGGCCTGAGCTATGACGATGTGGGACCCCGGAGGTAGCAGTCTCCAGTAGTCGCCATCTGGGGCTGTGAACAAACAGAACACAAGTGATTCTCAGACCCAGGTTCACATTCGGGCTTGAGGTGCTGAGACGCGGGGGTCTGAGGGGCATCAGCCTGGAGGGCAAGCACCCGCCTCTGTACTGGCCTGGAGCACCCTTCCCACGGCTTCCTCAGCCCAACTCTTATTCATCCCTCAAAACCCATGGAGGATGAGTGGAGCAGCCCCTCGGGGCACCGGGCCGATGACCGCTTGCGGGAGCCAGCCACCACGACTCGGGCCCCAGGAAGGTGCTCACCTGTGGTGATGTCATGGCGGATGCCCTTGACCAAAATCCGGGCGTTTTTGACCGGCTTGCCAAATTTGTCCATCACCACACCTTTGATGCCGCGGTGCGCCTGAAGAGAGAGAGAGAGGGGGCGCGGATAGGGTGTGTGCTCTCCAGAGGACGGGCGGCCTAGCCCAGCCAGCTCCCATCCGTCTGTCCTCAGAGCCCCCTCTTGCGCGTGACCCTGCAGTTCTGCTCGAGGGTCCACCCAACCGTCTCTCCTGGGCCGGGAGTGCTGAGCAGAAAACCCCGGAGCTCGTCTCAGCTCCCCCTGCGTACACAGAGCAGGCCGGTGTGGCCGCTCCTGAGCGCAGGCCCAGGGGGGACACGGACCAGGGCGTGGACCCTCGTGTCAGGCCCGGCCAAGGCGTCAACCGCTCTCTGGTCTTGGACAAGCGACCCTGCCTCTCAGCACCACCTCCCATCTGTAAAATGGGCCTCGGGTGTCGCTGGAGAATGGCCCACAGCAGAGCCGGGACTCGGGGCAGGTCCCGGTCTAGGCGCTGCACGCTCCGAGCACATGCCTTCGGGTGAGGAAGCTGCACCCCAAGCAGGGCCCCCTCAGGACTGCCTGGCCCTGTTCACGCTCCTTCTCCTAAAAATGTCGACAATAAACAAGCCAGCCCGCCCTTGCTCTATCGGACTGCAAACAACTTGGGGCCCACGGGTCATGTCAAACGAGGCCAAGATGACTGGGCGGGAGGGGAGACAGTGCAGAGAGACTCCTCTCTCCCGGAGGCTGCCCCCCACAGCTGCAGTGCTGCCCCAGGCCTCCGACCCCCCATCCTGCCCCTGCTCTGCTCAGAACCAACCAATTCCTCTCCCCCACACTCCTCTTCCTCCAAGAAGCCCTCCTTGATGACCAGCTACATCAGAGGCCTCCTCCGGGACCCCCAGTGCTGGGCTTCCACACTCCCAGCCCTGATCTCGCCATAATGTCACCATCTGCCCTCCTCCCCCCAGCCTAGAAGAGAGACCAGACCACATGCTATGTGTCTCATTTCATGTCAGCTTGCACGGGCTAAACTTTGTTCTGCCCTTGCTTTCAGGCTGAGGAGTCACCTTCCTGCAGACCCAGGACGTGGAGCTCTCCGGGAGGGAAGGAGACATGGTGCGCACGCCCCTCCCTTCCCAACCCGGGGAGATGCAGACACCCACCCAAGGTCTGGTCAGCATCACTGTGAAGAAGGCCTCCATGGGCCATGACAGACTCGATTCTTATCAGAAGCCCCAGCACGGCCTTCCTGGGGCATCGTCCTCAGAGGCCAGCCACACCCGGCTTCACGACCCGCCTGCCACCCTTCCGTGCTCACTATTAAATCTTTATACCCCAAGACCTCACATACAATATCCACAGAGCAATCCCAGCCCCGTTTAAGGCTCCTTAAAACTAATTTTCACCAGACAGCCGTAAAATGAAATGAGCGAGGGGTCTGGCCCAGACCCATTACTGAATGATGACCTGCCCCACACAGCAAGAGGTCGCAGGCACAGCCATAAAACAGAAGCTTGAACAACACTAACAATGTCCAGCTCTTATCTGGGCTTTGCTTTTTATCCGACAGCGGCGACTGCTGATCCAGGAGGCTCTGCTTGGTTCTTGCCTGGAGGAAGGTTCCTGATCTTTCTAGAAAGGATTCATTGACAGAACTGAGGTTTGGGGCAGGCAGATCAGAGTGTGAGCTCTGAGCTCTGGACAGTCGCTGGGCGACACGGGGCAGGCCCTGTCACTGTCTGACCCTCTGTCTCCTCCTCTGGTTTTCTCGTGGCTGCTGAGAGCCAGGCCTGGGAGCCCACGAGTGACCCAGCAGCCCCAGGCCAGGACCGTCCTTCCATGGCACCTGTCCCTCGACCCACAAAATGGGGCAGCCCCTTCTAACACTCAGGACTGGTGTCAGGATTGAATGCCGTAGGTGGGGGGTGCCAACTGTAACGTGCTATGCACGTACATCCCCTCACCGTCCCCTTCGGGACCTCCTGTATCTCCCTCCCTCAGGGCCTGCTTCTCCCGGGGACATGTGCCAACGTGTGAGTCACCTGAGTCTCGAAAATGTTCAGGAGAAAAGTCACTGGGGCATCTGCAGAGCCATGCTAGGCTCCTCCTCACCCCTTGCGCGCCTGTCCCATGAGGTTACCGCCCTCAGACCGCCACTGTGAGCCACACTGGCAGGCAGGACTGGGAGAGGCACGGGCCGCGGTCACCACGCTGCTGGGGGACCACTCTGGGGATCCACTGACGATTGTTCTAGCACATTCCCAGTGGCTTCTGCTCAGCACCACCACCTATTTCTGGGTGACCGTGGCCCCAGGACAGCAGTTACCCCTCAGTCCGGCTGCCCCACCCCACCCCTCTGAGCCCGAGGAACAAACATGCTCCAGGCCCCACTGCCCAGAGCATCATCCTGAGGCCTCCCCCCGACCCACTGCCCAGTCCGTTCCCGCATCCACGCTCCTCACTGTGGCCTGGGGACCCTCCCACGCCATCCCTACTGCCTGAGCTCTTCCACTGCCTGGCTCCTCCTACTTCTTCATGATGCAGGCGGGTGCCACCTCCTCTACCACCTCCATGGTCTCCAAGGCTGAGTCAGGTGCCATCCCTGGGCCGCCTTGGTCCCTGCATCCTCCCTGTTCGGTGGTGCCCCTTTAGGTCCTGAGAGCCTCGCTATCGTGGGGGCCCCAACGCATGCCCCCTGCGGTCCCAAGCGCCCCCAGGGCTGGCCGACAGGAGGTGGCCAGTGAACGGATGGACGGCTAGCCAATACACAAGTCAGGGGCAGCCAGGCAGCCGCGCAGCCGCGCACCCGGTCCGCCCCGCAGCGCCCGCCAGGCTGGCGGAGCGAAGCCGTGGGGGCTCACCATCTCCACGAAGTTCAGGAGGGGCTCCTTGTTGTGCTGCCAGATCGTGTAGAGGGCCTCCTCCGGGGGGAACTTGACGCAGCCCAGCTCCACCGTGATCTCGAAGCAGTTGCTGTGCAGGTAGTTGAAGTCGGACATACCTGCGGCGCAGGGGGGCAGCCTGAGCGCGTAGCCGCGCTCGACACCCGCGCGCCCGCGCTGGGCACCCACCCCCCCCCCCGCGCCCCCGCGCTCGACACCCGCCCCACGCTCGACACCCGCGCGCCCGCGCTGGGCACCCACCCCCCCCCGCGCCCCCGCGCTCGACACCCGCGCGCCCGCGCTGGGCACCCACCACCCCCCGCGCCCCCGCGCTCGACACCCGCCCCACGCTCGACACCCGCGCGCCCGCGCTGGGCACCCACCCCCCCCCGCGCCCCCGCGCTCAACACCCGCCCCACGTTCGACACCCGCGCGCCCGCCCACGCTGGACACCCGCCCTGACTCGACACCTGCGTGCCCGCCCACGCTGGACACCCCCCCCAACTCTGGCCGGCGGGGGCAGGGCCGCCGGGCAATCGTGAGTGGCTACTGCCCCATCCCCACTTTCCGGAGGAGCAGACCGAGGCGCGGGCCGCTGGCAGCCTGACCCAGGTCCCACGGGGGGAAGGGACGGAGCTGCACTTTGAACCCAGGTGTTCTGGCACCCAAGTCCTTGGGCTTACGCTCCATCTTGTGTGCCCCTCGGTGGGTAAGGAATGAGCCGATTTCCAGTAGAGACACATGCGCCCCGGCGGCCAAGCCTCTGGCCCTCTCCCCTCTCCAGGCCTGGACCCCAGGACAACAGCGTCCATGTACCTAGCCAGGCCCAAGAACAGCCCTGGGAGGAAGGTCCTTTGGCTCCCACTTCCAGGGAGAACACAGGCTGCACAATCCAGTGGCAGAGAGAGGCTTCGAGAAAATCGGGCTGCCGGCCACCCACCCACTCCTGCCCTCTGCCCCATCGGCTTTCAGAGTTTCTTGTCCAGTAGAAGCTACACCCGGTCTCCAGGGCAGGCCTCCTGCACGGCCGGGGCAGCCCTGTGTTGGGAGCAGAGGCGGCCCCTGCACTTCAAAAGTCAGCAGCCACTGCTACCGACTTCACCTTCTGCTATTGCTATCAACTTGAACTTCAGGGCCCGCGGGCCTTCCCCAGGGGCATGGGGCAGCTTCTGTCCCTCAGAGCCCAGGTGCGTGGGTCCCTGACTCCAAGTCTCGAGCATGACCCCATGTCCAGAGCCTAAAGGGACCCACGGGGTTGGTCGGAGCCTGGGAGAGGCAGCTGGGCTCACTGCCACAGGGGCACAGACCCAAGGACAACACAGGGCCGGTGGCCAAGGACAGAGGGCCCCATGCCCCCGGGAAAGGCCCACCAGGGCCGTCTGGGGGCAGCAGGGGCAAGGTTGCTGAGCAGGGCTGTGAACTAGCTTCAGCACAGGAGCTGAAGGGGCTGTCCTCTGCCCACAGCTCTGCCCCCGGTGGCATGGACGCCAACAGGCCCTTCTCTTGCCCGAGCCCGATTTCCACATCTGCCAAATCTCCCAAATACTAAGTGTCGTGCCAGGGTGGAGGGGAGGCAGGCAGAGTGCAGGAGCACGTGGGCCTTGCCCAGCAGGTGCCTCTCAGGGCACACAGGGTCCCGTGCACCCTGCTTTGCTCTGTGTGATGTCCACCTGGACACCCAGTTAACGTGGAACTTCAGAAAAACAATGAATAAAGTTTTAGTGTAAGTATATCCCATGCAGTATTGGGACATACTTATACAGGACCAAAAAGGCTTCATTATTTCTCTGAAATTCAAGTTTCATTGGAGTTCTTTATTCCCTCCTACCCCCCAAGAGGCAGAAAAGAATTGGTCACAGGTGGGGTCACTCAAGGTCAGCTCTCACGAAGTCCCCCCACAGAACCGGCGGCGGGGGGGGGGGCTGGAGTATATAGCTCTGCCACACCTGTCACCGCCACACCTGTCACCACCACACCTGTCACCGCGAAGGTCCTCAAGACAGCAGCTAGAACTGAAGCCAGACCCCACCACACGGGCGGGGATACACATGCTGCTGCCTCCCCCACACTCCAGAAGTTCCAGAATCCAGTTCCCACAAAGAGCTGCTGGGAGGAGATGGCCGTTCCCTTCCAGCCCCTCCCCACCAACCTCCCCCTCCCCCTCACACCCCCCCGAAGCCCTCCCTGCCCCACCCCCTCCCCGTCCCCCGCCCCAGCCCAGCCCCCCCACCCGTACCTCCAGTGAAGCTGTACCAGTCCGCCCCGTTGATGATGCTGCCCCTCTTCAGGAAGTTGCCGCCGCATCTGTTCTCCGACCTGTCCATCATCATGGGGTGGACATCAGCATAGGCCCTGGCCAGCAGCTTGAATATCTGGAAAGAAGACCAAGGGACAGGTTTCTCGTGAGGCCAAGGCCAGAAGGTGGGGCACCCTGCAGCACGCTCTCAACGCTGGGGGCAATGGGGTGAAGAGGGCTCTGCAGCACAGATAGGAGGGGGATGGTGTCCACGCAGATGGTACAGCATGTGCAAAGGCCCGGAAGTGGGAGAGCCAGAGCTCAAGGCAGCTGTGGTGGGAACCTGGCACCCTATGGAGCCCCTGCACACCTGGCTAGGGAGGGTGGGCTTTCTCCCAAGAAGGGGGTGCACTGAAGGGACGCTGGCAGGGCTCCCCGAGGTCAGCTCTGCAATTTCCCAGGCACTTCCTGCAGAGGGCAGGCCTCGGGAGAGACGGGGGCCTGTGGCGGGCCTCATGTGCACTGACCTCCCCACTGACTCCTCTATGATAACCATCACCCCATGTTCCCCAGGGACAACCTGGGTTGTGGGAGGCCCCCACCTGCTGCCACACGCGTGCGGTTTCTACTGTGGTGGGTGGAGGGACATGGGACCCAGGGCCTGCACCCCTGGGGGCAGCCTTAGGGGCGGGCACGTCTGAGTGTGTCCACAGCCCCTGCCCCCGGCGCAGCACTCCCCCCCACCCCAGGCAGGAGCGCAGGTCCTCCCGTGCCTGTGTCCCAGCAAAGGACACGGGGTCTGCTCAGGGTGGAAGCTCCCAAGCTGGGGTCATGTGGACAACAGGGCCCAGGGCACTACGCTTGTCAGAGTCGCGTGGCCCTGGGAGAAGTCTGTCCCTGCGAGGGGACCCCTCTGCAAAAAGGGGGAGGCTGGGCATGTGGGGCCAGGCCACAGTGAGGGTCTCTCCGGTGGGGGTCATGGTGACTCCAGGACCCGGGGAAGGATGGGTCCAGTGTCTCTGGGGTAGGGCCGCGCAATTTTAGCTCCGTCCCTCAGACACAAACCAAGCACCCAAAATACAAGCCCACGCATGGCCCACAGTCACGGAGGTCGGCAGGTCATCCAGCAGCTGTCCTCGGCCCGGAGTCCCAGGGACCCAAGGAAACGGCCTTCTGCCCACAGGTGCTGACGGGGTGGTCTCGAGAACTCTGCTGGGGTTCCCCCCTCTCTGGCCCTCCCCTGTCTGCCAGCAAAGCAGCGCCTGGCCTGGCGAGGCAGGCTCCCCACACATCCTGCCTCGGTCTCCCCCCTGTCGCCCATCAGTCAGCCCCACCGCCACACCGCCTGCCCTTGGGAGAGCAGGGAAAGTCATCGTCAGTCCCCAAAGCCCAGGGACACACAAGCCGCAGGCCTGCTGGGAACAGGCCCGACCTGGGGGCAGGGCACCGGACAAGGACATCAGGAGGCCAGCCGGCTGTAAATGAATGAGGTGGTGTGGGGGGGTGGGGGGTGCTCTGCAGGAGCTCAGGCCAGGGGCTGCCCAGCTCTGCCGCCTGGGACCCTCTTGCTGGGGGTGGGCTGGGTTGGGGAGGGTTTGAGGAGGACCGAGCTTGAGCCGAGCTTGGGAGAAAGACTGTGGCTGAAGGGACAGGTATAGGGGGACAGACGGCCTGGAATGGCACCAAGAGGTGCTTGCTCTCATCCACGGGGCACCACGGGAGTTTGGGGGAGGGGATGTGGAACACCCTGGCCAGCCCCTCCTTGCACTCCCCCGCCCCCCAGCGCCCCTCCTGGGGCCCTGGTTTCCACAGAGACCACTGCTGGCTGTGGGCCTGAGCATGATCGATCCATGATTGATGGCTGGTGGGGAAGACTCACAGTTTTCTGACTCTGGTGGGACTCGTTGAGGTGAACTCCCCCCCCCAGGGACATCCTCATGCATCTGCCTCTGGACTCAGACACGGGGCCTGGCACCGAGGGCTCTGGCCGCCAAGGGGACCCGGGCCTTGTCCCGCTGTTGGCCCCGCCCTCTGACAGCCCGGGGGGGTCAGGGGCTGGTCCTGCTTGAGGCCGACCAGCGCACGACATCGGGGGGCCGGGAGGGGAGGCTGGGGGAGGCTGAACTGACCTGCGCGGCCGAGGGAGGGGAACGGGCAGGGAGCTACCGACAGCGGTCCACGCAGCCCCCACTCCCCGCTCCCTGCCCTGCCCCAAAGCAGAGGGCAGGCCTGGCTCCCCACCGCCCCTGGTCCACCGGGAGCCCTGCTGGGTGACTGAGCAGAGAGCTGGGACCTTTCCAAGCCCCCAGGCTGGCCAAGGCCAGAGCGTCCAGCTTTGTCGTCCCCAGAGGAGATGGGAAGGAGCCCAGGGACTGGCCTTGGTGGGAGAGGGGTCACCGGGGACAGTGTGGGCAGCTCCTTCAGTGAGCTTGTCTGTGGGCCCTGGACCACACAGATCACCCCCTTCGCCTCCAAAACACGGGAGGTGATGGACTCCCACCTCCCAGACCAGCCTGCATGAGCTCCGGGATCAGGCTTGGGAAGGA